>NC_090197.1:38481055-39160055 GCF_033026475.1 Channa argus
AACAGCCAAAGGTGATTTGCATAAACACAAACACTGCTGTCTTTGTACATGGGAAGTTCTTTTTCCACGCACAAGAATGATCAATTTTCTATATATATGAGCATACGTTGTCCTAATATTACCCATCAAGGTCAGGCATTTATCATCAGTAAAAGGAAGCAAGCATCATCTTTCATGCTTCAGTTCCCCTCTTTTCAAAGATGGAATACGTTCTCCGTCCTGATTGATTCTGGTGACTCAGCCTGTAGGCCCAGGTATAGCCCATTTGTGTATGCTAGCGTCACTCTCTAGATTCACTTTCATGTCTCACTTCTTTGCTTTGTTACTTTGCTTTCCACTCATGTAGAAAAACATATAGAGTGAAGCATAAATTCTTTTCAAATTTGTCATTAAAAAACCTAATAATAATAAAGAGAGACCATGGCCAATGAAAATGTTTTCCCATGTCTCATAATAACATATTCATAGGTTGTATCTGTGATTGAATGAGAAAACATATTTAGATATGAAGCAGAGAAACAAAAAATATGAAATGTCCACACCTGATAAACTTTACTACAACATTTTAGATTTATATATTTATTCTTTCAGTTTTGTCACTGCAAGTATTTTAATGAAAACACACTCACTACGCCAGCCTCTGGGTTCCTTTTGCGTCCATTGCTGAACGTGGATGCCAGGGTGGAGGAGCAGCTTTCATCGTACAAGGCAGTGCGTCCATCATTGATAGCTGAGTTGATGGAGATAGTCCACATGCTCGAGGCATAACCATCGCAGTTGCAGTCGTCATAGCTACCACCATCTCCTGATGCCCACACATAAATGCTGCCTTTGCCTCCACGACCCTACAACAACATCATCATGATCATCAAATATATATGACCGTTCTACTGGGACTTAAATTAGTGATATGCAAATTAA
The DNA here is from genome assembly GCF_033026475.1 of Channa argus. Taxonomy (NCBI): domain Eukaryota; kingdom Metazoa; phylum Chordata; class Actinopteri; order Anabantiformes; family Channidae; genus Channa; species Channa argus. The sequence goes on from NC_090197.1 coordinate 38,481,977, forward strand.
GAATCTGGTGATCTGACTTGTAACTATACAGTTAGTGCAATTTTAGTAAACTGACACAAAATCTCTAAAAGGCATAGTCTTATTGTGCTAGAGCTAAACAAAGAATGTCTGCTTTTAAAAAGCACTATGCTATGCATGTTTTTGTTATGCAAACCAGCCCGTTTTTTTGCTATAAGTAAAAATACATTGCTTCCATTTGTCTTCTCCAACAAAGTGTAGTCCCATTGATTTAGCAAGCGCAGCCATAAAATTCAAAATAACCCATCCTAATAATGATACTGCTAACATTAATAATTGCAACACCTACTGTAAGCAATCAGGACAAACAAATGAATGTGAAGGCCTGTCAGGCTGTGGTATCAGAACATTTTCAAAAGATTTGGTGATAGTGATTCTATTACGTCTTTTTAGTTACAGCACTTTTGTTACAGCGCTTTTTAGTTTCAGGGTTATCGTAATCAAGGCACACAATATTAAAAGCATCCTTTGTCCTTCCTGGTCTATTTTTTTGCAATGAAGCATAATACTGTCGGTAAATTCAAACAGAGTAAAATGTCATCTTTGTTTCTGATTCACAAAACAGCTGACTGCAGCTCCATGCAGAGAGCGTCCTCTTCACCAAATGCTGCACCTGTTACCACAAAAGACAGACCATTTTCCCACGGAACAAAGGATCAAGTGAGGGAGGAGTAGCACGTCCTTCCCTCCATGATGCTTATTTAGGTTTAAATATTTGAGCTGAACAGAAGAGAATTGACCATCGTTGAGCTCCAGGCCTTCCACCTTCTGTCTACTGCATAATCTAAGTGTGTTTTATTTATATTGTGATTTGCACAGCACACTGTGTCATTTATTGTCATTAAAGGTGGCAAAACCACACCGTTATGTTTAAGATGCAGACTTAAAGCTACTCTGCTTTTGATATGACTTAATTTTTACATCTCAAATATCCTACACATTAGCTTATATATACGTCCTAATTAATATCTGCGGTGCAGATGGCAGAGTGGCTGCCTGCATGGATGTATTTGCACAATGAGCTACAGTCAGCTTTGCTCCTACTTGGCTAGCTTTCCTGTGAAAGGGTCATTAACGAAAAAATCACACCTGCCAGCATGTGGTGCATGACGATTAATCAAGCAAGTAATTGGCAGCGGTGCTATTAGCATGGCAACTGTATGTGTGTGTCCAACAGGACTGCCCTTCAACCAGAGGGACTATGTTTGAGCCCCTGCTGGCAGGTCTTAGAGAACTTTCTGAAGTGTCCTTGAGCAGGACACCAAACAGAATTCATAATCAGCTCCAGAAGCCCTGAAACTTCAGTTTGACCTTTAGATGTACGCTTAATTAATAGATTTTGGGGATGTTATAATCATTGCTTCTGAGACGGCATTTTGCAAGTACCTTGTCATAAACCAAAGTATTGGAAATTAAAATTTAGATGTAACCTAATAGGGGCGAGAGATGAAACCAAAAAGATGAACTTCGTAGTGGCACTAGAATCAGGCTGACACCAAAGCCTTTTAAATTGTTGTTCTTGGTCCCACGAATACAATTCTGTGCAATGCATCTAATAACTGTGGAGATATTGTGGTCTGCACTAACATGGTGGAAAACCGTTCAAATTCAACATATTGCCATACAAAAATGTGAGGAAATGCTTTGTTAGGTCTCTCAACATGTCAGGAATTGTAATTAGACCACTGACCATGGGTGAGAGTATAAAGCAAATTGCTGCACAATGCCAGATCTTAAAACAAAGAGAAAAATATGAAAACACACCTGGATAAGCTAACAAAAAGGAGTTTGTACATTATTAGACATGCTGTCAAATATTGTGACATAGTTTTACAAAAGGAAAGATTTTAGCAGTGTGAACTAAGTGGTTAGCCTCCAAATTTGAGACAGTTGTGGGTCAGGGGAAATTATAGTCTCTACAGAGAAAAGAGATGTTATGGAACAAGTGAATTCACTAACAACAGATGGGTGGACTTTCCGTGCTAACCAGCCCAGTGTGAAGTGAAGGAAAACTGGAGATGGTAAACTAATATTGCACTGTGCTAAATCACCCTGTTTGATATAGAAGCATTTCTAAACTTTGCCCTAGTGTCACTGGGTGCTTTTTGAGGTCTCAGTCCGAGGGCACTGCAAACCCAGGCCTCAATAATGAGTAACAATATATGAGCTGCTGGCCCGACATTTTGAATGCATATTTGTTAACGTGGCTTTGTGAAAAAGTAGCTGGACTGGATCAATTTGGATGTAACAATGTGTCTGTAACTGACAAGTTCTTTACAGCGTTGTATTTTTTATAAAGATTTTTTTTCTTTAACCTAATTATTTTGCTATTTTTTTTTAAATAAATTATATATATTTATTATTTGTCCTTTGCTGCTCAGATGCTTGTTAGTTTAATATTAAATGAGAAAAGGAAAAAAGAGCAAAACGTATACACAAAAGTGTATAGAGAGAAAAGCAAATAGTCTCATGCCTTGGGGACCATGCCATTCATTGTTTCCAGCAGGCCTGGTTATTTATTTTTAACTTGAAACAAATGGCATGTATCATTTAAATTTAGACCACTGTCTATTTTCACATATTTTTTCTTGTTGCCGTCTTACCTTGTTGACGCCATCAGCCATAGCCTGCAGGGTGAGCTCTCGGGGTCCATCCACCGTCTTGCCATCATCGGTTGGTCCCCAGCTGGCGCTGTATATGTCAATGATCTGGGGCATGTGGCTGATGGATGATGCTTCAATGATGTCAGTCATGAAGGGCTGGTCGAGCATCCTGATCCCTGAAAGAGTAGCATCTCTTCATAAATCAGAGGCTGATGCTCCTGATTCTGCTGCTATAACCCTGTATTTTAGGCTGCTATAAAATGGGTGATTTGGTTGTGCTAGTGTCAAGGTAAATTTATAGCATCTGAACCCTTAACAATAGCACAAAGTAATTTCATCTTTGTAGCAGCACATAAATCATCTAGTCAATACTCATTTTCTTATTCCTACATTGTCACTCCTAAAGCAAATTTCAAGAAAAATCAATAAACAACAAAAACACTGAGGTGTCTGGATTAATGGTGTTGTCCTTTTGCTACGTAGACTGAATTGCAGTAATTCTCTCAGTAGAGGTTATACAATTTAAATATGCTTCAAAACCAAACAGTGTAACACTGTTCTTCCACAATTACTATTTTCTATATAAGGCATTTCAGTTTTGTCCAGTCCTTTTGCATTACACGCTGACACTAAAGGTACCCTTTTCTGTTGATAATACAATATTTGAGACCTAAAGCAATGACATATAATATTCATATTACTGTAAGGTGAAAGTCCTTATATGAAGGTGGTCAGGGGGCAGTACAACAAGACACAGCACTTTCTCATAAGAGACCTAGGTTTTACTTCCGTGCGAGATGCTGTGTGCTTCAATAATAAGCCTTGCAAAACATAACAACAACACATGGTTCTTATAGTAGGGAAGTGTATGTGTGTGTAACGCTATCACCATTATAGGCACAGTGTGTCATTTTTCTTTTTGTGCCTAACCCTAACCCAGTTGTGTGTCAGAAAGTCTTGTCCTATGTTTAAAATTGTGGACCAGCGCCGTCCATAAGAGACGCCAAAAGACCTAAAAAGAAGCAATGTTTGACGCCTTGGGCAGCGTCATTATGTAATGCTGTGGGATGAAAACTTGTTGCACCCCATCTTTTTAATCTTTCACAATACCATTATCCACACTGCTGTTTGCCAATATTGCCGTCTGCTCATTGTTATTCTTCTCACTGTCGAAACTGCAGCTTTAATATGACACACACCTGCCACCTTGGAGTTGTAGGCGACTCCCACACCGCAGATGTTGTTGTTGGCTGCCGCAGACACCTCTCCCGCACATCGTGTGCCATGACTGATGATGGCAAAAAGGAGAGGTTATATTTTAAAGGGTTTTGCATTTATTTACACTAGAAGATAGGATTCTCAGATTCTGTGTTTAAATGCAACTCTTGTTGTGTGTCTCTATTAAAAAAAATGCTTTTTCTGTAGCCATAAATCAATTAGAATTAGCATCAATAATCTGTAATTCTGTGACCTGGAGACAATTAGCACATGGAAAGGCAACCAGTTGTGTCTACCCACTTGTTCATCCTTCATCTGGGTCCAGCTGAATTTCTTTGCACATATTAGTGTTTTGTGTGCACCATGTGATGTGTGTCTATCTCTTTGCTCCCTACAGGGACACTGCAGAGAGTCAACCCCTCTCTCCCAGCATGCTTTGCTACAGACAGGCAGCTATTTATAACATCCAGCTGATTAGCTAGCAAGTTGTCCCCGACAGTCAGCAACTGCTACTCTGGCAACCCCCCCATCCCACACACACGTACACACAAGGAACAGGAGAGCCAGAGGAAGAATACATTTTTTTTTGTTCTTCTTCATGACATGTGTTCCAGTGGCAGTGGATCACCCAGTGGGACGAGGAGATTAGGAGGCAGATATGCCTTATCAGACAGCAGGTCATCACTGTGAACACTGTGGCCCTGAGAGGAGACTAGACTTGTGCTAGGCCCCCTTTTTCTACCTTATCTCCTCCGAGTGAGCCAGTAAAAATAGACATTATGTTTTCTATTTGTTGGGTTGGACAACAGCTCTGTTTATACTCCACCATTATGTCTTAATGGAACTATGTGGAGAGAAAATCAATAGAGGAGCATTGCCTGACTCCAGGGAGAGAACACACATGTGCACACAAAGGCACATAGAGTATCTGTATATATAAACAGGAGTTGGCTGGGTGAGCTTTACCTGTTGAACCAGTCGTCTGTGTAGCGTGGAAATGGGAAGGGGTCATTGCTGCTGAAGTCATAGCTGGCATCAGCATTCTGAAAGGACCAAATGGATGCATTAACAACAACAAAAAACAAAAGCAGCACTGAGGCTGAAAACAAAAGGAGAAAGGCCAGAGAGGATCACTTCATAGTGAACTGTGATGTGAGGAGAGCCATTGCTGTCATGTGGATGCACCAGGTGGAGTAGATTTTTTTTTTTTACTACACGTCTTGCTAGTGTAAAATATATATTGTTTATTAGCTGAATGAAGCTACACATACCACAATTAAATGAATTTTTATTACACTGGGGGAAATGGGCTTACTCACATCTCAATGAAGGCGTTACAGACTGAGCGTCCTCATTAAGAGAAGGAGGTATATGGTGTGTGCACCTGTGTTGTGAGGAGTGAATGTGGCGTGTGGAGAAGCATGTCAGCAGCTCTCAATGGCAGTCAGTGAAGTGCATGCTTCTAATGGTAAAAGTTACGGGAGTCAAGCCATGAAGTGTTTACTTAGCTCAGGGCAGAGCATATTGATAATAGGCTGTGTGTGGTGTCTAATGACAAAGGAGGAATAAAGCTCCTATTAGTGCAACTATCTTTCGAAGTGACAGATAAGTGACCAGATTAAAGCCTCTCGTATATCTGTACTGTAAAAGATGTAACAGCAGCTGATTGTAGTTTACCACAAAGACAAGATACAGGGAAACGCTTAGCCTAGCTCTGTCAAAGAAATCTGAATCTTCCTATAGCATGTGAATTTCATTTGTTAACTTCATACTACATCAATGCAAAAACATACATCCCCTTTCAAAATGAGCTAATATTTTCCATGAAATGGTAAAATGTCTCACTTTCAACATCTGATATGTTGTTATTGTAATGTTTTAATGTAAATCATTGCATTCTGTTTTTATTTACATTTTCACATCATCTCAACCTTTTTTGAATTGGGGTTGTAAAAAAAAAAAAATGTAGAGTTACAGTTAACTGCCAGATCAATTCTGGGATATTTCTGTTAAAACAACTGTTTAGATGTCAGTCTGCAAATTTTAGAGAGTCTTTTATAATCCCCTCTTTAAAAGATGCTTACCACCAGCTGGAGAAACAGCTGGGGAGGTGCCCCTGTTTCAAGTATTTCTGTTAAGCTAAGCTAACCAGCTGCTAGCTGTAGCTTCATATTTACCGCACAGACAAAAGAGTAATATCAACCCTCGTATGACTCAGTGAGACTGTACAGTGCATCCAGACAGTATAACCAGCGCTTAACTTTTTCCACATTTTTTTATGTTACAACCTTATTTCAAAATGGATTAAATTCATTATTTTCCTCAAACTTCTACAAACAATATCCCATAATGGCAATGTGAAAGAAGTTTCAATTAATAATAATCAAGTCTTCAAGTCTTTTTGAGTATGATGCTACAAGCTTGGCTCACTTATTTTTGGGGCAGTTTCTCCCATTCTTCTTTGCAGTACCTCTCAAGCTCCATTAGGTTGGATGGGGAGAGTCAGTGCACAGCCATTTTCAGATCTCTCCAGAGATGTTAAATACTCAAGGACTCAACTCAGGGACATTCACCCATAGCCACTCCTTTGTCATCTTGGTTGTGTGTGCTTTGGGTCATTGTCCTGTTGAAAGATGAACCTTCGCCACAGTCTGAGGTCCAGAGTGCTCTGGAACAGATTTTCATCAGGGAGGTCTCTGTACATAGCTGCATTCATCTTCCCCTCAGTCCTGACTAGTCTCCCAGTTCCTGTCGCTAAAAAGTTGGTGAGCAGTGCCTGGTTTCCTCCAGATATGACACTTGGCATTCTGGGCCAAAGAATTCAATCTTTGTTTCATCAAACCAGAGAGTTTTGTTTCTCTTCTTAAGAGCAGGTTCTTGATCATCTCCCTGACTAAGGCCCTTCTCCCTCGAATGCTCAGTTTGGCCGGCTGGTCCATTCTAGGAAGGTTCCTGGTGGATTCAAACTTCTTCCATTTATGGTTGATGCAGGCCACTGTGCTCATTGGGACCTTCAATGGTGCAGAAATGGTTCTGTACCCTTCCCCAGATCTGTGCCTCGATACAATCCTGTCTCAGAGGTCTACAGACAATTCCTTGGACTTCATGGCGTGGTTTGTGCTTTGATGTGGACTGTTAACTGTAGCACCTTATATAGACAGATGCATGCTTTTCCAAACAGGTGGACACAGTTGGACCCCAATTCAGTTGTAAAAACATCTCAAGGATCATCAGTCGAAACAGGATGCACCAGAGCTCAATTTTGAGTGTCATGGCAAAGGTCGAAAATACATGTTATTTTTTTCACGTGTCATTTTTTTTATTTTTAATAAATTTGAGATTTCAACCAAACGTCTTTCACATTGTCATAAGGGGTATTGCTTACAGAATTTTGAGGAAAATAATGAATTTGTTCCATTCATTAAAACAATTTCACTACAAGCTCCACTCAGTAACTTTTCAGTGGTCTTACCCATTTTTACTAGGAATCTGCTGGGGTACGATGATATGATGTTTGAGAGTCTCCCAGAATAACAAGATTCAGTTCAATGGCACTCTAATATAACCATTAACATTAAAACATCTCTACCACTGTTTCAACAATAACTAAAAAGCATTCATAATGGTTGTATTTCATGATTGTATTAGTTTTAGTTGTATATTTAATAAACTGGCAACTGAGTTTATGCACACTGATTTAAACACCTTAATACAAACCTTAACTACAAATCTTCTCTCCTTGGGGATACTGGCATAATGTGTGCTCACAGTGGGGATTTCAAGCTGGGAAAATAATGGCCAAATTGCTGCCATCATTTAATTCCACATGGCCAAAAGTAATAGAGTCAGAATGAACAGCAGTGGAAAGGCAGGAGAAATAAGGTGCAGAAACACATCTGCTAGGAAGGCATTTAGAGAGTCAACATAATTATCACAATGTCTGCACTACACTAAGATATACCAGACATCCTTGGGAGATCCTCAAGTATGCTATAAGCTCTCCTCTATCGTCACTCATTTCTTTAGGAGCGTCATCTATTTTATTCGGTGTAGCCCGTGGCAGGTGTTGTGTGGGGTCATGAGTATGGAGAAGCCACACCGGCGTTCATTAGTCATATACCCGAACACATCAGATCAATCTTGTGCGCTGGTTCCACGCTGGGGCCTAACAGCTCTGCTGGCTGGCATTTAGATAAGATGATTCAGAGATGACAGAGAAAAAGCAAAATGGCAAAAGTTTACTGACCCAATGGAGAAACACTGTAATTAGTACAGTTAACATAGGTAACCGGAGGTAAGTAGCAACTAGGGGGCAATGATGAGGTTGCCGTGTAGAGAGACCTCTGCGACTGTCATTTGTGATAATTAGATGTCATAATAAAAACAATAAATGCCATGTGTTTACTACCTCTCTCCTTCTTCTATTTGAGAGACATAGATGTCAAAGAAACAACTGTATGAAAAACTATTTTAACAGGCAGCCACTGAAGTTGGTTCGTCTAATTGTAAGAAATGGCTTAAAATCATTCAAAGCTGAGCATTTGTGAAGACAGATAACAATGTTCAGAGTTTTTTTTTTCATTAAATGAAGTAAAAAGGGCCCGGTAACAAATGACATACAGTAGGGGCATGTCCGTGAATCACTTGCTGCTTCTTCTTAAACTTGGTCTTCTTGTATCAATCAAATTCTGCTCTTTCTCTGGTGTCCTGTGAGCAACCAGGGTCATAATAATGAATTCTGCCCAACCTCAGTCACCTCACCTTTTCCTGGCAACCCCCATCTGTTCACCGTTCCTCAGAGCAAATTGTACTTGAAAGAACAATGACTCAATGCTGTTACAGTGAAAGCCAGTAGGCACTTTTCCTAGATTCAGATATAGCAAAATTAGACCATAGAAGGTTGAGGTTGATGTGATCGACTTGACAGTAGATGATAAAGTATAATTAAAACCAAAGAAGAAATATTTAGGTACATTAAAGTACAGTTGTTAAGTACACTTTTTCAGATTTATACTTGTATGTCTATTTATTTCTATTTTATAGTTCTCCTCTACAACACTTCAGAGGTAACTGTACTCCACTAGATATATTTGTCAGCTGGAAAGATTTATTTTTCACATTAAAGTAAAATGTAGCAAACGTAAGCAAAACAAAATTAAGCTGTATTTGTATTTTTTTTAGTACTGGTAGTTTTACATATCTGTATCTGTATGCGCCTTCCACCACTGAAAAGGCAAATGTTTTTTAAGTCCATTGTGAATCTGGTCACTGCCCTAAATGTGTTAGTTGTGTTCTATTGTTACTGAAGATGAAGATGAAGCACAGACAAAAGATCCTTATGTATCGCTCTCAGTGTCATTCATCATCCTAGCATGGCTGATTTTATTAGCCCATTGGGTGCTGATAACCTAATCTATAATCTTGGAGAGCTGATGTAGAATTTCTATGTAATGTGACCTTGCTTGAAAGTTCTTCGCGAGATGCTTTAAAGTATGGTAAAAGACATTATAACAAAAGTTCCTAGCCAAATCTGAAGATATAGTCATAGAGTGTCATGAGCCCCCAATTATATACATCACCTAAAATCTCTTTAGGGTAATTTTACAGACATTCTTGTGTTTTCTCACTTTAACTTCCTTTCTCCATCTCTCATACAAATTTAAACAAAGCAACATATTAGATGAATTTCATGGTAATATGACATCATAACACGTTGTCATGGTAACTTCCCTAGGTGTACAGTGGGAGAGTAACACTTGCAACAGGCATATTTCTCAAAAGGGACATAAAACTCAATAACACACCTCCACAATTCTCTTTGAGAAAGAAAAGAAAAAGGTCATCCAGTGATCGATTCCGCCATTACTCAGAAAACCTTCAAATACTGTGAGTAGCCAAACACAATACAAGGCATTGATTAGGTGCTGGCAAGCAAGCAACGAAGACAAAAAGGGTAACTGCCCGCACGCACACACACACACACACACACACAGACACTTCAGGAATTAGGTCAAACTCAACATCATAATTGCCTTTTTTTATATGTGGCATTCCCGCTGCCATCATCTGATATGAAATACTGTGATAAGGGCAGGAAATAAGCAAAACAGTACATCTACATTGATACTACTTATAAGTATACTAATAGATTGTATGTCTATCTATCTATGTATGTATTTATGTATTTATTTATTCAAGTCTCATTTAAAGTGCTATATCTACTGGCATTTGCAGGTAAATATCCTGTAAAATGTACCTGCTGAATTAGAAATTCTACATCTCAGGATACAAACAATCATACAAATTAATTCACCGTGTTAAAATGTATCTTATGAGCTGTTACAGCGTGATTATCGGACCAAATGGGAAATCTTGAAAAATAAGAGCCACATAATAGAACGGCATTTAGTTGTCCACAGCGGAAACACATAAACCTTCACAACCAAAATTTCAATTCAAATCTAAATGAGAAGTGTGATGATCCCAAATGCTACATCTTGTTCTGTTTTTGATATTTTTAATTTAAAATTTTATTTAGCTTATAGTGGTAGATTTTTGTTGGTCTGTGAAACACCATGGCAGCATTACTTATACCCAGTGTTTCACCCCCTCTCACGTGCACTCTAACTCACACAAATCCACACTTTAGATCTATGCACAGCGTGATCCATCAGTCCAGTGGAGCATGCTCCTGCATCACCCCAGCCGAGGCTGACTGTTATTTTTGGGCCAAGGCTCATCTCTGTTCACAGGCAGGAATCATACAAACGCAGGAAAACATGGCGGTAAAAACAGATTTGTGTACACAGAAAACACACACACACACACACACTTACATGAGACACTTTTAAGAGAAACACAACGTGTGCACATGGTTTTAGGATAAAGAGCCAGACAGAGAGAGCACTGTTGCAATATCCCCTTTATAACCTCCCCACTACTAAATGTTAAAAATAAAGTGAGATAATAGAGATACACAGATGTTCTTTCTAAATAATTCTTGTTGGGGCCAACAAAGTATCTTGACTCACTCTCACTACACCTCAGTATCTCTGAAAAAAGGTTTGTATCGTGTATCCTTGGATGCATCAACAGCACAATGCAGTCACACTGATGCCACTACAAACTTTATAGTCAATTCAAGCTAAAGCTTCTGCGTTTCCTTGTTCCATTTAGCAATCCCTCTTGTCCTTTAAGGTTTTATCAGTATTCTGGAGATAGAGCATCACATTATGCAGCGCCAACTACCCTGGCATTATCTCTGCTTGTGACAGATCGGCCTGCCATTGTGCCTGCCACAGTGCAGTGTGCATTAACATTAAACAGCTTGGCTGGCCGTCTGCCTGTCTCTGCGTCCTCCAGGAATACAAGGAGACTCGGCAGCCATGAAGGCAGCACCGAAAGCACCTGTCACTGCCAATGGCACACCACACGAAGCCTGTGAAATCCACCACCTGAACCCCTGCTTCACTTATTAACAACACTTCAAAGAAATGAAGGGAAGTATGAAATTAAATAACACTGAGGTACTCACATAATTTGATGCCAGATCTGGATGTAGATAGTCAATGCCTGAAATGGGATTTCGACATTAATCAGTGATGATCTTTGCTCATGACCTCAAGTGTCTTAATGCTATTCCACCACAGTTTTATATTTATTCACTTTTGTCCTAATAACACTGTGTTATCTATAAATGAACAAATTCTCTGAGAAACAATTAAAAAAGCGCAGAAAAAATCAATTGATAAATAAATTGATAGAAGAGGAATCAATGCCACATCAGGCTTTGTGTGGTTTGGCTACAGTTTATCATCAAGTGGCATTAAGATAAAGTGAAACATGCTGTATTGTGCTGTTATTTATTTTACATATACTTTACTATACTTAAACTTTCTATTGCAATATTTAGTTAGTGCATTCTCATCTACAATCTCATTTAATGTTCAACTACATTGCCAGTAACTTGGCACCAGTCACTGCTGTGAACATTGTATAATTTTGAAATAAAAATATCAAATATAAATATAATATATGTTATATTTTCAATATGTTTTTAGTGAGCATCCCTAAACAGAGAATAAATCAATGTGAATCAGCACACTTTCAACATAGCATTGGTCACCATACAGATGCTGGAAAGCAAACATTTTTGTTAGTTTTTATTGTGTAGGTAATTGAAACATGGCTATATACAGATGTAACTGACTGCATTCAGAGAGCGCTCTATAACACTTTATACTCACCATCGTCCATAATTGCAATGGTAACTCCTTTGCCTGTGTAGCCAAGTTGCCAAGCTTCAGCCACATTAAGATCCAGCCCAGGGGTCCCATCTGCCTGGCCTGTGTTTATCTAATCATTCAGACAATATGGAGAACATCCATGACTCATGGCACCCAGGTGAGCCACGCTTAATAAGCTAGTCAACATGGGGGATGTGCGTACATGCAAAGGGGAGGCTATGGATAAGAACTACTGGGAACGGGAGAGGAAGAGAGGAAGGGGAAGGAAATGTCAATGATACGCCACATTCATCTGACATTTATCAGATGAATGACGGCGAGCTAGCTGTGGCACAGTAAAAGTCACACTTGCCAGTTTGGGTGAACAAAACGGGAGGAAACTAAGCGGCATGAATGCAGTGATGAGATGGCATGGACAGAACTGGCCAGGCTAATTGAAGAATGAATAACAACGTGGATTCTGAAGGTAGTGGGGAATATGCTTGGCCTCCGAGTAATTAAGGTGGAAGAATGTGGGTTGGTGCTAAAGGTCAGGCGTCATGCAGACAGCTGCTTGGCTGATTACTCACCAGATACCACTGTTTGGTGAACAGCGGGTCACTCATGTTGACTTCTATATCATTTATATTTCTGTATCCTCGTTTCTGACGACTAAAGCCCTCTTGCGCAAAGATCTTCTTCACCTGAGGAGGAGGGCAAGATAAATACCAGGTCATGGTCAGCTTAAACTCAAAAATAATCTTACAAAACCCTTTTTTAAAAAAAGATCATAATAAAACAAAGGTGCACATCTGTATCTGTGAAGAAACATAATAACATAATGACACCAAGACAGGATTTTAGATTTATGACGGGTGCTGCTGTTGTGCAGAGCAAATCAGCAAATTCAGCTGTGCTCTACTGTAACATGAAGGTAGAACCTTGTGTAAATCAAAGGGGCTATTCTTTTCCTCCTAATCAGAGGGACTGCAGCTGCAGCCAAAGCTTCCAAACTCACGTGCCACAGAAGAAACTGAGCTTATTTTCACCCTCTCGGTACATTTTCAACAAAGACCCACACCAGTTACACTCACAAATGCGCTTGTGTTTCTTTGAATCATCACAGACACTTGGTGGACGAACAGCTGTGTTTTAGATTGCAGATGATTACTGAAAGCAGTAACAATACCTTTACCAAGGATGAGAAGATAGCAGAGGACAGAGCACATACAGTAAATAATAGGGAGAAATGCTTAAAATAAAACTAGGGGCCTGATTAGTCCAGAGATGTCATCATAATGTATATGTATTATCACTTCTGCTACATTTAGAAATCACACAGTATTTCACTTCCTTCATCTCTGTGAGCAGTTTTGATGACAACAGTCCACAATCATCAGTTCAGCCTTTCTAGTGTGAAAATACATCAACTTCTCTGTGGGTTTGAGTAATTTCATTAAATAACCACTTTTATACATTCAGAAAAGCAGAAGAGTTTAAGCAGCGGTAAAGGAAAGACAAGTCATTTAATCTGAGAGAGCCTGGCAATAGCTAAAGCAAGGCTGAAATGAAACTCTCAATTTGAAATGTATTAGCAGCAATCTGCTTATCACTAAAGTCTCAAAGTTCAGTCCTTTTTCTGTCTCTTTAAGTGTGCGTTGGTGTACTAGAAAGCCTGAAAAGAGGACATTCCTTGCAAAATAGTTGACACTACAAATAAAGTGTCTAATTGAATAAAATCCCTTAGATTATATTTTTATACCTAAATCACTGATGATTAAAAAAACCCTGAAATGTCTTTTTTACAGTTTCAAAGCTACATTTTTAAAATGGATTCCTGTAGCTAAATGTCTCATGCGTGTTTACCCAGCCATTGTCCAATGTGTTTACCACTACTGATAAGAGAGCAGAGCAGCACTTAAGATAGCCTTTTAAAATCGCCAAAGCCTATTCATCCAGCTCCTTCTTTTATGGCATACTCTAAGCAATCAGGGAGCCAACACATGCTGTAAATCCACCCGAGAGTAAGTCCTTTAAATCACAATTCAGCCCTAAAAGCAATCGCTATACATATTTGCATGTGTATATCTTGGGAGATTTTAAAATGGTTTGGAATTGGCCTCATGTTGCATTTGTTGTCAAAATTTAATTTCCATTCAGAGGAAAACTGCCAGCACTTTCTACATTATCTCTGCATTTTCCTCCCTTCTCTCCATCCATCATCAATTTATTCCATCACTTGGTAGGAGAGCTGGTATTTCCCTTGAGACAGCATGTCATACTGCCCACTCACAACATCAAACAGTGCCCATGCACCGCCATCACTCTCCGCCTTTGCCCACTGCTTGCTCACAATTCACAACGCTTCAGTTCTCTTCAAATCAAAGAGCTGTGCTGCCTCATTCCTTTCTCCTCGTCCTCATTTCTCCCCTGGCTTTCCCAGGTGTGTGTCTTCCAGGGTTAAGATGCTGCTCATTCACAAAGATTTATTCACTTTACTATTTCCATCTCTGTTTGTTCAATCCCACATCCTATAGTATGTTATAGTGTTTATTTCATGTAAAAACTATGGGAGGAAGCAACCCTGGCTGGACAGACGGACAGGATAGAGACACAAATATGCGGATGAATAGATATCTCATTTAAAATTGTTGTGGAACCAATTACAAGAGAGAACAAAGACAAGTAAACATGGAGAATTAAGCAGAGGAAATAGACAAGAAGAGAGTGAGCAAGTCAAAAGTGGGTCAATATGTTCCACTAGTGAATCCAACAAAAAACAAGGCTCTTGGGATCTGAGAAATCCATCCAGTACACACTACAGTACATTCAGTGCAGATTTCCCATTGGGCACAATTTTATGTATGTTAAAATAGTGTGGAACGACTTTTTTGACTTCATTTAACAGACGGAACACAGCACCAAACTCTATTTAGGGTTTACGCACAGATTTTTCTTGTTAAATCCTCCAATGCAACAAATTAGTTGTTTTTCCTTTATTTTTCTTCTTTTTGTAGAACTACAGAAGAACAAATAGGCAAGTCCATCATACTACCTTGAAAGATGGAAGGAAAATGCATTAGGCTGACAACTAGGCATTAATAAATCAGACTAGCTGTCTTCATCCATCCTAGAGATGCTCTGAAATCAATAACTGCAGCGTTGCATATGAGCATGTCAAGCATCTGATTCAAACCCAGTATCTGGAACGTAGACCTGCCCGTGTCCATGCTGTCTCATGCACATTTGCTGTATTAGCTCGGTGGACTGGTTTGCATTTATTTTCATTAGCACCTCTCACAACTGCAATTAGAGATGATGGTTGATTGTCTGCTGCTGGACCTCCACTTTCACCGCCAACAGTGGACAGAGCTTAGCACACACGGCTCAGCATGCAGCGAGCCTGTTTTACCTGGATTTGATGCTGCAGAGTTTTGCATTTTATAGGAAGAACTTAAATAATATGACAATTTGTCAGTTAATAGAACATACATCTATTTTCATAGTCAGTTAATGATTGAAGCCATTTTTTTCAATAAATGTCTCGCTTCCAGATCCCAGATGTTTTCAGAGTTTGTTGCTTTTTCCTGTATTACACTAAATGTTATGGGGTTTTTGACTCATGACCAAATTTAGACAAAAACATTTTTAATTTATTGAGAAAATACGGATTATCTGATGAGAAAACAAAACCATAGTTGCCTTATAATGAAGATAAATACAGATGAAGAAACAAAAATTGTTGTTCACGCATCGGGTGAAGCATTGGGGTAATGCCCGATTAGAAAAATGTTTGAGCTTGTGATTAATGTTCTGGTATGTGTCATGTTCATTTAAATGTTGTAACATGTGCCTTTCAGAAGAATATTCAGAGAAACCAAATCTCATTGTAAAATCTAATTTATTACCTAAAGGAGCAATTTAGTAAGTGATTTAGACTCGGATAATAAATTAGTAGCATTCCACTGAGTTTTCTCTAGCATGTCTGCATTGTGGTATAGAACCTAAATCTATCTTAGTAACGATGATCAACAACCACTGATGGTTAGTCATTTCTTCTTTCTTGCATTTCGCTACAACTCACATCGAGATTCACATGCAATAATAATGTTTCAGACATTTTTCTTACAAGGAAGCTCCAAACATTACATTTTGAATTGCTCAGTTAGGGGAAGTAAAGCATCATTTTATGACAACAAATACAGTATTGTTACTTAAAGCCCAGACACTAAGGAACGGTGCTCCTGACAACACACATATGCTAGAAACTGCTCACAATACAGAAAGTGCTCACACTGTTTCCATTCTATATCCTGAATAGAGTGTGCATCATCAGCCTGATAAAGCAATAGTCAGTGTTCTTTAAAGCATACTGGTAGATAGTTGCCTATAGTCCCAGATCATTTTGGTGACCTCGGAACAAAATAACACAAAATTATTAAGACTATCAAAGCCTCATCTAGGTGTGGAGCCCACAGTCCAAATAGATTTCCATCTTGCCTGGAGCTTTAGTGTGGACTAAATAAGGAACATAGTGTACCAGTTTCTTTCTGCAGGATGCATCCAACTTTCCAACTGAAAAGCCCCGATTTCCCACTGCACTTTTCCTGGACACTATCTTCAAAACAACCATGACCATGCAAAGTAAAGGGTAAGTCATGCTACTGTAGGCACAAACTGTACATGGGGGAAAAACACAGTGTGCATCTCTGTGGGTATGCTTACCCTGTGGTCTTTCTGGAGCTGCTGTCTGCTGTGGGCGCTGCGTTTGCTCCGCCTTTTTGAAGTTTCCTGAGGATACAAGTGAAAGAGTCCCTCTCCAAAGGAAAGCTGGGTGACAAAGAAAAATGCAACAGAAGAAGATTGATCGGGACCAGAAATAGAAGGATCTGAGATGAAAAGAAACAGGGGGGCTTCAATAAGTGTTTGAATGGCAAATCAAAACACAATAGATAAATGGAGGAGAAGAACAGCGGGTCATCCTCCAGGTGGGAACAAGGGCACTGATTCCCTGGCTTTCACGGAGTGTCTATTTTAAGGTACTGGAAAAGAGCCCTGGAATCAACCATAATAAATCACAAGGGCAGGAAAATGAGATGCATCATCCAGAGCTTTTCCTATGACACTGTGCACAGATTAAAGAGCCCCTTATGCTTTACTAACTACCAGGGCATAGGTCAATCCTCAAAATAAATGCTTTTAGATGTGCCCGTCAGATCTAATGTGAAAATGAAATGAGGATAATTCTTATCGTCCACTAGTCATTAATTATACGGTTGTTGCTAAAAAAATAAATGAAAGTCCATGTCTATGATACATTATTACATTTTAACTGAATGGACTGGAGACTGATTTGATCTGTCTCCCTCTCTGTCTTACCTTACTTGCTGGTGTTCACATTTGTATGTGTGACCAGGTTCTGTGTCCCAAGCTAGTTAATTAGGCAACAATAGAAGATAATTCAGACACAGACATTGTTTAATGATGCATATCCCATCAAGACAAATATAGCTGCTGATTACATAACCTGGGAGGCAGCGGATGGGGGGGTGATCTAGTGCCTACAAGAAAAGGAACTAGCAATCACTGAACTGCTGATGTTGAACGACCACTACATTACATCATGATATATATATATATATATTGTGCGTGTGGTATGTGTGTGTGTGTGGGGGGGGGTTCCTTTTGGCTTATCATGTGAGCTCAGGGTTACCACAACGCATGTTAATTTTGGCACAGTTTTTATGCTGGATGCCCTTCCTGACGCAACCCTCCCCAATTTCTACTAGGCTTGGGACCAGCTCTGTGCGGCTGGGGATGGGCTGTTGGGGGTTCTCAGTGTCTTGCGTATGTGTGTGTAGGTTAAAAAAAGAAAGAGAGCAAATCCTGATTCAGAGCAGCGCAGACTCCCTGATGTTCACTGCTACGCCTCACTGGCTAAGGCTCCAGCCAATTTCACCTACACGTTTATTTTTGACATGTGACAAGGTGCACACACTGTCAGGAAATTATAACCAGTGGTCTGCCATAAATGGCCTGTTACATCTCTAGACACGTTGTTGTGCCTGCTCTGCATTTGTCAGGTTTTTAATAACACGTTTGCGGGGAAGACCATGCATGTCACGATGTGTGTGGGATATATGTAAATGCAAATGTCATGTAGCAATGGATCACATGATATCCTTCATTATATGAAGGATTTTATTAAACAAGGTACAAAAAAGTAAGTTTACCAAAAATAAACATCAGCCTCCTTCTCCTCTAATGGAATTTAGAAGAGAAACATAAAATAATGAGATCCATCAAATTCCCTAGATTGCATCACACTGCAACTTGATGTTGTGAGTGAAAGCCTTGCTGATGTAATAGTTTGTTTGTTTGTTTGGTCTTGCGTCCTACCCCTAAGCTTTGAGTATTTTTGCCTTGTTGAACATTAAAATTAGATGTGTTTCATAAATAATTATGAATTTGTCTTGTGCACAGGTGAATCCCAAAGGGGCCATAAGCCAATGGGCAACCTGCTAAGCCCGTATTTTAGTGGAAATGACATCATTACATCAATTAAGAGAAAGTGTAATGAACTTAAAGAAGAAAACCTTGAGAAGCCTCTCAGTATTTCTTTTCTAGGGAGATTTATGTTGCTACATTTAGCAACGTTGGACAGAAAGGTTGCCAAACATGTTTATGTGGTTTACAACTGAAAGTGAATATTTTTGATATGCAATCATAAACCAGTTGGTAATGTTTGGTCTCCTCCAGACAGGCAAAAAAAAAAAAAAAAAAAGATTATATTGACAGTAATGCATGAGAATTTTATCCGAGCATCCCTACCTTTCGGGCACTCTGGAACCCATGTTGTGCTGCAAGTTGGTGCGCTTCATCCTGTGCGTCCTCTTGCAACTGAACCAGAAGATGGTCCGTTAAGACTCCTTCTGCAGCCCGCGTCGTAAGCAGCAGCGCGTTCAGCAGCACTATAAATCCCACGGCTATCCCATGTCGGGGAGATCCACACATCGTGTCTGGTTTGTGTCAATCCGCCTGTCTGCCCGTCGGAGTGAGATCAGTGTGCGGGATGCTCCTCGCTAGTGATGGGAAGAGGAGGAGGAGGAGGAAGAGGAGGAAGAGTAGGAGGATGTAAAGGGGTCGAGTCAAAGCTTTTGCGGACGCATCTCCTCGTTAGCAGCTGATGAGACCACTGGAAGTTGTATTTCACCGAGGGGTAGTCGCTCCTATTGTGTGGTTCGATAGTGGAGGTTGTGTGCTGTGGACCAAACCTGCATCCTCAGCTTTCTATCTCTCCTCCTCCTCCTCTCATCTGTAATTTATTTACCTTCCTCGCTCGGGTACTTTCTGCGCGTGACGTTGTACCAATGGGCTCCGGCGGGTGTGTCCCGTTGCTTCTTCCCCCGGATGAGCCCGGGGACCCTTATCAGCACCTTCGGGTAGGATTCTTATTGATTAGTATCTAAATCCAAACAGTGTCCCAAACACGTGCCACTTAGAGTTTATGGAAATCAATTTTATATTTAGATTTGTATATGTTTCATTTTCAATAGGCCTTTATTAGTCAGCCTACAGCTTTTTCTTAACATTTGACATACAGGCATATGGACTGTGACCACCATGACCCCTTTTGTGTAGTGGAATGTAAGAACAGGCTCATTGAAGTATAATTGGTCATTTGGATGTGAACAGCAGGGTTTTTACAAAGAACCCTGCCAAAGTGCTGCTCTTATGAAAGCTGCTCATTAAAGAACTCCAGCTTCCCTGCTGCTGTACGGTGCACGAAGGAGACAGGGGACAGATGTAGAAGTGATATCTATGTATGAGGAAGAAGTGAGCAAGAGGGAGAAATGTGTTCCTATGAGTGTGATGCTACTAATTTTCTTTATAGAGACAGGGAGCAGTGAAAAGGACCATGTGTGCTACAGCTGCACAGCTAGCAGTCATTACTACTGGGGTCTTTCATTTCACCTATAAGAGCTTGATAGCGGTCACTTAATGTGACAGGTTATTGCCCTGGCTTAAGTAAAGATAAAGTTGCCTCCTGAGCCCCCTTTTTTTTAGTGGCTCATTTAGGAAACAGTCGGTTTTCCAATTAACAGGACTCTGTAGGTGTTGTTGGGTATAAATATGTGAAGTGAGTGCCACAGGAGTTTCTGATTTTAAATAACACTGCTCTTTGTGTTAAAATAAAATTCACTTTGTCTATAAAATAGTTGGACCGTGTCATTGTGTATTGGTGTAGAACAAGAAGTAAATAAAGAAAAAGGAATTAATGGTCCTATAGTCTCATAGTCTGATTATTTTGGTATTGCATAGATCGATAGATTGCATAGACAGCTTCAAGCTGTCCGGTTTATTATTGTACTTGTTAATAAATAATATTAATAAGTGATTGGAAAAAAATACGAAAAGCGTTATAACATATCTATATATACATTTTGTGAGCCATGTTTTGAATTTAAATTCTTTGTTTTTGTAAAGTTAGTATTCACCTTTTTTTTAAAAAGGAATCTATACTGTCACATCCAAGGGTTACTATTGCATCATATTATCAGCAAGGTGTGGAGTTCAATAATGAATCAAATATAGGTGAATTTTCTACAAGTGGATCCACTTTACTAATCACTGTTTCCATGCTATCTGCAGAACTCCTGCCACACTGTTGTCATTATGCAGGCCAGAGATTTACGGTTTTGCCTGGGCATGCCAGCATCCTTCCCTTCTCCGTTACTTTACATTCAGCTAGTCTTCACTGCTGGGCCCTATAGTCTCGTACTGCATCCTTTTCTACAGTATACATCTGAAAAAAAAAAAAAAACTGTAAAGAAAAACTACAGCATCGTGTGGTTTTTACACACAGTGAGTGGTTTTCTGACAAATCACTTACAAGGTATGCCTATAATTTTATTACAAAAGCAGGTTCACCTAATAAGACAAGGTGGAAATCATGTCACTCAACTGTGGAGTACACAATCAAGTGAGTACTGTATATTATTGCATGCTTACAATAATAATATGGTGGATAAGTTATAACTGAAGTATATCCACTTGGGGCTAATTCAGGATTCCGGTGATAATGGACCCTCTTTTACAGCTTAAAAAAAGAATTTAACATCGTTTTAATATGTTAATAGTCCAGAAAATTTCATAATTTTGTTGAAATTGCTTTATTTCGAACTTTTTTATGAATCTGCTACATTCAGTGTCTCACTTACACAATTTATCACCAATAAACAACCAATTTATAGCTTCATATTAGCCAGGTTGGAATGAAATGTTTTCTTTGTAAATGTTTTGGTGTACAATTGTCACAGTTAAGTTATTACAGCTGATGTTTTTATTCAACACATCTGTCACATGCTAAGGTGTACAAAGACCCTACTTGATTTTTGAATAAATTGACTATATAAATTGACACATCACTCTTTTTTCAGGTTGTAGAGATTATAGCTGTTGAACGTAGTTCTAGAGCAAATGCAAAAATAACTTTAATATAATTTATTTACAACCTTTTGGTGTTAGCAGTCGTTTTCACTATACTGCCCAAATCCACAATTGTCTTTTCTTGAGTTTTAGGATAACTGTGGAGTACACAATCAAGTGAGTACTGTATATTATTGCATGCTTACAATAATAATATGGTGGATAAGTTATAACTGAAGTATATCCACTTGGGGCTAATTCAGGATTCCGGTGATAATGGACCCTCTTTTACAGCTTAAAAAAAGAATTTAACATCGTTTTAATATGTTAATAGTCCAGAAAATTTCATAATTTTGTTGAAATTGCTTTATTTCGAACTTTTTTATGAATCTGCTACATTCAGTGTCTCACTTACACAATTTATCACCAATAAACAACCAATTTATAGCTTCATATTAGCCAGGTTGGAATGAAATGTTTTCTTTGTAAATGTTTTGGTGTACAATTGTCACAGTTAAGTTATTACAGCTGATGTTTTTATTCAACACATCTGTCACATGCTAAGGTGTACAAAGACCCTACTTGATTTTTGAATAAATTGACTATATAAATTGACACATCACTCTTTTTTCAGGTTGTAGAGATTATAGCTGTTGAACGTAGTTCTAGAGCAAATGCAAAAATAACTTTAATATAATTTATTTACAACCTTTTGGTGTTAGCAGTCGTTTTCACTATACTGCCCAAATCCACAATTGTCTTTTCTTGAGTTTTAGGATAACTGTTAATGGAATAACTCTCCTTTTTATAAAGGACACTTGCTCAGGCTTTTCCAGTAAGTGTTTGATAAACATGATTATATTTTATTTGCTATGCATAACTCCATTAATACAGTATACACTGCATGTTTTTTTGTGTTAGCGCTACTTTATAATTTACATTTACATATACATTTAGTCATTTACCAGATGCTTTTATCCAAAGCGACTTACAAGTGAGGTACAAGGCAAGCAAAAATCTACGTCAAGGAGAAAACATCAAAGCAAACCTATCAGAAGTGTTTCGGTTTCATGAGATGCAAGTGCAAGAAAAAGCAGAAAGGATTTTTTTTTTTTTAAATAATAGATTTAAGTGCATAGGAAGGTGCGAAAGAGGTCTGTTTTCGGCAGTTTTTTGAATATAAGGAGTGACATTGCTGGGCCTGCAGTATTTGGTAGCTCATTCCACCATCGTGGGATCACTGAGGTGAAGAGTTTTGCTTGGTGTCATTTGTGCAGTGCTGGGACCACCAGATGTTGTTTGTTGGCAGAGCACAGTGGACGGGAGGGATTGTAGACATGTATGAGCAAGTTGAGCTAAGCAGGAACTGTTGAGGTGATCCCCCTGTAGGGAAGAGACAGAGTTGTGAACCTGATGGCAGCTACAGGAAGGTAGTGTAGAGATCTGAAGAGTGGTGTGACATGAGTCCTTTTTGGGTGATTAAAAATGAGGCATGCTGCCACATTTTGGATCATCTGCAAGGGTTTGATACCGGGAACCCCATTAACAGGGCATTGCGGTAATCAAGATGACATATGAACAGCACCTGCACAAAAGAGTTGGGTTGTGTATTCCGTAAGGTAGGGTCTTATCTTTTTAATGTTGTAGAGGGCAAATCTGCATGTCCTAGAGACTGAAGACATGTGGTCAGTAAATCCTAGTTGCTTAGTAAAGCTTCCGATAATTAAGACTGAAGCCAGGCTAGAGCTGATACAGAGATGCCCTAGCCAGTGAGGATCTGATAGTTTGCACTGTCAAAGACTGCAGATGTGTCCAGTAGGATGAAGACAGAAGACTGACTTGCGGTGTTTGGAGCCTGAAGACATTCCATGACCATCAGCAGTGCCGTTTTCATGGAGTGACCACCTTTGAAGCCAGACTAGTCGACATCAAGAAGGTTGTTATGGGAAACAAAGTTGGAGAGTTGATTGAAGGCCAGAAATGGAAGAAAAGAGACGGCTCTGTAAATCTCCACAAGGGAGAGGTCAAAAGAAGGCTTCTTAAGCAGTGGGGTATTCTGGGCCTGTTTAAAAGATGTCAGAAAAGTGCCTTTTGTGAGAGATGTGTTGATTTGTCTAATAGTTGTCATTAGTGTGGATACAACTGCTTGAAGGAGATCGGAAGGGATCAGATCCAGAGAGCAGCTTGTCGGATTGTTAGAGGGGAGGAGGGTGGATACGTCTTCCTCAGTCAGAGCTGAAAATGAGGAGAGCGATGCAGTGTTGGAAGAAGTTAGCAGGATGTCATAAACCGGAGGATACAACTGTAAGCTGATGGCTGCCTCTTTATTAGTAAAGAAGCAGACAAAGTCGTTGGCAATGAGAGAGGTATATGGAGGAGGTTGAGGTGAGCAGATGAGTCGTTTGAAAGTGGACAACAGCTTTCTGGTGTCCGTGGTGTTAGTGAGGTTGTCCTGGTAGTATTCAGTCTTTGCAATAGCGACACTGTGAGAAAAAGGCACAACTAGACCCTGATACTCAGCAAGAGCAGATGGAGTCTTGGATTTGCTCCAATTACTCTCGGCACTCCTGAGCATAGTGACTTGCTCACTTGCAGAAACATTCACTTTTATTTGATTATCAGACGATATTTGATCATACCAAGCTGCATTTGGAGTTTTTTCAGTGTCTGCAGTGATATTACAGCACATGTTCACTCGAACACAAAATGTGTAGTTTGGATTTTATATGGGAGAGTATTATACATTTGAAGAAAGACTGGAACATGATGTACCCTTTCAACTGTCTACGTAAGAAGGAAAAAAAGAAGAAATTAGCAAAAGGCACAGTAAATGTGTGTTCTGCTAATTTTTCCTAATGATGTGGAGAACTATTTTCTATCATTACGATTATCTTTGGAAGGTTCCACAGCACTATTCTCTGTAATAGTGTGTTGTGCTTTGGTGACTTCATCTGAAACAGAACAGTCTAAAAGGCTTTTAGCTTGTCCCTTCAGGGGTCGCCACAGTGGAATGTGTTCCACACGTACATTTGGCATGAGTTTTTTACTCCGGATTCTCTTCCTACCTCAACCCTTCCATTTCATCTAGGCTCAGGACTAGCACCAAGGCAGCCCTTGGTAGCTGGGCAGGGTCACATCTGGTGGGGGGTGGAATTCAATCCTGCGGCCTCCTAGGCCCCCTCTGAAACTGTCTAATGGTCATTATATTTTCTTATGGCTATAGTGTACTTACTGTTGTGGGAAATGATTTGTTTGTGTGTGACTTTAATAAATTGAGTACAGTAAATGTTATTTCATACTGTATAAGCAGGCGACCTCTACACAATGTTGATGCAACAACATAAATGGAGTTGTTAATATGCATGAATGTGTATCTGCAGCATTTTTGGAGGAGGAGCTGAAAAACATGGATCTTTAATTTTTCATACTGGCCTGAGGCTGGAGTGGATTCAGGCTGCCTTTCAATGTGTTTCTGCTATGAGTTTCAACGAGAGCAGCAGGAGAGATTAGACCAACAGCTACAAGCTGGTACTCAGCAGATAATCAAGCATGGACACACACATACTAAAACACACTGATCGCCAAACCATGACAAAGCCTCTGCAGCCCCCTGCCACCAACCTTTCAGCCACACTGCAATTTTTGTTAGCTCTCACAGGCAACAGTGGTGATATTTCACCCTTGCACTTTGTGTGTGTGTGTGTGTATATATATATATATATATATATATAGGTCTTATAGGTGTTCTCATTTAGATGCTGATGCATGTAGATGCATTTACATTGAGTGAGTGAGAAAAAAAGTGTCAACTTTCTTGGGAAACCTTAGATAAAGCAAACCGTGAGCCTGTTAACATATTGCAGTTTCCTTCTCTATTAGTGTCACGGGAATTAAGAGCAGTACAGAATGAGACTGATAAAAAGACAATAGCAAGTGACCTTTTTTATCCCTCCCTGTAGTTAAGCTGTCATTTCAGAGGCAGCTCTGTACTCTACTGCTCCGTCACTGCCAGCCAGAGTTGTAGGGCAGCATGTCTTTGAGTCAGTGGGGGGACTGTGGGTACTAGCCACACTGATTGCAGTGCGGATAGTGTCAGGAGCCACATTTCTGACGCTTTATGTCGCTCTCTCACTCTGTCTCTTCCTCTATGACTCTCTGCTCCACTGTCTCTATATCGTACAAAGCTACTGCCTGCCTCTGCCTGTTCTCTGAGATAAGATGCCGGCCTCGACAAGTCGACGGATATCAAACCCACAGACAACAGTGGTCTTCGTAATAGCAGAGAATGAAAAGTGATGGCACATTATTACTCCACTGTCTCTTTTTTTTAGACTATTCAGTTTAGCTTTAACTGTGCTTTTCTAGACATAAGCGCTGGTAGTAAAATCATCATTGGTTAATTCATAGATTTCAGGTCAGAAAAACCAATATATGATCAATATAGACTCCAAAAGTGACATATATCAAATGTAAGGTTTCTTCCGTGCGCACAGGACATCTTGAACTTGATATTCAATAATGTACCTATGAAGCTGCCATAATGGGCCATTTTGTAGGTAGACTTGAATTGCAGCTGCTCTGCAAGTAGATTGGACTGTGTTGCACAGATCTATCACATCCATCAGGCCAGCTGGAGAGGCAGATAGTAGAGAGCAAAGGGACAACATAAGGTCATGTTAGACTTGATGTGCTGTGAGGCGTGGCAGACAGCAAAGACGGCTCAGGTGGAAACAGCAACTCAATTTGTCACGGACCACACAATTCAGCAAGGAAGAAAATTAAACTGAACACACTACTCTCCTCCCTCATTCATTCCTATCTTTTATATGAGTCTGTACAATTTCCCTTTCTTAAATCAGTATAATTTAACGCTTCCTCTCCCCTCCATCTCCTAAAAGTGTGGCTATGTTGCCACGTAACTGCTGTTTACATTCCCCCTGCAGGTCTGATTCTGACATTTGACATTACCTTGACTAGCAGCTTTTATTTGTGAGGTCCAGCACTATGCTGCTGCAATGTTTTGATTTTTTTCTCTGTAGGGTGCTAACTAACCTGGATGCTACTGATATTTCTGCCTGTGAACCTGCTTAGCCTTGAGCTAGCCTTGAGCAAAATATAATTTGAAAAGTACTGTAATATGTCATAGCCACATGGTCTATTCATGAAGTAAACATGCACTGCAGGGTTTGGTGCAGTGAGTCATATACTTGACATGCTGGTACACCTTGACATAAAATGTTTGTAAATGGGGTAAAAAGCTGTTTTCTATAATGTATCATAAAATAAACATGTTTACTAGAGGTAAAATCTTCACACATGTCACAATTTAGTTGCAGTGGCAGTGTTACCTTTTAAATTGATAAGTTGCTTTTGCATAGAGTTGTCTATTCTGCAGCAAATACAGAGCTAAAGTTATATTTATTCAGTCTTTCTATACCCAGTGAATGTAAGGCTAATGTTTTTTTTGTGTGTGTGTCTGTGTGTGTGTGTCCAATAACTCCTGAAGGAGTAGCTGCTACATGCTGTAATGTCTAGTCACAAGCTGTTTAGTAAATGTTCAGTGGCCAGTTACAAACTATACCTGACTGAATGTCTGTGTCTGCAGAGTTTATGGATTTTTCTGGTGGAAACTGCTATAGGATCAGAGAATGGAAACAAAAGTTCAATGCAGAAAAAAGAAATTATGGGTTAAAAGATTCTAGATAAGCTCCTCTCGGGATGGTTTAATATCACCGATTGCTAATCAAAAAAACATTTATATGAACCATATAAGAATCTTATGGGGCCTATAGTGTATTTGAAAGTTAACACTTCTTTCAGCCTTAAACATTTTTAAATGAAATTTTCTGCATTTGCCAAGTATTGTGCTATCAGTATGTATGTCTGTATGTTTTTTTTTACCATATTTGTAACAATTTTGTATTATTTGCAATATTCAGTAGCATGGATGATCTATGGATTATTAACTTTTATACCGAGACGGGGTAACCACAAGGCAAAAAGTGCATTACTCTGGTAAAATTTACATGTAAGTATGATTTATGGCTATGATTTATTGGTTTATCTTCATATGCTCTGAAAAACTGTAAACAAACATTTCACCAATGACAATGTTTCACCAGCTGCGTTTTGTTTTATTCACCAACTGAAGATAAACTACACAATTGTTTTTCTTTTTATAATTTTAAAACATTTCTCCTCTCTACCCAGTTCCTTCTATAAATCCCCATACAAATGAAAGTCGCTGGGCTCATGCCAGAGCTCAAGCTCAATATGGAGAAAAAATGTGTTATATTATTAATGGTCTCTGGAGCAACAGTCTGCCATCACAGCCTTTAGCAGTGCAGTTGTTGCACAATTTCCCTCACAAACAGGAATGGAGGTGCAGCAAGAGCAATGGTACCACCTGCTTTGTTATTCAGAGCATATTTCGAATTTAAATTTAGTTTAATTGGAAAAGAAAAACAACTGTGCAGGCAAAGATTATGCATAATCACAATAATTATTTCCCTCTGTGTATTACTTGTTTTGAGGTGAATATTCTGTGCTGCAAATAAATGCACCACCTAGGAGGGAATAAAAGAACATGCAAATTAACATCAGAGATGAATCATGTTCATAGAAAGAAAGGGAGCATGAAAAATACAGTCTGGTTTGATTAATTAGAAAACTCATTTGACTTCTTTCATAATCCAGCAGAGACATTTTTGTGTTCAGATGATGTACTTTGTGCTCTGTGACACTGCAATTACTGGGACATCTAAACCTCATCCGCATTATTTCTCTGTCTGGACATACAGTAACAATATCATCTTTCAAGTTTTGGGCTGCTTTGCTGTTGTCCAAACAGTGATAGCACCGCCCTGCATTATTTTTGGTTGCTCTAACTGTAGGATTGTGGATACAAAAAGTGTTCTATATAGTGGAATGGGGGCCTGCTGGAATCATGTTTAGCACAGAGTTCTAAATAGATTTTGCCAGCAGCTAAAGCACAATAGGAAGATTTGTCAAAAGCACACATTCACAGTAAGTTTGTGAATAAGCAATTCTCATCTCTGGAGCAAGCATCCATACCCAGCATGTTTTCCAAAATTACTTTGACTTCAATGGTTTAATAGCTATTACAAGTGTATCATGCAGAGCACTCCTCAACATGCCAGAATCACACCTCAGACAAATTTACTGCCGATAATTTTCATTGGACACAATGAAAAACATTACCTCAAAGGTAATTTTTTTGGACCTAGGCCTCAGCCATTCGCTGCCAACTTTTCCATTTCCTTTCATACACTCAAAGTCATTAGTGAAGTCAGCCACCTTCAATCTGATGTCTGAGCAATTATCAGCTTCACTCAGGCTGTGATGTTTGCTGATGCAGTGTTTAAAATTGCATGCCAGTTTAGAGAGTCTGATGAGACAACCTGACCTTTGAGGCACAACAACAGGAAAAAGAAAACATAATGTAACGAAGGTCACTGTCACAAATCCAGTTCAACTCCGTGTCCTCACTGTGGACAAACATTTGCAAAGGAAAAAAACTGCTTAACTGACAAATTGTACTTTTAACAAGAGACTAATGTGCATTAACATTAGAAAACATCTGGTTAAACTAATATATGCATCCATAAAATTTAAAATCTCAATTTTTATTTATTTATTTAGTCAAAATTTAAATTTCAACATAGTAAATTGCATCATGACTGAACAACTTAAATGGCAAAATAAACAAGTTGGAAAAGGATGGTAAAACATTCAGCATCAGCTCATCAGCTTCAGAAATGTGCTTGTTTTGCTAAGGGGCTAATTGCTAATGTGTCTGTGACTATAGAGAAAGGGAACAGGCCAAGTGACCTTGGCAGGACATGATGACAATGGAACTGTATCATGCAAACAGAATAAACAGCACATACAGCAGTCTCTGTGTGTGGGCTCTGATGCTCTTTCCATTTTAAAAGGACATTAGGACTAATGGTAATGGTATCTCAGAGGTTTCCAAGCCTCTTTCCAGTACTGCCCTATATGCTGGCAGTCAAAGAACATAGTCCATTAAGAAAGCAAACAATGA
Source organism: Channa argus (assembly GCF_033026475.1). Classification (NCBI taxonomy): domain Eukaryota; kingdom Metazoa; phylum Chordata; class Actinopteri; order Anabantiformes; family Channidae; genus Channa; species Channa argus. Next base: position 38,511,535 of record NC_090197.1, read on the forward strand.
TTATTTTTCATAGGAAACAAAAGGCACTGGGTAAACAAGGCTGCATAGTATTTACTAGTACTCAAAGTTAATTACACTATGTTATTCTTAAACACAACCAGATAGGCAGGAAGGAATGAATGAAAGATGTGACTTCTAAAGAAAGGGGTGATAAGGTGTACACATTTCCAGGAATCTAGACACCAAGTCATTAACACAACCACTTGACATTTAGACATCAGTTACCATATGTTAGGAGTGATGCAGAGGAAACAAAAAAAAAAAGCATCTATGTGCAGGTGCATGTGGATGAGCATATTTTTCCATGTCGTTTAACTCATTATTTTCTTTTGTGCGTGTGAACGGTGCACAAATAAGCTATGGGAGGAAATCTCATGGAAACACACGAGTTTGACACCTTTTATCAGACTCTTAACACAGATGTGCGAACCTGCAACGTTTGATCTAGACTGGGATTACTGATGGCCACAGTTTCTTCATGGTTCAGTAACTGCACCTAGTTAAGCAATAAGCCTGCCATTCTGCCTACTGGCTGTGAAGTCAGCACTGTTAATTAGCTGTTCTGTCCTGTTCTGATTAATTTATTCAGTGTAGCCTCATTTATTTAATAGAGCCAAAGTAATTCATTTGCATTTAGTTTAATTGTTTTCACTCCACAACTTTACCAACTGTGGCCATGTTAGATATTATAAAAGCCTTTCACTTCATTATAACCTGTCAACTGTGCAGTAGATGAGGTGCAATGCTTCCTTCAACGCCTTTTTTACAGATCCATCATGCCATTGTAAAAACAGGCTGCGAGCAAAGAGTGTAAATAAACTCTGCACTGGACGCTCCAGGAGGGTCAATAAAACTACAAGATGAAATGCGTTTAGAGATCCTCAATGAGAATCTTATTGTTCATTCTACCCCTGTGATTTGCGAGGATACCCCAGCCAATCAATACAAGGACCATTAGGCTTAACAAACCTGGTTAGTCTATAAACTGCCCACAGGCTCTGAAAAGCAACATGTACTCTAGGACTGTCTACCTGTGATGGCTCAGAGTCAGGTGGTTTGTACAGAGCAGGATCTAATTTTATTCTGACTCATTTATCATTTAATACCAAGGACATTTGCAGTTGCAACTTAATATACAAGCAATGATGCAGATAACCCCAAACCACATGCAGTAACACGTCCAATGCATATGTGTGCATGTCCTATACCATGCTGTGATTTGACATTTAGCAAATGTGGCAAAACGCGCACGTTGAAACAATTGTCAGTCTTGACAATGTCTGGCAACAAGCTTTTGGTGGCTGCAAGTCTGAGATGCAGAACTTTAAGCAAACAGGAGGACATCCAACATTAACAATGAGAACTGTAATGTAAATTATAACTTCTGATCTAAACTTATTCAAGTACTAATTATTAAAAAATATTTATTCAACTATGAATTATTCTATTAAAATTTCTGTATAAATATTGTATAAATAGTATAAGAATTACATAAAAGTAATGAGTCAGTTAAGGCTAATGCTCCACTTGTTGTGCCTTACAACACCTATACTGTACATAGTTTCTTTTTAATTAAGCCACACTGCTGTATGATTGTGCTACCAAAAAAGTATTTAAAAAAAAGATAAAAACATACTACAGAAAGAAATCTGCACCTGCAATAAGCAGTATGGTTTTGAAAGATCAGGAAAGGTGACAAATATAGCACAACACAAATGCTCCTACTGCAAAACTCCACACCAGAACATTCTAGTATGTTCACACACGCATACCGTGTGAGCAGAAACACACTGAGAACTCGTGAACTGCACAATTTTGTTTCACCACTTAATTGCCTTATTTAGCCCAACTCCTTTTGTAATGGGTAATTGGTTGTCATGACAAACACTCGGTCTATTCATAGCTCAGAGGCTTGTGCAGCCCCCCCACCACCCGCAAAAACATTTGAAGACAGGCAGTACAAGATTTCTGATGGAAGCTTTGCACAACTCTAATAGATAGGAACAGATAAAATGATAGCCTGTTATTTTTCTTCTCGGCAAACAATCTGTCACGGAGACTCCTTGTGACAAAATGGACCCCACCTTTTGATTAGATACAAGGAAACCCTCATTCAGTATGACAAATAGCATATTTTCATGTTGATAGGAGTCTAAAGGATCGTGTCTCTGCTGAGAGACACGAGAGGGAAACGAGAGGGAAATAAAGACAAAAAAAGAAATACAGTGACTCTGATGTTTTCATAAGTGGGATGCTGATATAATGCAAACACAGTGACAAGCATGCCCCTACAGGGATTTGAAGTGTTTTCCTTTCTGGGGTGTAGATGATGTCATGACATGTACGCGTCAAGCGCAGCAGACCTCCAGCCATGTGTTACCTAAACACATGCATTATTTATATTCCAAGCAAGTGCACAGACAGGACTGTGTCACAGTCCTATAACTAAAGGGCTGAATAAAAGATGTCTTTTGTTGAATGGCCTCAGACAGCTTGTTCAACACGGTTGGTGAATATGTTTTGAAAAAGTTTCTTTCAAGGCTCTGAGAGACATTAACGTGATATCAAAATAATGCATTCATACTGTAAAACTCACGAGACTTCTTCCAAAAGCTCAGAATAACAGCTCTCTGTTGCAGCAGATTTTCATTGCTTTAAAGTTGCAAAATTGTAAAGCGCTTTGGATAAAAGTACTATATAAACAGGGCCTTCGAAGGTAAAGGCAGGGTTATTTGCAATTCTTCTTCATTTCTGAGGACTTCTGAAGCCAATCCCAGTAGACACTGGTGGAAAGGCTGGTTGCAAACAGAAATGTACAACTGTTTATGCTCTGTTTACATTCACGCACAGGTTAGAGTGGCTAACTAACCTATCCTGCATGTCTTTGTGGTTTGTGCACGTTGGGATAACATGCAAAATCTATGCGGAAAGGCTTCAGTTTGGTAACAGGTCCCCCCCAGCTTTGACATAACAGTGCTAACCACTGCAGCACCATGCTGCTCCACAACATAAGCACTAAGTAGCCATGTTTCTAGCCACCCATTGATTACAAGTCTCAGGCCTGTGCAAATAACCTTAAAACTTTTATGTGTCCTTGAAATTGCAAAAACTTTGGTACTCACTGAGATTTATAAAACAGGGTTTGATAAAATGACAACAGTTTGGATTTCTTTCTTTTTTTTTTTATCTCCCATTATTTATAGTATGTCCACAGATGGCGTTCAAAATGGGGTCCTGGTGGCTCAATGGGTAGAGACTCGGCTTGGGATGCAGAAAGCCGCAGGATGGAATCCCAGTCCCCCCGGTATGGCCCCGCCCAGCCATCAAGGGCTACCTTGGTGCTGGGTTGCAGCAAGAAGGGCATCTAGTGTAAAAAAAAGAAAGAACAAATAGCCAAAAAAATGTGAGGAACACATTCCGCTGTGGGACCCCTGAAAGGACAAACGGAAAGCTGTTTATCTTTAACACATACGTATGTTGTTGATTAACACCTAGACTTGAGGTTTTACATAATTCAGCATCATCATGGTCATGTCATCACAACTTTTAAGGATACTATTTGGTTACAACCTAAATAGTAAATGTAGTATTTGTTTCAATGTGAGTACATTGCACAAAGGCAAAAAAGTGGAATGAGTCTGATGGACAAGAACAATGTTAATCTCCTCACGTTTGGATTATTTCTTTCCACCTTGTGATGGCAATTTGTTGTTAGAACTTTAATAATGTACTTATTGTCTAATACATAGGTGACTAATTTGTCTGAAAGAATGAGGTTTCTTTATTTCTATAACTGACTATAATAACTATGTTGTAAATTTCATTTCCTTCCGATTCTCTTTCAGCTTTATGACCTTTGACCTATCTTCATTAGCTACTTAAAAAAAAAACTTTTTTTCTTGACAATTGAAACTGCTTAGCCACCCGCCCTAAAATACCCACTGTCACACACACATACACACACACACACTCACACACACACCCACACACACAGTAACCATTGTCTGATCTTTTTGGTAACCTTGGTGATGGGCAAAACAAAGGTAGATTGAAGGAAGTTTTCCTGGACGTGGGGAAGGTGAGGAAAAGGTTGTTTCAGACAAAGGGTTTATTCATGTGTGCCAGAAATCTAGGTGACAGTTGAAAGGAAGTGGACTGTAACAACCTGATAATCATCAATAACTCACACTCAATTATAGTCCAGAAAAAAATACTATTGTATAAGTCTTTCCATTTTCCCCTTTACCCCCACTGAGCTGATTCTATTTGTGCTTATACTTTTTAGAAGACATAAAAACTGATAAGACCATCAATTAAGTGAAAATCTGACTGTACAGTGAAGAACCATGTACTTAAAAGGCCTTTTTTCCCCCTACTAGAATAGAGCAGTAACCCTCAAGTGGTAGTTACAATACAGTCCAGCATGGTTAGGAGAGATGAAATAAAATCAATGGTTTCTTTGTGTGGTTGTGTGACAGAGAAAAAGGGTGGAATTACACTAGCCTGAGCAATTATATGAATCACAGATATAAAACAGACACACAGAGAAAGAGAGAGAGAACAATAGAGTAAGACAGTGATCAGTCAACACAGCATGGGCTCTCGATGTGGTCTGCACCTACACAGCATCATATGCAGCAAGCTGCAATGCATCGCATGTTTTGACATGCAAGATTTTTCCCAAGTTGAACCCAGTCGACCACAACATTTAAAACTGAGGTGGTATTAGCATTGTGGCTTTCCTTGGTTATTCTTAAAAGTCAGTTTATTCTCAAAACATTGCAGCCAGACACATGACAGTGCCTGTGGGAGTAGCTGACACATCACACAAAACTAGACTGACAAATACATTTGTAAATGAAGAGGATATTAATCAAGTAAGAAGGACACTGCTGATCCTTGGGCTTAATCAGTGATTGATTTATTCTGACTGATTGATTAAGTTCAAACAAGCACTGAGTTGGCATTTTCTGACACTGCTGATGAAAACTGGCACCGAAAGCCCCTGTCATTCAAGCACCTTTAAGACACTTCCGATTAAGTCAGTCAGGACAATGAAAAACAAAAGCTCTTGCCTCCAGTCATGGATGCATCAGGCCTTTTCACCTTAGAGGAGACCACATAAAGTAGTCTGTACCTACTTTCTGACCCATGTTTGGCCATCACAAACATTCACATTGAGTCATCCCATTTCTGGGTGCCAATATGTTAGCTCTTCAAATGTTCTTCGAACTTCAATATTCTTTTTTCTTTCTTTCTCCCAGCAGCTGAATTTTGATCTAGGATGAGTCTAGGGTTGAAAGAGAGAGAAGGCATTTTTTCTTCAAGTGTAGCATTGGAGTGTTTTGTTTAGTGAAATTGTCTTTTGCTGATCATATTTTCAGGAAGCTTGTGATGGAGTGGTTAGGGCAGCTGCCTAATAACTAGAAGGCCACAGGTTTACATCCCTGGCCAGCTGTGTTTTTTCTCCCCGTGCTTGCATACGGTAGGTTTCCTCCACGTACTCCAGTTTCTCCGACAGGCCAAATGCGAATATGTTAGATTAACTGGTGACTCTAAATTGCCCATAGGTGTAAATGTGAGACTCCATGGTTGTATGTCTGTGTTGTCCTTGAGATAGACTGCTGACCTGTCCCGGGTGTACATCGCATGACAGCTGGGACAGACTGCACCCCTACGACTCTAAACAGGATAAGTGATTAGAATGAATGATTGTATTATATTTTCTCTCCCTATTTTCATAATTGTGTTATCATTGAAAACGTAGAACTCACTACTACAGTTATTAGAATCAAGAAGTAATTTGACTGTTCTGATTAACAGTTGTTACACAACATTTTTCCACAAACCATTTTTCACAACACCTGAGACATGGATGCTGTGAACAATAAATACAAGAATCTTGTTTCCCCAGTCTAAAATGTCACGCTCAGATGCTATCCAGACCTGAAGCTGTTGATTTCTCAGATCTACAGGGTGCTGTGATTCCAGGTGTAGAGGGTGACAATGGATGAGAAAACAAATGCATCTACTGCGGCCTACTGTGGCAGCTGCTCCTTTACATAGGAAACACATACACACAAAACTACACAGAGAATCAATGTTTGTCATAGTAACCTTGTTTGTGTGACAAACATTGACTTAACAAGTGTAACTTGCTGCAATTTGTATATTTTGTGAACTTGTGCACATAAACAGTTAACATGAGTATTTTAACCCATTGACTTGTTGCACAGTTTATTGTGTTGTCAGTCTATTCTAAATGCACAGGCCTGTCATTTTCACATTCAGTACACCCATGATGACACACTAAAATGTTAAAACAACTGAGATCTCTCATTTACAAAAGCATTCATATCTTTTTCTGTAGCACTCCAAATTGTCCTCAGGTGCTTTTTTTCTATAATTATTTTGCAGATGCGTCTAGAAGCACCTGTGGCAAAGAGAACTCAACATGATTGAGTAAGACACGTGTAAAAAAATGTCCCACAATTCACAGGATATGTCAGGACAGAAGCTCACAAAGTCCAAGAAACTTTCTGTAGAAACACTCATAATAGTAAAACTTTAAGCTTTGGCTATTCCCAGGAGCATCGTGGGCTTAGTACTTGTGAAATGATAGAAGTTCCCTCAGTTGGTTGTTTGGCCAAACTTAAACCACTATCGTTGAGTGGAGCAACTAAAGCTCAACACTAAACCCCAGGTAACATTTGGGTAGAGATTGAAACATGGCATTTTCTGTCCAGTCTAAAAGAGGTTCAGAGGATCTGTCAGGAACAACTACAAGCTGGCTGGTGCAAAGCTTTTAGAAACTTACCCAGGAAAACTCAACGGTACAATTTCTGCGAAAGGGGAATTAGGGGTTAATAGTCTGTGAGATTTCAGTTTGTGATTTTTAATAAATTAGCAAAAATAGCAATTTAATCTATTTAAATATTAAATGTAAAGGAGAATAAAATGTTTTTAAAAAGTGAAAGGGTCTGAATACTTTGAAGCCAATGTACAAATGCAATCAGCTGAAAAGATGCAGATCCTTTTACCTCTTTAGGGCAATTTTTAGAAATTTCCATTGCATTCAGCTTTTAGTTTGAGTCATGTCCAGTATGACCTTGTACTGGGAGAAATGCTTTTTTTTCGCTGAACCGAAATAAGCAAAAGTACCCTTCTCTCGGCTTTAACAGACCCCTCAGGCATGCCCCAGGTATGTTTTTGCTAAATGTCATTTTGTAGTGGATGTCTAGATTTTAAACAGATTTGTATTGATCTGAGCTGAGAAGGGAAAGAAGATTGATCCAAACATGTAACACCCCTATTTCCTTTAACATGTAAGACTTCCTTTCTACGAATGCCTCCAGTCAGGAACACATAAAACAAAACCAAAATTACCTATTTGTGGTGGTTTAATAAATACATGCACACAAAAAAAAGAACATTACCTAAAGCACCGAGTCGTAACAAAATATAAAATAAAACAAAATAAAATAAAAATAATAAAGCTTCAGGTTTGATAATCCACCACTCTAAATGGGGAATATTTGATTAAGATATATTCAGCACTGGTGCTGTGACACATAAAGAGATTGTGTTGATGAGATTGTGGGCTCACATCCAGTCAAAAAGATCATCCTCTGGAAAGATTCTTAACTATGACAATTTGTCAGGTCTTGTTTAATCATGATAGGTTTTTGGAAGCTGCATGCGAACCTAAATTGGATGCACGAAGATGGAGACAGACTGGTAGACATATATATATGCCTTGCAAAAAACAAAAAGCAAACAAAATTATGAAGTACAACTTTATGGAAAATAACTTATGTATCTTCATCATAAAATTTTTTAGCCTCCAGGGTCACTCACTAAGTGGCAATAAGACATTGTGAGCATTCAAGCTCTGGCAAAAGTGCAGGTGCACTGGTCTAAATAAAAGCTGCATTAATTGTCATTTATCTTCTCAAACTGTACAGGACAAATATGCATCATTAGTGAATAAAAACACTAAACAGTATATAAGCCAGTTGTTTTATGGATTTTAAATTTATAGAATGGGTAGCAATAACTTATTGGTTTCTTTTAAAGTTCACATTTCTCTTGAACATTAGGGGGAAAAACACAGGACTTATTTTCCTATATTGCTTTAGATCGAGTATTGATTTGTTGTGTGCAATGTAAAATGCAGATTCAAGTTAGCGAACAGGAAAGCTAATTTTATCTTTTCAAATAAAAAACACCTTGGATTGACATGAAAATGTTTTATTAAGCAAAGTCTCCTGGTAATACAAAGAAAGACATAACATTCGCTAATTTAAGAGCAGGAGTGTCATACTATATGGATTATGAAGGGCTGAGGGGGGAAATCTTTTATTCCAACCCAACAACACACACTAGCTAATAAAAGCCTATGTTACTAAAAGCCGGACTTTCAGAGAAAAAGGCCTCGTGTCGTGCTTTAGTCACAGTAGAAATCCATGTCCTAAATGAAATAAATCACACAAGATAACACTTACAACCACATATTTATTTTTAAAAATAAAGTGTATCCACCTTAGATTTTTATTTATTTTATTTTTTTTGCATAGAGAGAAACATACTCACTGTTGTGGGAATTACAACTCTCTCTTCTCTAAACTTGTGTGTCTCCTTCACAACAGTTGCTGGGAAGTATCCAATGATGCCCATCTGGTCCACATTCCAATCACTGTAAACCTGCAATTAAAATAACCTCTGTAACAAATAAACACACTTCACAGCATTTACGCATTATGAATTTAATGTTAATTATACTTAACATAATTTAAATGCTTGCTCATTTCTTAATCAGTTACCAAAATGCCTTTCTTCACATTTTGATGTTATGAGATTGGCCAGAAAGTTTGCATGTGTTTGTCACAGCTGCTGCTTCTCCTCTGTGCATAACCGATTGCAGGTGTCCAATGCTGCACTGCTAAATGTTACAAAAATGCACATACACTTCCAGACCAGAAGACTCCGGCGCCCTCTTCTGGTACCAGTTTAGAATACACATAAACCATATGGTTCTTCTTTATGTTGATGAATCTGCAGTCAGGAGCTACAAAGTCATCCAAGGCAGTGGCCACGGAGAGAACATCTAATAAAGCACATGAATAAGAAAGGGGAATTTTATGAATTAATTAAGCACATGCATTTTCTTGCACAATTTTAACGTAACATGATTTTACACACTGCGTCATGCTTCTCCTAAACGGTCTTACTTACATGAGCATTCTGCATCTCCACAAAGCTTCTTGTCTGCTAGTTTGTCCATATGAAAGCCCCATGACGTCTGGTGCAGTAGTCCCACACAGAGCAGAATCACCAGTGGATACCACATGCTGACCAAAAGGGCAGAATCAAGCAAGAGTTGATATGACTGTGAATGTTTCAAGGAGGTCAAGACTATAAAAATCTCAAAACACTTTTCCCAGCCAGGGCTGACTGGGCTGGGCCCCTACCTCCCCGGCCAATCAGTGTTAAGTTTTAGAAATGCCATTCTCTGGAACTATTTATTTTCCACAGGGGAGTTGGCTGACCTGTTATTCTCACCAAATCCCAGGGTCTTTGCAGTAAAAATAATTCACGGTTTGTGTATATGCCTTATTGGGCAGACTAAATTTCAAAGACGTATATTTAAGATAATGTAATTGGATAATGGATCATATCTTGTAAAATTTCAACTGATCTGAAAAATCCTGAATTTAATAACTAAGTTTAACCAGTTATCAGTCTACAGTCAACTTACATTAATTTATGACCTCTTGTGTGACTCCTCAGATATAAACTCAAACAACAATATGTCAACAATTGTGACTGGCTTTACCTGTTATCCGTTTTTAACTTGCTGTGACTTAGTAAAATTCTGCTATAACTCTAAGTCCTATAAGTCCTCCAAAGTACCCATGAAGTATGGAGAAACAGAGAAGTCATTTTTTTCAACACTTGGTGGCACTCTTTTCTATAGCTGTGGTCAAGTACTCCACCCACTTCAAAGTGTCTGTTTATTTTAGTTTTTTTTTTTTTGCTTTACTTTGAAAAAAATTACAACGAATTGTAGCAATAGCAATAAGTATCTGACTTTAGTAGGAATTTGATGAGGTAATTTCCTTCTACCTTCCAATGTTGTATGATAATGCATAAAGTGGTTATATCTGTTTTTTGGTTATTTGTGAGTGTTGTGGAGTATTTGTGCTTCTAAATTGTTTATTATGTTTGAGTAGTTCCTAAATTCTTTCAAAAAAGCTTAATGAACCACAGGCTTTGGACCAATGGGCCCTTTGACCTCTCGAACCTCTGAGCCTTTTGCCCAATAGGACAGAAATCATATGTTAAAAATTTGCCTTCAGCCTTTAGCTGTGTAATGCTGAACAGAAAGTGAAAGAACTACAAAGAAAGTGACAAAATATGTGTGATCACAGTATAAAGAAACCCTGTGTACAGGAAATAATAAGTACGTCGTTGTCTTTGTTATGAGTTTGTCAGTCGTTAATATAAATTTAAAAACCCACATGAAGAGGAATATCCGTTAAAACATCGACCTAGTTCAAAATGTATTTAAGTATCAAAATTTCTGTTAGTGACACAGCTTTCGATCTTATTGCATCAGCTTCGTAAACAATAAGCTTTTAAAGTCTTTGTAGAGAGTGTAATTATTTCCTATTTTGGCTGACGCAAAGCGCTGCAAAGCTGTCTTTGTGTGTTCGCTGTTATAACCTCAGTAGCTAGACGGGCGGACTTTGACCTACACTTTGTAGTGCCAACCAGACAACAAAAAACAAACCGCTCGCTTGCGCGCTCCACTTGAAAATATCAAGCATACCCTTGACATTTTAGGGGCGTGACGCAGGCAATGTAAAGTCACAACGATAGCCGCGGAAGGTGCTGTTATTGTTCGGTTTGAAGGGTCAGGGGGTGGTCGGCGCTTTGTTTTTATTTTGGGAGACGTAAGCTTCCTCTAGCAGGATAATTACGCAATTACAAACATATGTATGCCTGATAAAAGCTATATTTCTTAATATAGCACGGCATATTCTTTTATCCTGGTAGTGGGAAGCTAACCAGTTAGGTGCCAAAGCAGCTGATGGATACGCGGGTATCGGAGTTATTTGGCACAGGAAATGGACACGGCTCTGAGTCTCAAGGTGTTGTGTCTAGCGTCAAGTCAGGAAATGGCTATGGGACAGCCCCCCAAAAAACTTGTAAGAACAAGAAGGCAAAGAGTCGATTCTCTCGCAACTACAAACCAAGCAATAACACCCCGTATCTACCTCCAGAGGTAAGGCTAAAGTGCCGTGGTGTGGACTGTTTAACGCTGGATATTCGGGGTTCGTCTTCTAGAAATTTGAAGGGCAAATAATCTCCCCCAGATTTATTGTGTATTACGGACAAAACTGTTTCTGATCATGCACAAGTGTTTTCTTTGCCCCACGATGAGAAAAAAATCATCTGGTAGTCTTCCGTTAAAATGTATCCAGGACAAACGTCGGCATGTCCAACGTTAAACTTACTATAACGTATAGTGGTTAAAATCATGCGCCCAGCTAACGTAACGCTAACATAGTCAACCTATTATTTAAGGGTTATGGATATTTATATTACAACATTGTTAATTTCATGCAAACTCGGTGTTAGTGCATCATGTTATGATGTGGAGCTCAACTGAAGGTAGAGGCTTCGGTTCACTTCCTGTTGTTTTCTTTAAATTTGCAGTGACACGTGGCTACTGTAGCTTTTCGGCAGCGTAACGGGTAATGAATGAGAGTGGGTGACATTCCCTCCAGTTTTTTAGTATTTATTTATTCATGTTATTGTTTATTTTATTTACTTTTTCATTTTAATCACCCAACTTAGAGTTCTCTTTCTTCCTGGTAGCAGAAGGGGGCAGCTGTATTTGTAAATATCTGGCAGGGGGCGGGAACACCTACTTACTCTTTTTACTCTTATTGTCACAGCCTCTGAACGTCCCTCAGCCAAGGACTGTGTTAATACCCAGTAACTAAAGAGTTACTTAGCTATTGTGTTTATAACGTTTACTAGTGAACTACAAAACTCAGTAGGGTCATAATTTTCTCAGACATTTGAAAGAAATTATTGTTGTTGGCCTCACAGTTACCTACAGCTCAATCTGACCTAACTTGGAGCCAAATGTTAGTTTAAGCTCAAGATTGGACTAGAAAAGGCATTTCCAAAAAGAAACTGTACTGTGAATAGTTAGAAGTTCTGAACGGATTTTCCAAGCAAAGCTAAAAAAAAAAAATTTTTTTGCTGAAATAGGTGAAACAAAATGTTGCTTCCTTATATACTGGTTAGGCCAGTAAACCTTAATAACTTCAAAGACAAAAACCTTCAGAGGCATATTGTGTGATATGTCATCGATGACATCACCGTTTTTGTATAAAAGAAGTCAAAAAGCCATATACAAGTCATAATGTCCTTTACAAGCTGAATGTTTTGAAGTTTGAACAGTGCTTCTAGCTGATAGTATGCCAAAATAGTTAGGCTTCAAATACTTACAAAAGACGAAAGTCTGAATAATAATACATAATAAAGTTTAGGAATGCTCCAGCAGATTAGATTTTGATATTAATATTTGTTATTGTTTCATTCATCCTATAATTGAATTTAAAGAGTAGCAGTTTTCTCTTAGTATCATAGTAATAAATGCTAAATGTCCTTTTATTTTATTGATTCCCCAGTATTTAGTCCCATCCAGTGCAGTGATCATAACTGTTAAAATGTAAATAAAATAAAATATAACACTCACCTCCTTTGTCTAATAATGCAGCAAGTAATGTGTATTAAGGCCTAGCTAAGCAGTTGCTTTAAATAGCTCCCAAACATTACCTATTCAGACTAGGGCGCTGACTGGTCATTCAGTCAGATTGCATCGCTTTGTGTCTTTTAACAAATCACCAGCATGATTGTCTCACTTCTCTCCATACAGCAGGTGTTCATGCTCTGTCTCATGTTGGTATCTCTGTTTTCTTCCCTGTCTCTCAGGCTGAAGAGGGAAATATAGAGTACAAGGTAAACAAATTAGTTATTTACAATCCCAATTCAACAGAGTTGGGACAATATGTAAAACGTAAATAAAACACAATGCAATGATTTCCATATGTCATCAACACATATTTTATTCACAATAGAACATAAACAACATATCAGATGTTGAAACTGAGATAGTTTACCATTTCATGGAAAATATTGGCTCATTTTGAATATGATGGCAGCAATATAATGACTCAAATCTTTCCCTTGTCCAAGCTGAAGCTGGTGAACCCCACACAATACCGCTTTGAGCACCTGGCGACACAAATGAAATGGCGACTGCAGGAGGGTCGAGGTGAAGCTGTCTATCAAATAGGTGTTGAGGACAATGGCATGCTGGTGGGATTATCAGAGGAAGATATGAGGGCGTCCCTGAAGACCCTCCATAGGCTGGCAGAGAAGTAAGTCCAGAAAGTGTTGTTTATTTTGTAGCCTTCTCCAGACAACTGTGGCTCAGGAGGTAGAGCAGTTGTCCAAGGATCCCAACAACCTGTTGTTGGTTTGTTTCCCGGCTCCTTTGGTCATATATCAAAAGGTCCTTGAGCAAGACATTGAACCCTCACTTAGTTGTTCCCGGTGTGTGATTTTGAGTGTGAATAGGTGAATGAGAAGGACTTCTAAAGTGTTTTGGCTACCAGTAAGGTAGAAAACCGCTATATAAGTGCAGACCATTTACCATTTATTTTTTCACACCTGTAAATTATCCTGACATTACTGTACTATTTGCCCATTGCTTATATCATGCCCTTACAGTAATGGAAATAATTGTAAATAGAAAGTTGCCAAAAAAAATTGTCCCAAATAATATGTTAAAAATGGAAATTTAGTCATTTTTAATTGAATTCCCAAAGGAAACATAAGTAAGTGGGATATGGCAAATCCAAGTGGATGGTTAACCGATAAATATGGCTAACAGAATAGAAATACTCGTTTGCAAATTGGCACACTAGCCTTCTTCAGGGTGTTTTGCCACATTTTAATCTTGTTGTTTTAATTTTAGAATTGGAGCTGACATCACTGTTCTCAGAGAGCAAAAGGTGGACTATGATTCTGACATACCTCGTAAGATAGCTGAAGTTCTCATTCGCAAAGTGCCAGATGACCAGCAGGTTAGTGAGGCTACTGGGAGGGTGTATTGTGTTTGTTGCGTGTCAAATATTCTCTGATGATCATTTCATTAACAAATTGTCTGGTTTCCAGTTATTTAATGTTTTTTGCTTCTGTGTTTTTCCTGCAGTTTTTAGACCTGCGAGTAGCCGTACTGGGTAATGTGGATTCAGGGAAGTCCACTCTGCTGGGTGTTTTGACACAGGGTGAGCTAGACAATGGACGGGGAAGAGCGAGGCTCAACCTCTTTAGACATCTTCATGAGATCCAGACTGGACGTACTTCAAGTATCAGCTTCGAGATCCTTGGCTTCAACAGTAAAGGGGAGGTATGACATAGATATAGACGTACATAGATAGAATAAATGAACTGCACAATAAAAGAATGTAAAATGGTTTGAAATTGTTACATTTAATAATAACTGTATTATTTTCAAATTGAAGTTTAGGGTATTTAATAATTTATACACTAAACTCTTACTGGTAAGATAAACTACAGTGAAAACAGACATTCAAACACAAACTCATGCACCAAAAGCAAGTACACCTGTAAGTACAGACTTTAAAGGGTGACTCTAGCAATTTGCTGAATAAATCATAGTGTCCACATTCGCTATACAGATGTTGAGGCCAACACTGAATCTTCTTTACTCTTCTTTACCTGTTTGGTTATTTGTCAGCCATAGACCTCTGTTGTCCAAAAACAACACATCAGCCAGACACACAGCTTCACTCGGTGATGTGTTATTTCATTCCAAAAACCAAGAACCTTCCAAATATTGTCCACACGCTTCAGAATCTCAGGGAATTCACCTTAAATATTGTCCATGCACTGGCCGCAGTACAAGGAAGTGGCAAATTGAAGCATCTGGTGTAACATTTGTTATAAACAAAAAGTTTTACAATTGAGCAATATGTCATCCATTGGAACTGGTGTGTCTGGCTGGCTGGTTTTTAATAGTTTTTGGAAAACAAGGATGGCTAATAACTAATATAATAATAACATATTTAGCCTGACCTGAATTTTTATATTAAGAACTAGGGACTATGATGGTGCCATTGTGTTTTATGGGATATAGATCATGACACATGATTACCTCTTCTTCCAGGTTGTAAATTACAGCGAGTCTCGAACAGCAGAGGAGATTTGTGAGAGTGCCTCTAAAATGATCACATTCATTGATCTAGCAGGTCACCACAAGTACCTGAAGACCACCATCTTTGGCCTCACCAGCTACTGTCCAGATTTCGCTATGCTGGTCGTCAGCGCAAATACTGGCATTGGTTAGTATCAATTTTTTTTTTATTAAAGCCATTTTTTGTAACAAGTAGTATGTCAGTTGTGTTCTTGCGTTTGTCTACGTGGACTTTACCCATGCATTTGACTATATAGATAAGCCGAGATGAAACTGGATCTGCCAGTGATGCAGGCTAGTAATAGATACTTGTGGGGCCGGTCTGACAGCAAGTCTATGTTTATGTCCAAGAGATCTCCACATACTGTAGCTGTGGACATTACCAGGTCTTTGCAAACATTTGATATCTAAGCTTATGTAACAGACCAACTTTTCCACCACTGCAACTACCCCCGCTCTTTTTTGTCCCTACTTGCCACTACTCATTCCAAAATACCTCAAATACTATCTGTTCATGCCCACATCCTCTGACACACCCAAAGTAGCTTTGTGCTTTATCTCTTTCGTTTTATGGCTTTACGAAACCTGACATCCACAAATGGAACAGAAAGCTACTGTGTGTCAGCATGGCTGACATTGCAGAAATTACTTTATGCTTGACAGTGACCAGATGTTATGGCCTAGATATAAATGCATGTGTTATTCTGTTATGTAGGAATATGCTTATCAGTATTTGTGATGACTTTCTTCCAATGTAGTGTATCATTTTAGATTTAATTACTTTTACTTTTATTATTTAATTTGAGGTATCAAAGATCCAGGAGTTGTTTTTATTTAAACCTAATAAATTTGCTTTAGTATAGTAAAGCATTTTCTCATAATAATGTCCTTCTATTTAAACAGCTTGCTCTCTTGGCAGATTCTGTATAAGTGGGTTAAGTGGCTTCACCATCCCAGACTTTTTATTGATAGCAGCAAGAGAGATTGAGTGCAGGAAGCACGTATGATACCCAGGTCCTGGAGGACCTTTGAAACATGATATGTTGAAATGCTGGGGAAGGCTAGGCTGTTCTTTAATTTATTTGTGAAGACACAACTGTTTTTTTTTTTTTAAATTTCATTATATTTTTCAAGTTGTCAAGTTGACAACTGGTCTAGGCAAATGCCAGTTGACAAGTGGACAACTGGCAATAGAAGACAAAAAATATATACATATATTGTCAGAAGTGGGATTCGAACCCACGCCTCCAGGGGAGACTGCGACCTGAACGCAGCGCCTTAGACCGCTCGGCCATCCTGACATATTGCCGTTGTCACTGTAAAGTCTGCATCAGGACTCGGGGGGTGGGGGACGGCCAGTGAGCGCAGATAAGAACCCACCATTGGAAACATGTGACACTCTATTAAGTTTATCTGTTTTTGTTGTGCTTTTGCAAGAAGTAGCAGTAAATAAAGCTTCGTCTTTCTCAACAAATATTTAGTTTTGCCTGGGGCATAGAGAATAATAATATAATGGAACCAGTACTTCAATACAAAGGAGTCAACTATGTATTTTATTTAGATAACTGAGAAAAGCACAACCTGCATTGCTACACATTTTTTAAACAATGAATTCAAATGTATTTATGCTTCCATGCTTGTACTGTATGTGTTGCTGTGCTTGTCTGAGTATCTGTTCTAAAATAGAGCATGCTATAGGGGGAAATGGGGTCAAGAATGAGGACCACTGTAGCTACCCAACAGACAGAAAGGGGATCTACTGTCTGCAACTAAAGAGCTACAGCTTGGATTATGAAACAGAGTAATGGATCTTTATAAGGCACATAGTTCAGTACGTTTTATCTGTGGCTAGGCAAAAAGGAAAATTGCTGGCGACCATTTTTGATCATTTTCTGATGCATTAGTAAACATTTCACTCTGCTTTCTTCATTTCTTTACATAGCATAAGGATAATTTTCTTATTTGCTGTTTGATGCTCTGAATATTGCACAAAACTATAAAAAAAATTGCTTAGATGAGAAAAGGGTAAGCATAGCACTGTGAACTCCTTCTATGAGGTTTCCTTGTTTAGATAAAAACAGGCATAACTCCAAACTGTGCTGCCTTTGCAAGGAATCAATTGCTTTAGTAAAGGTATTAATTGGCCTTAAAAGGCATTGTCGACAGTGATGCATTAGTAGAATACTTAGTTTATTAGGTTGAATATTCCTGTAATTGCATCATAATCATATGTCATGCTAAATACTATCTAGTCTCATCAACTTGTATAACAAATAGTCTCCTGACCCTTGAACTCTAACCGAGTTATCTATAAGCAACTTTATCTAGGTCAGAGCAGTCTTTAATTGCATGGGTTAATGTTTTAAACATTTCTAAAAGTCAGTTTTCTATCCAGAGCCAGGAGTATCATATGAAGCACTGTGAATTATGTTATTTCTGACATTGGAAACACATACGTTTGATTCAAGGCAGTATAAATGCAAGGGACTGACAACCTTTGTGCTTGTTCGTTGCAGATTGCTCTGGGTAAAAGCATCATGTTAAATACATCAAATAAAAATTGTCTTTGTGGGTCTACTTTCTCTCTCGCTTGCTCTTTTCCAGCTGGTACAACACGGGAGCATCTTGGGCTCGCCATGGCCTTGAAAGTGCCGATCTTTATTGTCATAAGTAAAGTGGACCTGTGTATGCGGGCCACAGTGGAGCGCACAGTGCGGCAGTTGGAGCGTGTCTTGAAACAGCCGGGCTGCAACAAGGTGCCCATGGTTGTAGAGAGTACGGACGACGCAGTCACAGCAGCACAACAGTTCGCCCAGTCACCCAGGTACAAAACACTTATTTGTACATTATTAAATCAGTACAAGTGTGGCCCCCTTATTCAGAACATTAGACAGTAGGAACTAATTTGAGACGTCTCTTCATGCTCATCATGTTTGTGCTCTTCCTTGCAGCATCACGCCCATTTTCACCGTGTCCAGTGTGTCTGGAGAGAGTCTAGACTTGCTCAAAGTTTTCTTTAACATCATCCCTCCTCTGAGTAATAGCAAGGAACAGGAGGAGCTTATGCAACAGCTAACTGAGTTTCAGGTAGGTGTGAGATGAACTTTAAAAATCCAGATGGAGTGTTCCAACAATACAGTACATGATCTGGTTTACAGCAGTGGGGCTTCATTACAGGTGGATGAGATCTACACAGTGCCAGAAGTGGGGACGGTGGTGGGAGGTACCCTATACAGGTCAGTGGGTTGAAATGCTTATTTCACATTTTACTATTCCGCTTGCATTTGTGTTTTGTTTAGCATGAACTCTCTCTGACCTGATGTTCTCTGTGATTGTACAGTGGTATTTGTCGTGAGGGAGATCAGCTTGTCGTAGGGCCCACGGACTTGGGCCAGTTCCACAAGCTGACCATCGGAAGCATTCAAAGAAACCGGTCGGCATGCAGGGTACTCAGGGCTGGCCAGGCTGCAACTCTAGCACTGGGCAACTTTGACCGGTCACTACTACGCAAGGTCAGACACCAAACTCTTACTTTTTCTCTTAAATGTCTGGCAGTATTTAGAGAGAGCGTATCATATTTGTGTTTTTTATTAAATTAATTTCTAATTTATTTGGAAAAATAAACAGTGTTATAGCATGAGTAGTTTGTCAGTGTGGCAGACAAAACCTCAAACTCGAAACACTGAAACTGAAACACATCATGTCACATTATCTGGGTGTATGTGTGTATACAATGTCCATGTGTTTTTGTACGTCCAGGGCATGGTAATGGTGAGTCCAGAAATGGATCCTACAATCTGCTGGATGTTTGAGGCTGAGATTGTGCTGCTCTTCCATGCAAAGACCTTCCACAAGGGCTTCCAGGTTACCGTGCACATTGGCAATGTGAGACAGACCGCCACAGTGGAAGCAGTGTATGGCAAGGTTAGTTCATCAAGTGAACTACAACTTCTAAAACCTGGCTTGTTATATCTGAATGCAGTATCTCAAGCAGATTTCTGCTTATTTACATTTGGTTTATTGTTTTTTTCTTCATATTCTTATACTACATCACTATACCACAGGAGGAGCTAAGGACAGGAGAGAAAGCAGTGGTGCTTTTCAAGTTCCTCAAACACCCGGAGTACCTGAAAGTGGGTGCCAAGGTGCTCTTCAGAGAGGGTGTTACTAAAGGTATTGGCCATGTCACCAAGTTGCAGCACATTGCCCAGGACCTGCCATCTCAAAATGAGGATGAAGAGGTCTAAAGTTTTTTGAAATACCAGAACAGACCTACAGACCGTCCTACTCCCCATAAGGATTCTTTATAAACAACCTCCTGCTTTCTCCAAAGGCCTTTCTACCCATTGTCCTACAGAGTAAATCCTTCTCACAAAATGTTTAATCACTATTTTCCAATGCCTTGTGTTCACCAGCTTCTTTATTTGCCCTCTTTAGCCTTTCAAATAACTGCTGGTGTTTTTGTCTACTTCTTAGTGTTTATTTAGAGTGTTGCTTTTCATGGCATAGACAGACAGAAGCTCCTCCGCAACCTCTATAACACATTTGCAGAACGACAAAGACACGAGGTGACACACACACACCACATAGTTGCAATGCACAGATCGGTAAATGTCAAATAGGCAAATTGCTTTTTCACCTATATTGTGAAGTGCAGTTTACACGGTTTACACCTAAATGCACTCCTAACAACTACTTTGAAAAATAGAACACACACACTTAACATAAGTGCCAGTGTTGATGTACATTGTGCAGAAAATTGTTTACAAACTCAGCAGTTTGTAAGATGTTTGATTATTAGAGTGACCTGGGTGACGAATGCTCCACAGCAACTTGTCTGTGTTGTCAGCATAGTGCCTAACTGACAAAGGACAAGCCTCTGATCTCACTGCATTTGAATGCATTTAAATCAAATTCTTAGTAAGTGCTAACGAGATATGTGTTATAATAGCACGAACAGCGAGATGCATTTGTAGTTCTCAGACACCGCTTGTCCACTTTGTATAAGCTAAAACATCTAACTTTAAGCTACATTGGCACTTTATTAAGGTAAAGGAGAAGTATGTAAAGTTTGAACTCGAGCCACTTTGTATGTCAGCCTGCCACAATGACTCACCATGGCAATCACCTCTTAACAGTAACATTTGTTTGTTAGAATAGTTTTTATTCACAAGTAATGCCTCACAATAGTGCGGTAAGATGGTAATGATCTTGCTGCCTATCTTTCAAGTGCTTTAGTTACTCAGGTCAAAGTAGATATTGTATTAGTCAGCATTCCACTCAGAACTACTCCAGTCGAGGCTTCTGTTGCAGTCTTGAGGAGAAGAAAGGACTAAGGTGTTTCTCCCAAAGAGATGTTTAATTATGCATTATATTGTATGTGAAGCTGTCCACTGATGCAGCTTTCTTTAAAAGCAATTTTTTTTGAGGTACTTGATGTCGTCTCTACACACAAGTTACTGATGTCACTGACATTAAACGGGGTTAACGCAGTGCCTAATGGAACTATTGTTGGGTCCATTACACCCCAAAGTTTTAAACCTTTGTAAAAAGAAAAAGTTGGTGCTACTAGCAGAAACAATTTTTAATAGAAGACGACTTTGAAAATGAACGTTAAAAGTACTTTTTTCGAGGCTGCTGTTAGCCTCTTCATCTGTCTTGTTACTGCATGTGTGATGTGATTTCCACAGGGATGGTTCTCCCAGTGACATCAGAGATAGAGGGCAGGTGAAATATGTGCCCTGTTTTGTTGCAGCCACATTGTTGTTATGCACAGTTTTTGTGCACATGAGATGCATTTCAACCAAAATGTTTTATAGGCTTTATAAAGAATTCAGATGTCAAGGTTTGTTTTAATGCATCTGAAAATGATTTTATAGTTTTCTAATAGATCCAGATTTTACAATTCACATTTTTCACTCTTCTCTGTCTTCTCAGTGACCTATGTTCACTTTTTTGAGATCATCTTTGGCATATTTTTCTTTTAATTGAAGCCGTTTTGATCATATTTGGGGTGAAATGCAATATTTATGTACAGATCCAATATGTGTATCATTGTGTACATGATTAAAACTTTTATTATGTCCTTAGCAGTTTTTTGTCCGAGATCTTTTAACCTCGTAATCATACACCCAGTGTTTTGTGTACTTGTTCATGTCACAGCCGTGACTTACTACAAAGTGTATTATTTTAAAAGGATTTATCATATCATTTCCTGGTGTAACTCTTCCTTATCTGCTCCCCAGCTGATGCAATACAATGAGACTACACATTACTCATTCTACTGTCTTTGCTCTGCAGCACAATCTGTTCACTGTTGTAAAAAGAGCAAACATAAATAGCACGATGCAGGTTTTAATGGTATAATTGCTCTCACAATCACATTAAAGGTCTACAAACCCTGGCTCCACTTAATGTAGGTCATTAAATTATAATGAACCAGGAATGCTTTACATAATGCTTACATAACATTGCTTTACATAACACTACTGGCCAAACATTCCCCTTTACTAGTAGTTGTCCATATGTTCTTCCCATGTGATTTCTGTGCTGTTTTTGTGATTCCTTTGTGCGTTTGTTTTAGAAGAACCTAAATCTGTACATCTTTTCAGAACTGGCATAGGTGCTCTCTTATAGATCACTAGACATGCTGTCCGACTACCATAAACCTAAACGTTAAAAAAAAACTAAATTAAAAAGTATCTCCAGTATGAACAATATTCCATATTACTACATTTCCTCTTGGCATTTATTTACCACAAGCTAGTTCATTATTCAACTCACTAGTGGCATCTTTTGGCACATCAGAATATTACAACACAACATATACTTTAAATAAAGAGTAAAACAAGTCTTTAATAAATTCTAGTTTACAAAATTGGTAAAATTGCTTTATATATTTACCTTTATGATAAAAATTTTCACAATTTGTACACATACAAAGCTCAATAATATATAAAAAGTGACTCATATCCTGTTTACCTGAGCCTTGCAAGTTTGTAATATACAATACATGTATTATCAGAATTATTTTTATTTGTAAAAAGGCAGTTCTACAGCAAATCTTCAGCTCCTTTTAAAGAAAGAATCTAGGGTGCCTTTACTTCCGCCATGAGTGCGATGCCTTTTAGGTTGGGGTCCTGAATGAACTCTGTTTTTTGTCTTGCCCCGGGAGGACTGGCCCGTATCTGCTGCTCCAACTCTGAGAGGAGATGCAGAGGATGAAGCGGAGGAGGTTGAGACAGCTGCTGATCCTGTTGATGAAGAGAGTGAATTTTGGAGATCCAGGGCAAAGTGATAATCATTGTGTTCAGGCATGTCCCACACTGATACCTCTCGGCCACAGCGTTCACAGTTTAACAGGTCTTCTCTTGCTACTCTGGAAGGATGGTGATTTACCTCTTGATCCATGTCAAGTTCTTCCCTCAACTCTTCACAGGGAGAGTGTTGAGGTGTAAACTTACAGCCAGCTACTGCCTGCAGGTCTGACATGCTGGCAACAGTATCTTCAGTATCTTCTTTACTGTCTAGCCTAATAGTGTGTTCTGTTTCAGTCTTATTAAATGTTGAGGCAAAGACCTGTAAGCTTCTTTCAACGCTCTTCTTGTGGAAGAATGATGAAATGCCAGCATGGGTGCTACATAAACCATTTTTAGAGTGAGAAGAATCTGCAAAGGAAGAAACAGAGCAACTAGTATCTGTCTCTAGCTTACAATCAGTTGCAGACATTTGATGAGAGGAGGAAGATGGGGGAATTCTATCTTTATTCTCTGTCTCCTCCCCTTTATCTTTTGTTGTTGTCACTTTCTGTTTTTGCTTCTCAGCTGCCTTTTGAAAGAAGGACTGAATATTGCCAGGCTGTTGGCTTGTTGTGTCATTTTTCAGTTCAGAAGGGGACCGGGTCGAGGACTGATTGGTGGAGGAAAGCCTCTGGGTTGAAGTGACATCGCTGGAAAGGAAACCAGCTATCCCTCCCACTGATGGAGCATCGCTGAATTTGCTAGCTGAGAGATGTAGCAGGGTAAGGGGTGGAGTCCTGGGGTCACAATGCAAAATATATTATAAATAAATCACATAAGATTTCTTTAGCCAATGACCAGCTATACATTTTTTAAATATTTTGTTATATCCTAATTACCATGTTGCTTGGTTGTTTCCTGCTGTGTTGAGACTCTTGATAATGGCAAAACTGTCACTAGATATTTTGGTTGCTTCGTAGCGCACTAAAGCACAACAGCGAGAGAAGCTGCTTGGCCTCTTATCCCCAAGCTGGCGCACACCAACTGTCAGCAATTTCGCCACGCGACCATTCTACAAGATGGTGAGAAATGGCTTCACTATACTGTATACACATGATCAATATTAGAACCAGAAGAGTAAAAATAACACAGCCACACAAATCATCTTCTCACCACTTCTCTGTCCTTGGTCAGCCTCTCCTCCAGTTCAAGGGCCAGCTGATAAAGCCAATACTGTACCTAAACCACAGTTATTAGTGATTCACATAAAAACAATAAAAAATCTTCTTTGAATGTTTAATCACTTCTAGGTTTATTCATTATGAGAGCAATACTTCTCAAACCCTGATATAATCCATAACAACAAGAAACCAGCAGTTTGTACCTGCTCTTTTGTAGCCAGAGATGTCTTCCCAGGGAAGTTTTTACTGCAGCCGATGGACTTAGGAAGCTGTCTGGGCTTCACTGCTTCAAACTCAATCCCTCGGCATAAGTCATATAGCCACTGGCTGGAAAGCAGAGAGATATAATGATATTGTAGTTGGTAATTGGATATAAACAAAATGCTCAGTCCAGTTTATTTCTAGAGAACTTTTATCAAAATAATTTGGCCTGTATCTTTTGTGTACAATAAATCAAGTAAAAGAATAACTTGAAAAATATAATTTAAGGCTACATAATGATTATGTTAGGAATCAGCAATACCGAAAAAAGCAAGAGTTAAATAAAGGAATCTCTGTCTGGTATTACCCTGTTTTTTCTCCAAAGTGCTGTCCCAGTTGGGCCTGAGAAAAGCGAGTCAGATCTCCCATTGTTTCTATTTCCAGAGTTTCGGTAATGGATGTACCCAGCTTACCCCCCAGGTTACGGCTGCATAGATAAAATATTAAATTCAAGATATCAGCACACTGTTATTTAACTTCTGTTGTTACTGTATCATAATAAGTCAGTAATTTGTGATGAATGAATTCCTCATGATAGATAGCATACTTTGAACTCACATCTTGCTAATAGGGAGAGAGTTAAAAAGTTCTGTTACAGAATCCAAAGGCAGAACAGTTTGCCGGTTAGGTTTGTTCAAACCACACGCTAGTTTGGCCAGTACCTGGAATAGTAGATCGTATATTATGAAGACTACAAAGACAATTAGTGCACTAGCATATTTATAGGATTAAAACAATAAAGGTATCAGGAGTTTGTTGTACCTTATTGTGGGATATGCCTGCTGAACAGCGGAAACCTGTGTGTTTCTCTACAGCTGCTCTCATTTCCTCAACAATGACTGCCCCCACAGTTAGCTGCACTTCTGCAGAGCCCTGCTCCCCCGGCAGGGGAACAGGTAGAGAAGCCAGCCACTCCTGGAGTCCTCTGGACCTCTGCTCCTCTAAGGACAAATAATACACTTTTAGGGCGATACCAGAGTGTCACTTTTTGCAGTGACCCTTTCCATCACCACTTCAGTGCTTTCCTGTTAATTAGATAATAGCCAAAGTATATAGTTTACTGTCTACCTTTTTTCAAGACAGCATCCTCTGCAGACATTTGCTCTTCATGTGAACCCTGTGGATACCCCTGGATATAGGTCGCCCTCAGGATGTCAGCTTCTATTTGTTTATCAGTCATGGTTTTCAGCCGCTGCTGGACTCCAGCAGTGAGATCCATGTAGGCCTCATCAATGCTGGCTCTCTCAATCACCGCAAACCGAGACATCACCTCAATCACCTCCACACTAGCCTCTCTGTAACTACACAGAGGTGAATAAGTTATTTACCATACAGTGGACACAGTGACATAACATACATTTACAATTCATCCCATCAATAAGAGCTGAGGATGTAGAGTTTGCAATAGCACTGCTGGAACTTACTGCGTCAGATCTGCCTTGCCATGAGACTCACGCACTCGTGCTACCTGGAGATCTGGGCACAGCTTTTTCGCATCGTCCACCCACATGTTCCTGGTGACACCATGGGCCCTGGCCTCATAGCTCACTGCTATGATGCTGACAGAAGAGCAGATTTAGTTAATAGCCATGTTTTCCAAGTCATCTTTACAAATTTTAAAAACACACCTGTGTTGGTATAACTTTCAAATAAGGGGGACTGAGGTGTTTTTGAGATACATTTTCCTGTTATGCTTTGATCCTAGTTCTATACCTAAGCTATTTAAGGACAAGTAAGACACTTCAATCTACCAAGAAAGACTTTGAGACATTTTAATATTGCGTAAAAGACGAGTAAGTGGACGTTTACTTAAAACGTTTCTGACAAACTCTGCAAACTGGACACAGGCACCAGGAAAAACCAGAATTCTTTCAGCTTTTGGGGAATTATCAGAAATCCTGACTCGACAGTCAACTGTCGCACTGTTAATAATAAACATACCCGCCTCCTTTCCACGTCTTGTACTGGGCCACTACACAAGGAGTGTTTCTTAGAGCTGGATTCAGCCTCTGTTCCACCTGGACGTAAAAACAGTCCATGTCGACTAATGCTACCACTCTTTCCTTTCCGTACTCCATCGGTGAGACGGAGAGCAGGTTAGCCAGCTAGCGAAACGCTTACGGAAGTTAAACCGAGCAGAATGCTTCTGTTCCTGTCACTTTGTATTGGCGCCATCCACGCGAAGCGGTACACAGAAAAACGTCATCAACAATCGACAAAGACAACAACTGGGCACGGCCATAGTGGTGAGGTCGCTGTGTTAATGAACAGCAACACGTAATAAAAACTCCCTAGTGAGTGGGAAAAATAGATCTGACGTTAATCACATTATTTTCCAAAAGTTGGTTAACCCATAATGACACATCAGCATTTATCAGTTCACTTCATAATTTTTAATATCTTGATTTTATATTAAAAATACCAAGCGACATTGGGACTCATTTCAGTTTAACAGTACAGTGAAACTCTTGAACTATTATTTCATTGTAAAGTTAGTAAATAACGCATGCTTCTGGAGCATCATCAATAGCCTACACAGTTTTAAAGCCATACAATCTCTGTGTTAAAATGAGGAACCAACCAAGCTGTAATTACTCACTGTGATATTTTCAGTATCTTATCAGAGTGAACACTAAAGTGTTCCCTCAGTCCCAACATTGATGCCAGAATGGCTTTTTCATATATTCTTCTTCTGATACTGACTGGGATCATGGGTAAGTCAGCCAAGCCTTTACAGGAAATGCTTAAATGAAAGGTTAAAATAAAACAATATTGTTCAACCTTGTTTATTTAAACAAAATAATATTTAAGTCTAATTTAAAGTGGCAAAAAGGCACTAGCCTTAATCATTAATATTGGGTTAAATACAGTAAGATGAAGTCATGAATAATAATAACTTGTATTGGATTTTTGAGCTGTTCACTGACTACCATAGTGATAAGCATGATGTATTTGAAGGTATCACTGTAAAATAAATATCCGGTAAATATCTTGTTTTGTCAGGAGTACACAATGTAATTGTTGTGAGCGATGTGTCAGTCAAGGCTGGAGGCTCCATTACCATCCCCTGTCTCTATCCTCTGCAATACAGAAACCATGTGAAATACTTATGTGAAGGAAAGTATTTTTTACCCTGCAAAATAGTAGTTAAGACAAATCAAGAAAAAAGTAGTTCAGAAAAGTTTTCAATCTACGATGATATGGACCAAAGTACCTTCACTGTAACTATTAAGGACCTGACAGATAAGGACACGCATTACTGGTGTGCTGTGGAGATTAAAAATAAACTGGATGTTCGACAATATTTTCAGCTGTCGGTGACCACAGGTATAGCCTTTTAAAGCATTTGAAATCTTTTTTGTAAACTATTTACTTGAAAGTACATATATCCAATATTCCATTACAAGTCTTAGATAATTAGGCAAAATGAAACTGTTTCATTTTATTGTTTCCTTGTTTTTAAGGTATGCCAAGTCTGTATGTGAACCAACAGGAAATGATGGCAATGGAAGGAGGAAGTGTGACTGTCTTATGCCACCAAAAATATCCAAAAGTAACAAAATGGTGCCGACTGGGGACTAGCTGTGTGGCAGATGAGAGTGGATCATTAGATGGAACACCTGTGTCTATCAATGCAAGTGTCCCCGATGTTTTCAGTGTCACAATGAGTGAATTGAGGCCAGAGAGCAGCGGTTGGTATTTGTGCTCCACGAAAGACTTTCAGATGCCAGTACATATAACTGTTCATGAATTTATCTCAGCTACTACACCTACAGTAAGCCCTGATACATTAGGTAAGACCGTAACCATTTTCTATTTTGAAATTAAAACAGAGAACGCTGCAAAGTTTACACCATAGTTTACACCAAAGTTTACTCATATTAATAAACCTACTAGGGACATTGTCGACAACGCTTCAACATTCCGACTTGGTCACGAGTAATGAGCAACATACAGCCAAACCAGTAAACTCCACTATAGTCAGCACAGGAGAAGACATCCTGCAAAATGAAGCAGGTTTGAACAGGTTTGTATCTTTACTTTACTGGTTTCAGGTCTAATGTCTGCATATACTCTCTGTCCTATTTTTGACTCTACAGTAGTAATATGTTCTTAGCACAGTCGCTTTAAAACCTTGAGCGTAAATAACTTTGTTGACTATATTGACGCTCATCATTTTCTTTCAAACTCTTTTTTTTAGTTTTGAAAAACACACAGAAACTAAAGACAATTGCAGATGCCAATGCAGATGCCAATGTCAGACATCATCATAAGATTATGTGAAATAACTTAATTTGCCTTCACATTTGTCTTTTAGTTCCCTTAAGGTGATAGGTCTTATTACAACCCTGCTCCTACTTTTGTTTGTTGGCCCTACTGCCTTTTATGGATGGAAGATAATAAGACGCAGTAAGTATTTTGTAAAACTTGCTGAAACAAACTTAAAATATTGATTGATTAAAACTATCTCCTTTAAAATGTGTGTGTTTTAGACCAAACAAAACACGAGGAGCCTGACATCACTGCGGTAAGAAATATGTAGCATGTATGTATATGGCCATCTATTAAGATTCTCAGTCTTTCAGGTTATGGTTACCCCAGAAGTGTTAATAGTTCTTATCTAAAAGGCTTCGTTCATCCTGACCAGCTGGCCAGCGAGGCAGGCCTTTAAGTTCTGTGGAGTTGTTAAGTTGTTGTCACCTCAAAAGGAAAAACCTACAGCTACCCAGCACATGCAAAACAGACGAGGAGACACATTTACATGGATTTAAGGGACCAGGTTACATTTGGCTTTCTCTGGAAAGCTGATGTCTACACTGTCATGTAAATAGGAAATCATGATGAGGGAAGGTATACGCAAACCAGGTTTCCACTCGGCTTTCTCTAACGGATTTCTCTGAGTATCCTGGTTATATAAGTGCATGTAAACACAGTCTGAACAACATTGTCATTCCATAGGTTGCTGGAGTATCAGAGAAATTCAGGAGAATCAAAAAACCTCATCCCTGTACATTTCAAACCCAGTATCACACTGAGACAGAAAGTGGTCCACCTCAAGGACAAAACACCCAGACATATGCAGTCCAAAGCAGCGAGGAATGTACTGTACAAATTTGTACATGGGTGAAATTGAACAACCACTTCACAAACACATGCCACAACACAGTAGAACCAGCAACTTAGGACAAGACTGACCGAGAAAAGACCAGACTGACCAGAAAAGATTGTCAAAGTGACAACAACCTTACATCTTTTATGCTGCTTTTAGGAAGATTGACATTCAGCTTTTGTTTTGAAATGTCATCAGATCAGAGTGTAAACATTCAGTTATTGTAAATTATTATGAATGTAAGACAATGTCCAAACGTCTTTACTATGATTTCAAAGTGTCCATTATAATTCATAAATACACTTACAAAATTACAAATGGCTTCAGGTAATTCAATTCAGTGAGAAAGTGCAAATAATTGTACCATAACTGAAACTTTTATCCATAACAGGGCTCACAAACTGGCAGTGCTTCTGAAGTGCCTTATGCCACTATTATCCATAATCAGCATGTAGCAGCTCAGAAGAAGGTAAACCAGACAAAAGTAAATCAAATTTGAACACAATACAAATGAAAACACACACATTTACATTAGTTCTTTCATTTTCAAGATAATTGTTTCACTTATAGTGTTAATCTCATCCAGCAGAATTTACCAGAAGAGAGTGTGACATACAGTACCATTGTAATGAAGGATCGTGTGCAACAAATAGTATGTGATCACGTTTAACTTTATATAGGGATCTTAGTACGTCAGCTATCTAATAACTCAAATTATTTACTTTTTTGTATTATAATTCATTCAAGAATATTTAGCATCTGTTCTTTTGATGTGTAACACAGCAGTAAAGGTTGAAGGAAGAGCCACATGGGTGCATGCCAGCCACTGTAAGAAAGCCCCAGAACCACACAAAAGATGGTGTGAGCCAAGCACAGCCTTCACTTGCAACAGTGAAATTCACATACCAGAGTGACTTCAGGTCACCAGCGTTGGGCCCCGATGTAACGCAGATCTTTCACATACCCAGGGATTTGTGGGTTGAGGGGAATGTTGTGTTTTTTCATATTGTTTGCTGTGATGCTGTGAGGCCTTGCCTCTGTGACCTGTGGTGTTAAATGCACCATGATTTCACAGGCATTCTAATTTTTGTAGAGATAAAATTGATAACATTGATAAACATGATTCGGCTGAGTGGATTTCTCCCTTTGATGACGAGCATATTGTGTAATTAAATATTTATATTTGCCCTTATGTTAGGATGTCTATGTACAGAGAAACAGCAACTGCTTTCCACCATATGACTGCTGAACATTTGTTTTATATTTAACAAATTGGATGTTTAATACGTGTTGTATATAATATGTTGTATTTGTATTTGTTTTATCATAATATGATCTTTGTTCATTATGCTGAACCCCTCACATTACCCAATTTTCTTGCAGAAAACAGGCAAATCCAGGAACACTCTAAAGTTTTATCTGTAGAGAACAGTACGAATGATAAATGTTTGACATATTTTATAAGCACTCTTCTACTTCTAGGGCCATATTCTTTTAAACATAAATGATGTTGGACTTTTTTAAATGACTAAATTAAATAGTTTCACAAGTTTCATGAAACAGTCATGTGATCAGCCAGCTAATGTAATACCATGATCATGCAAGAGGAAGAAAGATTGCAATTTCAAGTTAAGAACAATTTGTAAGAAGAAGTTGAAAATCTATATTTGGTTCATTTTGTTTGGACTACGTTTACTCAACGACATGGCTGTACATTTCAGCTTTCTTCTCATCTTCACGGGGCTAACAGGTCAGTCAGGGCTCATATTTAAATTGTTCTTGTGCTCCTTATATAGGATGGTGTTATATGCAGTTTTATAATCCTATCTTATAATCAGTGTATATATCATTACTTGTTATAATATGCAAACCTAGTATTAATATCTACAAAGGAATAACTCTGTTTGTGAAATAGACCATTGAAATGCTGCATTTGTTATTTTTATTTCTCAGTTAACAGAAGTAAGACCACATAAAGCACCTTCTAGGACATTTCAAATTATTTGTAAAATTATAAATAACAATTAAATATGTTGCTATGAAAACTGATAGTTATTAGAATTTGCCTTCTTTTAATGTACCATAACCATAATCTCATTGTCCCACAATATCAGTCACTGAATTGGTTTTTAGAGACAAAGAACTTAGAGCAGTTTAGTGTGAACAACCCATGTCAGTATTTTATTAGAATACAGTATTAGGAAACCGCCTTAAAGGAGAAAGGGAAGGAGAAACATTTTAAATGCTGCAAATTAATTTGTAGGAAAATTAAGGGAAATAGGACACTATTCTGTGCATCAGGTCATATTCATTTCATCTGTTCACTCATCTCAAGTTGCTTCTCTCTTCACTCGACTCTCGGGTCAGTCATAAGTGTCAAATTATGTAATCTACTCTTCAGTCTGGAGCTGCAATGCATAAGTAAAGAAATAAACACTGTAGTAATACACCAGCATTTTAAAATGAATAAAACCTGCAGACAGTTCCAGGTAATTTAACCCATGAATTATCCGTGAATAATGAATTTACACCAGAAAGATAAAATGAATAAACGTTATGGTATATATTATTTGTGCATTAAAACATATATATTTCTTGTTGTTGCAGGAGTTCACTGCATCACTACAGTCAAAAAAGTTTCAGTGGCAGTTGGAGATTCAATCACTATCCCATGTCTCTATCACTCCAAATACATAAATCATGTGAAATACTTGTGTAAAGGATATAATTGGCTTTCCTGTACATGTGTAACGACAACAAACCAGCCAAATTATTCAGAAAAGTTTTCTATCTCTGATGACAAAGCCAACAGCATCTTTACTGTGACTATAAAGAATATTACAGATGAAGACACTGATTATTGGTGTGTTGTGGAGATTAACCGTGCGGCAGATGATGGACAGTATTTTCACCTGTCAGTCAACACAGGTAGGAGCTCTTAAATTACTTTAAAACACATCAAATGTTTTGTGAAATTTGAACAATTTGAAGTAAAAGTGAGCTTGTTTTTTTTTACTATATTGTCATAAACATTATCACAATTTTCTACTGAAATATTCGTTTTCTATTAAGGTAAATCAAGTCTGTATGTGGATCATCAGGAGATTACAGCTTTTAATGGAGACAATAAAACCATCAATTTTCACAGTCATAACTTAGGAGAAATGAAATGGTGCAGACTGGGTGGGTCCTGTGGGTCACCACGATCAACAGTGACGATCGATGTGAAGGCCAACATGGTTTTTACTGTCACAATGAGCGGACTGACGACAGAGAGCAGCGGCTGGTATTTGTGTGTTCAAGGAGACTTAGAGATGCCAGTGCATCTGACTGTTACTGAGATAGCCAGAACTGGTAAGTACTACATTAAAAAATATGAACATATATAAATATTTCATAAGCCATATGCTGCAGCTCAGTTGGTAAGGCAGTCGTCCATAGACCACATTGTCCGGCTATGTGTCGAAGTGTCTCAGCGCAAGACACTGAACCCCTAACAGCCCATTCCCATCTTCAGCTGTGCAGTGCCGGTCCAAGCCCGGTAGAAATTAGAGAGGGTTGTGTCAGGAAGGGCATCAGGCATAAAAACTGTGCCAAATCAACATGCTGACAATGATCCGTTGTGGCGACCCTGAACTCACGGGATAAGCCAAAAGGATAAAAAATAAATTCAAAATATGCAATGTTGTTTTCAAATGGCAAATAAATATGTGATTCATTAGTATCATAGTATTGATTGGCATGCAGAGTCATTTGTAGATTTTCTGTGGTGTTGTAACATATATTAGTCATTGTCATATAATCTACTCTAAGTATTGTCCTTTTTGCAAATTATAGCCATATTTGCCAGTTTACCGCCTAACCCTGACAACACATCTATTAGCGGAGAGGTCATGTCAAAGAGGTCAGTCTTTTCTTTTTACATGCAGCTTTTAGGGAACTGTGGACATATGTTTTCCAAATCATACAGTCACTGTAAAATAATCTCTCCATACATGAGGTCTAAATATAAGATTAATAGACTTCTCAATGGACTTTGCTTAAACATTTTTTTATCTTAACAAATGTGCATTGTTCCTTAAAATCTTCTCTGCAGAGTTGGCCTCCTCCTACTCCCTTTGGGTTTGCTGATTTTCATTGTCATCGTGACCTTGTTCATCTGGTTTAGGTTCAAAACCCCCAGTGAGTCTATTCTAAATTCTATTAAACCCAGTTAATTCAAAATATGATTCTATTTCTTAGATATTTTTTCTTCAATGTTGGATTACTGTGCATTATCATTGAATGAGTAAGTAACTTGTTTAATTTGGTTTCTAATTGTTTAATTTTAGAACAAAGCAGAGACGAATCATCAGTCACAATGCAGGTAAGATGAGCCACACTGATGATCCTTCAACCTTTCACTGTGTAATATGGCCACGTGAAGCATTTGATGTAAAAAAAAAAAGGAATTTCCCAGAAGTGTTAGTACATGTGAATTGTACTGAATATTGTAGCACACAAAAACACAAACTGCAAAAAGATAAAATCATTACAGCATAACTATTAATGATATTATTATTAAGAGTTATGAACAACAGTAAAAATAACATAAAAAGCCTTAGTTTAAAAGACAATACATTTAAAATGCACTAAATACTACTTTTAGAGCCACTGGTATTTTTGTCTTATTTAAATTAAAATACAGTAACATTCTAAAACTAAAAACAATCAGTTTTTAGAGATAATTAATATGCAGTTGTGTTCATGATGACTAGATCAGCTCTGAAGTTGCTTGTTCTCTTCTGACATTTGCATTCCTCTTTCTGCAAAAGGCTCAATCAATGTGTTGACAGTGTTTTAACATATATTGTTATGAATTTTCATTAACTGTAGTTGTAACTGAAGTATTTTGTGTGTGTAAATGTGTATTTAGAGTTCAAAGTTCTTTCCTTCAACACAGGCTGAAGGGGAAGTAACATACTGTGATGTTAAATACAAGAAAGAAAACAAAGAACAGGTAACTCATGACTACAGTATCAATTGAAAATTGAAAATTTCAGGCGACTATAATTTTTTCTATTGGATAATTCACATTTTTGTATGCTTCTGTTGTTGTGGATTTTATATCAATAGAACGCAGTAACCATTATAAAGTCCATTTAGCATATACAGTATGTATGTACAAATTATGCACCATTATGCTTGTGGTTATTTTGCACATCGTGTCATGTTCACCTTAAAAGGAAGTTTGTTCCACCAATACAGGATGTAATATACTCCAATGCTGGGAACATGAGAGGAACCTTAGGCCAGGTGACCATAACACACTGAAATTAAAATGTTTTATTGTATATTACAAATACAGTACATGTTCAGTTTCCGCATTTTATCTCTGTCCTTCTTCACCCAGATGCCATATACTGAATCAGACGTGGACGTTACATATAGTTCTGTGGCCATCACAAAAAAAACAGTAAAAAGGGTAAATATTAAAATAGTTCAAATCAATTCTTGCTAATGTTTTGTGATTCTGCTCTTTAACATAATTATGTTGATAGGCTCCCCTTTATGGGGGCCACTTAATTAGTTTATCTTAGCTCTACCTGCCTAAGTATCACATTTGTCACTTTTCTCTAACAGGAACACAAAACACAACACATCAGCAACAACATTCAGCACAGTGACTCAGCACTGCCACCGAACTGAAATGTTTATCTCCTACTTTCTTTATCTGTCTGCATATTTTGATTGTTGCTTTTACACATTTGCCGGCTGTTTTTGGACATTTTGTCATCTATTCAACTTAAAGCTACTGTTGATGATTTCTATCTAATCTAATATATAATTTATAAATCATCAGAGTACAACTGCAGTATATGTAGTTAGGATGGTGAATAGTAATGATGACAATAACTGGACTTTTGGAAAAGGCTGATTTGTTTATCTAGATTTATTTTCATTGTTTGTTTTACACATTTTAAGAGTTTCGGCATCACTCTGAAGTTGCTGATTTTTATTTCACAAGCATTTGTAAATAAGATGCTGACTAGACTTTAGACACTTCAATGACTCAAACTCTGAGTTTGTTCATTGGGCGTATGTTTAAAAGACACAGTAATAGTAATAGTTCAATAAATCTAATGAATGTAAGTTTCTTTTTACTGTTTCACATTGAGAACACAAGCACAGCAACTTCAGCAGAGATGTGCTAAGCCATTTCTCTCTTTGATTGTTGGCTGTATAATAAAAAAAAAACTTATTGTCATACATGAAATGCATCATGTTCCTTTTTTAAATTTTAATTAAAAAAGGTTTGTCTTTTTGGTGTATCCTGTGAGTTCAGGGTCACCACAGAGGATTATTTGCATGTTCACACATCATGTTCACCCATGATCACATTTGCATGTGATTTGGCACAGTTTTTTTTTTTTTTTTTGGACATATGATGCAACCATCCCCAGAAATGCATCATGTTCATAATAGTACTGTATTCTAAATAATGTTCTTTCAGGACAGGACCTCACACAGAGAACAACATTAACACTGGTGATCTTAATAATGTGATGGTGGTCAAGGGTTAGCATAGCCACTCTGAGCAGTCTGCAGCTAAACCGCCCCATAGACAGCAAAATGCGATACACTGTGTGCACAGGTGGCAGAAGTAAACAAACCCAATACTTAATTCAAAGTGCAGGTACTGCCTTAAAAAAATCTCCACTGCAAGTACTACTTTGAGTCTTTTACTTAAATACAAGTAGAGGGCAAAGTATCTACATTTTACTTACCGAAAAAAAGGGAAAGTACTGCACTAAGCAGGAGCAGATTTTAACGGCTTTACGTGGTGACACAATGATACATCAGCATTTATTTGTTCCTATTTTTTTATTTTTATATTGGAACTGTCAACTATGACATGTTGCTCATTCATATTTGATATCTTTATCACAGTCCCTTGATTTATTGTTTAGTATCAAATTATAGCCTAACAAAGATTTTCCCAGTTTGCAAAATGTCTTTGTGTTTTCATTTTTGTTCAAATAAGGCTGGCAAGGCTGGTTCTACTGCAGGAGATAGTGTTGCAGATACACCTAAGCCTCCACTTTATAACTTTTTATTTTACTAAACATCTACCTGGCAGAGGATCCTGAAACTTTCACACAGGCATACATAGCTTAGAGCTGTTTCCATTGTTTGTTCTGCATGTTGTCACCCAACATATGCCCAATTGAGTTATATGTATAGGGGGTTTATGGTTTGAAAAATATCCTACTGGTTTCTATTTCTGTTTATAAACACAATCAATACTACCTGGCCTAAAAGTTAAATCCCTAGTTAAATAAATACTTCATATTATGGTATGTGATGAAACAGTGGAAGATACTTTAAAACTGTGTTTGATAAAGGGGATTCAAATAATTGCTAGTTTAAAGCTAAATTTGTCAGGCGGCCCAAAATGACAAATTTTGCAATAAAAAAACTTTATTATGATATGTAACAAAAAATGTGGAACTGAACAATCATGTACAGTGTACAACTGAGAATGTAATTGGCGGTATATTAACATATACCGGAGAATAACATGTATTGATTGAAGAGGAAAAGGGTAAAATACAAATACAATAAAATAAAAAAATATAAAAAATAAAATGGGGTGGGGTGCCAGAGGTTATGTGTCATTTAAAATGTTAACGTTTTAAACATCTTCATACCGTTTTCCTTATCCATATAACTCAAAGAGGGAAGGAAGTAATTTTCTAGGTCCCTTAGGAAAACTGCGAAGAGCTTATGGATTTCGCGAAATCTTTTCTTTAAAAATGTTATGTATGTTGCCATATTTTCCTAATGTTTTGAATTGCGAAGCTGCACAGAATTAAAGGGTGATCGTTTTAATTGAATGTCGCGACTTCCTGGAGGGACTGTCTGAGACCTAAAATTACTTCTGCTCAGGCACTAACGGGGCACTTCCCGGGTCCTGAGCTGGATGTGATAGGTCTGGATTTCAGTGCGGAGCAGTCTCCTTCAGTTCGCCCTCCAACCAGTGACGCCTTCCCTGGTCGTGTGGTGTGAGAAACATCTTAAATTAAGTAACTTTAGTTTACTGCTAGATCACTCTTCCACTGGTAAGAGACCCCTTTGTTCTGTGCGACACACTTACTTTACATTAAAGCCAACAGGACCCAGTGTTCAGACATGCATGACACACGCCGGCACTCTGCAGGCTAGCAGCTCTAGCTAAGCTAGCAGCTAGCTCCATGTACCGCGTCTGGCACATGTCAAGTAAAAACCAGGCAGCTTTGCTTTTATGACTAGATTAATTTACCACGATGCAATAGCGTGTATTTTATAAGAAAGTTGAAATAATATATTTACAACTTACGTCGTTATGTAATCACTATTTTGTTAAACTCCCTTTGGCCTAGTTGGCTAAAGGGTAACTTGCTTGTGAGCTGGATGATTAACACGCTCCGCTAATTGGTACCGACATGCGCCTTACCACGCCCAGCTGTACCTGCCAGTTCATACTGAGGACTAGTTTAATAAGAGCCATGACTAACCGGTCACACCAGTGGGGCAAAATGGCACCTGTTTCTCTCAGTAACGTTGTCCATCCAGTGTCCGATACTTTCACTCCTGCGACAGCCACAGCTTACTGAGTTAAATGCAAAGAGAAACTAGCGTAGTGATTGCTGTAGTTAAGGTTTTAAAGTGTGTGTGTGTCTGTGTGTTAGTCGCCACATAAACCGTCAATTTAACAAAAAAATATGCTAGAGAAATGTAGCAAGCTATTGTTGAACAGTGCTGCAACTGTCCTCATTGTTATATGGCTCGTTTGCTTTTTTAATGAGAATTTTGAATAATCCTGAGGTAAGTCTTGTTTGCAACTTAACAGATTGACCTGAGAGTTCTTGTTTTTGCAGCTACATCACTGTTCACGATGTAGCCGAAATAGAAGATTAGGAAGTTTAAGTCCACGACATTTGTACAGCGTTTCAATATAAGCGGGGACACACTAGTGAAAATCAAGTAGAGCTCTGATGACTATTTTGAGAATGAAAAGTTGTTTCTTTCAACAGATACAATGGCTGTGCCTCCTTCATATGCTGACCTGGGCAAGTCTGCCAAAGACATCTTTAACAAAGGCTATGGTATGATTAGTCAAAACAGTGCTGGGATATTTTCTGCTGCCATGTCAAGGAGATACTGTGGACAGACTTTAAAATAACTTTCAACAATTCTTGGTTTTTAGGATTCGGCTTGGTGAAGCTTGATGTTAAGACAAAGTCAGCCAGTGGAGTGGTAAGGTCAATCCTTTGTTTGAAGAATGGAATACTAGAGCCTAGTTATACTCTAACATGAACTATTAAGTTGATATAGATAAAAGTTAAGTTCACAGCAGTTTATGCCACTCCTTGCTGTGCAAGGCTTTATCAGACACAGCTATCCACCACCCAGAGCAGTGAAGTCCAGAGTCTAAATATTGCAGTCTTATTCTCAAAACGACTTACTAAGATGATGTAACTTAGAGCAGTTAGAAACATTTTATTTTAAACCTTTTATTTATTCCAGCCCATGAATTGACAATTGCAAGACCTCAGACAAAACTAAAACCAAAGGTGCAGTGTCAAAACCGACATTATTTTAATTGTGCCAGAAATATTGTCTACAGAAATTATCAACCTGGAAAGAAACATGGGGTGAAAGTGATGTTGATATGTTTAAAGTATTTTATAGTTTAATCCAGAGTTACTTGCCTTTAACATTTTCCTGTGGTTGCTATTTCTCTAAACTTGTCTCTTGCAGGAATTCAAAACATCTGGTTCCTCCAACACTGATACCAGCAAAGTTGCAGGCAGCCTGGAAACTAAATACAAGAGGTCAGAATATGGTCTGACCTTCACCGAGAAGTGGAACACTGACAACACATTGGGAACAGAAATTACGATTGAAGATCAGGTTAGTAAAGGTTAAAAAATAATAAAAATGTAATTGTCTCTGAAACTGTTATATTTGTCTATGCATAAAACAGGACAAAACAACCTTACTTTTTTTTTGTTGTTGTTAAATGAGAATTGTTTTTTCACAGATTGCCAAGGGGCTGAAGTTGACGTTTGATACAACTTTCTCACCAAACACTGGGTAAGATTAATGTTTTAACAAGTAATTCAAAAATATAAAATTACCCTAGTGGCTTATGGGGGGGCTGGGTTGGGGTTGAGGGACAGCTCTGATTGTTGCCTCTTCACATGAGTAAGTTTGGCAACCTGATATGTACAAGTTTCAATATGGGACTTTTGCCGTGTGTTAAAACTAATGCTCACCCTGACTATTTCCTTCACTGTCACTGATTAATGTTATTCCAATGATTAAAATTAATGCAAGGCCAAAATTAAATGTGCTGGATCTCTGGCATTGCAGTGGAAGCAGTTTGACACTAGTATGTATCTGAAATTCTTTTAGAGGTACCAGGCATCAGTAAAACTAAGTATACTGTTAATGTGCTTATGTGTACACAAGAAAATCTTTAACACAAACATGTCTTTGAGAGTGAAATAAAGTTGATCAGGCTGCACATTGTGATCAGGCTGTCACTCAGAACTCTCAACTTACAGATTTTGAGTGTTGATCATGATTTAACTGGTAAAAGTCAACCTAAGACTAAAATAACTCTGGTTTAATACACACGTAAAATAATTATTCAGGTTGGGTTAATAATTTCATGTCTAATTTTGTCATTTACAGACATTGGTACCCTAAAAAAATCTCTCCTTCGAGCAATGCTCTTGTTTTACCAACTTCTTCTCTCAATAACTTGCTTTGTCTTTGGCTATGCTAGAATTTTGTTCTATTTTAAAAGGCGCATTGCAGTTGCACATAGCTTCTTTTAATTTTTGGGCAAGATACATTGGTGTCACCTTTTTTGGAATCTCTCCAGTTTTTACCTCTGCATAGTTTAAATAGTTTTAGAGCATTGACCATGCTATATAAGCCATCTCGCACTGACGATTGCATTGAGGCCATTTAACTGTATTATCCTAAAAATGTTTAAATGACAAGATTTAATTGGGATTTCAGTTTTAGGCTGACCAAAAATGTTTTGTTTATTTGAAACAGAAAGAAGAGCGGCAAAGTTAAGACTGCCTACAAGCGTGAGTATGTTAACTTGGGCTGTGATGTGGACTTTGACTTTGCTGGTCCCACCATCCATGGAGCTGCGGTTGTCGGCTACGAGGGGTGGCTTGCTGGCTACCAGATGAGCTTTGACACTGCCAAATCCAAGATGACCCAGAACAACTTTGCCATTGGTTATAAGACAGGAGACTTCCAGCTGCATACCAATGTGTAAGTAGAAGAAATGTTGGATTTTAATAATGCTTTTTGTCTTTACTAACAGGATAAAAACTTAGGTATTACACCACTGAATAACAGAAGATTGCAAGTCTGTATTTCTAATCTACCAGCATGACTATGGATTTTAGTTTTTATTTTTATTTTTAAAGTGTATGCTAATGAAGCAGAAAGGCATGTAAAGAATCTTAACATCTCTTAAACCCAAATCCACATACTATCTGTTGCTGTTGTGACACGAAAAGCCCCTAACCATAATGTTTTTGGGGTTTTGACAGCCTGAAGAATATTTGCAACAGAGGAACATCTCATAGTAACCCAGCAAGTAACCAAGTAAAATTTTCTTTCACTGTGATACAAGTGAGAAAAGACAACAGTTTTATACACCTTGATAAAAGAAACTATTTTATCCCCTCACCAAACCCATGGAGGTGGTGTGGCAATGAAAATGTGACGTCAGTTTGATCCCTCTAAGTAAGACACAGTGGACACATTTCTTTAGCAGTTATACATGAATTTACCTGCAGTCACAATAAAGTTGTCTATGGATGATAGAATAAAATTTTTTAAGCCTTCCTGTCTAATGTAACTGATAATAATTTGGAATAGGAAAATGAAAAGCAAGACAAGAGTTTAACTATTATTAAACCATTAGCAGCCCTTTTAGTCTGAAATTCCAAATTGTGTTTCCTCTAGCATGAGATCATTCTTCTGCTTATGATCTTTAAAGCAATGATGGAGCTGAGTTTGGAGGCTCCATCTACCAGAAGGTGAGCGACAAACTGGAGACTGCAGTCAACCTGGCCTGGACCGCTGGCAGCAACAGCACACGCTTCGGTATTGCAGCCAAATACCAGCTGGACAAGGATGCTTCCATCAGTGTAAGTAGTTCAGCAGAGGATGGTGGACTTGTGTTGATAATCCAAAAGAAAAATGTGACTAAAACCTGTAGCATTATTTGCCAGCGACTAATTTTGTTACTAATATAATATTTTATTTTATTTTTTTGCTCCCCACACACCATCCCACAGGCTAAAGTGAACAACAATAGCCTCGTTGGTGTTGGGTACACCCAGACCCTCAGACCAGGTAAGTTAGTTTTTTGCAGGCAACAACAAACACCAAATGCCTTTCATTTCTAATGGTGCTTCCTCTTGCCCCTGCAGGTGTTAAACTCACCCTGTCTGGCCTGGTCGATGGAAAGAGCATCAATGCAGGAGGCCACAAGTTGGGTCTGGGCTTGGAACTTGAAGCTTAAGTTTTCCTCATGCTGCAAGGGACTAGGGATTATCAGAAGAATCTGGCCTTAAATGTATGTCCAACTCAAACCAGCAGTGGGATAAGTTTGGAGAGATTGGTTCATAGGCAAAGAAGACAAACTCTCGTTGAGCACCACTTCAAGTTGGTGCTTCTGTCATTGGTATATTTTACCTTTGTTGCTTTTTATTTTGATGGCGTATTATTTATGAATTATGTCATTGTTCCTGTCCAGCACTGCCATAATTGTGAAAATCAATACAATCCCTTTGTCTAACATCAACTCTGTGTGGCTTCATTGTAAAAATCCCAGACAGTCCATTTTTTGTGAGGAAGATTTTCACACTTTAGTGTGGTGTCATACCTTCTCTCTGATTTTAGTCATGGCCATCTGATATTCCTTTGTCACTGAAACTGTCCTTTTAAAAGTAAGTACACTAGGCTTTTTCTGCAATTATTTAATCACTTTTTCACCCATCCTTTTAATGCACACAATGGACAAACTAAGTTCTGTAATGTTTTATTTTATGTCA
The DNA here is from genome assembly GCF_033026475.1 of Channa argus. Classification (NCBI taxonomy): domain Eukaryota; kingdom Metazoa; phylum Chordata; class Actinopteri; order Anabantiformes; family Channidae; genus Channa; species Channa argus. Next base: position 38,553,744 of record NC_090197.1, read on the forward strand.
GCCACTAGGTTTCGTGATGTTGTCAAAGCTGCACTTGTGATCTTCCCTTAAACTGGACAGTCTTTGGGTTGCTTAAAGTTGAGTTTGAGAGAAACCTGTACACATTGCTGACCATGCAGATTTAGTTTTTGTTCATTGTGTGCTAACAGACAACTAAGGGAAACTATGTTCACTTGCCAGACCCGTTCTTGAAAAGAGAGAAAACAGTGGAAGATGCTCATGTGCACCCTTGAAAAGTGCTTTTCTGTTTTGGCCTGAAATGAAGCTCACAGGAAGTATTTTAAGTCATTATGTGTATGTATACATTTTAAATAAAGTCTTTGAACCCTACCAATATGTCACATTGGCCCTGGTTTATACTAATACATACTTAAACTACAGGGAAGGGCTGATTTCTGTATCACCAGACTTAAAGTGGGACATTAAAACAATTATTTTCCAGCACTGTAAATGTGGCTCAAGGTAGTTTGCCACTTGTGTTTGAGTTTGAATGGCGATATTTTGCATAATTTCACTGCTTGGTGCACTTTGCTTTTGTTGTTTGACAGGTATGGTGACTTCTCAGGCTTATTTCCAGAAAGAAAACTAATGAAACGGAAACAAATGGGATACCTCCTGAAATCTTTTCCTAAAAACAAATTGTAAATACTGTATTTTATAATACAGCTGAAAAACAAAACAAAACTGTAAATTAAAATGGACTTTCAGGAGTCAAGACAATGAACATCCCTTCAGGAGACAATGGTGCAAAGAAAACGGAAAAAGATTGTTATAATTCACAGCACCCCTTTCTTTACATTTATACACTTTGAGGACCCCTTTTTTATACAATGACATGGGGGAACTGTAGACAATTTCTGGGGAATATTGTTTAAAGCCACCTAACAGGTGTAGTTTTTTACTAACAACAAATGTAATGTTTAGAGGAGATGTAATAAAGATGTTTGTTGTTAGTGTTACTATCTGCATGTGCAAACAAATTTTAAGCGTTTTCTATGAGTCTTGCACTATGCAGAGAAAAAATATCTGTAGCCTTATTCCACAGTATATTAAGTTATCACTCATGTTTTTTGATTGGTTGTGTTTGATCCATGTGTGAAGTCAACTTTACTGTGTTCAATTCAGTGTTGTAGTGTAGGACCAGACTCTAAGATTTTGTTTTGACACAGTGACCAGAGTAGAGACTACATGTCACATTGAGGTAAATCAAAATGACAGTAAGTCTGGCCTATTTCAAGCGAATTGACTGCAACCATTCAGGAGGAGTACGGGCAAGTTATCAGCAAACGGAGATAAAGAGTAAGATAGTCGCAGTGAACGCCAGAGTCATGGGATTATTTTTGTATATTGTATTTATTTATCAGCACATACCAAAGCAGATAAAGATGAATGCAAATTCATAGTTCATGTTGCATCATGTACATTCATAATTGTATTAGTTGTGTGGTGACTTAAAGATTTGATACATAAGTTGATTTTAAGTTCCAAGGCAAAGCTGCTGCAGACAGGAGATTCATGCTTTCTGCCGGTAAAGTGGTCATTCAGAAGAGAAATTATATCTTTGAAGTCTCATTGCTTTGTTTGGCTCGGTTTTATTCCTTGGATTTTTATATGTAAAAGTTAAAGCTGTTCTCACTTTTCTGCTTCACCATACCTGATATTTGCCTTGCTTCATTTAAGGTGGAAATGCCTGGCATCCTTGCGTCTCCAGCATCTTAACTTATTTCTCTGCCTCACTACTCTCTACCTTTAAAGCGTTATCCTGAGGCTCATTTATTTTCTCGGAGCCTTCGGTTGGCTCTGTCTGATGTGCCTGGCTGTTTTCTGGTGTCTCCTGCAACTGTGTGACGTCTGCGCTGCCCCCTGTCTTTTCCTTTGGCGCCACAGTTGGGGCTGTTTCAGTTTTATCCCCACCGTCTGGTGTCGGATCCACCACTTCAGAAAGTCTTTTCTCATTGGATGTCAGAGATTCTTGTTCTGGGCTTTTACTGTTGTCCTGTTCGGTGCATATTGCTACTTTCTCCTCACCTTTTGCAGCTTGTGATTTACTAATTACCTCTGCATCACTCTGTTCCTGTTTCTCAATCTCGCTTACTGTAGTTGATGTCACTTTAGCCTTTTCTGCCTCTACAGGCAAAATGCTCTTTGTCTCTGCCGTACATTCTGACGGTTTTTCGGCTGCTACTGCACCTGACATATCAAGCTCACCTTCAGCTTGCACAGTACTGCTTGGCCTCTGAGTTTTGCCTGATTCTTGGGCTGAAACCTCGTGAACTGCGTTCTTCTCTTCAGCAGAGATAAAACTAATGTCTACTCCTTTTTTGTCATTCACAGATATTTTTGGACATTCAACTTCTGCAAGGACTTGTGTTTTGAAGTCATGTGGTTTTGAAGCGATATCTTTCTCAGTTGTTACATCCGTCCCCACAGCTTCTTTGTCTTCTTTTGTGTTTTCAGCTATTGTTTGATCCTTTTCTTTGTCATCAGTGCTCTCACTTAAAAAAATATTGTTTTGAGTATTTTTATCTATACCACTGTCCCCTTCACTGTGAACTGCTTCAGTCGTTTCCAACTCGTCTTTACTTTTTTGCCCTTCATCACTGTTATCCACCTCACCAGGTCCCTCTCCGTCTTTCCCAGCAGCTTCATTTACTGCATTTTCCGCGGACTCTACTTGATTCTGCTGACTATCAGATATCTGCTCACCTTGTTCCTCTTGACCATCTTTATTATCCTTCTCTTCCTCACTGCCCCCTCTAAAGCTTTTGGCACCCTCCTGCTCATCCTTTCCTGTTTCTGTCTCCTCTGATCCTGTCTCCTCAATTTCACACATCTCAATTTCTCTGGTGGTTTCTGTTATAATCTCCTCTACAAACTTGTACTGGGGCTCTACTCGTCTGTTTGGACCACCTGGCCGGCTGAGGGAGGGGAGGGTGTAAACAGGGGACTGGTGGTAGATGTAGGGCAAGGAGATGTGGGTGTCTGACACTGTGGACAGCCGAGCCTCCTCGCCACAGAGAAGTTTCCTGCAAGGAAACGGAGACAGATTTCTATATGCAATACAGAAAAAAACTACTACCATGAGTAATTACCTCAAATATAATTAAATATGCATTGTGTCTCTGTATTCCAGTCTTATAAACTGTGATAATAATAATATGAATGATCCATTACTTTATGCAGCAGATGTTAAAAGCAGAAGATAAAACTGGTTTAAACTAAGCTTCCCAATAAATTTGCAGTCCAAAAATATTCACCTACAGTAGGTGATAACAACTTTTTGAACTTTTTTATGTGACATGATTTGGATGTAGCACGTTGTACCTGTAAGACAGTATCTCCACATCTAAAGCCATCTTTACGTTTAACAGGTCCTGGTACTCCCGCAGGTATCCAGACATGTCAAATTTGCAATTGATGAGCTCATTTTCAAGTTCTTTGATTGCGTTCTGGAGAAAGACAGGAGAAAACATCTGAGCACGTGAACAATTGCTTAACAAGCTTTTATCCATCTACTGTAACTACTGTCTTACCTGGTAATGGATAACTTCTTCCTTGTGTCGATCCTCGATGTCGTGGAGTTGTTTCTCCAGAGCTTCCCTGGTGCCTTTGGCACAGTCCAGTTCGACGGTTTTAGCCTGCAGGCGCTTCCTGTACTCTTGGATCTCCTGCTGGGTCGCTTTCAAAGCCTCTCGCTTGGTTTCAGCACTCTCTGTTAATCTGGCGAACTGAGATCGGAAAGTTTCTCCCAACTGCTGGATATCGGTCGCGGTGTGACCTTCCAGCTGTGCCCTGATGTCCCGGAGTGCCGCAGTGATGCCAGGGTTGCCAAATTCGTGCGCCTTGGCAGTTATCTGCGCTTTCTGGATTTGGTCAAACATCTCTGACACCTCAGCCTCGTGGTTTCTGTTCAGGAAGTGGATTTCATCAACAAGCGCCTGCGCTTTTTTCTCTAGCTGTAGTTTAGCCTGATATGCGTCATCGATGTCCTTCTTGAGAATCTTGATATCGCTCTCGGCGTCTGATCTGGTGCGAGCCTCCTGCTCGTGTTGTTTCTTTAACTTTGACAGATCATCCTCTAAATTCTGATGCTCGATTTCAATCTGATGCTTCTGGTGAGTGATATCCTGAACCAGCTGCCTCAGATTCCTCAGCTCGGGTCCATACTCCTCCTCAAAACAAGATGCGGGCTTCGCTTTCCCTCTGATCTCCTCGATTTCTTTCTCCAGCAGATGATTCTGGTGCTCCAGCCAATGCACCTTCTCTATGAATCCTGCAAGACGATCGTTCAGGCCACGCATCTGTTCCCTCTCGTTAAACTTCGCAGAATTCATACCCGTGAACGTCACACTGCCATCTAATCCCGAAGGTCTTGCTTTGCGTTGTAAATACTTGGTATCCATGCTGTGACTCGTGTTGTGGCTGTGTATCTCCGGTGCAGACACGCTCCATGCGGGCTTTTACATCCGCCTCCATCTGCTCCGTCTGCAGAATGGAGCTGTCCGCGGTGCTGAAAAGGTGTAGAATCAGCTGATGCTTTAATGAGAGGCTGCACTGCGTTTTATCGCTGACAGCAGTGACGTGATGAATTGACTGGCATTACCCAAACAACTGTTATTATTGTTGTTGTTGTTAAACCCCTTTATTGATACCGGGCCAAAGTGTTTCACTATTAACATGCTGCTCTAAGAATAAATACCATTTCATCTACACCCAAATGAAAAGTCTGAAAATAAAAAGCTGGGTCGCTTCCAACAGTGCAGGGTTCACTTGTTCATATTTCACCCTTCCTGCTTTACTCTAAGCTACTTAGTTACAATCCTTATATATATTTAGGCTTATATAACACGTTAGACTACTTTTTAGCAGTAGCTGAATAATTATTTACTGAAGATTTACTTAAGATATTGAACTTAAGTAAAAGTCCTGCATTCCGAATTTTGCTTGATAAAACAAATACTTGAATGTTTGTAAGCATCATTTGCATAAAACATGGAATATGTATACAGACAAATGCTAAAACCTCACTAATACATAACATAAATACAATCCAGTCAGAATCTCCTCCTCCACATGAAAAGATCACTGGATGAAATCAATCAACGGCTGAGTCAAAAAGAGCATCTATGCCATGATAACATAAAGGATAAAATAAATCTTTGTGTATTCTTGAAGTTTTAATTATTCCTAACTAATTTCGGTGACTCCTCAGGGTCAATAAAATCCTTACTTATTTTTACTCGTAACAAAACATGTTTAATTCATTTGTATTTGTTTATCAGTTAGTAACTAAAGTTATCAAATAAATGCAGTGTAAATGTAGTGATGTAAAAGAACTTCAATATTTGTATTCTAGTGGAGCTGAAGAGATTGACAGAAATATTCAGAAAGCAGTGTACATCACATAGTATGTTCTATACTTAGATTCAATAATTAAATAATGTACCATCATAAACATTGTGTAACTGTTTAAATAATCATTTTAGCGTTTAATGGCAAGTGTCAGCCCATCGCCCACAGTGAGCATGCTCAGATCGATTCTCTCGTCCTTTTGCAGCTTCTTGTTGAGAGCATCCAGACCCCGGGAGACGGGGTCATTGGGAGCAGGATTCACCACTTTTCCGCTCCACAGCACCTGTAAAAAAGTGAACAGCAGAAGCTGCCTCATTGTGTTCACACTGTAAGCGTGCTGGTTCCCCTTGCATAAGTGTACTTACATTGTCAATTGCAATAATTCCCCCTTTTCTTATGAGCTGGAGGGACTTCTCATAGTATCTGTCATAGTTCAATTTATCAGCATCAATGAACACAAAATCATATGTTCCAGTTTCTCCTGCTGCTGTTAGGTTATCTGTTGAAACAGAGATGAAAATTTAAATGCAATATGTTTATATTGCACTCAAATTATGACTGAGGGTTATAAAACACTTACTCAGTGTCCTCATGGCTATTTCGTGTTTTACATCTATCTTATTTTCCACTCCAGCCTATGGAAAAGGTTGAATACTATGAGAGATGTGCAGGCATTTTTTTCCTCCTGTAATTGTTTCATGAACACGTTGCTAAGACAGCTTGAACAGGAATCGATTTGACTGCTTGACTTTGCAACTTTCCGTGACGCTGTTCCCTGAGCAGACACCTTTTTGCTCTGTAGCGTGCAGCATTTTGTGAAGACATACTGACAGAAGGTAGATATACAGTACAGTGAGCTGTTCGCTGCACAATTCTTCTCTGAGTGAAGCAATGTTTCCAAATGTGCAAAATGCCAAATTTAAATCCTGTACAAGTGCGAGGAACTGGACCTTATGCGTTGCTGTAGTAGTATGAGATTAAGATTTAAGGATTTGTGAAAAAATCTTCATTTTAATATTATTATATTTAATTTTAATTTTCTTACCTCTTTAAAAAATGGCCTGGCAATGTCCACATATGTGTCATTTTTTTCACAAGCTACCACACGTCCACTTTCTGGCATGGCCAGAGCCATGCTCAGTGCATTGTATCCTGTGTACATCCCTGCAGGATAAGTAAAGTTTTACCTGAGTCACATTGGAACTGAATACATTATAGTGAAATTTAATCAGAGTTAAAATTGAATACTTGATGTTGAGATTTCAATGCCATGAAGTTACAGCACTGAATCATTTAATTTGTGTGACATTTGCAGTAGGCAGCATTATATTTATGCTGCTCATATCAAACTTGTTACTTTTGAATCTAAAATTTCAATTTAAATCAAAAGAACAAGTCACTCGATAATGATCCATAACATTTGCCACTAAATTTCAAGATGAAAATTTCCAATTTAAAAGGCTCCTGGTATGGTGAGTGCAATCAGTGAGATGCCTGTGCTATCAGGTTATTGTCAAACATATCAGCTTCAGCAGTACTGTGCAAAAATATTCGAGTATTGTATAGTATTTGCTTCCACATATTTCAGAGTTTCATTCTCACCAATTTCAATGGCTTTAGTTCCATTGATCAGTTTAATGAGATTTGCCATAAACTGAGCTTGTTCACTGGCAACCATCATGGTACTCAATGGATCCTCAAGGGTTCTCTGAAATAAAAAACGTAAATCCATTATATATGTATCATTATATTATGTGAGTCATTACACTAGAAAACAAATGGAGACGTCTTCATAGTGGACAGCAGGTACTGCTGTCTGGTGTTCTCTTTAGTGGTCACAATTTGTACTGCTTACATCCTGCAGTCTCGTATTCTTGGCAAGTTTTCGGTACTTCTACAAACTTCGTTCCCAGAAAAGTTGGGAAAATGTGTAAAATCTAAACAAAATGTAATGACATAAAATTTGTTTGAAAGCAATAATAATTAATGAAAAGATACCAAATGTGTAAAAACAGATGATTTTGGTATAATCGTTGCTTGTTCGATCCTCGAGATAATGTTACTCAACACACACTATTCACAAAATGTTAGCGATATTCAAATTTAGGGTAAAATTTCAGAGTGGATCTAAAATGCACAATAACCTTTTCAAGTGAACTTAAGTTGACCTCTAAACATTTGAGTGCACATGTCTAACTGTACAAGGTTTCAGAATTTATTGCATAACATGCTGTTCTGTAACAAGACGATTAACCGCAAAAAGCAGAACGTGATCCACAAATTGACCACTACATTGTCTGGTTCTATGACAATTTGTTCGAAACAGTCGTCTCCCATCATGCTGTTCACATTTTGACATTGTGAGACCAAACGACACCTAACAATTGACAAGTCATTGAGACGTTGCCTTTTTTTATTGTGCTATACCCAACACTGTTGTTAGCTTTTGTTTTAATAAATAGTTTGAGAAGAAGAAATTACCATTGCATGCTTCTACTTAAATGCCCTACTTTCATGATATATCAATGTAACATAAACTTTTTACAATTTCCATAAATTTCACCCGAAAGTCGAATATCCCTAACTTTTTGTGAGTAGTGTAAATATTTTTTTGTTTTTTTGGTTTCATGTTGTCATCACATGAAGTCGTTAAATGATTCAGATAATCCGGAGAAAATTCTATATCCAATCAGACGAGTACTGATTGGCTGTGAGCTTCAGATACGATTTTGTAGTGGCATTGACAGCATGGCCTCAAAAACACCTCTGAAAATCATTCTCAGTAAACACACTTCTTCCACAAATGCAAGTTCAAACTCTACCATGCAAAAAAACAACCATATGTAAACACCACTACCTTCTGTGAGCCCCAACTCATTTAAATGTGGACAGTTGGAAACTGTCCTTTGGTCCTACCATTTTGACACCTCTCTTTTATTTTCATTTTACCCAGCATCCAAACTGCTCTGGAAATGAGGTTTGTATATAATGTAAAGAAACTTTTTTGCAGTTGACACCAAAAAAACTAACATAGAACAAAACTGACCAAAGTCTGAGCAGGTATCTCTGAAAAGTATCCAGCATCTAGAAAGAGTTACAAAGTTTAGGCCACAGCCTAATAGGTGAGGTCTTTTTTTAGTTTTAAGCCTGGAGGCCCAAAAGAACAACCAGCCTCAGCCTGACCTAAATAATCTGCTCGTGGCTTCAGCATGTACATTAACGTTAGATGAATGGGTTTGGATGAAGTGAGGTTTAGCAGTATAGCACTGAAATAGTTGACGGGGAGGATTTGCAAAGACATTAACAGTCAGGATCTAAGGTAATGATTCACTTATTTTCCTAATGTCGAGAGAGGAGCCACTGGTTCTCTGGAGTTCTTACCAGTTTGAGTTTGGTGAGGACGGGATGCTCCCTCAGTGAGTTGTTAACTACATACTGCAGCACAGGGTCATACTTTCCTTCACTGTGGCTCTTCCCAACAAAGGCAGACTTTCCTACACCTGAGCAACAAGAAACAGAACCGCAGCCACTGTTATTACTAACAACAACAAAAAAAAAATCTGCATCACTTACCAGATCCTCAGTCACGTCATACCTGTTAGTATGACAGCGAGAAAAGCACAGAAGAGCATTTTAATGTCTGCAGCCATTATACCCTGGGATTTGTTAAGGAGTTAAGTGTTGGGTTGGAATCCACTGCAAAACTTTGCTCCAGTCTCTTTTCTAGCATGCAAGCTCTCAGTGTTTGTTTTGTTTGTCAACCTTTGAAAGGGAGGCCCAGCTTATTGATTTTTGTTTGAATTGGGAAAGTAGAGACATTTTTGTACAGTTTATTCATTTTAGAGGAAACATGCTTAACCAATTTATTAAAACAATCATTATTTTTTAGAAGCAGGGAAGCTAGTTCTAATATACCACTTTTTAAATGATGGTGATGACACAATTACCTTTCATGACTAAAGTCTTATAAAGCTGCTAACACTAACCCAGCATTCGCCTAATGTATCAGTCTTTCAGAGGAGTTTATGTACAATCAATGTGCTGTCAGTTTTTCCTAACTGTTAAAGAGAATATAAAAAAAGGCTTTTTTTAGGCAGACAACTTTTTTCTTTCTCCATCTTGTGAACTCTAACTGTTGTTAGTAGGTCCGCCCTCTTTATTTGCTGAAACAGTGACAGCAGTTGTGTTGCAATCCCAAAAAAAGCAAATGAAAAAAAAAAACACTTTAAACTGTTGTATCTGTTGTGATGGGAAATATAGATAGCTTCATGAAATTATGAACAGTTCCACGACAAACTCTTGCTTTTAGCAACTGTCCAAGTGTTTCCCATATTCTCCAAAAGAAAGAAGCAAAGGAAATATTTCACATATTTCCAATGTGTTTATTTATTTAAAATCAATGGACATGGTCATTTTTCCCCTTTTCTAGAAAATGTAAAAAAAAATCTGTTTTCTAACCCTGGGCATTTGGACTATTTCTATTGCAGAAGTGCTCCTATTCCCTCCTGTAAACTCTCACAACTGTTGGTAAATCTACCACCTTTATTTGCAGAAACCCCAGATTTCAAAATATTACAGAGCCTGGGAGGGATGTTGCAATCTAAAGAAAAAAAAAAAAAAAAACCCACTTTGAACTGTTTTATCTGTGTACTTTCTAAATTTAAGGTTTTTTTTTTTATATTTCAAAAGACAACTATGTCCTAATTGTGTGAATTACATCACATTAGGCAAATAACGAGTGTATCAAGCTGCAGTTTGTTTCAAAGAGGTTTCAACAATTTACCCTGCACATGTTACAGGTTCATTAAGCTTTAAAGAGTATCCAAAAAGTATTTGTGACTACGTACATAATGATAAAATCCATTACAAATGTGTATGGGACCAAAACAGAATTGCAAATAAAGACATAAATAAAATAAAATAAAACTTGGTACAATTACAATTTTTTTTTAATTTTACAGAATGCACTTTACAACACTGCCTCCTTGTGTTGGAATGAAGGATTGATTTTATTTTGAGTGCATTCCACTGAATGGCTCTAAAGAATAATTATTGCATGTAAAACATTACATTTCTATAGCAGAGCAGAGAGGCATTTAACAGTATGGAAATAAAAATGACTTCAGTCTAGAAATCTGTGATTCCTGTGCTGACAGACATGATTGTTATTGTTTGTGAACATGCAAATTCAGTGAGAAACAACAGAAACTTTTATTTTGCTCAGATGTAAACTCCAGGGTTGCTCCATAAACAATACCAAGCATTGACGCAATACAGAGCTGAGTACTCTTTTAACACTAAGGTAATGCTCTCAGTCAGTACCTCAGCTGATGCCATATGGACTAGAAGCAGCATCATTATAAGAGCAACAAACTAAAGATAATGCAGGCTGAGGACTCACATGAATTGGACTGAAGTACTTTTAAATGCAAAATTAGCATTTAACTTTAATCAGAGATTATGTGAAAGCAGTTTTAAAAATGAAATGTTGCTCCCAAGTGTTAATTCACACCCTCATTCAACTCAGTGCATGCAAGTTTGTGCATAGACATGGTTAAATGAGTTGACTGGGCCAAACAACCCATGTCTCTGACAGGAACACAGGGCCTGCATGTAAATCCTACACAATTTAAATGCACTTTAAACTTACAGAAACAACAGCTAGAGAGAAGAGGTTAATGTGGAAGTGTTATGTCAGAGCCTGAGACGTGCTGTATTGTATCATGAGCTCAGACCAGTTCTCATTTAACTCAGCATGTGATCGTGCAGATTGCAAATCTTACAAACAGGGAGATGACAACAATAGCGGTGATGACTGAAGCAAATAATGTTTTTACCCTGTGGGAAATCAACCCTTAGGGCTGATAATGGTCCCCAGTCTTCAGCAAGCACAGCTTGTGCAGTTGTAAAGTTTCTCAGAACTTTGGTTGTGGACCAAAAACTCCAACAGGCAGCAGGGAGAGTTCAATATTCACTTTTAATAGTAGCCTTTGGCAACCATTATAAAAGCAGTGAGGCAGGATCAGGGTCTCAAGCAGGCAAAGGTTGGCAACAGAAAGGCAATAAGGCTGAGCAAAGCTAACAGAAACCGCTGACAAAAACTCCACCGGACAAACGCGGTCAAGAAACCCAGTTTGGCAAACACAAGAGAAAACTAGAAAGTGAAGCCAGTAGAGCACATTAGACAATATGGCAAAAATGGCAGAGGTGAGTGAGGACACAAAGTATATACACAGGAAAATCCACACTTGGCAAGAAACAGAAATGGGTGACAATTGTTATAGAACTGTACACGAGAAGCCTTCTGCAAAAATGTTGCGATTATTTGCATATTTATGTTAATGGTGACTGACGCCTGACATCACAGACAGGCCACATTACAATGCAGCAATTGTGATAATTTAGCATTGGTTCCAACATTCCCTTATAACGTATACCAGCTTATCTGGATTGTCCAGATGCTCAACAACCACCAAAGTAGAGTCCAATTTTTAGAACAAAATTTCATGTAGATGTGTGAGCAGTTGTGAGGTGTTTTGGGATGAATCTAGTCTGCACGATCCACCTATGCTTTGTTTCCATTTAACATTGAAATCCTCATCAGCAGATGCTCCAAAGTTTCTTTTCTCTTTTTAACACACTCAATTTTCATTTCATCTCCTGCATCTGTTTGCTCTTAGTTAGTTTTTTCTAGTATTACTCTACACGGTAAAGGACTTGAAAAAGTATTTTCTAGGTTGATTCAGTACAATTGTCCTACGGCCCAAAAACTCAGTGAGTGTCAAATCCTATTGATTCAAGACTGAGAGTTTTATATAATTTCAAACTTAATTTTTGCCTATTTAGTCAAAAATTGGTGATTTTATAAAGCGCATCTAGACAAGGTACTTATTCCAGGGCCTAAAACTGTCCCTGCACCCTCTGCTGATTACCTGGATTGTGCTTGTTAAGTATATCGGGCTGGAGACTCCACTCCCCCCTCATTTATGATGGCATCTTACAGTTTATGACTGACTGAACACACCTGATCCTGGTAATCCCTGGTGGGTACAAGCAGGACAGTGGCTCTCGAGGACCTGGAACGAGCCCTGGTTATGATGAAATATTTTTTAATTTTTTTATTATGTTCCTGTTTCAAAGTTGTGGTTTTATGTTTCCGGGCTGAGCTGTAGAGAAGGAAAAGTAAGATAAATACCACAAAAAATATCACTTCCCAACCAAAAGTAAAAGTGAGCAATAACTTCCAGCTGCAAATACAAATGTTTCATAAGTGGTTTGTTACATTTTTTAGCTTTTTTTTTTTTTTGAGCTTCTGCTTTTGTACAACAGGTAAAGTTTAATTAGCAAAGTGTGTATTCGTGATCCACAATTCAGATCATTTCATCTTTCCGCTTGCAAATGGGAACAGGGAAGATGGTAGCCAGGAATGTTCAAAAAGGAAATTTGTGGATGAGTGGGATGTGAGGTCTCTCCAAGGACACGGAGCTTCCTCTGTCTTTTCCCTAATTAAGAATTCATAGATATAAACAAAAACACGGCACTGACAAAGCACATCAGTGAAATTAGCCATGACATGAACTGTCTCTAAAAAATGTTTGATTTGTGACGAGGAAAGGAGGGGAATGTCTCAGAGTGTGCACACAGCTCTGCAAAGGTCCTCTCTGTGAAAATGAGATACCGTGTTTTTCCACCATCCGCTCCGTCTCTCTCCCACTGCTTCGGGCCTCTGCTTATGTGACGCTAATTGTTTCTGCTACTCGTGCCAAGTACCTACTCTTCCCCAGCACATTCTACAGACAGGCCCGAGTCCCTCAGCTGCTTTTTGTGTCTGTTTAAGGAATGAAAAAATGTGTGCTGCCATCTGCAGCGAGCACACCACTGTTCCTCCTCCCGGCCGTGACTGTCAGAGTGCCACAATGATACACATTCACACACTCTCTGAGAGGTAGAAAAAACTATGTGGTAGAGAAACAAGGAAGCAAAACTGACACATACAACTGCTAATATGAAACAAAATAATTCAAGAGGTTCCTGTTTTGATGCATTTAGCACGTGGGAGGGAAGACGCTGCACATTTGAAAAAGCTTTTAAATTTTGCAAACTAGGCAGAGAAGAAATGTAAGGATGTAGTAGACTTAAAACCAAGCCAGTCTCAATTTATGTGCTGGTGTCTGCCTGATTTTCAGGCATTAACTGGAAAAACAAATCTCCTGAAATAGGTTTGCAAAAGATATATGTGTGTTTGTGTTTAGGCCTTTCAGCACATGCGACTTCAATGTAGCTGAATTTGCCTGTTATTTTCCTGTTTAGTACCTGAATGTGACCAGTAAGTGGCAGTGTTGTTTAGCTAATCCAGTCTTTTTTTTTTTAATGCAAACCCAAGCTCACAGCACAAAGAGAGCCAGGCCTTCACTCACCAGTCTGGGAAGTAATATCACTTTCCTCTTGTTGAATTGACCTGTAACAGTTTCGCAGAGTACACAGGGCAGCAGATATTGACATGCTTGTAATGCCACATGGCTGTTACATCATCTGTGTGTTTATCACAGGGAGGTTGCGTGTGATGCGCTCTAATAACAGCAGTCAGTTTGGCACCATCTCAGCAGTCGGATAAGCACGCATGAATATTAAGTGATGCTAATCACAATGGAGAGAGGGACATCAAGACAACTGACAGACATTTCTTGGCATTCAATTGACATCCTCAGATTCGTCCTCTGTTTGACAGCAGCGTCTCCCATTATGACAAGTCTGTTTAAAGCTCCTAGAAGATGCTCGCACACGTGCGCGTGCACCAGTGCACATTATTACAGATGCACTGACACTGATTTTACTCAAACTGGGCCACTGTGTTGCTGTGCAAGACCAAACAGTGTGTTGCTCAGCACGTGCACATGCACACAAAGGGCACTGGTTTATGTAGGCCACTCGTAGGGTTTCAGAATGTAGATGAGGCTGCAACAAAATATGCATTAAAACTGCTTTTCAGTCGTGGAAATCTGGATTTATTGCTGCAGTATTAAATTGTATTTTGATGCATGGATGTCGAGGATAAGCCATTCAATTCATTATCATCCTCTCTTTGTGTACTCAAGCCATACAGAACAAAAAGCGGATCGGCTTTAGTGGGAAGAAAACTAAAATGAATGGCAGGTGTGGTTGTTTGACTTTCAAATCACCTAGGCATCTATTCTATTAACCTGCAGTGTAAATAAATACAGAATTCAATTTCCATAGAGTCACGCAAGAAGTTGACAGTCCTCAAAAAGATCAAACAGGCTGCTCCAGGGCATGTGAGCCATAGTAAAAAAAAAAAGGAAAACCCTCACTATGAGAGGTGTTGACACCTTGAGCAAGCCACAGAAAAGAGACAAATGTCATATGCTCAGAAACAATTAATGGGTGAGCCACTGGTTTATAAGCCACTAGTCTCCAAGCCAGATTATTCCATACACTGTACGATGTACAGGCTCCCACTACGCCTCAGTCAGTAGACTTTGTAGCTTTACTGAATATCCTGACTGCCCATTTCCCCTCTGCAGTACAATCCTTTCCTGTAACGTTCTGTGCACAATAAGTCACACTTGTATTTGCCCATCCCCACAAAGACACAATCAGCCTTTCCTTCCTGTCCAGAGTCACCATGTGTCTTGTCTTCCTATTTGTCTCACCCTTTGCTGTGTCCCATTGTGACTGCACTGGAGGCACTAATGATAATGTTATTACACAGACCAATTTGCTATGGTGATCAGACTCACTTAATCGAGTTGATTATAAGCCCTCTGTTTGAGATGACCCCTCTGGACTCAGAAAACAGAACAGAGGGAAGGAAGGTTTCTTCAGGCATTCCATCACTGTGCAGGAGACACATGGGATATGACTGTTTGGAGGCATGAGCAGAGGCATGTGTGTGTGTGTTTGTGTGTGCGTGTATCTGTGGCACTTCTTGGTTGTGTGTGGGGTGTTGGGAGAGCAGGCCTTCGGGGAGGTGTAAAGGAGGAGATGGGTGGGACAGTGGCGAGGGGAAGAAGGCACTGGGGGAGCATAGGCTCAGGGTCCAAAATCACAACACAGCCTCTGTAATAGACCCAGACACTCACCACATCTGAAGTTAATCCAATCAGGGAGAAGTACGGCGCTCCCATCCGCTCAAGACCCACAAACATAAGGTCAAGAGCAGCTTGTATTAGTGTGATGATGTCAGAGAGAAGTGGTGTTGATAATTAACTTTCAGCATGTTTTAGTGAGAGATGGGGAAACTGAGCAAGAGTTTGCAGCACGTCCAGCCAAGCAGATGTAAAATGAAGACTGAATGAGTCAGTATTTTATAGCAGGTTAAAATCAGTATTATAAATTATTTTTGACTATTTCGCTATTTGGCACATTGCATGTTTCCTCTCATCAGGGCCACAAGTCTCACTTTTCTAGTTTTGGCGGAAATGTACCAAAAGCTTCCATCTTGTTCACTTGAAAACTTCACTTCTTTGTTCCTCCAGTACTTGGTTTAAATGTAAATGTTGCCTGTTTCACACTGTGTATGTTCTTAAATGTTCGACTTTGCTTAGAGAAAATTGTTTTTAATAATTTATTTTAACAATTCATGCAATGACCCTCATATTGTTAAGGCAGAAAGGTTTTTATGGTCAGTCATCTACTTCATTGTAAAAACAAAAAATACTTTGACACTAACAGCGAGAGTTTTGTGAAATATTCATCCAATGTCCTTATGTTGAGGATGTTTCATACATTCCTTCTGTTGTGCGATTTACATGAATAATCCTCATACACACCACCATCTAACTCTGTCAGAATACATACAGGATGCCCAAAGTACATGAACCACGCTACACATTTGAATGTCTATAGGCTTTTCTGGGACACAGCAATGGAGGACAGCCATGGTAGGGTTCTCTGTGAATTGTACTGTTTTATTTACGGTAAAACAGGACACACTAATAAGGGACACAGAGCACAGTGCCATGATATCATCTGGGGATGGAAAGCAAATGTGCTTTTTAGAGCCAAATATACTGGTCCCTTTCATAGGCGACTTGGTTCCACCCATGATCAAATGCAACGTTTTAAAAAGGACTATTTACTCTTTTCATTTCCTCTTGTGTATTACAGACGAAGGAGCGTGTGGCTTGCTGTATGAAAACAGGGCCTGGCCTAATGTTGCATGAAGACCATGGTGAATTCATATTGATGGGAAAGCAGCCTCTGAAGCCCAACAGCCATGATTTTTTCATAAGCCACCGGGAACAAGAAGTCAGTCAGCTGACAGGTGCTAACGCCGCCAATTGTGCCGTGGATAAGAGATGTGACATGGAGAAAAGAGGGAAAGAGAGAGAGAAAGCAAAAGCAACAACTGGCTCCTCTTTTCTAAGCGCTTCTGTGTGCTGAATGTGTATGTGCTGCGTTGTGTGTGCTCCCTGCGCCCTGTTCCCCTCTATAGCTGGAGAGGATTTTACGGAGGAGACTGTGTAAACACCAGAATGCATGTCAAATATGATGAGTCTTGATAGCTGTAAAACATACCCAAGGACTGCTCCTCACTTATTATCTACAACCAGAGCCCTGGAGCTATGTCTGCATCCTTCTGCCTCCCCTCCACGCATGTCACGCCACAAGTCCCTCTCTGGAAAGCATTGATTATTTTGGCATGAGCCAGGGAGAAAGAAAGGTGTGATTTCTTTTGTGTTTCCGCAAGAAAAAAAATCAGCAAATATAAATATTTTTGTGAGCATGGTGCAGCCACAAGAAAAAATATGAGCACATTGGGGAAGAAATAAAGATGATGGATTTGCTAGCTGACGTGAGCGTATGCTTGCGTGCCTTGTATAAGAGTGTTTGTGTATGTTTGTGTGTGTGTGTGTGTGTGTGTGTGTGTTTAAGCGCTGCTACATTTGGTGAAATGTTTTTGTTCATGTGCATGTCATTTTCTGAACTGTACAACTAGAATAGTATTATCTGTATGTAATTGTACTCCTCCGTTTGCTGTGTCTCTGCGTGTGTGGTGCGCATGTGAATAAAGCCGAAAGAGCGCGTGTTACAGGGAGCGACCGAAGCTGCAGGCGGTGTGAGGCTCCGGGGAACCACTTGAGATTGCAGGCAGAAGGACTGATAAGGCAGCCAGCCATTCATCAGGCCAAATGAAAGCAGTAAAGTTGACTGGAGGAACCCAGGCATTGCTCCAGGATGGCAGTCGGCCTCTCAGTGGAGACCTGTGACTAACACATGCGAGCGGGCATGCATGCATGTACATACACACACAAATAGCCACAGAATTGGGAAAGACGGATGAATGAATGGACTGGGAGGAGATATAGGATTCAGGAGTCTGGCGCAGGAGAGGAGGGGGATAGAAGTATAATGGACCTCCAGGAGCAGAGGTCCCATCTCCCCAGAACTACAACTAGTGACTGAGGCTCCTGTCTGGGATACACGCAGCCTACTCTACTCAGAAAACATCCATCAGACAGATATTACTGTAATCCAAAGGTGATACATTAGCTTGGGTGCCAGGGGAACAGTGTAAGCTGGTGATGGATACCTTTAGAGCTCCCTGCTAGTGTCACAGGGGCCTCTCAGAGAGAGGGAACTACTGCTCCTGCTGCTCAACGTGGTTCTTTCCTGCTTTATGTCACAGTGTGACAATTTATTCCATTGTATTGCTCTTTGTATTTTATTCTTAATCACACTACCCAGAGGATAGAGACATACGAAGTTGCACACTTATGAAAGCAATACATTACTTAAGCACTTAGGCCAGCCAAAGTGGAGAGATGCAGCTACTTAAGAGTGTTGCTGGTGTGTTTATAAGACTATATTAGTGTCTCACTGGTGCTTTGATCGAGCTTGTACCATCAATTTCCACAAAGACTCTATCTTTACTTACATAAATCCCACCTCAGGGTTATTATGAATTTGATTTATTTGCCCCGCTTATGTTTATTATTGTGTTTTATGGTTTATATTCTGTGTTAAATGCCATCAATAGGACTGCAGAGCATGTGTGTCTCATCCTGCAAGGGATGAAAATGGTTTATGGAGCTGTGAGTGCCAATAAACAGGCAGCCACGGCCTTTTGGATGTACATCTTTAATGTTTTATGCATGATGAACTCGATAGTTTAGCACAGGTTCAAGGCCAAATGGTAAGCGCTGGCAGGACTTCCCAGAGGCTGCTACACACCACAGGCACAGGACAGAGACTGAGGCGGGTGCTTGAGTAGGAATGCAGCTGAACCTACCAAACAGTGTGTACGTGTTTGTAAGAAGAGGCCAACGTCTCCTCCTCTGCCCCTGTGTCCGCTGGTCATCCTAATGTTGTCTTGGACCAGCGAAGGGGTCTGGTGTGGGAACCATAGGCCATTTAAGTGATCTGTCTCAGGCAAGATGAAAAGCAGAGAGTCCACCAAGGACATAAGGAAAGATTGATGTTATCACCAAAGCAGTGTGCAGTGACGTGCACTCTTCAAAATGTTCTGTAGCAGCCAATAATAAGAAAATAAAGGCAACCAATGTGGGTTTTTCTTTTAATATGTCACTGGCCAGTCCATCATGATATCGACCACTGGAAATATATGGTTGCACTGCTTTCTATGTTTCCTCAGCTGAAATGCGTTGGATATATGACTAACTGGTCAAACAAGTACTGCAGAACCTTTTGTCACAAGTAGATTATTAGAACCATTAGAATATGTTTTATTCCTTTTTTAAACATCTTGTGTTACATGTTTATACTGCAACCGCAGACATCCTGTCTGATTAGCAAGTGATTATAAAGAAATGTCTCATAATTGTTGAGCTACAAAATGGGGACAACGATTGATGTACCATGGACAGGGGACCAAGATGTCAGGCTACCATGTGCAAATTTTAAGTTACAACAGATCATTAGTTGATTAGTTGTAATGTATAAACCATTCATTTAGAAAAATGTATTGGTAGGTGACATTATACTGTATAACCAAAAGTACTAAAATCAACAATATAAAATGATATGTTTATCCAAACATATACCAATACTCATGTGCACTGCACAATCCGAGCTGCGTTATCACTTCTACGTGTTTATCGCTTCAAGGCCAGGTGAGAATGATTGGCTTTCTCGTAATTCACAGACCCGGCTTTACAAAGTTTATATGCCAGGTGTAAATGAGGGAATGTGTGGATTTACTCGTGTTTCCACCCTAGCACCTGTCTCTGCTGTGAGTGAGTCTTTGATAGCTGCTACATTGCGAGATAGACAGGCCTGTGTCAAGACGATGGCATCAAGAAGCTGACGATTGACAGCTACTGACAGCCATCTTCCTCCTAAACACACTTCAGGTCCCCTGCGCCCCCTGCCTCTTTCTCTCTCTCTTTCTGTCTTTTCCCCCTCTGTCGGGGGAAATTGAGGAGACTCAAAGATAAAGAGAGGGATGTCGTAAACTGGCACCTGTCATCATGTTTTGTTTTGGTCAGGGCACAGAGAACATTCGTAAAGTTTTAAAAGACATTTTGAAGGATTTAGTACTTTCAGTTCTAAAATTTGAATCTCGGGTGATGTGCACAGTCCCTCACACTGGTTTATATTATTTCTGGGCATCAGCCTAAACATAAGGTGATGGTTGAAAAGAAGTGTACGTGTGTTAGAATTCCCATGAGCTCGCAGGACTATAATCTTCCATGGAAGCAATTAAACAGCATTTTTTTTTTAATGATAATTTTGCCTAATATGCTACAACAACCTATTTACCTGAGGTATTAAACACTCTCAGTTGTTTTCTCCTAAATGTGAAATGCTGTCACCAAGACTGAGATGCCTGCCAAGAAACACAAAAAGGGTGAGATCTTTGGCAGGTGGATGTACCTTCAAGCACTTTCAAGCACATGCGCAAATGCACCTTTAAATCAATCCTTGCATCTGCGCCTGGATTTCTCAGGTTGTTGCTGTGTTTCATCAGCTTCAGTCAGAACCAGTGTTTTGTCGCCATCTTCAACCTGTGGAGCCATTATCTGCTGACACACTTATCCTCTTCTAAATGGTTTCTCTTCAGCTTCTGCGAGTCACCTAATCAAAGTTGAAAGCTTAATGCCATTTAAAAATCCCAGTGCTTTCAGCTGCTTTCACTGTCATTATGAAAATGAATGGCGGCAGCTGAGAACTCAGATGTTCTTTCACATCGTGACGGAGTGTCTCTTAATGTGTCTTATGATCTTTAGCATTGCTGCCTTAGACTGAAGGCCTTGGGTGGGGATTTAACTAATCACGTTACACATCTTACACATTGCATTTGGTTTCTATATCCGATCTGTGCCTCCCTTTCTCACCTGCTCTCCATCTCTGCGGCATATGTGTTGGTCATCAAGATCATTAGTACGTGCTGAAAAGAGCACAGCCAGATGAGAAATATAAAGTTTCACTCAACTTGCTGCGGATCTCTTGGTGTAGTGACAGAACATTGGCTCCAAGGAGTCTAATAAGACAGGAATTGTTGAGTTCCTCCTTCGGCAGAGGAGCAGGAGGAGGGAGAGGACTCGAGGTAAATGTCTTTCTACTGTGGAAACCTGGCGTGGATGTTCTCAAATGTTACTGAAGTGTTACATGTCAGCACTGCAAAAACAAAACCAAAAAATGAAGTGTCTGAGTTATTTCAAGTTATTTACAAGGATTATCTTCAAGGTTTGTCCTCGTTTCTAGAGTGTTCCATAAATAAGATGACATTATACTCAAGCAAGTAAAATGATCCCAATATAAGCTCAGTGTGACACGTAATTAGTTTTCGAGGTCATCGTGTTTTTGTTGAGTGGAGGTGTTGACGTTCCACAGCAAAGCTCTGCGAGTTTGTCTTTGGGTTGTCACTGCTCTAGTATCTTCTGCACAGTGAAATTTATTTAGGGGCTTTTTTTTATTGAAAGAATCTATCGCCAGCTGTATTTTTCAGAGTTATCTTCCAGATGTGCCATGTGAGGAAAGGATGACATCTCCATCTCACCCCTAATCCGCAGCCGTCTGCTGGGCGTGTTTGCTTAGGTTTTATATGTGTTTACACAGACTGTAATTACCTCTTTTAGACATGCAGCTGTTAGAAAAACTGATTTTATGGATCATGGCCATTGCCAAAAAATGTAAGCTCCCTGGGCTTAATTTGTCAATTATTAAATCATAATTGCATTTTCTTCAAAGCCATTAGCTATGGGGGGTTTCTGTAACTTTTTTCTGTGCTTTTCACAATGAAAAATAATAATCTAAATCTCAATGACGTGTCTGGATTCTTTCCCCCAATTTAGCTAACAAAGCGCAGAGATGATTCATGACAGATGAAGGCATACTTCATAATTAGATTACAGCTTGATGGACTAGAATTTATTAATGATGAAGACACATACACTCAGCCTTTAATCACACACACTATTTCTCCACACTTCCTCTTTTGTCTCTGACTTCACTGGCACATTGCTCACCCATCTGTAGTCATCTGCTAGGTCGACTTACCAAGTTGTGGTAACACATTGTTACAACAAATTATGCACGAGCATGGACAGGCCAGCCTCTAAGTGATGGCCACAATATGCATTTGCCTTTAAAACTTAAAGGAGTAGTTTAATTTATTGAGGGTGTCACATGGCAGGAGTGAGTAATTATTCCCCACACCCCTGTGGACCACAGTGGTTAATGTATTCCAGAGCCCTAGGGGGAGCTGTCAGGAGGAGGACACCCGCTCTGCTCTCTGCTCACTGACCATGTTGGATGGTTCAGGACAAGATTCTCAACACACAACCACAATTCACTCTATGGGGGTATGTAATTGGGCCTTTTATTCCCCCAGAGACCACTTCCCTGATTCTAAATTTTTGCAGCTCCCACTAACTAATCTATGGACTTTTTTTGTTTGCAATGTGCTCGCTAATATTCCTTAAATACACTCCAGCTGAGGAGAAAAACATGGCATTTTTAGTGAGTTTGTTTTTGTTCAAATGTTTTGTCAGAAAGGGGAAGCTATTATAGATTTGCTGTTGGTATTGAAGTCTGAGCCATCAAACATCGTGTGTTTATCACTTGAGAAATCCATTGTTTTGTTGACTTCCTGTCTACTGTTGAGTGTGGGGTTCTGGCAGCTGGTCATTTGTCGTCTGAGCAGCTGTTGACAATAACTTATCACAAAGAAGAATACAAACTCTCCCTTTGATCACTGTTTGGGGAGACAATAACTAACTGGGTCAAACTATGTTTACAAATGGCTCCTTTTTCTTTTTTCCCATTTATTGTGCCAAATGGGTGGGGTTCAATGCTCAGTGGGGAGGTTGTGCAATGACTTTTAGTTGTTTTTGTTATCTCTAGATGTTAGTTTGGCCCCCTAATTTATGTTAGCTATTCATTTGTTAAGGTAAATGACATTTCAGTCATTTCAGTAAACAGCTGACATGATCAACATTTGTGGATTATCAGTGGATCAAAAGACAAGCCTACAGATAACTTCATCAACCATCTGAGCTCCCATCAATTCATTTTGTACATTTGCCTAACTTCCATTGCAGCATGCAGCTGTTTGAGCAAATTAGCTGAACATAGTATATACACAGTAGGTAAAGAGCAGGAAATTTCCCTCAGGAGTCTGTAGAGGAAAATAAAATAAACAGGTAAAAGAGAGTGTGTATTGGACTTAAGTTATGTGATGAGAAGTAAACCTCTAAAAACCTGCTGTTGCTGCTGGATGTGTGAATGTTGGCTAAGGAGACTGTCATGGCCAAGAAAATCAATGCAGAGATGGCAATGTTGCACAATTCATAAAATGCATTAGTTTAATGATTTTCAAACTTACTGAAATTCTTCCAGAGGTACTGGCGCTGGATCGTTAACTGACAAACACAGAACTGGAAACCAAACGTTGCTTCCAGACACACTGAGAGGACGACTAATATTTGCAAAAAGACAGATTTTCTGAGAAACGACATACAAGTCAAGGCACACGATGAGCTATGGCCCTACTGGACCTAAGCATTTTTGATTTAGGCACTATCAAGTCACTCACGAACTCGTGTCAGTTGTCATGAGTTGACACAGTTAAGAACATGGTGTCGTGGGCATTTGTCTTGAAGCACTGTGAAATTGCTTTCACTGGGTTCAAGCAAAGTGTAGCTTTTATTTCTAGCCTCCTCCTTACCCATGAATATAGCTTCAAGACAAATAAGAGGCCTTGCTCTTTTAAACGCCACTGATAATAACCGTGCCTTTTGCATCCATGAGAAATCTCCCATTATCTATTGATTCAGTCTCGCCCTGTGTCTCAGTGACTTACGCCTCCCTCTAATTCCCATTACCGGGAACACTGTACCCTTATCAAGGGAAACAATAAGCCACTTGTCAGTGCAGCAAGAAAATATGAGGAAGCATCTGCCCGGTCCAGAGGAACTCATGACTCTGCGGTGAAAAAGACGCCCCACCTCCCTCCTTTTGCGTTCCCCCTCCCCTTGCCAGTCCTCCTTGTGACCTCTACGAAGGCATGGTGGCAAGGTGGCAGCCATGGTGTGCAAGTTACTGATCAGTGGAGCAAATTTGTTCATCAGGGGTTAGAAACTGAAATTTGCTCCCTCCCCGGCGGAGAGGGTTTTTATGGGTTGCAGTGTGCAGATCTATAGAAGATGCAGAGGGTGGGAGTAAATGGAGTGGTAACTGGGTAGAGATGGACCCCCATGAATTGTCATCTTCAACCCCCGAATAGAAGCCCTGCTCCCCGGCTGTAAACCTGTCACAGAGATATGTCTCTGTCAATGATGGCATCCAACTTTTTTTTTTTTTTCCCAGCTGCCCCTGCGCCGGGCTGTTATCTCCTACCTCCCTGCTATGTCTCCCTGCTCTTTAAGACAAAGGGTAATAAAGCTATAAATTGTGTGGTCTGCCGAAGGTATGGACATTCTGTCTAGGAGACGCTGTAAGAACTGCCATAAAGCACCCTCAAAGTCATAGTTAAAGATTTACAGTTATTTAACATCCTCCTCTTCCCTTAAATTACAGTGATAAGAGAATTAAGTGATGGCTATAGGTTCTTTGTCCTTAGTCTATTGATTTTCTTCGCCCCCCAGAAGGATCCTGAACATTATAATTATTGAGCCTTGCAGTTTGATGCAGGTTTACAGAGTGGGAGAGGTGCCCTCAGTTCAATTCTAACACAGTTAAAACAAAAGGCACCCGTTTTTCAATTTGGTAATGGGCTTCCAATTATGCTTCATTTACCTTGTTTGGCCAGAAAATGGTTTATCTGAGGCCTCTGTGCTATAAACAGCTTCTTTGTGTGGTGACAAAACCTGAGTAACAGCTCTATCTATCTTGAATCCAGGGCCCTGCTTCTGCAGCAATTATTCAGCCAAGCGGATAGAAGGATTTTTTTGCAGCACAGTTTTTTGATTAAGTACATGTCTCCCGCTGTTAAGCCATTTTCTGGAGACAGTTATCTGGAAGGCAACTAGGTTAGATAAAAATCAAGCCTAAATGATGGGTGTCACTGTTTATCCTCACATTATGAAAGCTTTACCCTCACCATTAAAACCAACCTGAGCCTCCTGAAGTGTTTACCGTGGTTGTGAAGGTGCTACTTCTTCTCCCTTTAGAAAAGCTCTCATGTCCCATCTGAAACAGTACAACATCAATACTGTATTTATGAACCACTGCAAACTTCTACATTGATCTAGAAGAGAATTCAGCTGCTGAATAGTTTCTCCTGTAGTAATAAACACGCAAAGCACTTGTGCGTGTGATAGCTTATGCAATGTGTCCATTTGAGGACAGGTTTAATTTGTGCACTGGGTGAGTAGGTGTGTGTGCAGATGTATATTTAAACATAAATAATTTTGGGAGGTTGGCTCTGCTCATTATTAAGTGACATTTTACTTTGATTTTTACAAATAATGATATAACTGTACACTTAGCAGATGTACAGGGGAACAAATCTTCCCAATTAAGAAGTTGTGTCAACTATGGCCTAACAAGACAATAAAGGAGATGTGTATTGTGAAGTACTATAAACCGTGCACAGTTTTTTGAGGAAGAATAAAAGGGAAAACAAAAGGCTGCGTCAAAAGGAAAGAAAATGTGTTTGCTGAGTGGGTGCATACTGCTAAAAATACATACGGAAGGGCAAACTACAGAAGATACTGTAACTATCATGTTCTTCCAATATGAGTTTGGTTATAAATCTGCAGTCTCCTATTTATTATTGATTGGTTCTTTGAAGAGCATACATTTACAAATGTGAGTCATTGTGGTGATTTCTCAAAATGACCAGCAACACCCTATTAAAAAACAAAATATCATACAGTTATTCTGCTTTTGGGGTTGGAATAAGCTGCACACCACTTAGCAAACTGCTGGTGAACATAGCAGAGCATTTAGCAGCAAAAAGGGTCGGGAGTTTTTTTTTCCCAAGGAGTTGGTGGAAGAACGAAGCTAAAAGTAAAGTGTGTTGGTGCCATAGTTGTGTCAAAGATGATTGATGTGATTTAATGAATCATGTACCAATTATCCTGTGCATGTGCTGCCACCTTGGTTATTAAATACCATGCGTCTCCAGAGACAGAATTATCAGCGAGACGATATTTGACTTTGACTACGAATGAATCTATCGTATCTAATGTATCTGGTGGATGTGCACTAACATATTTTCCATATTACCTTTGTAAAATGATAGCATACACATGTTTACATTTGGCTCCAGTGACTCCAGATTTAACTACTTAACAGATAACAGCTAATGGATTTTAAGGTTAAGGAAAAAGTGTGGTCATGCTTACAGTGTTGACTGGAAAACACGAGCAGTGTAGAGTCTGGTGTTGTAGCGACACCAAGCTACTTCCACATTTTCAGTCTGACAATCATGACTACAGCGGTCACTTCTCTAGAAACCATAGACACAGGTCCTTTTTGGTGTTTTTTGAACTTATGTATTTTAGTTGAGAACAGCCTCAAACTAATATGCTGCCACAAGTATGTATACAGATATGCTCCCACCCCCCCTTTTTTTTCTCGCCTGTCTTTCTTTTTCACATAAAAGGACACACAAAGGAACACAAACATACACACGCTCACCCACACATACGCCTCAGGCGCCGTAGAAGACCACAGCCCCGACAGTTGGCTTCTTAACAAAGATGCTGGGAATATAATTAAATCATTTACCTTTGATACCCAGCCAACTTTGTATTTAATTAATTCACCCAGGGTGTGCAGGAATTATATTCACCCAGAGACGATAGAGGAAGTATTTCTCCTGCTTACTTCACGGACAAAACCCAACGCTGTGCCCTCCCTTTTTGTCTCCCTCGTCTACCCTGCTTCATCAATGTCCTCAGAGACGGGGAGTAAAGAAGTTAAGTGCTTCTCTAGTTGAAATAATAACCCTGTGCTGATGTTTAGCTCTCATCAGCCAGAGTGCCTGAGGCCAGATCAGGCTGTGGCAGGAGGACAGGCGTTGCTTACACATCCCTCTCATTTGGTCTGACCTTTGCAGCGGCTGTGATGTGGGAAGGCGATTGCTGTCAACATCATCAGTGTCACACGGTACCAGAAATAGCCTCTGTGGAGATCAGCAGTACCTTTGGAAGAGCTATAGGCATAATGAACATTTACACTTACAGGTTATGATGTAAAATCCAAGTATCGAATTGAATTTTGCCTCATGGAGAGCAAGTGACTGCTCTACAATCAATAAAACATATTGGTCTCCTTCAATTAGAATTTATAGTATGAAAATTCTTGTGTCCACTGGTCTTCTGTGTGGTTTGTTTGCAGGAATATTACTCAGAGAGAACTTTGGTGGAATGAATAAGTGAAGGTTTTTGGAGTGTTCTTTGTGCTGTCTGTTAGTTGCTTGCCTTGGGTGAGTTTTTACTGAAATGATTATCACATGTTTGCATTAAGTCAGCGTCACAGAACCTCTCTATAGCACTCTGTAAGATCAGAAGGCAGCCTGAAGCTAATTCTTTAGTGTCATCCCTCTGCTTTTCCACGAACATCTAGCATTTGAATCAATGAGCTTTTTTGAGCTATCTAATTTTTTACTCTTCCATATTGCTGAGCTGCTGCACTGCCAGTTTAGTGAAGAAAGTACAGCAGTGTTTTTTTGTCTTTCTTTCTTTCTTCTTTTTCTCTCAGTTTGTAAATTACTGTGACGGCAAAGTTAAAAGCCTCTGAAATCCACTTCTGTAAATTATTGTCGATAAATTGTAATAAATCATATTGGCGTGTGAGAAGTTTGATTTATAATTTGCGTCTAACTGCGTGAGGATATATTGCTTTGAGAGCTTCTTAGAGGATTTTGTGGGCCCCATAGGTGCATTCATCATTCATCACTGAAGCCATTTTTTAATGTGTACTGCTATTAGGAGTTGTACTGTTCTACCTATAATGGGACTGTACACTGCATCCTGACTGTCAACCTTTTAGTCAACTGTAGTTTTGTAGTGTGTGTTCGTGCGTGCGTGTGTGTGTGTGTGTGTTTTTACATGCTTTCTGTTAGTGAAAAACTGTCTAAATGGCTTGGTTTTTTTTTTTTTCTACAGTATTACACATGACTGTCATGGAAGATCAGTAAAGAACCAGTTTTAGGTTCCCACCTGTACTTTATACACCAACAGGAAGACTTTGGCAAGCAGCCAAACTTTTTTTTAATTGTACAACCTTGTTTAGTAAAGCCCCTGAACAATAAACCCCCTAATTTATGAATAATATGACCTCTTTAAGCACGGTACTCAGTAAGTACACAAAATATTCTTCCATCAGCCGACATGTAAGTAGACAGGCCTTTTTTTTTTTTGTGGTTCTTAATAAATCAGTAAAGAACCTGCTTCCTTCCACAGGTCAGTGCTTTCTTCTACTTTAACCCTTGGTTGCTAAGT
Organism: Channa argus; assembly: GCF_033026475.1. Classification (NCBI taxonomy): domain Eukaryota; kingdom Metazoa; phylum Chordata; class Actinopteri; order Anabantiformes; family Channidae; genus Channa; species Channa argus. The sequence goes on from NC_090197.1 coordinate 38,581,973, forward strand.
GCCTAAGGTAAAATGAAATGTTTAAGCGTTAAACGTAACACTTGTCTCATGCCAAAAAGTTCCAGTTTGTTCTCATGTGTCCAGAGAAGATTTCTCCAGGAGCTTTTTTGAGTTATCCAAATCTTGAAAAAACTGCAGACAGGCAACAATGTTCTCTTTGGAATTTAACAGCTTCTTCATGGACAGTATTGTTGTTCACTGTTCTCCTGACAGTGAGCTTGTGAACACTGCAAAAAAAAGGCCACAGGTTTACTAGGTTTACACAGGTTTTACTTGTCACTTCCTGGACTATTAGACACCTAGTTCTCAGTCTGATCTTTGCTGGCTGACACCATCTTAGGGAGGTTAACTAATGCCTTTATTTTGAATTGCATTTGTACACAATCCAACTTCTTTGGAAATTCTGTTGGCAAGCATCAACAACTCATCCTCCAAGGTTTTCCATTTAATTTGTTCAAGCTATGAAACATCTTAAACCAGTGTTTTCAAGATCAAACTTTGGTAATGAAGAGTCATATGTTTCTTTGTCAAATAAGGCAGGTTATCCTACTTGCATCCCATTGAACATCTGACTCTAATTTCCCCTTCAACATACTCACATTCTTTTGTCACACGGATGTTGAGCTTGGATCATTTTCATGTTTTTGTCTCGTTAATTAAATCTGAATCTTTGTCTACTTAAAGACTAGATAAAGGGAAAATCTATCATTATTACAAATCTGCTACCCTCTGCATTTCCTGTAAATGCCAAACTGCAGCTTTCACAAACCTTTACTGGCGGCAGTTTGGCAGACTCCTACTCCTGTGTATATATTGTACATATACATATAAAGTATACATTGGGATGATAATGATGCAATTTATTTCACTTCCACTAGATACCAGTAAATCATGTTAGTGCCCCCTACACTCCTGAACAGTGAGCAATCCCTATACTCAAAATAGGTGATGCATTCACGGTTCCCCACCCTGTAAAAAATCTCTTATATCATATTACTGATAGTAACATGACCAAAAGCCTTGAGAACTCTATTTAAGAAATTTAATTTAAATAATTTAAAAACTCTTTATTGTCTTTGGCATCAGCTGAACAGTAGTTAGAAGCATTTGTAGATTTTTTAATGTTGTTCTTCTCTCAAACCTTCAGGTTAATAAACTGCATGTTTTAAATGGTTAAGAATAAGGTCTTTCATGTCCTATGGCCACAAGTAGACCAGGGATAGTCATTTGTCTGCAGTATTTACATCCCTCTGAGATCTAAAAAGCATTTACCCAAACCATATGCTGCCTTCATAATGGTTAGTGGTATTTGTGTGAATGCACCCAACAATTAGCGAGGGAGAAATGGGGCTGGCGTTAACCTCTGGGTATTCCTTGGATGTTACCACCCTTTTCTCTGAATCCCATCATGCACTCTGCCTGCCCTTCTCCCTGCTCCCATCATCTAACTCTCTCCATCCTCTCATCCCCCAGCCCTATCCCTATCGCCTTCCCTCTGGTTGGGGTCCAGTGGAAGTGATTATCTTAGCGTGAAAAGACTTGTGATGACGCCGAAGTGGAGGCCCCGGGCCCTTGGCATTGAATGCTTCGATGGCGTTTGCATGGAGTTCATGGCCCCGGAGCCACGATAAATGTCAAGTGCAACAAACGTCCTGTAAATAAGATAGAGCACTGCCAAAGCCACAGTCTGCTTATTGACTGCCCATGCAGAAGGCAGTGTCTTCTGCGTGCATGCACGGATATGTGTGTGTTTGCGTGTGTGTGAGTGTGAATGTATAAACCCAATCATATCCCCTCTCAGAATAAAAGGCAACAAATCTTAGATTTCATGGATGGAGGCTATACTCTCAGAGCACTTATGAGTTTTCCTCTGCAGGGACTCTATTCAACTACTATGTAAAAGTGAAGAAATATTGAAAGGGAAGGCGATTATAAATGTGTCATTAGAGAAGTGCATGTTCTGCACATCTACAATATAAAATATGCATATTCTGTATTTTAATATGTATGTAGTGTTTATATTATTAAAGGTTGTACAGAAAACTGCTTTATTTTTTGTCACAAACAGCTGGCAACTTATTTTCATTAATATGTTTCATTGAAATACCAACAAGTTTAGGTCTTGCTCGGTGCTGCCACCAAATGGATCCCAGATGGATTAAACAATAACTCTGTGGATCAGGAAAGTTTTTTTTTTCAATTCAACTCATTCAACTTATTTTCTTTTTCACTGAGGTACTAAACATACTGCAAATTAAAATCAATAAACAACCAAACATTAAGCATGCATAAGAAAACATCAGAACATTAGAGAGAGAGAACAAAGTAAGAAGAATGAGTGAATAAAGGCAAGGGTGTGACATTAAGTATGAATACACAGTAGTATACAGGTACTAAATATACAGCATATCACAAATGTAATGTAAACAATAAGTATATTCAGCTATGTTCCATCCTAGAGACCAAACTATCTAAAATAACCCCCTCGGTTGTTATTAGTTTCGTAATCAAGGGTTTAAAAGAAGGGGTAATTCCACTTATTTGGTCATACCCTGACTTCATCTGACTCCTCCAATAGTGACAACAATCCGTGTAGCTCCAATAACAGCTGTTGGGGGGGGTAGGAGAGACCTGCTTCCTAGTAAACGCAGCTGATTCTGGCAGTGGTTTTTCCAAGCAACCTCCAATACTTGTGATTACTTGCTCCCAAAATGAAAAAACAAAGGGACAATCCCATACTAAATTCAGAATTGTGTCTGCCTATTTTTTACACCAATAACTGCTATATATTAATATCTGGGTATAATCTTGTGGTGTGTTAGATGAGGAAAGTTAAGAAAGATTTTTATTTTATAATGATGACTTACAGGACTGCAGCAAAAAGAAAAAAAACCCTATGAGATATAAATAATAAAGTAATATTTCCAATCCAGAGTAGGAGCCTGATCTGCTTTTGTACTATAGTAGAAAATACACATATTTTGTCCAACTGCTCAGACACACACTTACAGTATAACACACACCAAGATGTGTGTTTTTAATGAGAGGGTGTGTATGTATGTGTGTGTGTGTGTGTGTGTGTGTGTGTCTGTGCTACACCTTCATTTATAAAACTATAGCATGAAGCATTAAAAAAATATTCTTCAAAAGAAGACACCTATCAGAGACACAGACCGCATCCCCACTTTTTTTTTTATTTTACTCAGATGACAGTGTGCCTTTATTTAATTCTGGGATGTCATTTGAGGACTTGGCGAAGTCATAGGGGGACTCAAGCGCATACTTCAAAGTATCATTTTATTTGATCAGCCTCTCCTACTTCAGGAATTTCCCTGTTGGTTGAGAACGACGAACAGAGCAGAAACAGGGCTTCACGCTATTAGAGTTATCTGGGGAAGTACAGTCCTGCATATATCACCTCCGCCTGTGTCATCCCCAGTTGATAAACTGCATTTCCTGTCAGTGGAGGACGCTGAAGGTTACAGTTGAGATTAAAAAGAACAAAACAACCTCCCAAATGGAGTGGTGACACATTCTACCTGCTGGAGCACTCCAAATCATTTTGATATTTCAGATGAGCCCGAGTGAATGAACAGCCCTTGATGAATCCTCCAGTGGTCTCTAAATATGGATGTAATGACAGCTTTTAACATATTTGAGACTTTCCACATAAGTGGGAGCATCCAAGCGTAAAAACATGTGCTCACACACTTACATCTGAGATAAAACACGCAGCAGTATGCAAACATTTGCCTACATGCACTCAGCTGATTAAACACATGCATAAATTATGTTTCCTTGTCATTTTGTGAATTTAAAGGCAGTGGGTCGTTCCTCTGTCTACTGAGTTGACTCACAAACCTCACCAACAGCACTCGTTCTGCCCAGGGAGCACGGCCTGCTGTGTATCCAACCCTCAGTGGTGACCATAAGATGCATTTGTTCACTTGCTCAGACACACTGAAGCAATTTATGAGTCTCTGGCCACAGGCTGATTAGAGCAGTGCTTGTAAAATATATTTTGGCATGTATGCAGGGTTTTACTTGTGCTCCCCCCCGTCACACATCAGCCATATATCAGCACTGGAAGAGAGTGTCATTGTCAAGGCAGGGCATTGTTTAATCCTCAAGAGCCTCCATTTCAGAAATGGTTTCCTTCAAACTGTCAACACCTCATAATTTCTACGGCTATGGATGAACATTATATGAAGTTTTGATAATTATGTATTCCCGCACTGTCCTTCAACTTCACTTTTATATTCTAACAGTAAACATATGCCATGTTTGCGTTTATTTCATCTTTTTAAACATCCCTGATTTTCCTATAACCCTCCACAAAGTAAATGTAAATCCTCCCTTTGAAATCACATCTCTTCTTGTTTCTCGATAAAAACTCTTGATTTTCACCCTGACAACACACTAGTCATTCCTTGGCTTCACTCCAAAAGTTGTCTGAGCTCTTCGGGAAGTGTCCATGAGCTCTGCTACCTGTCACCCAACTTTCAGCATGATTTGTGACAGCACCGTCTGACCAGAACAATTGCATTAACAAGCGCCGGAAGGCTCCTGCCTGTCAGGCTCCGCTGATACCATGTGAGATCTTTATTAAATTACAATTATGAGACGACAAATCCTCTCATTGTTCCACCTTGTAGACTGTTCTTGGACATGTGTCACTGTCACATGAACACAGGGTGAGCTGCTTCTCAAGAACGAGTCTTTACCCTTGTGCCGTCCTCTCCTCCACAGCAACCTGCCTGCCCCAGCCTGCTAGGAGAAATATGAAGTGAGTCCACACTCTGTCAAAGACAATTAGATTTGTAAGAGAATCCAATTCATTTCCCACCACACCCGATTTCCAAACCCAATTTCCTTGGATGGACAGTGCTTGTACAGTATGCTTATTTCAATCAGAGAGCATTTCACTTTCAGCCACCTACAGAGCTTATTAGGTAAATGTGATTGCCACAGGATAGTGTACAGACCCGTTTCACAGCAGATTATTCGACTTGTTATAGCAGGAAAAGCACCAGTTTAATTAAAAACAGGAATGATTGCTGCATTCCATTCAGGTGAATTATTTCCAAAGTAGACAAGAATAAATACTGCAGATAGTAACCGGCATGGGCACCTCTTGAAATTTGGGCCCCATAGAATATAATTGTGGGCCCCTCAACCCTCCTGCCTCATTTTACAAAATCTGCTGCAACAATGTTATCACTACTACAATTTACTACTATTTCACAACAACGTGATATAAATTACTTGTGGATAGAGCAAATACATTCACCCCAGTGCTACACTTAACTACAGTTTTTAAAGTACTTGTACGTTTTCCTTTTTATATATTGTACTTTGTGCACTCACTCCATTTATCTGACAGCTTTAGTTAACTTTTAGATGCAGGTTCTTTCTATAAAATACGGCATAAACTAATAAATGCTGGTGTATTTTTATAGATAAACTGGCTGGCTAATTGTAATATATGTATTTAATATATAGAATATAATAATATGTATTATTCTCAAAAAGACCATTCTGCAATAAAAAGTAATGAGTACTGCTGCCTTTTTTTGTACTTTTACTTTAGTAGAATCCCCAATGCAGGACTTTGATGTGGTAATTATAATTAGTACCACTGGTGTTTTGACAGTTAAAAACGTATTGTTTACTCAAAGCAGCAAATACCCAATAAACAAAACATGAAATGTACACTTTTTAACAGCAGCCTACGTGTTGCTTCACCTTTCCGCACAGCAAAGTGCATTTTTTCTGAAAAGCCAAAGACTTGTTATTGTGTAACATCTCATCATTTCCAGAACCAGCCTAATTTGTGTAACTCCTGGGTTTTAAACACCACAATTCAGGGTAATGTTCTTGTAAATTAAATAACGTTAGCTTATAGCTTCAGTTATTGCTATTTAAGCTGCGGAGTTATCAGTGCTAAAGTGCTCTTAAAGTAGCTGCTAGAACTATTACCTGTCTCCAGCTGAGTGCTCCTGCTGCTTCTGTCGGAGGTTTTCTTCAGACTCATTCAACACGCCATCCTAAAGTACAGTATCTGTCATTAGCACACATAGTTTATATCAGGAATCCCCTTCATTGTTTTTGCAGTATCTGAAATCCAGTCTGCGATATGTTGACCTCTGACATAATTCTGCCCTGTGGGAAAGTTTTGAATGAATGCTGATAGGAGATGACGCAATTCACATACACACTGGAGACACAGACAAAGATAATTACATAACAAATCACAGGTCTAATTTCTTTATTATAATTTGATGCCTTGGTGTGTCTTTCTAACAAACTAGCTCTACATAATCTTGTACATTTATCTCACGGGGCCCTGTTAACACTAAGCCCTTGAAATCATCCTATTTTCTAAGACTGTCCTGTGAAACACGAAAGAGTGCGTTGTTTGTACTTAGGGTACTAATGCAACGCATCTCTCAGGATGCTAGTGGATTTTACCCTAAAAAATAAAAACTGAATCCTTAGCAAAAGAAGAGCAAACAGGCTGAAGGCAGAAGAGGCGTACTGTCAAGTAACTTTTTGAGAGAGGGCGGATGTGGCGTTATGTGAGTAATACAGAGGGCAGCCATTATCTGTGAGTCAAACCTGTTTCCCGTAGATCAGGCACACAGGACACACTCATGGGATACAAACAAAAACAGTTTTTTATCAAGTTTCAAGTGCACAGAACGAGCACAGAACGATGTAGAGTGCACAAAGCAGAAGTTCTCACATGTTCTGCTTGAAACAGAACCACTCCAGTGCATTCCTGAGGTGGACATTCAAGCGTTTCTTAACAATGTTGTCACGACAGTCCGTAAGGAAGCGAATAAACAATCACTGTAACCAAACCGGCATAGTGCATTAGCATTATTTATGACCCTCATAAAATTATAAATTGAGGTGAATAGGAAATGAAGTCCTCTCTGGGGTGTCCTTCGAGTCATGCTGGCAAGCAGTAATTCTCAGAAAACAATACAGTTTGCATATGATAATGCTTCTGGTGGATAAAATATGCCTGATTCTTGGCATGTGTAAGGGCTGAGGCAATCACATATGCGGAGAAGCAGCAAACACTCTGCAAGAATCAATAACCTGCATAGGATTTGGGATTTATGATGACGTCCTATCGATCAATTAGGAGCTGACTGTTTGAGCCACTCAAGGATGCCAATGGGTATTATAAGTAAATCAGAGGTTAGACAGAATTACTGTATGAAAAGAGATAAACTAAGTATGTGTAGAGTAAGACAAAGTGAGCATGACCTAGTACTGTCTTCCAATGGATCAAATCACTTTGTTGTCCATCTACAAGTCATTGTTATTAAGCATGTTAGTAAATGACTTATCAAGCTTGAAAAAAACATGTCCCCTCTTTGTCCACCTCTTGAGTCATGAACATGCTGCATATTACCCATACCATGATTATTTAAGCTCTGTTCTGTGAAGCTTTGTAGATTTTTACTCATAGCATTTGTCTCAGAGAGGGCCAGAGTAAGATAGACATTGATAAAAACCCTCCTCTAGTGACTTCTCCAGGGGAATGGAGTCATTTAGTAGATTTGTCTCCATGTGCCTATCACTCAAACGAAGCTGCCTTCGCCACACAGCTGATAATCATACATATTCAATGCGCAGGAGCACAATAAATCTCTGTCCCTGTTTCATCACTCTGTCATTCATCAATCATGCAGGGAGCAGGATGAAACACCGCCTGTTCGAAAATATATCATATTAGTACCTGGGATGTTTACCAAGATAATGCGAGACAACAGCAGAGAGTGAAATATTGCACCACTGCATTCCTTAAATTAAAACCACTCCTCCTCCCCTTCAGACCACCCTCTACTGAGGGAGTCTGAGCCTCATGGCTACGTGGTTTCCTAAGACTGTGTCCTCACCTCTCACCTTGATACATATTGTAACATACAAAAGCACAGGCTTCTTCTGTAGATTGTGGTTAAACACAGGTGCATAATATGCAAGCGCGATCATTTCAACGCCCTTTGCCTGACACCCATTTCAGAGCAATGCGTCACAATAAACCAAGGGTTGGAAGAAATTGCTTCACTAGGCCAATATGGATCACGAAAGTCAGGGGCTGACAACCTGATTGATTGGATCAGTGGTCATTCCTACTTAATATCTGTGTATCAAATGTGCCATCACTCACCAGCATTTTAATATACCGTTGATTAACACTGCCTTTCTTTCTACTATTGTCTGTACTACTCCTCTAATAATATGTGTTTTTTCATTGTCCATGTTCTAAATTCTCTGTAACGTTCTGTGGGGAATAAAATAATTAGTCATTACTGAAGTGCTGTTGCCTTACCAAGTGCAACCTATGGCAAGACTGTTGGATAACAATACGGGTTAAATCATATGATCCGCTAATTATTTACATTCATTCATGTACATTCACTGTCTCACTCCAATTCTCCACATACGTACTGTATGTGAGAACGAAAATTGCGACTTTTTTCACAGATAAGTGTAAGATGGCTATAGTTGGACTTAGACCACCAAGACATACTAGATGTCCAAATATGTGGGTGTTTTATGTGAGAACCTAGAGGGTAGTTTTTCTGTATACTTTCTGTTTTCTGTATCCTTTTTAATTTTCATTGGCATATACTGGTGGCACGTATCATTCTGAGAATCGTTAATAGCAATTACCTCAGGCAAACATCTCTAATGTATTATTCAGCAATGTGAAAAAAGGTGGGGCCCTGCTGTATCAGCACTGTGCCAGTTATTTACCCAATGTTAAATGTATGCGTAGCAATGAATATGTAATATACATCTTTAAGTAAATACATAGATTACACAGTGACTGCAATTCTTAGATATTTGAGTTTTTGAACAGAATTGTAAGCACTAAAAAATCCAGGACGGTGGGCTTCAGGCTGTGTATAATACTCCACTCACACTGAAGGTCTTTTCCCTCTCTAGCATTTTACATTAGAAATGTAATTTGGGGAGATGAATGCATTCTATTTCAGTTTGCTGTGATCAGGAGTACTGCTGTGCGGAAAACAGCATTGCTTCCCGATTATTGAATTTTTATGGTCAGGTAATTAATTGCAGATTCCCTGTTTTGTTCTATTTCTTCCTCTCTGACATTTTAATTTCGACAAAAAGCCACGGTCCCCACACGGCCCTTCTCTGGAGATCCTAATGGCCTATAAAACATGATGACTTATAGATATGGCAGAGACTTCACTTTGCCAATGATTGTTTGAAACCTTGCTGATCACACAGAATTTAGTCCCCCTCTTGCTTCCTCCCTCCGCCATCTCATCACTGCGTTTGCTTCGCATCCTCCCGAATTCATTTCTTGTCAATTAAACTGCAGCTACAGTGTCCTATCTGAAGAATAGGAATCTATCAATGTGTCATCGACTGGGAATTCATTATTGGATGTGGCCTGGTAACTTTTCAAAACCAGCGTTCGGGCCATTATTCCTTAAAGAAGATTGTCATTACTTGACCAGGCAGGCGAGTGTCCTTGGCTTGCATTGCAAGCACTGCATTTAAGGGCAAGGGGGAATCAATCGTTGCAGAAGGCGACAGACGCCATATCTCAAGGCAGACAGGTTTGAATGCTTATATCAAATCAGAATCCGTCGCTGGAATGGGGAACATTAGTTACCCTGGTGTCATGAGCACATGTAGGCCACATCCAGCCATCCAGGAAGAACGAGGGGGAAGGTGGTTTGTTATTTTATGCGGGTCTGCTAAAATGTCCTTTGATATTGATGAGCTACTATAAAACATCATTCTTCTCTTGCATAAAAAGCATATGTAATGCCCTGGCTTTTGGCATTTGTGTTTTATTTCATTCTTTGATTTCCACAAAGAGATGTCTTTTTTTTATTTTTTTTATTTTTTTGGTATCCTGCATGTGGTAGCTATTAACTACAAATGAAAAATCCCCCATAATATATTAAAAACAAAAAAAATATGCAAGAAGTATGGCCCATTCCCTATTACAGTAAGATATAGACAGAATGTAGAAGGTTGATATGAAGTGCAGTCCTTGGCCCAAACACTAATCATTCTTGTGTTCTCCACTATTTTATATTCACACAATATCTATGCAGGAGTATTTATTTATCATTCCTCCTTTGCTTCTTGCTTTTTTTTTTTTTTTTGCTGTCCCCTCGTCATGGAGCTTTTTTCTGCTGTGTAAGCACAAGTGCACACAACATATCACTCCTGATGCGTACCCCCTCCTAACCTTCAACAGTTCTCCCTGCACAATCTCCACAGCTCAGTAATGGCTGATGCAGTTACCATATTTCAGCCCTAATTGGGTCGAAGCTACACAGCCAATTTGGGAGGGTAGTTTGGAAGAGAGTTCCTCTGCGACATTGTTAGGCATTGGGATGTCTACTGTGTTGCCAGGTGTGGATTGTAATTGCCACTGAATGAAAAGAGCACCTCAGAAGTGAAGGGCCGCTGTGGTTTGTTTTGGGTGTGAGGGTACTTTATTCACAACAATGTTTTCCTCTGTTTCTGCTCAATAAGTCAATACAGACAAGATGAGATTGGATGACTTGTCTTGTTGACATCTTTTAGGTTTGTTTTTAGGGAGTTCTGTTGCCCTGAGAGAACAGCGTTTGTTCTATGCAACCAAGGTGCGCACTCATCAAAATGACATATTACTTACCAAGCACCCTCTGCATTCTATTTTCTTCCTTCATCCCATTTTCTGGTGGGTAGCAAATGTTCTATCTCATCCATGAAGCATGGCTCAGAGATGAAGATGCGTCTCACTGTCTGACCTTACACGCTGCTCCTCAGAGCCAGGATCTATGGCAGCCATTTTCTCTCGAGCCACTCGTGAAGAAGCAAGAGATGTAAATGTCAGTCTGTGTCTCCTTAACACTCAATAAAGGGCTGGGATTGGGCCCACCGCTCCACCAGTCGATTGGCCATCTAATGAGGAGAGGCCTTACCATAACTCTGCAAGATTCACTACTGTTTGTGTTTCACCAGAGGCTCTAGCACAGTAATAATTCTAAGTGGATAAATGTTTTCCCGATAACAAGCTGAAATAACCTGTCGGGCTGAAGTTGATGTAGACAAGAAGAATCACACAATTAGCGATCAGTGGGGATTTATCCTGGAAGCAGGAGACAGAAAGCAGGAGAAGCGCGGTCCTTTTCGCTGTCTGGCAAATATCAAGGCTACCTTGCACAGAAATGTTCTTTCTTCTGTTTTTCCTCAACCTGTGTGTCATCAGTCACAGGATTTAGCTTCGTAGCAGTTCTGTGTTTTTACCTCTAAATGCCCCCCTCACACTCACATTTAGCTCGTTAATGTAATTGAAGTCACTCTGAGGGAAGGTGTTATGGATGGTGCTCCTGCAATGAGACAATGCTCTCTAATCTCAGTTTATCTAGAGGCTACTTCCCACCTTGGGAAAGGGAGGCAGCACAGAAATCCATTTAGATTAGTTTAAAAGATAAAAACAACGGTTTTGAATTAATGACATCAGTTATTTCAAATTACAGTATGTTAATGGCTCAATCTACAACCACTTTTTAACTACATCGATTATGCAAAAGCAGCAGCTAATTGGTACTTTCTCTGCAATAATTTTCAAATAAAGGCCTTATTTAAGTATCCTAAAAAGACAGAGATTACATTGTGTCAGACCATTATGCCTCTCTACACCTTATAATGTTACAAGGCACTCTAAAGTTGATTAATAACAACCAATTTCATCATAAAGAGGTAGGACTACTGTAGCTATTGTAATTAACCTTTAAGTGTGATGGACTTTACCGTATATTGCCCATTTCTATTACTGACCTACATATATCACACTAGAATATCACATCCCTGCATTGAGGCCTCCCAGGAGCCTCGGCTCACACTTTGTGCCCGATGACATCATATCCCCACAGGAGAGTGAATTATCTTGTTTTCGCCAGATCTCTCATATGTATTTTCTCTGCTGTTCTTGCACAAATGTATCATTTAAACCATTAGCAGCACCTAGCTCTTTCATTAGAATGAACTATATCATCCCCTCCCCAGAGGCACCCGCAAGCCACCGGACTGTGAGAATACATTTCACTGAGAAGGAATATTGAAGGCGGCAACATGCCTAGGTAAAGTATTACTTAATTTATACTGCTAATGTATAACATTGATTCTCTGTGGGGAAAATAAAGGACAACATATTTTCAGAGCTCACATCATTAAGGTTTAATAATTTAGACCCAGTTAGCATGATAATAAATATACTAGGTGAACTTAAGTGAGCCTTTTGGTGATGAATGCAATTAGAAAATGTTGCACTTACATAAAAGAGTAATATGAATGGGGTGTAGAAATTAATTGGAGTTGGAGAAATAGCGTGGCCTGCAGTGTTTCACGGGAGGGATAAAAAACAGCCTATTTTTCTGTGAGCCGTATCCAGAATACTAACTATTCCCTGCACGCTGAGTTTCCTTATTGACATCTACATAACTAACAAATGGCAGTGCTGCAAACTGGGCTCGTGTTTCTTCTCTTTTCCAACTCAGGTTTGCACTCTGAAAGTAAAAGAAAGTAATAAAGACAGTACAAAAATGCACATTTGGAATCGTAAAGCAGTTCATGATACACCCATCACTAATCATGGATGTTATCCATCATTAGCTGGGGAATAATTGGAGAAAAGTCACTGCTGCTTTTAGAAAATTTTATTTATTTATTTATTTATTTATTTATTTTGTCCTTTCGGCTTATCCCGTTAGTTCAGGGTCGCCACAGCAGATCATTGTCCGCATGTTGATTTGGCAGTTTTTACTACTGTTTACTGACGCAACCCTCCCCAATTTCTACCGGGCTTGGACCGGCAGTGCACAGCTGGGGATGGGAATGGGCTGTTGGGGGTTCAGTGTCTTGCCCAGAGACACTTTGACATATAGCCGGGACTGGGCCGGGACTGGGGATCAAACCACTGACCCTGAGGACAACTGCCTTTACCAACTGAGCTACAGCCATCCCGCACTGCTGCTTTTACAAATTAACTTTTGAAAATCTGGGATTAAAGCTACGGTACATTTTTTAAAATATTTATTTTAGTATTTTATTTTTATATCCATAACTTATCTCAATATGTGAAAGTGCACAAACACAAACACAAACTGTTAAACTTATGTCTCTGGAAAAAAATTGCTAATACTTTTCTTCCCTCTTTATTAACTCTTTTTAGAGCTCTAAACTCTATATAAATTGAATATAAACTTCCCATCAATATTTAGTTGTCATGTTGTTATGTTGAAAATTATGTCAGAACTATAAATGCTTTCTTGGAGGATTCAAAAATGTGATAAAGTTGTGTCAGTAAAGTAAGTTACATGTTCCTGCCAAAAAATGGACACAGCCTGGTCCAAAATATAACATTTGAGTTCACATCTGATTTTCAGAAAATAATTTAATTTTTCTGTTGGTGGTTTTTATCAAGCTTTCTCTATTTTTGCCAAATGGACAGTATTGCATTACATTATTGTATTACTAGTAGTAGTAGTAGTAGTAGTAGTAGTAGTAGTATTAGTAGTAATTTTTTTAAAATGATACAAGTCAAAAATCTTATTCCAAAAAGGCAGTTTTTTATAACTTTGGGTAGTTATGGTAGACGCCATCAGTTACTTACTTTAAACCCACAAAGATTTACACTTGTATTATTAATGATCATTATTATTATTAATCAATGGTTTGCACACTAGTAATAAGCCCTTATGAGGTATTTTTGTGTTTTTTGTGGGCCATTTTGAGAATTATCTTTTCAGCTGCTGCAAATTTTCCTCTAAACTTTTAAGACGTTTTGGCTACAATAATGACACAGCAGTTAGCCCAAGGACCATCATGCTATGCTGCTACACTGCCCTGAAAAAACATTAAAGCATGTGAAAATTGAAATGTTCATCCAGCTTCTCATCTAGTGTGTACATTAGTTTTACATCACTGCAAAGCAGCCTTGGATTTTAAAAAAGTATGAGATTTTAACTTTGGTCTTAGGTTGTCATATGTGGCCTTATTTCATCAGGTACACAAAGTTGTATTTCTGCTCCTAAAATGATTTGTTTACTCACACAAGTCCTTCAGGGGACTGAAGCAGATGAGGAGTAGTATCTACTGTATTTTGTAACACTGATAATGTTCCAGTCAAAGACCTTGCTCTTCTGAAAAGGGTGGAGACCTTGCAGGTTTTTGAGGAGCTTTCCCAGATCTACAGTTTATACCCCACCAAAAGATTAATAGTACACCGCCCTTGAAAAATGAAAATCAAAGGCATCAAAAAGCTCTCAGGGATTAGAATCGGGGAGTCTGATATCAAACCCAGTTTACTCTTTATGATCATTTTCTTTTTATGGAGGAAGCAGGGGGTGAGAGCTCAAGGCAGATATAGGATCCAGGTTTGGTGTAATCTCCCATATACCACAGTGCATAAATCTGCTCCACTGATCTCTGAAATCATGCTTGTATTGACAAGAGCGAGTCTCTCTTTTTGAAAAGCGATAACTGTGCCGGGCAGTCCCACTAAACATTTATGGATGTCATTCCTGCCTTGGTCCGGGCCCTTGCTCTGTAATAGCTTTTAGCGTCATGTAACACTTCTACGTGTGAGTGAATGCACAAATGTGTCCGAGACCCTGCTGAGTAAGTTTACGCTAGCCGTTAATCATCGTCCGGGCCAGCTGGCTGCAGCCACTGGGCGGGGGAAGAATGTCAGGTTGGCAGCCTCAGTCATGGAGCACTGAAACCGTAACCCATACCCCTGCTGTCTTTCAAGTCCGGGTGCTCACGAAGTGCTATTTTGACTGATGCTTTAGATAACTGTCCAGCGTATTAAACTTGCCCATGAGTGATAATTAAATCCAAAAAAACAGACACATAAAATTTAAAAGGAAGACATGGTGTTTTCATTTCGTCTCTGATGGCGTAACAGAGAAACATTAGTTGAATTCATTCACTCTTGTATTGTAGTCTAAATACATGACTGGTGTGGTACAATTGCAATTAAAGTGTTACAGGGGCTTTCAGGGGTTTTCTTGTTTTTTATTTTCAGTACAGTTAAAAAACTAAACCATGGTCTTCCAAATGTCAAAATTTCCCAAATCTCTGAAACAAAGAGTAAAATGTGATGATAAATCATCATATGGGGCAAAAAGCTGTAGGTTGACAAATACCACTCATTTCTGTTCACTTAATGAACTTGTTCAGTTCAATTTAGCTGCAATGACCATTTTATGTTTTTTTTAAGATCCACTGGTGAGCAAATAAACCTCACACATGACTCTAAACCCCAACAACCCATGAGAAACTCAAAGATTGGTCATCCAAAAGCCCTGTTCACCCTCACCTGTTCACTAATGAGCAGAGGGTTATAGCTTTTTAGCATTTTCACTTAATCGCTAACACTGAAGAGAGTGGCAACGCTGTGCAAGCTTTTCCTTTGTCCATGGCCTTGAAGTGGCTCTGACAGGCAAGCATCTGTGGCCCCAGGAGCTGCCAAGTGTCCTGTGAACTACAGGGGAATGCTGGGACCCCAGATTAGCACTGCAGGCCACACCGAGGATATATATTGTGGGTTAAAAAGTGCCAGAGGACAGACTGGGTTCAAGCAACTGGGTGTATGTTGCAAGTCAGAAATGTAAAAAATGATGTTGTTTATAGAGAATAAGATGTCTCTTGATTTACCTGGTTAAAGATCACAAATTGTATAATGTAAGAGCTTTTTAACTGATTGCGTGATTTTTAACCGATGACAACTGGATTTATGGTCCCGTGTTGAATCCACAATGAAATGGCCTAAGCCATGGGTCATGTAAGTAGGCTGCAGTATTACGGGGCTTCATACAGAAGACTATTGTAATCTAGAAAGTCACTTTCGCTTTTTTAAACTTTTATATATTTGCATATATTGGATTATTCACAGAAAGTAATAATTAAACAATAATACATAGTAATGGGTTTTTAAAAATTGTGAAACACATTATTAAATGCATTGTCAGGAACCACCTGAAATGCTTTCACAGACCACCTGGGGACCGCAGACAATAATAATAAATGATAAAGCTCAAAAACCGTCACTTAAAGATGGCACCACACAAATTGTTTTTGTCTAATTTGGAAATGGGAGAGACGGAAAAAGCCTGACTTTGTCCGAAAGTAATAAATAATAATAATAATAATAAATAAACACACATATAAAGTAACTTTTATTGTCTAAAAAAGTTTTAGGAAACAAAAAAGGTTTTATGGAAATTATAGGTTAGATACATGGTAATGAGTGAGCTTGATGCTTTGTGTAATGTTTTGTTTTCATTTTCCCCTCTGGATAGAGCCAAGGTGCCAATTTTCCATAGCTGTAGCATTCGTGCTAAGCTAAACTAATTGCCTCCTGGATGAAGCTTCATACTTAACAGACAGAAATGTGTCAGCTTTCACAACTATCTCTATAAATGTAAGAGTTTCTTAACACGGATAAAGTAAATGCTCTGCAGCATGTGCTTACCTGTCAAAAGACATACAGTAAGTGTCCTAACACCAGCTGTAACTCACATAAAAATTCACTTCTGTGTTGTGAGAATCACAAGATGAGTGATTAAAGTCAGTAATGAATTAGCAGTTCCAGCGTGGTGGGAGCATGTTGTACAGTTTATAAATGACTTGAAAACAAACCAGCTTGGCCTTTCTTGAGTTTCACACGGCAATGAAACTGTCACGTCCATGAGCAGGCATCTACATTTTAGTGTCTCCTCATCCCTTGCTGTGCCAGTAAATTCTCTAAAGAGCAAAGACTCTTTTACTGCAATCTCTCAGCATTACACTGACAGCAATTTCACCCCCACTTTTCTCTCAACTTACGTGCATAAAATAGCTGCTCCTGTAAATCTTTAAGAGACATATTAATTAAACAGTTGGGGATGTGACACTTACTTTTAGAAGTCATTGTAATTTCGATTGAGAGCGTGCTAAAAAAGCCTTTTGATAAAAATCACTGGTTTTTACAAATGCTCCTACACACAGCTTGTTCCTTCACCCTCATTTCAGCATGAATTCTTTGCAACTCACAACAGATATAACTCATCCTGGACTTGACTGTGCCACAAGACATCACCGTCATAAAGTGAGGTGCTGTAGATTATATTGACACACATGGACATTACACACACATTCGCATCGCTCACAGCTCTGTTTTCAGTCTCCTGTTTAGAGCTGTTTTCCTGCGGGCATGATTTATAAAAACGCCAGTGACAACACGTCCTGCTTGGCCTTTAAGACCTACATAAGCAGTGCTGTGCTGAGGCCAGCGGGGTATTAATAGTTGGCATGGGAAACGTAAATTATTGCTCCCTTACCAAAAATGTCATTCAATCCCTACCTCTACTTGTCAAGTTTGTCCTCTTGAACTGCTCAGTAAATCAAACCATGTGTTCCACCCCGGAAAATGTTCCAAACCCACAGGCTCAGCAATAGCCAGATCAACTTATCAATCAAACATCATGCCTATCAATTTGAGTAGAGGAGTAATTGATTGTGTAAAGGCGCCTGTGTCCTACACACTGTCCTCTATTCTGTAATTGGTGTCCACCTTTTCCAGCTGTTAAATAAAGGCACTTTGTGTCTCTGAGGCATCAATTAGGTGCCATGTCCAGTCGTCCAGCCTGTCACTACAACAGTGTTAAAAAGAGATACCCAGGGCCTATTTTGAGCTTTGGCCTGAGGGCCAGTTAAAGAAGAGGTCAAGGTGTGAAGGAAAGAGCTGCCATTGTGAGAACATGTGATCAGCGTGGAACCATAATGGCCCCAGCAGCAGTCCTACAGTGATTATAGTGGCCATGCTGAAAGTGTTTTCACCATAAACAATTAGCTCTCCTGATATAATTGTTGCTTTTAAAAGTTTTTACACAGTGTAAATTTGCAACTGTTGTTTTTGTACAACTACAACTAACAAAATGTTGTTTTCTTTCTTTCCAAATGAATATATCTTCTCAAGTCTTTCTTTGTTTCAGAAGCCAAAACAACTAAATGTACATATTATCATTTGGTGACATCTAGCAGCTGTAGTCACAATGTCTTTTGCTGGAGCACTTGTCATTGTAATTTCATTTAGGTCTATAAAGCCCATACTTAGCATTTTTGAAAACAATAACAGTTTTTTTTTAATTAGGAATAAAACAACTTTTTTGTGAATCTATGCAAAATGCAAACTTTAAAATTAGATTTTACTAATCTTTTTGCATTCTTGCATGGTTACACTATTAAAGTCAGATACAAGAAGCTCACAAAGGTTAACATCTAAATCATGTGTCACGTGAAATCATGTGAATTTCTGTTCCCCTCAAACAGTGTTGAGCCAAGCTTGATTTGGTCCATGGGAAATGTAGGGACGTTTTTAATGCATTTAGCACTGATGACACCCTGGGGAATTGTTTACCTAAACATGATTTAGTGATAAATGAACTGAAATGTGTTGTCGTCCTCTGTTCCATGTGTAAATCCTCCCGGCATCATTGCTGAAGCGGTCACGGGTATGGGAACGGACTCCCTCACTGCCCTGTGAACATCTGCTGGGCTATTTAGCCAGCTAATAGATCAGCTTGGAAAGAGGGAGAAGAGAAGAAGAGGTGCAGGTGTTCCTGGCCAGAGCCAGAAGACATCAAACCAAAAGCCCAGGCCAAATCCACCAGCGCACAAACGGAATGACTCTCACAGATAATAAAACATGCATAAAGTTTGCTTAAGGTACAGGTGGGGGTATTTTGCACCATACTCGGGAGAGACCAGGCACCGGCCCGGTACAGGGAGAAAGGTAATTGGATACATATGGGAGGAGGTAAATGAAAGAATTTTCCGAGCATCTCTGTGGAATACCTAATGGGGATAGGACAGAAAAGGAAATTAAAAATTATTTGAAGCAGATGGACTGTTCTTTGAGTTTTTCAGGGAAATTTATTAGTGCTGTGAAAGAAATGTGTCTGTTTATTTTGTGCTGCCATGAAATGAATGGCCTGCTGAGTTGTGCTTGTGTTAGTTTATGACTGCCTGGCCATTATTCATAATTTAGAATGCATTTGTTATCGATTCATGATTTAGTGTGATTTATTGGTGCTTGTCAGGTTTCATTCAAAACTCCACCAGTTTTAGTTCAGCAGCAGGCCCAGAGTTTATGAAAAATATAAACAAAGTTGGGCGATATGCGGATACAGTTTCATTTGTACCTTATTGCATAACAGTCTTGGCTGGAATCGAATGGTGCCTCGGTGTAATTCATTTGTTCCTGTTATTTCTTTATTGCCAACAACAATAAAATGAAATGTTCTAGAATGCAGTATCAGTCAAGAAACACTTTGTAATGGAAATGCTGATGGGGTAACGTCAAAATCCCTCCAAGTTCAGACAATGTTTAAAGTTCAGTATGGTCAGGTAGGAACGCAATATTAACAATTGATCAGAAACAGCAGTTCTGTATTATGAACTCATCCCATGAGGATTTCTTAGGAAGCTGTTTTAGTCCTACAGCAAGTATCATTAAATATACTGGATCTGGACACCTGGGAACATTAAGGTTAGCACAGATATTAACCCAACATATGGTTTCACTTTGACAGAAATATCTCAAGATTAGGATTCTTACAAGAAAAGAGGTCACCTCATTCTTGTACAGTTGTATAAATGCTGTTGTAAATTTAGTCCTGCTTTTAAGTTCACTTTCAATTTCCTCAGCATTGTTGGTGGATCATAATTCACCAACAATGGTGAGGCATAATAGATGCTAACTAAACTATGCCATCAAAGAAAAAAACAGCTCTACATCTCCCCTTTGACACCACCTGCAGGCAGCTACCTGCTGAACACCAGAGTGCCCATTTCTGCAGGTCCTGCAGGTTTAAATGCATAGGAATGGTGTTACTCATACTATGAATGGTTGCTTTGCTCTGTTTGTGTCTCAGTAGTGTGACACTGAGCCAATGTAAATAATACCATGAACCCTGAAACTGATACAGATAAATAAAATTCAGACATCATTGACGTTAATTGGATCTGTGCTTTTTCTACTCTGGCATGCCAACATTTTCCTTCTTCCATGAAAAAGGTGTGTGCACCCAGTGACAAATGTGCAATCTGCTGAATCTGTACAGCCTGACTGTAAACACACTTACTGCACAGTGTGTTCAAATTTATGAAAAACTGTGCTACATACTGTATTGTTAGATAGCAAAAGTATTCTTTATAGATTAGAATTTAGAGCAAGTGATGAAAAATTTAAAAAGCATAGAATACACTGTGGTTAGGACCAAATGTACAGTACTACTTGAAGATTTATTTTTACAGACAAAAAATGCACTAACTTAGAAAAAAAAATGACAGGCAGAGGTGTCTCAGTCTGCATCATTCACTTCCTTGTCTTATGTGCCCCTTGGAGCTGCAGGCCAAGAAGGGAGATATGTTGTGAGAATTGTGAGAACAAAAACAATTCTCACCTTGAGATAAACAAGAGGCATCACCGCGGCCTGCTCCCTTCCTGCTGTGCTCAGTTCCATACAGGACAACCAGGAATTCAACCAACAGTGGAGTTCACCCACTGTCAGTATAAATTTTAAAAAAAAAATAGATCCAATGAGTTCTGACAAAGCAGTGTGTAATGGGATTTGATGTTTGTGAGCGCAGATGAGGAAAACAAATACTTGAAGAAACATAAAATTGTTTGTAAAACTGAAGAAAGGCTGTGTCTTTTTGCAACACAGTACAGTTACTGACTTTTCAGAGCCAAATTAAGTTTTGTAAATGTAAGGGCAGCTACAACCTGGTTTGAACTGTGTGATTATCTCTCGAGCAGTAAGCAGACCATCACATCGGTGGACGGTGCCTGTTTCATCTGGATCTAAACTAAGCAATACCTTTTAAGTCTCAGATGGGCACGAGTGACGGAAACAAACAAAACCCCTCCTGACAGCTCAAAAGCCTTTCTGTGTCTGTCTGAGGCCAGCGATGCTCCACGAGATGACACACGGTAGAGGAAGCAGTTGCTTCATTAGCAAGAGGTGAAATTGTTTCAAAAAGAACTCGTTCACTGCACTGAGAGCGAATTAATAGGCTCCACGTTGCTGCTTCAACGGAAGTAAATTAAGTTCACGGTTGACTAAATCAATTGGTGATGGAGCTTCTCTGTTTGTAGATCTGTGGCATAGCTGACAAAAAGGGCAGTGACTGTTGTGTGTGGATTGACCCCCATTAGAAAGTAATATGATGGACATCAGCTTAATTGATTGTAAAGCACAGGGGAGGTTCAGAATCAAAAAGAATAAAAGTGATTAAATGGAGCTTATTCACTTGATTTAACAAGTTTGAGTTTCAACAATTAGTCACGTTTGCCAAGAGAAGTTTGACATATTTACAAATCAAATAAAAAAGGAGTAATGCATACCAGGGAAATCAGGTTATCACCCTTATGTTTAATGCTACTTTTCAGCAAATTCAATTCAAAATCTATAGAAACTACATGGTTATAGTAGGAAAGCATGCATGCATACAGTGAAAGTTATGTGGAAGCCACTACATAGATTTAACTTAATACACTTAATACACTGAATTACTGAATTCGGTATTATTTCTTCATTACTTTTCTTTTGTTATTGTTAAAATCAACTAAATCAACTAAACCCAGAGTTAATTGCAATCCACTGGACTCAGCTCCACAAGCTTCACTTTTTCTGTCGCTTGTCTGACAGAGCGGCTGCTCAAGGCTTTTTACTACCTCCAGTGGTCAATACACTTGTCATTTTGAATGGTCCTCTGGGATCTGTGTTATTAAAATGCACTTGCTGTTACCACCAATAACCACAGTTGGTGCTACGTCATATGGGACAGAGATCTTAGAGCTGCCTTAATAAGTACTCACATGTTTACCCAAAGCTATAATTAACTATCAATATGTGAAAGATGACAGTGACCAAGTGGCTAAAAATAGCAATAAGAACAATAATTGTGTTTATAGATTATACAGTAACTTCAATGTTATTGCTAGCTAAACACAACTTTCTCAACAATACATCTTCTCATTCTTCTGATTCCATAGGTCCCGTGACATGAGTTCGACACCTGTCATTCACATTTAAAAATTGAGAAACTGAGAAGGTTTCCTTAGTAAGATAATACAAAGCATCAGTTCAAGAGATAATGTTTTATTGGTCATGTTGCAGTTTCGTGGCACTCCCCATGCACAAAACTACTGTGACCACCCATCCTCCCACCTTCCCATAGTGGATCAGTGACTTGCACGAAATAAAGTGGCATGTCAGCAGGAGAGCAGGGCTTTGTCACTGTAATGGATGCCAACATACTTAACCCCACCATTTTAGACATTAGCTTCCACCACTGCAAGTCCTAAGAGTGCTGCTTCTGGAAACACTTTTCATACCCGGTCTGCTTATAGCCTTTCCCTTTCCCCCCTCAAACACTTGGCAGAGAGGAAGATCTTATGATTATACCAGCTTTTGTCTTTATCCTCATCCTGCTTGGGTATGTTTAAATATCTAAGGAGTTCAAGATGTGGCAGACACACAGGGAGATAGAGAGGCAGAGTTAAGGTGAGAGGGAAAAGAAAGCAGAGTAGAGAACAAGAGTGTTTGAACTGAGAGCGTAATGTAGTCAGGATGGAATCTGTCACTCAGCTTATTGCATGTTGATGACTCAGAGCAGTTTCAGCTGTAAGCAGCTCGTGATTTATGGACAGTCGGTGAACTCCTGCAGACCGCGAGGTAGGGAGGAGAAGGAGATCACAGCCCCACAACCGCAACAGGGCCTCCTTTTTTTTTCGACCGAGCACAGAGAGAGAAGGATTGAGAGAGAGAGAAAGGCAGGGCCTGCATTTTTCCCCATCATGGCAGACTGCTTTGCACGGCAATTAGCTGTGTCCTCATTTAGTTTGCCCCGTCCCAAAGGGTAATGAAAGTCATACATCATCTTCAGGGCCTGCTAATTATCCAGCTCAGTTGCAGGTAAGCTTTGTAACCATGAGAAGGGCCTGTCACCCAGATATTTATTGCTCTTCCAATAAGCGGGTAAAAAATACTCTCTTGAAAGGTTGCCTGTACCAGGAACCTTACATCCTTGACATACCTTTTCACAAATGTGCTAGTCAAAGGGGAAATGTCTTCATTCCACATAAATCATCTCCTCTGGTGCAGTAACAAAATGTTTGGCCGGGGTAGTGCGCAAGTGCTGGAAACTAGAGAACGTAAACATTTTGGGGGTCAGGTTGTCTGTGTTGATTTACACGCAGATGGCTAATGGAGGAAACACAAGTGAAATGCTGTACTCTGTGACAGTATGGCTGGGGACTTTGCTCAATCTTTTTGTCGTATTGGCTATTATTGAGTGGTGTGCATGTTTAGACTGTGCTGCTCATTTGTGAAATGCATAAAAATTTCCTTGTCACGTTAAATGTGCTAATTTTGATGGGGTAACCAAATATTTGCAGGTAGGCTTGACTGAACTCTAATGAAGACAAAATACTGCTGAATATGTTAAAGATTAAAACACTTATAAATGGTTTGAAAAAATTAGAAATTAAAAGACTTTATTAAATATGTGTTGTTAACTCATTTTCCTTTCTCTGTTTGTCTTCAAAAGAAGTAAAATAATCTCAGTGCTACAATGGCTGAGAGATACAGTTCGTAGTCGGAACTAAAACCGTGGCAAATATTTTTGTGACTCCAAATTATATTAAACTGAACTGACGTTCCTGTGGCCATAGAAAAAAAATATCATACGCGCACACATAGTCTGTGGATCCTATTGTGTTTGGGAAAATTGGAATTGATATGACAGACAGGAAACAGAAGAAACAAGGTGAATGAATAGGCAGCAGAAGGCAGAGGCTTGACTCCTGGAGAAGATGCCACTATAAATCGAATGTGATGCCCTGACATGTTTGGATGTTTGGGCCCACATTCGCTGTCACCTACCTACACAGATAGGGAATCTGTCTCGGTCCACTGATTGTGGCCCTCATTCCTTTCTGCCTTTCTGCTGTCATCTTCACCCCACCATCCTATCCGCCTTGAGCCTGCCAGCTAGTGCAGTCTGGGTATTGGAGTCTGGAGAGAGCAGGGTGAGAGCTGGAGGCAGAGAGGAGACTAATTGTCAAGGTTATGCCTCGGAAGATGATTGATGCCAGGCTGGGCTTTCCTGTCAGCCTGTCAGGAGGCAGGAATGTTTAATGTTCTCATTATTGGTTACGCTGTTGTGTATATTTCTCTGTCAGCGCCGCCGAGCCATCTGAACTGCCAAAGCACTTCAAAGGCCTGCAGGTCATTTATCTTCCCCTGACGCTCCCAATGCTCAGCCTCAGCTGAGTGCCAGTGATTTGTTATGACTTGAGAGCTGGCTGACAGACAGGTCCTCTGTAAGGAGGGAGAAAAAAGGAATCCTTTTTGTCACACTGTGAAAACATCAATGTTCCCGTAATGGGCTACAACTGTCAGTGGAGGCCAGCACCTGACAGTTGTGTGGCCTCACTAATTTGCAGTCCCGGTGACTTGCACTCTTCCTTGTTTAGATTTGGTTGTGGTGTCATATACAAACAGGCCGCCATCTGTTGTTCACCACAGTAGGGGGGGTGAAGAGGAAGAGGGAAGGCTATGCTAATTGAAGATACCTTGTCATTTTGTATTAATCATCAAGCCTACATATCTTTCTTTTGAATTCAGGGCCGAGTGATAACGAGAAAAACAAATTTGTCTCACGTGAAGACAGGGAGGAAGATGAGGCTCGGGAACACTGTCCAGAATATGGGTGAAAATAGAAAAGGAACAGGGTAAGAAATGGAGAAAGATGACACACATGATGGGGATGAGAGGAAGCTGGAGGGGAAGAAAAGGAAGAGATGAGGAAAGAGGAGGGGCTTGGTCACTGCTAGAGAAGGGGAAGAGAGGAAAATCAGATCTTTGTTTCCTTTCCCAGGCCATGACATGATTAATCGTTTTCTTCTGATCTAATTTTGGAACATGAAAAACAGCACATTTGTCTTGAAGAAAAATGATGTGCTGCACAGTGCAGATGGAAATTTCAAGCCCTGAAAAAGATTAAAGTGAAATTCCACTCCTTAGACCTAATCATGAGTTGTAGATTATACTGTCGTCCTAACCAGATGGTGGGTTTGATTTCCCGGACCCTACCTCATATTAATGAATACTAGACTGTTATATTTGACTTTGGTAAGTGAAATGTCTATCAGGCCTAATGGACTGCCAGCCAAACTAACACACGACGCACCTCTTTCTGCACTTTCTGCATTTTTCATGGCTTAGACTGGTGCTCTATGTAGAACATTATGCTTCCCCTACCATTTCTCACAGTGTCGTCGCCTGTGTTGCCTGCTAAATATTTTCACACAGATGGTGGAGAACAAGAACAAACTTGTGTCCACAGCTAATTTCCTCCCATAGGTTAGGGCCATAACTCTGGACTTACACACGTCACCTGAGGCGAGCAGGGACGGGAACTCGATAGTAATGTGATTAAGCTTCCAGTCAATATGACTGCATATACGGCAGTATGTTAACCAACCTAATTATAAGGAGGGTGATAAAAGGAGAGGAGTGGGTGGCCAGGCATTTCATCTCAGTACACATACAGTTGCCCGTGGCACCGTCCTTTTCCTATCAGAGACCCTCACACACACACATGCACAAACACACACACACACACACACACACACACACACACACATATACACACAGTGCTGTATTTCCTTTCAAGAAAAGCCCATTTGTCACTTGCCACAGACAAATTGTGCTGCACGATTAGCTGCAGCAAACTACCCAATAAAAAACTGGCTCCTGTCTCGAATGTTACATTTTGAGATAAGAAAAAGATACATCTGCTGTATAACATCTTAAGAAGTTATATTCCCATCAGAGTAGCATGATGACAGTGCACAGTAGTTATTAAGTAACACTCATACTAATTTCAGTATCTGTGGAACTCTCTAAGCTCAACTACAAAACCGCTGACATCAGCTTTATTTCATCTTGCTATCCATTATTCTTTTTGCTCCATCTGTTTACCTTAGGGGAACAGTCCCACTTCATAAAAATACAGAGACAAGATTTTGGATGACTGTGTGGGTCATGGTGGCTGCTAGTAGAGTACCTTTTCATGCCTAAACTAACTTTACTCACATCTTGTCTTCTAAGGCAAATCCAGTGTATTACAGTCTGCTTCTGGCCTTGCTTGAGCTTTCCTGTCTGCTTCTGGACAGCCACAAAAGTAAAATCTGGTAGTTGACGAACTCCCGTGGCAGTCTGCCACTCTCCTTGTTTCACTAATATAGAAAATGCAAATCTTTGGAGGAAAAGCTGAGACCAGGAGCAGCAAAGGGAGGGAGCAGGACAAAATATGCCAGGCACAGGCGCTAAACAACAGCCCCCTAAAACTTGGACGTTGTCACAAACCACGCACATGAACGGAGGGAGACAGAGAGAGCACAATGCCAATATGTCACACGCTAAATAGTTTTAAATTAGAGCCTGTATGTGCCTGTTGGAGACTACATTCATCATACTCAACACTGGTCTGTTTCTTGCAACCCTGGCAGTAAGCGCTTCCACATGCCAGTATCGGTGCTGCGGAGAAACAGAATCGGGTTATCAGCAGAAGTTTACTTGTCTTTAATCAGCCTGTAGCTAATTACCAGGCTTCCACACAGCGTGGCCATAAGTCATTAATCATACAGGGCATCTGGGAGCTCTCAGCTTTGTCCCAGACCACTGCAGTAGACAGGAGCTCCCTTTTCCATGATGGAGCTCTTTCCCTTTCTCTCCTTCTCCCCCTGTCTCTCTCTCAGAGCGGCGATGCCTCTAGCAGCAATGACGTCGCCCATTAGGGTGTAAATTACAGGCCTCATCGTAGATATGTCTGCTGTACTTCCTGTTTTCTTTTCCTAGCAGCTTTCTCCATTCCAACATTAGAGAAGATCGCTTCAGCGTTATTCAAAGGAAGCTCACAAAGAAAGAAATATGTGCGTGTGTTGTCCGTAAACAAATCCGCATGAGAGGATGTCAGTTTTTTAATGTAAACTCACCAGTCAACTTGACTAACTAAATCAAAGGTGCCATACAGGAAGGTGCCCTTGGTGATAGTCTCCATGAAAGCGAAGAGGGGAAGTAAAATTGTCATCTAGCCAGACCAGGTAGTACATCATTCTGTCTGTGCTGCTACGCCCTCGCTCACCAATGACTAAATGGGTCAGAGTGGTTTTCAAATTACAACAAAGAGGTGCTGAGGTCTCCACAAGGAGTCATCCATGTTGCTCTGGCGACAACATTTTTTATCTGCCATCCATGCAGCTAACGCCTTTAGGAAAGACAGTTTATTCCGGTGGTTACATCCAACCGGCCAATGTATAAAATAACAGGAGAACCAAAACAAAAGATCATGGATGGAGAGAGAGAGAGAGAGAGAGAGAGAGAGAGAGAGAGAGAGAGAGAGAGAGAGAGAGACTAGAGAGGATGTCTTCTTCCATCACTCTGATCCCTTGGGCAGCTCCATTCACTGTCCTCCATCACTCTTTGACATGCATTTCCTGTGACCCAGCTCTGTTTCTGTGCAACAGAAATCCCATGCTCAGTTGTACACACATGCAAGCATCATTCCAAAGAAAAAATATCTGAGAAAAACTGGCAACTGCAAAGTGAAGCTTTCAGCTGCTTTTCATTGCTACTGCATGGTTTACTGAATGTCTCCATTAGCCAGGTTGAACAAAACACCTCTTTGTGCACCATAGAGTTTAACCTGTTTTCCATCAAGAATAACACATACATATAACAGGCATGGCATGCGGTGTTAAAGGATTATTTCTGTGTGCGTTAGTTATGCACATTCTTGGAACCAAGAATCGTGGCCTTTTTTTCTTCCTTACTCTTCCAGTATTTGAGCACAGGGTTGTGAAGACAGACAGTGCGTCATGTAAAAGTAAAAGACTGGCATTAAATGAAAGATTGTTTAAAGTCAGAACTGCCAAAGCTTTATGCCTATCATTTATCTTGTTACCAATAGATCAAATTCACTTCATGGCAGAGTCATAAAAATGGATGAGAATGTAAATGGCGGAGTGATCCATTCATCCTGTTTAAAGTGGCAAATGTAACATGCTTCTCATCCTGGGTGATAAACTCATACTTCACTCATTTATGAAGGATTCGTTGTTGATGGTGAACAGTCCTGAATTTCATTATGGCAGCAGGTAGAGAGCCTCTGCCAAAACGCTCGCCGCTGCAGTACAGTATGTGTAAATCACTCGAGCTGCCTATGATGACAACAAACTGGGATGCAGTTTTTCGCACCAGCCTTTTTGTCCTGCCGTTTTGTTTAAGCTCACAGTCAAACTGAACGCATGCTATTTTTAAACCCAGTTCACCCTTTAAAAAAAAAAAGATAGTAAGTGACATTTTTACTTCATATGTTTTTCTATGATGATGTTTCCCGAAAAATAACATCAATCATTCGGATTTACTTTAAGGAGGGAAAAAGTCCATGTGAGTGACTCCCATTTGGTTTTCTGGGTCTGAAGAGTTGTAGTTTAAAAACCTTAGAGGACAAAAAAAAAAAAAAAATGCAATCATGCCGGTAAAACTCAATATTTCTGCTGGACACAGTGAGTGGTGAGTGAATCAAAGGGCAGGTTTTTCCCTCCACCACCAACACCACCAAATGCACACGCATTGGAAGCGCTCACGTACACACAAATACACACATGCTGCTAGACAGAAACATACACACATTAGTCGACGGGGCAGTACACTGAGGTGGTTTATGCTTCTTGTCAGTTGGAGGGCGTGATGAAGTAATGATTAATATGGTGGATGTGTGGAAATGTAAATCTGTGCTGCAGCACAAATAAACCAGGGGGGTTTCTGGGGATGATTAAATGGACATTTCACAGTTGATTGAGCATGCAAAAAGTCATCCATTTCCCCCTAACTCTGTAAACAGCAATGGCTACCCCCTTTCCTGTGAAGTATATGATGGTCATTGTGGTTTTATATGCACACATAGGCTATTGAAGACGAATGAGTGGCTCAATTTATATAACCGCTGGGATGTCCTGATTAGGTCATTTATATGGAGGACAGGTTCATAACTGCTAACTCACCGTCATGTCCTGCAACAATTATTCCTAAAATCCGTCTGTAAAAGCAGACTGTAAATTCTGCATTTTTCTTCTGCTGTCATCAGGGCCCATATCCTGAGATCTGATTTTCAATAAATCTTCTTTTTTATGAAATGTGGGGCAATTACATCAAGAGGGAGAGACTTTCAAAATCGATCCAAGTGGTGAAGAATGGCATGTATAGTATCTTTCTAAGATTGCCCTTAGTGCTCCTGGTGAATCTAAAAAAGGTTTCAGATGTACAGCTTGTGCCCCAAATATTTGAGAAAATGGAGTATCATCTCTTACTGGGTCAGAAACTAAGCTACTGAGAATAGAGGTAGAACTACATTCACGTGCATAAACAGAAATTGACATTAGAATGGATGGATACTGAAATCCCAGTAAGTTGAGAGTGTGACAAGGACCTTGTAAGAAGTGGATTGCCGTCAAATGTCACGTAAACTCTGCTACCTCACTTTGCATATACCAATAAACATAGATTATAGCTAAGCTGCAACACTTTAATCAGAAAGCCAAACGTAATCAGCGAACATATACATGAGTGTCAGGTAGTTTATTTGACTGTTGACCCCTCGAGTGTTTTGCTGTACTGTCATTATCTTCAACAAGGAAATTGCAGTTATAAAGCAAGGACAAAAACAACAAACACTATTGTATGTACACTTTTAAATTTACCAAGAAAGAAAGTCATTAAAAGTGGGCAAAATTATTACAATACAAATATCAGTCCTGTGAAAGACAAATGCAGTGATCTAACGTGACTTCTGATATACTTTCCACAAGGAAACTGGGAAGTAAACTCTGTTGAGTCAGTGTTTTTAAGGCAAACTGTTTGTGCTTGACTGAAACAGAAAGATTTGCAGCCCTTAAAATGTAATGGTTTTGGCAAGGCCAAGTAAAACTCAAAGACAGTGTAGTTGCTCAGTGGAGTAACACACCATGAAGTCTAAATTCCAAAGCTATTGTATGCTACTTTGTACATTATTGCTTTTGATTCATCTGTATTATTAGGCTGTTGTTAATGAGGGACTGTACTGGTCCCATTAGAACATTTAATTAAAATTTAAATCTAACTCTGGATAAAGGCATTATCCTCTTTATTTAATAATACTATATTAGTTTTGCTCATATAAGATATCATATCATTACAAATACATGTTGATTAGCAGTCTTTATAAATGCAGCAAATCTGCAAATGTCTAAGATTTCGTTGTTTGATGTATTAGTTAATAACATCATGTAAATCTCTCGTCTTTTGAACAAAAAGAAATCCATAAGTTGCTGATAATTTGCTGACGTTACACAGCACTTTTCAGCTCCTTTCTAGATAACGCTATCATGGCGCCGGTTGGAAAAGGGGAAAGAAAACAAGTTACATTAAAATTCCTTTAAAGTTTAACACCGTGGTCCAGCATTCATGGAAAATTGCTTCTGACATCTCTTTCAGTATACGTTGGTTTGTTCTGGACAGTGTCTGGTGAGAAGTGGATGCGTGCTATTAACAAGTCCTCTGGTCGAAGTCCCACCCCAGCATGTCTGCTTGTAAATGGCACTCTCTTATGGAGACAAATCGCCCACTGGTTAGGGTTTCAATGAAAGGGGATACAGTTGGACTACATAAATATAGCCGTAGGAAGCACCACTAAGCATGTGATACTCAAACGATAGACTTTTCATGGCCAAGAGCCAGGTCCACTCCAAAGAGGCTCTGCTTCCAGAACAGCTAAAAGCTCACAGTATGCAGTGTGTATCGAAATTGAAACTGCTGCAGAGCACTGGCTTGTTTTCAAAAAGCAGATTTAGCTAAATAGATGAGATGCATGCGCCATTAAATAGCACAGAAAAAATATAGGGACAACTGTGTGCTGTCTGAGACAGTGTGTAGAAAGGCTGCAGCTTTCACTCACATTGTAACGTATATTTCAGCTGAATAGAGTCAAAGAGAAGTCGGTAGGAGAAGGTAATCAGAAAAGAAAGAGCTCCAAAGGTGTGTGTGTGTGAGAGAGAGAAAGAGAGAGAGATGCATCTGGCAAGGCATATTCCTGGTAAAAACGTAAATTTGTTATTAACTGACATCACAGGTAATTATAAAACTTTGCATATGTTTTACAGAGAAATACTGTGGGAAATAATATGCTTGTTTTCCCATTTGTGACCCACATATCATTAATTGGATAATTGAATATTGTAAAGATAATTGTTATTAATTAAAAGCAGTTTTCTGGTTGCCTTCACAGCTCAGAAGATGCCTACAGTGAAGTCAGCATGATGCGTGATGTAGTCTCTGTGCTCGAATGTGATCATTTGCAAACTCCTAACTGACTGACAAACAGCACTTTACCATGAGACAGTGTATCACACAGCTCAGGAATCAAATTAGCAATTACAGCTTTGAAGTTTGCTAGATTTAAGGGGGGAAAAAAAGCATTTTGCATGTCACATGGTTGACTTCCCCCATCATCTTCATATTTGTTCACATCTGTCAAATTGATTCGCTTTCTTTTCAACAAGGGAACAAGGGCATATTGTTCCTTCATATCGTTTCAGAGTGAAAGCATGCAGGCACTCAACCTGTCGAAACCATGCTGGGCAGTGTTGAGCTCTGAACTGGAAAATGCTGGCGGCCTCCCTGCAGTTTTGGACTGTCTAAAGCAGTGGTTCTCAAACATTTTCATGTCACAGACGTCCAGATAGACATACACTGGGCCAGTAACTCTGCAGCCAGTAATGATTCACCCGCCTTGACTCATGTAACGTAAAGTCTGCCACTGATGTAACACCAAATGTATTACTAAATGGTATAACCACTAGTCTGTGTTTTACAATTGTCATTCTGATTCTTCCATGTGAGAACATTTCTTATCATTTACAATATAATAAAATTAATAAAAAATAAATTAGAACCCCTACAACTTATTCATATGAACCACTGGTCTAAAGGTAAATGAAATCAATGCCATTAACCCAGTTGTGAGTTGAACAAATGTACATTCACCAAAAGAATAGGCGCCTCAATCCTTATCACAGAGCACAATGAACAGGTGCTCTAAAGCAAATGCTTGCATGATTAATTGTTTGTATATCAAGTCTCCTTTTGCAAAGTAATATGCTCAGATTGAATGAATGAATTGCCAGAGACATTAAACATTAACAGCGTATAATATTCAAAAGAACAATGCCTTTTGATTGGCAACATCCATGCAATGACGTTTTCAATGACAATGTGATGAATAATAGTCTTTGCCTTTGTTTGCTGACCAATAGATTTGCCCCACAAAGATCCAGCCTTATATTTCTTTCAAATAGCTTTGCGGCTGACAAACACAAACATTTGGCAAAAAACAAACACATTCATATTTCATAATAGGGCTCCCATTTCACACATCAGAATATATTACTGATCTGTTTTTCATCCACACTACATCAGATCACTCGTGTTACCTGTGGAGCCCTGGGCTGAGTCCTATATTCACAAATGCATACAGAGTACGCAGCGCATTCAGCTGCACCTAGGCTCCTTCTGGTTACGCTGTGTTTCATGACGCCCTGTTTGCCTCGAAGTATGGAGCATCTTATTAATCACTGCTGAGAGGTCTCCCATCCCTCCATGCATATGGCTGCTTGCATGTGCAACATTTTAAAGGCAAGCAGGTCTATACAACAACCATTAAAGTACAGAGAGTGATATCCCTGTAAATTATTTAGGTGGAAGAGGGTAGTAAATCAGTGAGTGTCATATACTTAACATGGCACATGCTGCACATGCTGGAGAGAAAAATGCATACAGAGCGACTATTTCCAGTCCGCGCTGAGCACGGCATTTTAAAATCCTGAGTCGCCATCACTTCACGGCCCTGTCAACTTCAGTCACAACTAATTCACTAGAGTTTTTTTTATGAATGTTCCGTTTTGGGAATTTGTTCAGTTGCAATCTGCAGACCACTGAGCTCCTGTGCACTGTAAACAGAGGCTTATGTTATGGTTTAAATCTACATTTATCTGCATTGTGATTTCAAAGAATGAGGCAAGCACTAAAGCTCTCCTGTGCATTGGAGACAGAAAACTACGTTAGGTCGGAAACGTATGACAAACAATGGTATTAACGGTTATGTGGGGGGAAAAAAGTCTTGCTGAAATTCATATTTTCAGATACACTGAAGCCCCAGCCCCTTAAAGTTAACATTTTGCAGTTTAGCCATAATCAGCTTTCCTTTACACAACTATTCAAATATTCCGTTTGTAATTTTTGAGGCAAGAGTTATTCCTGAACGTCAGTGCTTGAGAGCTGGCTTGTCGACAGACTTCACTGTGACTGACACACTCATCAAAATGAGAATCCTTCTCGCCTGAGGGAACTGTGATACCTGTCAAATAGTGGATATCTTTTAATGTTCCTGTCTCAAATGCATGTCAGAGCAAATGCCAAGTCATAACATCAGTTATTACGTGGATGTTCAACGCCTGATTCCTCTTATTTACCTAAGGTTTCTAAAGATCCCTTCAGTTGTCTTTCCTGCTTTCTTTTGTGGAGATTTCATCTGTATATTTTTTGATCCCCCACTCCCACTCCTTGGGTGTGCAGCGTGCGTGAGCGTGTATGTTGGGTTTGCTTCTTCTCTCGTGATATTTTATACCAAGAAGGCTAATAGCTTGCGTTTGCCAGCTTCCATTGCTAAAGCAAATTAACCAATTAAAAAAAAAATTCCATGTCAGAATCACTCTGCAGGATCCTTTGTGTTTTGACTTCCAGTTTACTCACATACTGTCTGTCTATAGGGGGAGCAGTTCGGCAAATGAGTGTCACAACACAACAGCTTTCAAAAGGCTCTGTAACCTCAAGTCCCACAGTAGAGAGATTTTCTTGTCACATAACACAGCTGAAGTAACAAAAAATCGGAGGTGTGTCAAGCAACACAAATAATTCTACGCAGGTTAAATACTGTGCACTATAAACTGTGCGTGACTTTCATTTTGTTATTCTGAGCAACTTTTCTGCTGTCAGTTACATCACAATAAAATATAATTACAAGAAATACAAGAAATTATCTCCTGATGTACTATTGCAACTAATTTGCTGCAAATGAACTAACTACATAAATAATCCACTACCTCAGACAAAAGGCAAACTATCCACAGTGGTTGAAGATAGACATCACAGGTTATCTGTCAAAAGAAATAATGGCTCTAAACTTGGCTTGATGTACATAGCTGTCATATGTGGACATCCAAACCACAGGACTGTTGCTCTAAAAAAGTTGTCTTGGAATTTGTATTGATATGTTTGGTATTAACATACCTGCTATTTATGTTAGTTTTTTCATTTTCATTTTTTCTCAACATTTTTTCATCATTTTAAGAGTAACCGATTTGCATTTTATTTCCTCCAAAAACCATATTTAACCTGCAGTTTAGTTGTACAGAAATGTATTTTTTAGGAGACTGGGTCCTCAGGTGTGTAGGCACATTTACAGAGTGTATATTCTATGCAATGCAGTGCTGCTTCTAAAAGTTGTGATATTGCACATTTTAGTGACAAGATAAGTTAGCATTTAAATTAAACATAACATCACTAACTCGAACCTACATGACTTGAAGCTGTTTTTCATGTTCTCTTTTATCATTTACTTTGTAGTAATTTAATTACTAATTACTAACTTATTTTTTTTTTAAATGTACTGTTTACGTGGTTTAATTTGCAGTATTTTTCATTTTCACATCAACACAAGGTCATTATGTCTGTAAGGGATTACAAAAGTTGGTGTTTTAAAATTTCTTGGACTTTAACTTTTATGCAGTGATAAAGCTTTCACTTTCAAATAAGCTGCTTATTTCAAAAGGAAAACATAAGAATTGCTTGTTCAGCAAATGGCCGCCTATAGTGTTTTTCACTACAACTTCTGCAGGGCAGAAGACAACAGAAAAAGGGAAAAAACAAATGGATTGTAGGTAATTTGAGGTTCAATTTTGCAGTTAACACTAAAATGCATTAAAGCAATAAAAGTGATATGAGCCCCCATATTTCCTGGGGCTGTGTTTCTGTATGTCTGGCCCAATTTGTCTCCCAGTCAGGCCCATTAGTCTACTGCGCTCCCTTCTTAATACGCTTAGCTCCCCCAAATGCCTCAGATCAATGTGTGATACATCGCAGCATCATCACTTACTGCATGTGGATGAGTTGAGAAATGTCCCACCCTCCTCTTATTTCCTTGGAGAAGTCTCTATTGAGAGTCATGTTGGCACAGGCAGGGAGAAGTCGTTTGGTCTGGGGTTGTTGCTGTAGAGGAGAGGGAATTGTTTGGTCCACTGACATGAATGAATTGCTGGAGTAATGTGGATACTGGTAATAGTTGAATAGTTTATATCAACATGATAAATATAGCTCTCATAAATCAAATAAGTGTTATATATTGCTGTTTTTCACACTTGGCTTCGGCCAGAAAACTCTGGAGAATATCAGAGTGCAATGCAGTATACTTCCTTTTCTTCTGTATACACAAAGTTTCTGGTCTTTGGTGGTTCCTTAAATTGGATAATGGACCTATAGGCTACCACCAATATACAAAAAACCATTAATGTTCCCGTATTGTTCTTTACACGTTTGTAAGTGATTTGGTTTCTACAAAAACAGATGCAGAGCCCTGTTTGCTTACAGTGTGTTCTTTAAACAAAGCTACTAGTCAGAAAACACCTCGCTCTAGTATTTCATTTTAGCTTATATCATGTTGCTTATTTTTCTTGTTTCCAAATGTACTCCCGAAACTAAACTTTTTTTTGAATGAACAAAAAACACTTTGTTTGCTAAGAGATTTTATTAAAGAAAAAGTCAAAACGCTAAATCAACTTTTGTGGTGGAATTTATGGAAAATGTTATGAATAAGTGCATAATTCCTGAATCCATAAGGCTATTATAAAAAACAACGTAACAGCCATTCAGTTAGTAGTTATATACACTGATCGGGCATAACATTATGACTACCACTTTACTTTTACAAGGTTATATTTATGAAATATTTATATTTAAAATGAAGGAGGGGGCCAAAACATTAAAACCACTTCTTCTTATAAGGCACTGCACTCTACAACCCATTTTTTTTGTCCTTTCG
This sequence comes from Channa argus, assembly GCF_033026475.1. Lineage (NCBI taxonomy): Eukaryota > Metazoa > Chordata > Actinopteri > Anabantiformes > Channidae > Channa > Channa argus. Next base: position 38,618,279 of record NC_090197.1, read on the forward strand.
TCTTATCCTGTGAGTTCAGGGTCGCCACAGCGGATCATTGTCTGCATGTTGATTTGGCATAGTTTTTAGGCTGGATGCCCTTCTTGATGCAACCCTCTCCAATTTATGCCGGGCTTGGACCGGCACTGCACAGCTGGGGATGGGAATGGGCTGTTAGGTTATCAGTGTCTTGCTCAGAGACACTTCGACATATAGCCAGGACTGGGGATCGACCCCACTGACTCTGTGGTCCGTGGAAGACTGCCTTACCAACTGAGTTACAGCCGCCCCTCCACTACCCATTTTGACCTCAATAATAAACACATAGTAGAATTATTGGCTTTTTTTACATTTTAACCTAAAAACTGAGAAATTGTAAAGGGTGAAGCCACAGTATTGAATTGCATTAAAATGCACAAGTGGTCATAATGTTATGCGTGACTGGTACACATAGATACTGTAAAAATAACTGTTATGTGTCATTAACATGTTACAGTTTTTTTTTTTCTCTGACAATCAACTGTGGTGAAACATATTTAAAATCTACTCTGAGATCTTAACATTTCAAAAAGATGTGTCTCAGCAGTTTCCTTATATTTTATGTCACTTTAGATATCACCTGGTAAAACTGGAGTTGGATTGGAGTTTTTAAACTCATCTATACTTTATGCAGTAATTTTGACTTTTTCCCTCTCCTTTTGGTGAATGATCTAAAAACATTTACACAATAACACTTGGGTGCTGCCCATTAGAACCAAAGCCTGATTTGTGGCCCCTGAGCAGCTCCACTGGTTAAGAGCCTTACTTAAGGGCACCATAGTGGTGTTGAAAAGGCAGGGAACAAGTGCTGTTTTGCTTGCCATATTTTATCCTGTAGGTCCGTAAATTGCGCTGGCAACCTTCTGGTCACAATCTCAATTCTCTGATTTTAAGGCTACTGGCACCAATTATGAATGTAAATTAGGTAACTAAGTAAGTACTTGGAAATGATACTAATAAGGAGCAATGTAAGACCAAAAAGAAGATAATGTAATATATTATTATTATTTTTTGTACAAGAATCATTTATAATATGTACATGTAGAGAAATTCCCTGGAAAACATATAAAATGGAGGGGTATTAACCAAATACACTATCCTACAACAGAAGACCTGGATTTATGCAGTCAGTAAGCATATGAGTCATGGTAATTGGAGATCCACACCCATGGAAATGACATCATGTGCTCATACTATCCTGTAAGGCCTGTGACACCGTCAGGATTTACTCATACGAGGAAAAAGCAGGAGACAGCAATTATATGCTAGACTGAAACCTCAACCTGTCAAAAAACAACTTGGAAAACAAATGCCTTTATCTCAAATTACGCTGGCTCATTCTGTCTTTGATAGTCCACTGGGTGACTACACACAAAGACACATGCTGTAAAAAGTGTTTTATTGTATCCACACAGCTTCAAACAATTAGAATAACCTTGTGATTGTGCGCTGTAACTCCCTGAAGATGCACCGCATAGGCATTGCTGCTTTCACATGAAGGCGAAGCGCCCTTTGGAGCCAGGCCCATCCCTGACATTTCCGTTGCTTTTTACCTTTATCAGTGACAGACAACAACCTCATCAGCTCTCGTACTACTCCAACATACTCCATTAAGGTGCCGGGAATAAGGGTGCATTTCCATAAAATATTCTTTGTCAGAATCAGAAAATGGGCAAATTATCTGAACACTAAAACACCCCAGTGCACCGTAGATCCCAAAGCAGACAGAAATGACCTCAATTACGCTGTCTAAGCACAAGAAAGTGTCTCACTAGTTAGAGATCTGAGTGGCACAGATAGATCAACACTGCCACTTCTCTCACATCACCTGGATGAGCACTTTACATTTGTAAATCAATGAGGAGCGTAACCACATGTAAAAGAGCTGGGAGGGATTCCTGTCTGCTCTGGCACAAATTTTGAGAACCAAATTACCTCTATTACAGCTCTCAGTTGGGGATTGCATTCTAGGATTAATCTGTCAGAAAAGTGTGCTTTAGCATTGATGGATATGACACGTGATCAACGACTATGTTGATTTTTTTTTTTTTTTTTTTATCTTCTGGATAATAGGAAGATTTAGTGCAAATTTGCCTGAAACAGTGGATCTGTTTACGGCCACCGAGCCCCTGCTTTGTTTCATGCTGCTCACTTTATAGCTTCATTACTACAGTCACAAATCTGTGGACACCTCAACAGCCCATATCATCATAAATCTCACACACTGAGACAGTTGGAGACAATGACAGTTGCTGTTCCAGCTAAGATGATACCTTTTAGCACGATTGGAGCGTGAAGTCAGTGTTGAAATATAGGTACATGTAATGTGCAGTGGTACAGTAGCTACACATGAATGCTGAGATGGTAACAAAGACCATTTTCTGCAGTAGATGTATAATCAAAATGTATTTGAAAAGAAGCAATCTATACTTATAAAACATAATTGCAAGTAAGAAATATCAAGTGCCCATAAAGTAAACAGTGCAAGCAAAACCATTATTGATAGGCATGCTTTGTCCCATCACCGAAAGCTTTTATATTGTAACCGCAACCTGATAAAATAACCACACATACATAAAAGATAAAAATCTCTCTTTGACTTATGTCTGACATGGTGTTGGACATTATAGCAACTTCCCCCTATTGACACAGCTGTTACCCAAACTATAGACTTGCCACTGCAGACTAAGGCATGTTTTTATATTGTGCTACACACACTAATGACAGCTTTAGTGGTCGTAATTCAGTAGGGTTGACTATGGGGTTATGTGTGTGAGTCACGTCCTGGGCTCCCCCCATTGCCAGATGTCCTGCCAGGTTTCCTGCAGTGTCTCTCTCCCCGAGGATGCAAGTCTGTCCTAAGAATCTAAAATGGCTGCTTTAGGTCTTGACCAGAATTGTGAACCAGCAGTGTTTTCATGTTTCATGTTGTTGGCATTTTTTGATAGTTTGGTTGCTGTGTTCACCCATATTTAATGGCACCCAGTTATCTGATATCAATGTGTTGGTTGTTGTTGTTGTTGTTTTTAAATGACCCACAAGGTAAAAATGGACCTGAAGCAGAGGAAATAGTGGCTGTCTTTGTTTAGGAACACAAAATGTCTTCATTCTAATTCTGAAAATGCAACTGAAAGCCTCCCTTTATAACCCATTTCATCTGTCTGCAACGTGTCAACTCCCAAAACTCTTAAAGATACAAAGTTTTTGCCTCCAGCATGCAGTGGTAATATGTTGTTTTTCTTCTTTTTCCATGTTGTCCCACATACAAACGTTTAACATAACACTCCTTTTGGTTTACAGGCTCAAATTAGGGATTACACCTCTCTCAGATTGACCTGTGTGTCCTCTCAGGACCTTCACCAGACCGTTAAATTGATTAACAAGACCCCTGTCAAATCTATAAAACCATGTCAAGCAGTTTTGTATAAGTAACAGTAGGAATATCTATTTCATATCAGCTATCTAGTTATAATGAAATTATTTTGGTGTACCATTCTGCAGTGGTTCGGTGTAAAATTTACCACGAGCACCTAAGCGGCTTTAGGCCTTGATGGACAAAGTGAATATAAGTGAATATGAACTTTAATACTCTTGCATGCTCTAATCCCTTATGTTCTCTCTCCTCTGTGTCAAATCTCTACAGTGAGGTGGGGGGGGGGGGGGGGGGGGGGTAGGTGGGAGGCTTGGTAATTCATGCACACATGCGCCTGCCTGTTCCTCCAGTGACAAGGCCAGGGGGAGGGGCACATGATAAATTGCCTTCCACCGGGGACCTCCGAGCACAGCCACCATGATGTGAGTAAAAATGGAAATTGCTCCCTTTCACCGTCATTACATCAGTTTAGGACGCGTGTGAGGCCTATGCGCACTATGAGAGTTTGTTTCGTCTGACTAACCGCTATGCGGTAGACAAGACATGGCTGAGGAGTATTCTGAATAAATACTGTAATCCAGCTGGGTCAACGGTATCTCCAAAAGACCTGACAGAGTTTATGTTGTAAAGAGTCAACTACTGCAAGGGTTTATAGATAGGCTGTGCAAAAGATGTAGATCATTTTTATTGCTTTGTTGATTTAAAGCTATACACCATGGATAATTAATTGTGACTGTGTGAACTCAACTATCCACTCATGGACCGATATTGATTTATAATTGTTTTTCTATATATTAAAAGGACAATAAGCAAAAATGTCGAGCTGATGTTTCTTGTGAGTCCCATATAGAACTCATCAGTAGCAATATACAGTAAGTCCATTACTGTTATCTGTGCAGGAACTCAGAAAAAAAGGAGATGATAGAAAATGTTTTCATATGGGATGTTATTATTATTCATTTTGACTAATAGCACTTCAATATGCGCCGGACTTTGCGAGATCATACAATGAGTTGTGAGTTTTAGTACCCGCATAAAAATCCCACAACTTTGCACAAGTTAGATATTTTAATAACAAATGTAGTTCTGTGCACATTAGCTTTACAGGTGGATGAGATTATCAATCGCGAATTTATAAATATCATCTGATCAGCCATTCAAAAACACTTTTAACGATTTTTGTATAAACCACTTCTTTGGCCTCCGCGCGGAAATCTCAGTGGTGGAGCGGTGGGCTTTCTCTCAGCTCGTAGCTTATATCATACATAAAAAATAAAAAAAATACAAAAAAAAAAACACAAGACGTAGACGCTCGCAAAAAGTTCTTGTGCATTAAACGTGGAAGTTTGAAAATAATATGGAGTCAATTTTTCTTTTACGGTTATAAAATTGCTGTGTGTGTTTTTTTTAATTTAGCAAATTAAGAAACATACCTGGGCTCATAATTAAAACAAAAAGAAAAAAAAATCGACTTTCCTCGTCCAACCTTTTTTTCTATTTCGCATTTTTTTAGTAAGTAAAATAACAAGTTAGTCTACAACAAGTGATCTTTCTTAAACAAATCATTGTAAAAACTCAGCCACCAGCAAATTAAATTCTCCATTACACACACTTTGTAAAGCCCGTTTGACTCTGTGCGCACACACACACACACACACCTCAAATATTAAAGTTAATTTAGAATTTTAACACGTGTGCTCTGATTAAAGTAACGATTAAAGCTTCTCAATATTTGGGCTTTGAAAGAAAGAAAAATTCACATTATGTACAAATATCACAGCAATTAACTTTTAAAAAAGGATGACAGCATAGAAAATCTATAGGCCTGCCAGTGTCAGGAAAATGATCAATGAGGTTTTCTGAGTCTATTAATTTAACAGGCCTAAAACAAACGTCATTGGGAAATAAACACGACTCTTATTTCGATATGAGTAGTATTCAGAAAATGAGGCACACGGAGATATGGAACAGAATTGTTTCTTATTTTTTCTCGAGAATACATACAAAAAAATACCAATTCTCTTTCCAAGGTGTACACCTGAAAAATAACGGCAATTTAAAATGTGGACATTTTTTGAAATTTAAGAAACAAACATGCATGTAAATTATTTTCTTCTCAATGAGACATTAAATAAGAACAAATACAATCATAGCAATTTCAAATTAACATCGAAATGAGGAACCCTACTTTAATTAGTACTCTAACGTGTGTTTTCACTTTACCTATAAAGTTCAGTTTCATCATAATGCACTTTTTGAGTTGCTCAAATATTTTCCATTTGCAGCTATTATCGCCTGCTTTTAAGCCGACATATAAATAAATACAATTGAAGTCCACGGATCCCGCCCATAAGTTTAGCGCTGTTAATATAAAAGTCTTTATATTTGCATTCTTAGTACTATAAACTTTCCAAAGTCATTTTCCCTCACTGGTATCCAAGCGCTGATGCTGTAGTGAGTCTCTGGCCATACAGTGCATAAGGGGAGTAGTAAGGACCTGTGGCTGCGGGGACGGGAACGGGGGCACCAGGGGTTGGAAGGGGACTTTTGGAGTATGGGTGGTAGCGGCTGCTGAGTCCTAACGCGTGGTGCGGGCTCCTCAGAGCCAGAGTCCCGGGGCTCCCGGGGGCTCCTGACGGTGGCATGTGCATATGGCAGGCCATGGCCGCTGCTGCAGCGCTGGCCAGCGATGAAGACCCAGGATACCCAGAAATCAACTTCTCAGCCCCAGTAAAAGCAGTATGTGTCCGCAGGTGATTCAGGAGCTCTTCTGAGGTGGAGAAACGCTTGTCGCATGGTCCATTTGCCGACACCCAGTTACAAACATGTGGGAGAGGGTCGTTGGGGAGCATGAAACCGTATGGGTACAGGGGGTGTCCGCTAAATGATGGCGCTGAGGAATGAACGCCATGTATGGGATGTGTCGGGTACATTAGTGGATAGCTGGACTTGAGGGCGCTGGCGGCGGCTGCCGCCGCAGCAGAGTCGTGTGTGCAGGAAGCACTGGCTGTGCCCGCCAAGTGACTGGCACAGTGGTAACTGAGGCAGTAAGGGTCTCTGCACAGGCTGGCTGACATGATGGACGGTGGAGAAGCCCCAGCCAAAGGACTGGATCCAGCCTTACTGCAGCCCAGAGAGCTAGCCAGCTGTGCGTTTACCAAGCTCCCTCCGTGGGGCAGGAAGTGTTGAGGGTAGCCAGCATAGGCCCCAGCCAAGCTACCTGGGTAGGTCATCCCAGCAGGAGGCAAAGGGAAAACTGTCTGTCCCGGTTTGTAAGGAGAAACCGGCGCCACGAGTCCTGACCCGAGAACGGATGCGGAGGATACAGATGTTACAGATGGGGACTCCGAGGAGGAGGTGGATTTAGTGCCAGGCGTCGTCTCCTGGTGTTGGTTGACCTCCACGTTAATTCCACCACAGCTCACGCTTATCCTGCTGTGGCTAGTGGTGCCCGAGCCGTCCGTAGTGCCATTTTTATTACAATCAGACTCTTTCTTTTCATCCCTTTCCCCACATTTCCCCTCTGATGGCATAGGGGAGGCGGAAGTGCTTGAGTTGGGGCTGCCTGTCCGCGGCGTAAACGGCTGGCAGGTGGCGCTCGGCACTCGGAAACCAGACTTCTCTCCGCCTGAGACACCCGAAGACGAGTCCTTCTTATCTGAAGGTTTAGAATAAGGTTTGAAGCTAGATTTGTCATCCACACCGATGTCACTCAATTTCAAAGGACCGGATTTAGATTCCTTCTCACTAGATCCATTTGTTGTTACTGAGGACAGTTTGGAAGAAGGTGGTGGGTCCGGTTTGCCGATCTGAGAGCAGGTCTGCGCCAGAAGCGCCAGCGGACTTTTCTTGGCATCTAGCTGTAGAAAAAAAAAGATTAAAAAAATGTTGATAAATGCTCTCAGAAGCAAAACCTACTGCTTTCTTTTGTTATTATCAAAAGTACAGGGTGAGAGAATGCAGTTTCTGTGGAACATTTCCCGACATTTTGAAGCGGAAATGTATCCACGGGTCTTGCGTGAACAAAACTACGGCTGCAACGCTTCTAAAAACAAACTGCAGCTCTTTATAGAAAACATTTTGTTTTTATAACACGGGGGAATCATGAATGGATAGTGTGTGTTAAGAGGGTAGACCTCTAAAATCCCTGAAACGGCGTCGTATCCAAGCTAATAGCCAAATTACTGAACAATATAATTATAGAAAGTATTTAAATCATCTCTTACCTCTATAGGACTAACCGGGGTAGAAGGTAAAGGCTGCAGATACTCCGGGTGCAAAATGTGTCCCGACCGTGCGGTAAGCATTTTCAAAACCTTGATGGGAAGTCGGTTCGCTTGCCGTAATGGATCAGCCGGAGGTGCGGAGTGGAGAAAAGGCTTGTTGATGCTCGCTGAGCTGCTATTCCGAGAACTGCTGCTTTCCCAGGCTACACAAATATCACTATTTTTCAGGGCAGACGCCGAGGGCGACGTGATCATGTCCCAATTGTCAGAAAATGAAACGGAGCTGCTTTCGTCAGATTCATTAAGACAATCAAAAAAGCATCGAGCCTCTCTTAGGGGAAAAATTGTAAAACGCTTCAATGATATATAATCCTGGTGGTAAAGCAGCGAGGCGCGGCAGCTGGAAGGAGCCCGTGCGAGGTTATCGCAGATCCGTGGCTGCGTCTTGCACCATGAGCGCTGCGTCTTGTGTGCGCCTGTCTGCAGGTCCTCGCTCTGCACTCCCGAAGTACGGACTGGTAGAAATTTTCACTTCAAAAGCAGCTGAATTAGTCCGAGATTAAAGCCTTTGCCGCCTTCCAATCAAATGGGACCCTGAGGTGATTGGAGGGTCAAGGGGATGTGACGTTCTCCTCTTTGTAAGCGCCTTTTTTTGACAGCTCGGGGGAGGAGTGAGGCTTAAATATATTGGTTAGTGAGACCGCTTACACTATTTCAGATGTGCGACTCCGGGTTCCCTGCATGCCTTGACATGGATTAGTGTGCCATAATTTAATCTTTGAACCGTGTATATACAAATTATAACACACAATGTAGACTTACTTCTAAACACTGGCAGTTTTATCTAACAAAACATATGCACATTATGTGTTTGTTTAACTTCGATTCAAATGGTAATAACCTACTTGCTTGTGTCGTGTCGTGTTTTATCATTTTAAGCACATTACTTTACATACCATACATTACAGAATGTATATCTTATTATAAATTCATGTAGAATTGCACTTCCTGATTTGTATGTGTAGCCCTTTGTGGCATTGTCGACCATTTCTCTTCTTCTTCGCCATTAAAACACTCAGAGGAGCACTCATTTTTGAAGTTTGTATATGAAAATAAGTTTTTCGGTAGCTCGTGGTTATCTTCGCAAGTGTTTTTATTTGCTTTCCTGCAACCGCCTGTAGCCCGAGAGACGCACAACGCAGGTGGCGTTTTACGCACGTCCGCAACCGGGGCTTTTCCCCACCGGCAAACATAAAACCAACCACTTCAGCATGAATTCCCTAAACAGACAAGCGTTGACAGGAATAGACCAATGTAGTGATGGAGGGATGTGAATGTCACATGTTTTCAGTATAATATACACCGCCCTTCTATTTCTATCTCCACCCCTCCGTCAAGTGTCAATTCTGCTCCACCGCAATCAATCAGTTATTTGTCAGACGCTGTCAATCCATCGCTTGATTTATGTCAGCTATTGTGGCTGATTACATGCCAGTGTGACTGCGGGAAAAGAACAAATGGGGAGCGAGGCATTCTGCAAGAGACATCAAGTTTTCGGAGGAAATAAATCGATTCTGGATTTAACTTGTAATTTTTAGATGCCTCGACAGTAGCCCACATCTCTAGTTCAGACACAACGGGCAGCAGGGAGCACAAGCTGTAGATTATATTACTTAGGCTTTTCATTCTCTTAGTTATTAGGCAAAGTGTGTAACTTCTGGAGATCTTCATCAAATACCTCGGAGGTGGTACACATGATGAAACTTTAATAACTTGCAGACAGTCCAGCTCACATGTTCCAGGGAATAGCTGCGAGTGCTTTCAGGTGCTTTTTCCATAATCGGCAGATTATGGTGTTAACAAGAACCCTTAGGAAAAACACCGGTGCCACTAAAACACTCCTTACGAAAAAAATACAAATAAAAAAATATAAAGTAAAACGGGAAAAAAACTTAATTTACATTTCCATTGTCTACCATAATGTAGCCTATAATTTCGAAATGAGTTTGTTTAAACAATCTGTAAAAGTAAACATTCATTCAGAAATGATCATGAGTACGAGCCCGGTGAAACACCACGGTCTCTAAAAACAGAACCCTGTCCATTTTGGCTAAACGCATCTGCTATTGTGTTGTTAAAACCTGTCATATGCCTCAGGCACACTGTCATCAGCAACAAGGATAACAAAAACAGGGAACAAAAAAGAAATCCAGACATTTTATATTCGTGTCAGCTCGATTTTATTTACATACAATGAAAATGATTTATTTTCTTTTAGAGGTGGAAAAGCGGACTCGAAAAAAGAAAGGAAGAGAAATGGTCTGTCAGGCCGCTGAGAAAAGAAGTTTAAAATGCCTTGAACTATTCACCGCTTAGATGGCTAATCAGTATTGAGGCTCCAGGGCGATCGGGCAGCTTTTCAATGCGGTTTTCCTTTCATCTCAATCGGGATGGAGGCGCTCAATTAAAAGCCTATCAGTTTGTAAGTAAATCAACGCCTATCAAAGTTGTCACTTCAAACAAAACGATTATTATTGCAACCCGCCTCTGCCATTAATCTCTTTCTGTGGTAATCTGCTTGACAGGTCAACTTGGAGAGCAAGAAAACCTGGAGTGGACAGTCAGGGGGCAAGATATGTGTTTGTGAAAAATACATGGATAATAACAGAAAACGTGCTGCGTGTCCGAGTCCACAATCTGCAGCAAATGTAATTTGCGTTGAAGGCTACAAAACAAACATTTTGTCCACATGGTAGAAATCAAAATCTAGAGCGACTATTTACAAATAAAACTTGATACAGAAGAGTGAAAAGCCAATTTTCAGCTAACTGGAAAAAAAAACGTTTTCAGCGTAGGCCTACAGTGGTCTGCATGACTGACTGCAGCATGTAAACTGTGCATGAAAAAATCAAAACAAGCGATAATTAACTTCTCTGTTATTAGTCAGAATTTTGATATCATGTGTAATATAAATATTCAGCAGCTCCAGAATAGAATTGTCAATTTAATCTCTGTAAGAGTCCAAATGAACATAGTCCTTCATATGTTTTCACTGCCAGGAAAGTGGGGGATGTTTCACAATATGCAAAGATGTGTGATTGATAACAGGCTTGCTGTTTTCTGCAAGGGCTGTCAGTCCGTGACACAATATGTGAGTTATTAGGGCAAAGAAGGGCAACCATAAATTTTCACTGTCAGGCGAAAACCCTCTTTATTGTCCGTATGACGAATGGGCTACTGCACCAGACACCAAAATACTCGGCATTCCCCTTAAATGGGAACACATTTTTTGCGACTATAATTCACGATATTTAAATAGAAAGTTTTAATATCCCCATATATTTCATACCACTGACATGTTTATGAATCACTCCACGCATGCAAATACAACTATTTACATCTCTCGACGAAATACGTTAGATTTGCAGGATTACACTGGGCCGACTCATGAAGCGAGGAAGCACAATTCTGACTCTTGGAGTTGATTCATGGAACATCAAATAGAAAATATAGCTACAATTAAAAAACTTTCATGATCACAGACTTAAATTATAAATAGGCTGCATCTAAAAATTATAGTCTACAATTTACTTACTTCCGTGCTGTTTGAGAGATATGACCAAGATTACCATCGAATTATTAATTTTATTTCGCTCCGTTTACACTCCATCAGGCTAATATTTAGTTTACTTTAAGACAGCAGCTCTCAAATAACCTAAAAACCTATTTTAGAGATGTGTACCGCCTCTAAGCAGCGGCAACAAAGTAAAAGATATATTCTTTAATTATTGAAAAAATTAAAACGCATGCAAGAAGTAAACTATTTTTTCCCCTAAAACTCCAAAGAAGGACAGGTTTACAGGAAAGTCCGTGACACGACATTACCTGGAATCACTGCCTACTAAGCTCCGAAGTAAAACGTCAGAGGTAAACGATTAAAAAAAAAATAACTTTGCAACAACATAAGGATGTAGTCCTTTCTTTCTAACAGCAACTCATTTTAAATTAGTCAAAGACAACCACTCATTGCATTCTGAAGCCATGCAGCCTCTCGCCGTCTCTCCAGGCGTGTTGCAGGGGGAACGGGAGCTTTTCCGCGTATGGGAGGTCCCTCGTGACGTCACATAACATGCAGTGTGGCAGAGGAGATGTGAGGCGCAAACTTTCTGACTTTGTCGAACAAGGGCCACCATGACCCCAGAGAGTGCGTTTCCCCCCCTCAATACTTTTTGAAATTAAAACTTCAGGTCCTTGTACGCATTAACACAGCTTTAGAAAAATGTTATAAACAGAGCATCTAGGTCGGTTTAGTGTTTGCCTGCCTGCTGTTAGAACTCAGTGACACTTGACTAAAATCTAAACTTACTTTTTAAAAATTGAAAATATATTTTCATCATGTAAACATTTTTACATTCATATAAACACTGCAGTAAAATATGTATTTTTAAAAATTACATATTTGTTGCAAAGTGTGCAAAAGAAGTGACCTCATTTTTAACCTTTTTATCTAAAGCTAAATGTATTCCAAAAGTTTAATGAAACAATACATTTATGTTTGTATGTTTACTGACTTACAGGTCAGTTAGTGGGTCTGTTTAAATTAAAGTCTTCCTAAATAAAATTTTTTTTTTGACCACTTGGATATAATGTGCATTGAGATTACAATTTCACCATTGTATTGTATTGACCACACTAGTATTATACTGTAGCCTTTAGCATATAGCACATATCCAGTCTTATCTGCTGTCAGGAGCTTAAAGACCCATAGTCCACTTGAACTATGGTCATTCAAGATCAGATTCACAAACAGATACGTGGCACAGATACATTGAATTATTAATAACATTTACATTCAGGGTAAGAATGCACACACAAACCTACAAACAGCTGTTTTAGTCTTAAAAAGTCAAGACCCACAAGTTGGTAAAAATTGCAGACAGTATAGAAACATCAGTAAATATGTTTAAACATACAGTACAAACACTAGTTCTTTATAAGATATGTAATGTAATGAAATGCTAAATGGCCTGCACTTAAATAGCACTTTTCTACCATATTGGTACTCAAAGCACTTTATACTGCTTTTTATTCACCCAGTCACAAACACACATACACTCACACACTAAGCAGCTGGCCTAAACTCACTGGGTTAGTGTCTTATTTAAACCTGCGACCCTGGAATTGGTGGATGACTGATCTACCCCCTGAGCCAAAGTTGCCCCACAGTGTTTTGCAACTATCTTACAAGTCAGACATGCCATGCAACAAAAAAAAAATGTAATTCTGTGTAGGTTTTATTATGAAACATACACTGATCAGCCACAACACTGAAACCACTGACAGGTAAGGGGAATAAAAGTGATTATCCTGTTGCAATGGCACCAGTTAAGGAGTGGCATTTATTAGGCAGCAAGTAAACAGTGACTTTGACAAGCTAGGGTCATATTGAAATGGCTACATGAATGGATTATAGCTTGTCCAAAAGGGTAGGTCTTGTGGCGTGGGTATGTATTTTTCAGTAAAAGCAGTCTAAGGATGGACAGCGACAGGGTCACTGGCAACTAAGGTGCGCATGGGAAATGAGGGGCAGTCCCTCATGTCAAATCCCATGGTAGAACTGCTGTAGCATAAATGGCTGAAAACTTTCATGCTGCTTATGATCGACAAGCAGTACCTCTCAAGCTCCATCAGGGTGGATGGGGAGCGTCAGTTCCTACTGCTGAAAAACATCCCCACAGCATCATGCTGCCCCCACTATGCTTTACTGTAGGGATGGGATAGACAAGGATGTGAGCGGTGCCTGGTTTCCTCCAGACATGACACCTGGCATTCAGGCCAAAGAGTTCAATCTTTGATTCATCAAACCAGAGTGTTTTTTTTTATCTCATGGTCCGAGAGTCCTTCAGGTGGGCTGTCATGGCCTTTTACTTGAGGAGTGGTTGCCATCTGGCCACTCTACCAAACAGGCCTGATTGGCGGAGTCTTGTCGAGATGGTTGTTCTTCTGGAAGGTTCTCCTCTCTCCACAGAGAAACACTTGAGCTCTTTCAGAGTGACCATCAGGTTCTAAACCTTCTTTCACTACATCATTATGGGGTATTGTTTGTAGAATTGTGAGGAAAATAATGAATTTGATCCATCTCAACTCACCTTTTAATTTTGGAGGTTTAAGCGGAGATTGGGGGTAGTATTGAACCTATAATCTTCTCACCAGAGATTTTAAACTTACTGTAAGAAGACTATGTTTAAACTTGAAATCAAGTTTTACACAACCAATTACTGCATGAAGGGAATTATGAGTTAAACCCAGATGAAGATCAGCAAACTTCGCTGTAGTCACATAAGTTCTAATGTAGACCTATTGTATTCAGTTTAATTAACTATTGATATAAAACACGTGGTGCCAAATAGTTTTAACTCTAGCAAACAGGTGTTGTTCTTTCAACAGGTGGACATCAGCACAGCACTTTGTCTGAAAACAACTCCTATGTTGTCGTGTTTTAATGTTACTAAGCAGTATGTCACTCACACGCTGATCGCCAGCACTGGGGTTTCAGCAGGGACACGCCCACGGTGCCACCGCGTGCTTCCGCACAACAGTAGGTCAGCTGATTAACGGCACGCGGAAACTGTAAAGTGAACGCAAACGGGAAAGTGCAAGTAGATCTGAAAATAGTCGGTGAACATCTCCAAACATCCCAGTTTAATGTTGACATCTGCTGGTTTCTTGCCTGAGCGGGACTTTGGACATCGGCTTTGACAGCCTGGCTCAGAAACACATTTACTGGACTGTTTTCCTGTGGAGAAAGTTATGGCAGACAACGAGTCGCTGGTCGCGTTAAATGGGACTCAGGTAAGTTTGTTTTGGAAACTTCCTGTCGCACTGTCCCCCCCAACTCACATCCCTGCTGCATGTTTACCATTGACTGATTGACCGGTGCTACTTGCGTTTGGGTTTAGATGATTTCTGCCACATAACTGTTAGGTGTCATGTGACACACCGTAGACAGTTTTACGGCTGTGACGTTCAGATCTGCGCTTCCTCCAACTGTTTCACTTGAAGAATGAAAGCTTTAACGTTGCAGCAGTATATTGTATAATGATGCAGGATATGATGATAAAACTATTCAGTGCCACGTATTAGTCTTTGTCTATTGATCTTGCAAATCAATGGCATTAGTCTGGGTGTTAACAGTGACAAAAGCTTGGACAACAGGAAACATGCTCCTTTGTATTTCATTCAGAATACACACTTGATGGCCACTGTATTAGGTACACATGCACAATCTAATGAAATCCAAGCTCCACAGCAGCTCCACCATGAATTCTAGTTCACAAGGTTATCATTTGTCAGTTTTGCCCACCCTATTTAAAGTAAATGATAGAGCTTGGATTGCCTTAGATTGTACAGTTTTCCTAATGAAGTTGCAATTGAGTGTGTATTCTGAATGATATACAAGGGAGCATGTTACCTGTTGTCCAAGCCCAAAATCATTATTGTTAACATTACAATAACATTATTATTAATGTGGTATCAAGCAATTTTATTTTGCTGTGTTCATGTCAGCGGTGTTGTTGTCTTACTACTGCTTATATTTTTTATTTATTGGGTTTTGATTTTTTATTCTTCAAGATTTCCTACATTGGCCATGACTGTAAGGACATTCCAGACTTCCTTGGAGACACATATGGCCAGTTTGCAAAAAGGCTGGATCTCAGCTTCAATGAGCTCAGGTAAGTGTTAAAAATGTAATCACCTGGATGCATATGCTGTCTGTTTCTGGGAGACACGCATCTTTACATCAGGTGCACCTGAATGTGTGCTGCCAGTTAATCGGCGGTCAGGGTGTCATGAGAGCATCAAAGAGCTGAAAGAGTCTTAAGAGCAGGGCTGATGCCAAACTGGGAAAGAATAAAAAGTGCAATCGATAAATGTGACATGCTAATTCGGGGGCAAATAGAAGAAACAATTCTTCTTTCAGGACATGAAGGGGCATCTTATGGCAGCTACTTCAGCGGGGGCTGCCATTTCAGTAGTAAAACTAGCATAGTTGATCTGGCAACTAAAAGAAAGGAGGTGATGGCTGTAAAGTGCTTTTGTTTCAGAACTCTTTTCCATTAAACGAGCTCAAAAAAAGACAAACTATTTGCTGAAAAATGTGGTCTTGAGGCAGTTGTCTGTGGTGGAGATATGGAGCCTTCAATTAAACCTTTACATCTGTAGGCATAAATATGGCAGGGAACAACTGAGAACAATTGCCCGACTATACTAGTTTTATTTATATGCTCCCTAAGACTCATAAGAGCCATTAACTTGCAAGGAAAACCTGTTGTCTCCAGGCATTACATAATTAATATGAACCAGTGAGTCAGTTTGTTGAATTTTTCATTAACAATACGTTTTATACACATCCATTCTATGTAGTAGAAGGTGTTTGTATTTGTAAATGTGAAAATAATTGGAGACATTTTTTTTTAGTTACATTTGACATTGACATTGAAGTCTGCATACTATCAATCCATATAATGATCTATTCAAGGCATGTGCAGAGAAAGCACCTGGTGAACTGCTGTTAAAATTGATTAGTTATTTAAACTTCATTTTATGTGTTAGAACAAGTAGTACTGTAGTGTCAAGGAACAAGTTTGCACCTAATCATGCAAATTTAGATATGGGATAATGTAACATTTTCTTCAACATAAATTTTTGCAGGACATTCTATTCTCGAAATAAGTTACAGAAGAAAGTTGTTATACAGGTTTAAAAGTAAATCTTTAATTAAGACACTATATAAAAGAAGCAGATCCATTATTGAAATGTATCAGAGTGTACACTAAAGAGCAGATTTATTTTTTGCTTATGTAAGTAAATGAGAACAAATATCTTTTTTAAAGATAGCAATACAGTTCTCGGTGCAAAGAGCTCTCATTCCTTAAGGACAGATTTGTCAGACTGAAGAGAATAGAGAAAGAGAAAAATGTTCTTTTCTGTACCATATCAAAAACATTATAGCATAATGTAGACTGGAAAGTTTAAGATGTATAACGAGTGGACATCAATTAATATTAATGGTCACATGGGCTGCCAAGCCAAATATCACCTTAAGCTAAGAATGGGTTAATAATTAGAAATGGAAATGCCGTGGACTTCATAGACTACACCATCTTTTTTTTTTTTTTTTTTTTGTCCTTCCAGCTTATCCTGTAGGTTCAGGGTCACCGCAGCCGATCATTTGTCCGCATGTTGATCTGGCACAGTTTTTACGCCGGATGCCCTTCTTGACACAACCCTCCCCAATTTCTACCGGGCTTGGAACCAGCACTGCGAGACTGGGGATGGGGAAATGGGCTGTTGGGGGTTCAGTGTCTAGCTCAGGGACACTTTGATATGTGGTTGGGAAAAGCGGGGCACAGACCTCTGACCCTATGGTCGGTAGGCAGCCACTCTAAGAACTGCGCCACTGGCGCCCCCAGTCATGGACTACACGATCACCAGACACTATATAAAACCAGTCAGTTTCCACCCTAAGGGACAGTGACATCAGCTTACTGAAAAGACAAACATTCTGGATAATGTAAACATTACTGAACCAAATAGTTTAAATTAATTTGATTTTTATGATAAAATTAAATTTCCTTTTTCCTTCATTAGGGCACAGTCCTACCTCCTGTAAGGATCAGATAGAAAGTACATCATAAGCTTTGCTCGGCCTAATGGATACAGCCTAGTGTTTCGTTTTCATTTCATTACAACTGTTTGCAAGTGAGTCAGAGGAAGCCACTATAAAATATGCATTTGTTGCATATTTGTAGTCATGTCTGACTGTCAATAAATTAAGATCTAGACATTCCCTGTGTGCTCTGGAATTCCTGCTCAATGTTCCAATGCTCACTGTGAAATTCACTCTATTAATGTATTCACAGGATTTTTCTCCATTATGTTGCTTAGCTTTGCACAAGATATTGTGTACAGTGTTTTTTAAAGTGTGCTGCAACTGACAATTACTCAGCCTAGTACAAGGATTGTTGAGTTTGAGAGCTGTCTATGGTTAACTCCACCCTAATTGACAGATAAATAATATTGCAAGAAAGCATAAATATGGCAAGAAGGAAGTTAAGCAATTGCGAACAACTGCAGAGGAAGTATTTTACCATTTACAAAATCATTTTGTTTGCTGTACACTGAAGATAGTTAGGTTTAAGATCAAAGAATGTATATTGTATAAAAGTTTAAAATGATTTTACATTACATCTAGACATAGACATCTAGACAACATGGAATGCAGCACCTTTTGTATCAGATCAGTCAGATTTTATGTATTGGAGCAACTTTTTTTGAATGGATAGTTTGAAAGTTAATAGAATTTATATTTTGTAGCAGTTTCTTATTTGCAGTAACTGCATCAATCCTGTGACTCATTGACATCACTAAATTGTTGGTTTCTTCTTTTACTATTAATATAATATTAATATTAATATTGTTCTCAGCTGTCTATAAAACTTCCAAATCTTTTGTGGAACACCTCTGTAACTTTTTCTAAATTCCAACCTGGTTTTCTTTATGACCTCTGCATTTGTGGTCATGAAGTCTCGGAACTGTGCATTGTGATATCGTCACTACCACTCTGGCGGTTGTCATTGACTGTTGTTTTGGGGTTTTGTTTCAGTTTTCACAATGCTTCTGTTATTAACTGTTGTTTTTTTTTTTTTCTTAGCTGACCTTTTCCTTTGTATGTATGTTGCTAACCCCTAAATCACCAGTGGGACTCTCAGGGACAGTTTTGTTTTTCATGTTGATTTATTCTTTTTAACAACAAAATCAGTCCTCACTGGTAAAACCCAAAGCTAAAAGCAAGAGCTGTCAACTTAGAGTTATTTACTGTTTTAATATTTTATCTCCAAAGACATACTTGGAAAGTATTGGTTTCTCTTTTTACCCAATACTTTTGCAAACTTAAAGTTCAGGTGATCTTATATGAAGCAAACGCAAAATAATTGGCCTCATCATTCCTGTACTTTTAGAGTGGTATGTGTAAGGAACTGTTTAATACTTTGGTCAAGTACTGTATGTCATAAAGGTATTGTAGATCAAAATATTGTAAAATAAGTTTTATTGTTATGTATGTTGTGTTGCTCCCTGTAATTGTAATTGTAATTGTAATTGCTGCACATTGTAGAAATGCACTTAAAACCCTTTTCAAATGGAAAACTACCATTGGCCTTTTGGAATTGCGTTCTGTTTTTCCTTGATCAGACGTATCATACTGTATTTTTGGTTTCAAATGTAATCAATTAAGTGACTAGCATAGCTAACTATTTATAGCTATTTATCTACACCCATATTTAAATGATGCCAAAGGGGGATATATGTGGATCGGATGCTTTAACATATTAGTGTAAGTTGGTTATGTCATTGCTAACATGCGGTAGCTGGTTAACCTTTGAGTTATCACCAGAAACTGGGTTCAAAATAAAAAATTTCTCCTAATTAAATTTTTCCTATTTACTTGGGATGTTTTCAACAGATCATAACTGCCATGTATATGTGTGCATGGCACAACATTCTTGAGTAGCTTAAAAAAGTACAGGTATTGGCTTACCATTACTTCAAAAGAAGAGAAAGCCCATGGTTTCTTTAACCAGGGCTTGGCATTAACTTTATTTGCTCACTAGCCTCTGTAGCTAGTGGTTTTCCAAAGTTGCTAGCCACTGAGCTTTTTCTCTGGCCACAATGTTGAGATACTTAAAATCGCTTGTCCCAACCACAAAACATACCCCCTTCTCCTTTTCACCAATGTACATTATGGAGCACCATCCCTGAACTGCCTAAACACCTCGCACAGAGCCGCAATCTGACAACAGACAGATGACCTACACTTTATAGTGTTCTTGTTTAGTGTAGTGTCCCTGAATGCACCTTGCCTGCAGGATGCAGCTTTTGACACTTTCCTGTTTGGTTAGCATCTGTCACACAGCATTTGGCTTAAAGCGCTCTGTAAAAATAATATCAAGGTCAGAAAAAAACTATGGAAATCCTGTCCATAACACAATAATGCAATTATTGTGACGGGCCCATCTCTTGGTTTTGTTACACCTTTTATATGTCCTCCATTTCACATCTTCTCCATGTTCTCCACGGGGACGACTTGTTTACAGTGTTGTTTGTTGGTAATCACTAGCGAGGAAGCACAAGGTAATACGCTTCACAATGGTCCAATTAGCGAACACTGTGTGCAGGTAGTGCCCATGGGAGTTTTTTTTGTGTCACATTATTCATCATTTCTGATTGCTTTTATTAAAAAAAAAAAAAAAAAAGGCTATAAAATTTAACCTACCAAAGTGGCTAGTAAAAGTGAAGTGAAGTGTATTAACCACCACTGTTGAAATCCACCCACATTTGGTGCATGTTAATGTCAAGTCCTGCTTGCAACAAGTATATGAAATATGACTAGTGTGTTCGTTTCAGGGGAGATCAGTACTGGCATTATGTTTCTCGTGCCTTGAAACAGTTACTTTGGCTTGATGTTTGGTATCAAGTATTTATAACTTATATATTACTAATTCATTAATAATTTTCAGTTCGGCTAATCTGAAATGTCAGATATCATTACCAAACTTCAAAGGGTGCTATGGGCAGAGAAATGTAGAAGTAACAAAGTGGTACATGAACCATTTGGAGCTCATGTCAGTACACTATTGATTGATGGTTTGCTAGTGGGCAGAATGATTTGTTACATAGTGCTTTATCTTTTTCTTCCAAAGATAGAATGATTAAATAGTTCCCTTTCAAAACACGTATCATAGCTTAACATCAAATATGTGTCGAGATACTTTTTTTTTTTTTCCATACGTTTGATTATACACACGCGTGCTGTTGACTTAAAGGGCGACTTCACCAATTTTTAACTTGCATACTGTGGCTTTACTCTTAAGGTGTAAATGAACATTAATGCTTTCAAACTTCCCTATATTAAAATATTACTCTGCTTTTAGAGAAAAATCCTGTAGATGACATCGCCCGGAGGAGTTTTTCATCATTTGGAGTTCAGATGTTGTCATCTGGGGAGCTCTGAAAAAGGAGGTTACCCATAATTAGTGTGAGCAACTAATCTGAGTTAAAGGTTCCTCCAAGCGATGTCAACTGGAGGCATTTTTTTATCTATAAGTATATTTTGATATAAGGACGCCTACTACCCAAACCAGAAGAACCAATTTCAAAATCAGTGAAGGCGCCCTTTATTTGTTGTGACGATACATATACAGATTTTCATGAAACGTGTTAAACCTGTTTCCAACAAGTGAGTCATCACCCAGTGTAAAATATGTAAACATTGTGTTTCAGTAATTAGCCAAACCGTATTCGCAAACTGTTACATCTCACAGGCGTGTGCACACATGTCTTTTAAACTCTAAATTTGTATATCTACGATTCTCCTTAAAGTTCCCTCTCCTTTGCAGATGGTTTCAGTAGGTGCTCACATGACAAGACTGGGAGGTCATGAGTGGGTGGAACTGTGAAATTCAATAAGCAGCTCAGCATGTGATAATGTTCATGCTAAGGGATAGCAATTCCCCTGAGTGATTTCATCCCCATAAGAATGCACAGACAGAGGCCCCTGAATCACACTTTAATGGTGTAAAGCTTTTCCTTTAAAAAAAAAAGTGCGTCTTGCTGCTGTACTTGTATGCTGTCTTGAAGTTAGAGTTCTGTGATGATCACTAAATTAAATGGCACTCAATTTAAGACTAAATGTGCTAGAATAATTTATTATTTTCAATTTGATTTCAATTCCTAAAAGAATTATCCCCATTGTGAATAATACAGTAATTTACTCACAGCAGAAATTATTTACAATAGTTGGTGCCCAAAACTGATCAGCGGAATTATATTTAAGTATCCAATATCCAGCACCCTGAATTATATCACATCTTGTATCACGGTATTAAATCCATATATCTTCCAAGAAAAGGCATTTGTTTATTGACACCATGACTTTGTTTCAGTGTCAGCTCAAGCAAACCAGGTGTAAACTGATTCACGTTATAACTGTAGTGATACTCGGTGGACTGCCTTCAGCGTCATGTGCTTCTTCATGCTGCTTGACTCAAATTGAGAAGGAGGCATTGCCAGAGATTGTTGTAGCTAATGTGCTTATTTCTGTCAGCTCAGTTGACAGCACTCATCCAGCAACCTGACAATGAGTCACAATCAGAAGCAAGGTACTGGCATCACCTTTAACTGAGTTATGTGTGTTTTGTGCATGTGATGCACATGTGTATGGTTTTTTTTTGTGTGTGTGTGTAGGCCAAGGGATGTTGCATAGTGTTTGTGCATCTGTCTCTGTGAGCATAACTGTGAGTGGCTGGGCAGGTAATGGCAGGATGAAATTATGGCAGTGGGCTGTCACACCCACAACTCTCCCTCTATGAGCTGTGGTGTCAGATTGTCTCATCAATGTGTTGAAAAATGTGGCTCATAGTGAGATTTCTGTCTCAGGATGGGCTTGGATAGCATTGTCGTCCACTTTGTTCCAGGTCAGGTATGTACACCATGCAGTGAGTGGGCATGTGCTATGTTGACATATTTCCCATCTGTAACTGGGGTGCACTTTGAGTGTCTGCATCTGTTACTTACAGTGCTATCACCCTGGACCCATGATGTTTGAGGATGACACATGTTTGTGAGTAACAGGAAGAATTCCAATGCTTTTGGAAAAGTGATGCTTTTCTGTGGAGATCTGACTGGCATCTTGATAAACCAATCACATTTGTGCACTTGACAAACTAATAAGGAGGGACTGGTGCTGTTCTGGGGGAGAAGCTGGACCCACTGCATGTTGTGGCTGAGAGGAGAATGGTGTCCAAAATGCTCTCCATCCTGGACAATCCCTCCCACCCACTCTACTGCGTGTTGGCTGCATAGAGGAGCACAGGAGATCCTTTCTCCCAGTGGCCATTAAACTGTTCAACTCATCCCCCTTCTGTAAAAAGGAGGGGACCACATGGTCAAAATGGTAACTAGTATTGTTTTGATTTTATTTATTTTTACTCCTCTAGCTGGGTTTTTTTCTTACTTATTGATCAGTAGTTTGTACTTGTACTTGTTTATTGTCTTTGGTTGGTGGAAGTTTTTTCCTTTCTTTTCTACTTTTCATGTGGAGAACAGCTGTAATAAGGCAACACAATTTCCCTATGGATCAATAAAGTTGAATCTTGGATTTCACTACAGTTGTAAAAACCTTAAACCTAACCTGAAAGTCTGCTTTGCATTGCATTATTGTTTTTATAATACAAAACCCCTACATTATGAATACATACAGTAGGAATAAGAGATTTTAAATAATATGTCAATATTCTGGAGAAACAAATGTGAAAGCTCCAATTTGATCAGAGGGCCAAAACCTGATAAGGAATTTGCCTCCAATATCTGTGCTGTACAGTATATTCATTGTATAATTACTATACCAAAATAGGAAAGGATCATTATGTGACTAATAATTGCGGGTTCCTGGAGAGAACTTCAAAATCATAAAATATTTTTCTTCACCGTGCAAATCATTTTCCTGTCATTTGACAGACTTATGTTCCTCTGGTTACCAGGTTGTCTGCCTTTTTTCTTGTTGTTGTTGTTGTTTTTGTTAATTTTGCAAACTGGCTACCTTTTGCTAGCTCTTTGACATTTTGCTTTGCTTTGAGCTTTATTATTAACATCTTTGCTACTGCTTATGTTGTCAGACAACTCCCCTTTAATCTAAATGCCAACTCTCAATTATTACTGATAAAACATGTTTTATCTTCCACAAAATTTTTATATTGATGTAAATTAGCTCATCTACATGTGAAACTAGACATTTCCATATAGTATCCAGAATTTTATTACTTTATAAATTTGCTGCAGCACAGAGCCTATAGACCAAATACTGTCTAAATAATTAGGATCTGGACTGCAACAGAGGTCATATCTAATATTACACAGTATATGATCTGAATATGAGTGAAATTCTGACATTACTCTTTGATATACTTATAAGAATTATGTTTAACAGATGAACTCTTGACTTCATACTTTAAAATTGAAATTTAGCGTACCTTTAAGTGGGGGCTCTATTGGACTTTGGGATTACAGATGAACCTCAGCTGTGTGTGCATGCGTTTGTGTGTTTGTGCGCGTGAAGGGGTATGTGCTCACCCAGGCTATGTTGGTGATGGCAGGCGTTTTGCATTTTAATGACAAATCAAGTATGCTAACTCGCGTTTTTAAAATGAAAGTGCTCTAAATGTCGCCTGGCTGTCAGAAAGAGATTTAAGTAGTCTGATGAAAAGAGAACAAAGAAGACAAAGTAGGGAGGCTTGGTACACTGAGAAATGAAATAAAACCTTGTATGGCCTGTCAGCTGTGTCGTTTTATATTCATATCTAAAGAACATTATAGTATTACTCTGCTGCTCATGGCTCACTCATCTGTCTCCCCTAATTCGTCACAGGCACTGCTTTGTCTTTCAAGTTGCTGTATGTCATCACAGGAAGGGGCCTTCTAATTGACAAATGAGTGTCACAGACTTCAAGTGCTCCTTTTCCATCTATGCTAGGTAGACTATGGTTGTTTGATGGTGAAGGGAGAAGGTGGAGGAAGGGGCCTGTTATTGGTAGAAACCCAGTAAGAGGCTTTAGACTGGTCCTAGAATGAGAAGTGACAACGAAGAGAGCCTGTCATTGTCTTGTCTAAGTGTTCAATCTGCAGAGATGCCAGTATGCAGATAAAGTGTCAGTTAGGAGGAGAGGATATGAAACATTGGCAGTATGAAGTCTTCAAATCACTTAACTGGTAGCGAAGAGTGTGTGTGTCTGGTAATAGTGGTGGCGAATTCTGTTCTGCTGAGGAAATATATTTCATATCCGATCTATCAGGCCTGTTTAAGCCGATTTTCTCGGATAAACGGATCTGTGTCTCATAAATTAAGGAAGATGCAGAGCTCTCCCAGCCCCCTGAGATTTAAACCAAAGAGATGAGACGGACAAGGTCTGGCAGGAAATAACTTATTCATATTTTATATCATTGTATGGTATTGAAAAAACAACCTTTTTAATTTTCACCAGGATGTTTTTTAAATTATGTACTACTCCTGGGAAAGTGATGGAATCACATAGTGCAAAGGATGTTATGCTTAATGGATGCTTCATCTTGGTTCTCCATCTCTCCAATTTGAAGTTATATCGGAATGTTTTGATTGCTGCAAATATTGTTCTCGCTGTTGAGGACAGTTAAAATAGTGCCAACAGAGAGCTCAAGCTACTGAGCCCTGTAGTGAAGTTGTAAAGAATAATTTGTTCTATTTATCAAAATTATACATGTGGTATGTGATGGCTCGCATCATTTAGTCAAAGCAAAATTGTAGTTTCACTTGAAATGTAATTGCATAGACCTTTTTAAAATGATAAATGTGAGCCCCATATTTCATACACCACCTCTCAATGCATCGGATAATTAGGACACACATCTTCCAGTGTAACGAAAACCCAGTTAAAATTCGAGATGCATAAACTAGACAGAGTGGAGTAGATCATCAGCTGTTGTGTCTTTCTTTACAATGGGAAATAAGTTAATTTAAACAGTACATTACATTCTGAATACCTTTTTAATTAAGAAAAACACTACTTTAGCGATCCCCTTGTTGTTATTGGATAGCTACACATAAATGCATCAAAAAGTATCAGCAGGCAAAGTCATTGCAGGTCTTGACTCAGAGATTTACAACTTTAGATGAGTTTATGTTCTCTCACTACCGTAGGACTTTCTTTGACAAAAAGTAGTCAATTACACCACATCTGAGTAGTTTAATCGCACCACCCTGTTTGCTCCTGTGGTTTCACTCTTTTCATGTAAATGAAAATATTTTCCTACTAAAGTTGTACGAAAGTTGTAAGTTACTATGGTAACGAACTACACAGTGACACTACACAACAGTGCTTGACATTGCCCACTGAAAATAAACTACAATACTTATGTCAATCATAATGCAACAACAAGTCTTATTAATGTGTTATTAATATTTTTTGACAATAGTTTATTATTCTGTTGCTCTATCCTATAGAGGAAATATTTCAGTGTCTGGTGTAGACAGAAACAAATGTCTTAATCAAGATACACATAAGACTCTGTGCATCACACATGCTATACTTCCCTATGTAGAGATAGTGTAAGACAGCAGAGCAGCTAACCTATCCGCCTTCAGTTGCACAGTTCCTTTACTCTAAGTAAAACTTATCTAACATAAATCTTTATCTCTCTGTTCGAACACTACAAAAGCCCACTGAACCATGTGTTAATCACTGTCAGGAGCTGCCATCAGCCTTCTAGAGCGTCCCTCAACCTTCTCCCTTCTTCAGTTGAAGCCCATCTTGTGGTTTAGGATTCTGAATAGAACGTCTTTATGTTCCTTTTGTTCACATTATATATATATAGTCGCCAGTGATGCCATTCCTTTTATGACTGCGTCACATTTTTTATTGTATATCCCAAGACGGATGGCGTGCCACTGACATAGAGATTTACAGGCCTTCAGCTTGCAGTGGCAGAGCTTTAGAAGGGTCTGCTGACATCTAGCCAACACTTTGGAGGAGGAGAATAAAAGCTGACATTTTATTGGCTCTGAGAGAGTGGGGGGAGAGAGAATGAGAGAGAGAGAGAGAGAATGAGAGAGAGAGAGAAAGAGTAGAGTTGGGGGGAGCAAGGAAAAGCGGTTCAGTTTCTTTATAATTTTCAGCATTGCCAGCTGTCATGGGGACCTTGCTAAAAAGAGGGGATTTATTGGGTATTATTTAGAAACTTGTCAGTGGTAATGACTACAGCTATGATTTCAATTATCACCCACTAAATATAGCTAAATTCACTGCCTTGCTGGCCATAATGAGCCGTCCTGACATCATTTTTCAAAAATTCGATACTATGCTATTTTAATATTTTATGTTGACCGCCGATTTAATTTTCCTCCCTGGTGCTTGGCATGTGGCAAGGTCCCACTCCCTCATACGCAGTTGGATAGTCAGAGCTATTGAGTTCAAAGCTGTCCCAGGGATATATTTTTTCCATTGACAGAAATCCAATTAGTTTTAGTACACAGTCTGGCTGAATAAAAAGGGTCTTAAAATCTACAATATGTTTCCTTAGCGTTTTAGCAGAGTGCAAAGCCAGTGATGGATCTTTATGATTTGACCTGATGGGGCCCAAGTGGACATACTCCCTTTTCTATTTTGGCAAGTGAAAAACAAACTACCCATATGTCTTACTCATTCTGATAGGCCCAGCAGAGTCTTTTGATATTGCGTAAACATCTGCTGTATAGTGCGTGCACTGGCTAAGATCTTGACTCTCGTACATATTTAAACATTTATTAAATACTTTACAACTAGTACATAAAACTCTGCCGAAACACCATGTAAATATTAGAGGGGGAAAAAGTCAGATGTATAATTAATTAGTGACATGTTTAGTAAGTAGACAATTTTGGGAGAGTAATGTGTACTCAGGTTTTGACATGAGGGTGTGCATTTATAAGTGAGCATTAAAAGGAAGATGATTAGTTCTGGCACTTGGCTATCAATAACAAGCCTGCTGCTTGAAGTTGATGATGTGAGTGAATTTCAGTATTGTAAATCCAATTTCTTTTTTATTTTATTTTCAATACGTCTTTCTAATTTGCAGTGGTTTTAAAGAACATGAATGCAAAGTCATTCAATATACCCGTCGCCAACTAGGACCTCTCTGTGTTAGGGAAGAGAGAGCCAGTTATGTTCGGGACGCTACCTATTTTAGCCCATAACTCTAAGCAATGTTTATATTCATCCCATCACACTCAACCATCTCCCTGATTGATGATGTAAGCAACTGGAAGGCATGGGACATATTAGACAAGAGGATGAAGAGGGGCAGACATACTTCTACTTCCCTTGGCTGAGTCCCAAATGGAAAAAAACAGGGGGAAAAAAATGGAGCCAGTTTTGGAAAAGGAACAAAGGAGCTTCCTTTGGTATGGTTTACGCCATTTTGGTCGCTCCATGGCTTTCAATCTCCCACAGTCTATCCTACAGGGCCAAGGGGTGAAAAGTGAAGACAGATACATGTGTGTATCCATGCCAAGATTTAGGAGAATGATTGCCGTTTTTGCCATGTTTTGAGGTTTAGGGGATGATTATATTCTAAAGGGGGCTTCGTGATAAATCTCGTCAGTAGACGCATAAATCCTGTGATTATAAATTGCATTTAGAAGCTGTTGTCTTTTAAGCTATGATTTGAGTCAATATTGAAGCGATAAACTACAGTATATGTAAGCCATCTAATTTGCTTGCTCCGCAATTTTAGGCCCCTAACAGCTTTCATGGGTGTCTCCTCTCAATTTTTTTGGAAGCTTTTAGAATGTTTAAACCATCTTTGGCGCTGGACAGCTGTGCCACATTCCCGCCACAGCTGTAACTCATTTCCTGTTTCCATTTCAAATAGAACTTACTCACATGTTTCACAGCTTTCACTTATAAATACCACTGAGTGTCCTTCCAGGCTGCTATCCCAAAAACTTCAGATGGGAAGATCTGTGTGAGATAACGCCCCCTGTGCTCTCACCTGGCTGCACTCTTTCCCTTTCCTCAATTATTTTAACTTGTTTATAGTCTGTATTTACTTGTTCCATTTGAGAAGCATGAAGCATAAGTTTGGAAAACTGTAGTTGGGAATGTGCTCAAAAATCAAGGGCAAGCAATTTTTTAGGAGGCTACATCTGACATCCATCAGCATGGAAATATGGTTTAATGGTCAGGCAGGCTGCAAGACATCAGTAAGCCGTTGCCTCACTTTTCCACCCAGGGACATATTGAGATAAGAAACAGTGATGGCATGTTTCATGTCCAAGCTGCTGACATGTCTTCGCTGGAAAACTACAAGGAACAATTCTTCATTTTGGGGCCAGTACTTTGTGTAGTACAATATTCATACTCTCTGTTTTCCCTCATAAAACGGTGTCTATCCATTAGGATAAATGCATTGGCTCCTTCATAGTTGTTCCACTGTGAGCTGCTGACTGCACTATTAGCTGACAGTATGATTATGTGAACAACAGACCAAACAGTCTTCTGATCGTCTCTGTCTGTCCAGACGTTTGGTGATGTTTAAGAGTTTCTCCCCAGTGATAATGGTGAGATAGCTTTTGTACCGGGGGCACTATAGAGTTTCTTTATTTTCTCCCTCTGTCTGGAGCTCAGGGCCCCTGGGTCCTCCAAAGCTCAGAACATGTCTGTACTCAGATGTTTCCAAACACCAAACAGCAGAGGAAGAAGACAAGGAGGAAGAGGAGGAGGAGGAGGAGGAGGAAGAAGGGATAAAGGCGAGACAAAGGGAAATAGGAGGAGGGTAAGGAATCCTCACAGGGACAAAGTATACATGTACACGCAGACCAGGCAGAGAGGCCCAACAGGGTCTGAAGACTTGTGATCTGAGGGCTGTTTGTGTGTCAGTCAGATCAAAGTCTTGTGAATAGAAGGCGAAATCCCTTTACCTTCTCTGACTATGGCAGCTCTTATTCGCAGCTAGGTAAAGGAGGGGGATGATAACGGAAGGCTACATTGACATTCTTTGGGTTTTTCTGGTTTTCATTGTTGTTTTGATAAAGTAAAAGACATTGGTCCTGTCACATTTTTTTATTCATCCAGCTTCAGTTGGTGTAGTTTAACAGCATTAGGCGTATACATGTAGCATTTGTTTGTCAATTAATATCACCACAATGATTTCCGGGGTTTTCGATACATTGTTCTGGGCCAACAAGAGGTGCTATTTTCATAATTTCATTGTTAGCTGGATTTGTTGGATTGACATTAATTCACAGGTTTCTGGCTTTCTTTAATACTGTTTAAGGTAGCTATGATAAACATGTAAAAAAAATTGTTAGAAGGCAACTATACAAGGACATTATTTACGGATTTAGTTTTCACACATCAAAATTTTGCTGATTCCCCATGCAAGAGGCCATTCACAGTTTACAGTAAACAAGGTCCTTTGAGAGTAAGACCAATATGAAGATACAACTCAAAATGAAAGGTTGGGAAAAAAAACTGGAGAAAACAAAAATGCCCCTCATTATATTGTGGTTGACTTTATTCTGCAACTTTAGTAGCAATGCAATGTTTTTTATTTATTTTTATTTTTTTACTCAGGTGGCATGGCAATAGTTACACAAACATTTGTTGTCTGTGCACAGAGGGAGATATTAAGTTGTTATTCAGCTGTGCCAGGCCTGAAGAACAACCGCTTAATTTGCATAAATGTGTTTGCCTTGTTTGACACATTATAGCCTGTTATTTTGGACATTTTCTTGAGGTGTGGGTGAACTATAATCTCAGTGCAAACCCCAAATGCAATGCTTAATATTATTTGTATGGAGTTTTTTTTTTTTTTAACAATTTGTCAAAAAAATAAATCAATAAATTAGTAGGTGACAGTGTTGCTACACAATCACCTTGAAATTACTTGCTTTGTTTGCAGTTATATTAGCCCTCCTGTTGCCTGTAAACTGTCCAGGAACTGCTGTCTTTTGCGGACATGTATAGCTATTCTAGAGTACATACTGTATCAGTGGCCTTTTGTTATCGTTTTAGTTGTGATTTTATGTTGTGATGTTGGGAATGTAAAAGTGTATATAATTGGCAGCTTGAGCTCAGCTACAACACTTCTTAAGCAAACTTGAATTGTTGCGTAACCTCATCAGTAGCTAATGAAATCATTAAACCAAGCCAAATGGTTAAATACTTCTCATTAACACTACATGTTAGGCATCCACTTATTTAAATGGTGGGCATCTGGGGCAGTTGCAAGGGAGTGATGAATATACACATAATCAGAACTAACTTGTTATACCACTATACAACAGGCCCGTGTTTTACAAACAGCTTTTCATGGTGTGCCAGACAGTCCGTCACTTATACTCACCCCCTCATGCTGGGATTGTGTAGTGAGTGTATCCGTCCATGGACCCGGCTGTTTAAATTAATTATTAGTTTTATAGCGAACCCCGAGGCCTTGCAGAGGCAGCTAATCCCTGCAGAGGGCTAATCCGACCCCACGTTACACAAAATCAATGCCGGTCTTTGGTGTTGGCATGCCATCAGGGCACGGGGACACATGTCAGACAGGTCTCCTGATTTTTTCATGAGGTGTGTTTTTTGAAGTGGTAAAGTCAGTGGAGGATGCTCGAGGTACCCAGAATTTAAAAGAATATCCGGAAGCGAGAAAAGGCTTGTATGACCAAATTTCTCATGGGTTGATGCTGATGCAAGTGTATGTGTTTTTTGTGCATTTTAACCAAAAATAGAATAGGTATTGAAGAGAATGCCATCACAAATTTGAGTTGTATACATTTATATTAAAGCAGTCTGTACAGAAATCATATGATGATAGTGATTGTGAGCTTAAAAAGAGATAACTTAATAGACTTTTGTGTTTTAAATCACTTCGCCACTACATACTGTCTCAGGGTCTTCCAGTGATAACTGTTTGTTGATAATCCTCCTCTGGATGTTTGATAGGTAGTGACTGTTATATTAGAACCATCCATGACCTTCTGGCTACCCTGGCGATGATGGATGTGTGAGGTGGATGAGTGTCCTGCAGTCATTAAAGATTTGAAGGGATTTTGTTTACAGTGACTGACTGCACATCAGGTAGTCTGAGTTATGTCATGGCTGCTCTTTTCTCTGATTTAGTGGCTGAGGATCAGTGCCAGTTGCTGTAAACATCAAGCTATTTCTTTTGCCTGGTAATTTAATAAAAGGAAAGATTGGAACAGTCATTTTGAAAATGTCAATTTGTGTCTTTTTAGTAATAAATCATTTTTTTTAATGACCTAAGATGAGAACATCCTATTTTGTCTTGGCAATGATATAGACAGTTGGTGTTTTGAGATCAGTTTAATCTTGTCAGATTTGATACATTGTCAAAATTGAAACCACCATCCATTTTCTTTTACTTTGTCAGGTTTTAATATCATTCAGAGAAAATATGAATATTTCTCATTTCTCAGTCTCATTTCATATTCTCAACTGTCTGTCAGTAATTGAGAGAGGGAGAGAGACATGATCTGACCCAGTCCCCATTTTTTTTTTGCACCTCTCATTCTGCCTATTAATTTTGGATTACCCGCTTTCTTTCTCTCTCACGGTGACTGGCGGCTGAAGATAATAGCTTTCATAATGTGTGGAGTTTCACTCCAAGCTCTTCTGTGTTTCTCTTTATGGGCGAACAAAAAATGCCAGGCCTACTCAGTCTGTTAATTTCCTCTATTGGGAGATTAATGAGAGAAACAGTGCTGTCTCTAGCCTTTTGTGACAGGCTTCAAAGCCCCTGTACAGGAGGACTCGTGTCTGTTCATTTGTAGAGTTCACACGGGCTGGTATTACACTGTGGCAGATGATTAGGGAGGCTAGCACATGATCAGAACTATATGTGATAATTATCGCTGCCCATTTTGTTTAACACTTGTGATCAGATTTGATACTGTAGATAAGAGCCCATTGTGGGATTTTATGTCACTCAGCAAGTGGTTTACAAGATGTTTACAACATCAGACATAGTAAATGTTTAATGTGAGTTTGACTTTATGAAGTGAAACTTCTGTGAAATGACTGTGGCTCTGGTAGGGGCGGCCACTAATGATAAAATGACATGGATAAAAAAAACCTTGTGTCTAGTCATGAGACTTGTGGGTTTGACTGTTATGTTCTTATCTGTAATACAAGAAGACATTCATTGTTAGGGCAATTTAATATACTGAGTTATTTTGAGTTCATCCAACCTTTTTCCACACTGCTTATCATTTATACATTTGCATTTGTTCAAGAACAACTGATTAGTTAAGTAGTTTCATTGCTCATTGGTCATAAACATCCTGTACACTTTAGGGATGATTCTTACATGTGGTAGTAGAGTGGTGTTAGTCTTAGGGCACTTTTGTGATTTGCATAATCTGGTTGTAAATAATTTACAAATTTGAAATCATGCAGTATATATCATGCAGTAGTAAAAAAAAGTAAAAGTAAAAAAAAAAAAATACAAATTGTTTTATTAAAATTAAAGGTGGGCTGACTGACAGAATATGAACTTACACACTAAGTTAGGGTATAAGAATACGTTCTACCTTAAAAGTTGCTGGTAGCTGCTGGTAGCTCTCAGAAGCTGTAGCTGTGTTGCTAGCTAACGGTTACTAATAAAAACAAATTACAGTTTACATTGTTTTCATTGATAAGCATAGCCACACAAATTACAGGCAACATTTGACATATCACCGCCCGTCTCTTTTTTTATCCTCACGTGTTATATATCATCCTATAACACAGCACTAGTACATGCTACATAATAAGGAAGCCAAGGGTTACTAAGTTGCCCAGGAAAAAATTATATCATGTGTAATGAAACACATGGAAATGGAGTGAAGATGAATAATTCAAGCTGAGCAGCACTTCTGTATATTAGTCTGTATGTAAAATGAAGTGCTATGACTGTAAAATTAACTGCATATCAAACCTTCAAATAGTACAGAATCCTAAGTTTTGCAGCTGTTCCTCAGTCTAATAGAACTAGTAAAACCTCTTGTTAAAAGCATGAACTCCAATATCTTATTATATGACTAGCACTATCAAAAAGAATCTGTCATAGACTTTTGTTTGAGATCACCTTTACTGTAAGATTGACACTGTGTGCACCATCTACATTACCTTTCATCTTACATCATAATCATAACTGTTTAATCCCCAAATCATTCTGTAAGCCAGTGGTTCTCAGTCCTGGTCCTCATGGACCCTTGCTCTGCTTGTTTTCCAAACACCTCTTCACCACCCCCCCGCTGATTACCTGAATCAGGTGTGCTCAGGCAAAGAAGCCGGAGGACACCAAATCACATCACGTCACCTTGGTCTAAGATGGTATGTCTTTTTCTTCTGCTCCTACCATTGAAAATGGTCTCCTTAACCACACACATCAAATGACTGTGTAAACTGGTTGGTCAAGTGCATAAAAGTCTGGTTTGATTGTCACATAATGCTCTTTCATTGCGGACAAGTAATATTTCCAAAAATCAATGGCTTATATTAATTTGTGGGTCATTTTGTTCATTCTGTGCTGATTGCATAAACTTTAGCAGTAGTTATAAGGGACATTCTAAAAGATACTTGCAGACTTAAAAATAAATAAATCCAGCATCCTTTATTTGTAGAAAATTGCTGCATTTTCATTCCTAATACAACTTATGACAGCATGTTGCATTTTCCAGGCACAGTATCATATCATAGAAAACGACTGACCATCCCTGCTCTATTTTTATTGTTGCTGCTCAGAAAGAAATAAAACATTCATGTTTCGTGGCTGCACAAAGTTAGGCAAAAATGAAATTGGGAAGAAAAACTTGCTGTACACCGGCAGGGGAGTTGTGTGTTTGCTTTACGTGGCTTTAATTAAAGGTTTTGAGAGAGAGGAGACATTTCTTTTGCTTTATGGGTCTCTTTGCCAGCTTGGCAGCAGCACTAGCATTTAAATGCCCATTAACAACCTTTTAACTGTCAAGATCTTTTGAAATATAGATATTTACTTTCCCTGCTGCTTCAGAGTCACCAAAATTACTTTTAATAGCACAAGTGCTGATATTAATATGTTCCTTCATGAGCAGCGGGCTAGCTGCATGTCATTCTAGTGCAAAGAAGTTTGCCAATGACGTTTGATTAGGAGTGCAAGCGAAGATTAATAGATGTTTCTTCTCCTCATTTGTTATCGCTCTTTTAGTGCTTTGACTGACTACAGCATGTGATAAATAGAGGGAAGCCTCTGCATTTCCTGAGTGTGACACTATCTCTCTGCTCGTCAACCCGGGCTCTGTGCTGATGCGATGTCTTCTCTGACAGCACATCCAAAGTCAGCTGCCTAGTCCTGTGCAATTTCAGCAGCTGAGGGAAAGGTGTTTGGGATCTGCATTTTAATCCTGGCCTGTTTAATGTTTGCCCCCTGACAATCTGGGCCAGACATCATTTTAATGGTATGTACAATGATAAAGCCAATAAAATGTCAGGATGATTGATAATCTGAGCATTATAGCAATATGACTTTCCAGTTCTTCTCTGTGCTCCAATGATGGTTCCCAAATTGAATTCTTTATGTGCGTGTGAATGTATGCATGCACATTCACATGGCATTCGTGGGTGCATCTTTGCTAAACGTTAGGTAAGGCGACAAGAAATTTTGTTCTTTTTTTATGCGATTCAATTTTTAGTGTTTATGCAATACCTTATTTCCAAAATAACAAACCATTTGGGCTGAATAGATTATCTCTGAAATTTGGCCTGTTTACTGCATTTGTCTAGAAAATATGGATTGGAGTAGGAGCAATTATTAAGAAGATTACCATATTTCTTCTTATATTAATGCTATGAAATCTTGCTTTCCTCCAAGTGTCAGAAGCTGTGAATGTATGAACCAGGCCAGCTGGCTTATTTTTGTCACTGGGGATGGATGAGATGTGAGGGAGAGGAGCCTGTCCATATCTCTTGACTTATGAACCAAACACAGGTGGATATTGACACGCCACAGATGCCAGTGAAGCAATGAACTTTTACAGTTGCATTATGTTTGTAAGGCTTAGATTTGATTGTTATCCAAATCTGACTTTTTCTTTAAGAAACTGGTTAGTAACATTATCACTGTAATTTATTCAATCTGTGAGATTTGCTTTCTTTTAAACATTAACCTGTTGATTTATTTCGAGCTGTTCTTCAAACCTGTAGGTTCACCTCAACCCTTCTGGATGAGATCACAGGTCTGCTTCATTGATTTATTGCTTGCTTTTTGCAAACCAATAGTAGTCGGTTTGAGATTGACAACACGTGCAGGCCTGTAGTGGATTTGGAATCTCTGCAGACCTAAGCAACAGCTCCTTTTATCTTCAGCAAAGTCAGAGCACTTCTGCTTCTGACAGACAGTCATAGAAAGTTCTTTGTTTTATGTAAATGGTGATTGATGACATGCCTGGCATCGCCTGCATTTAAAAAAAAAAAAAAAGTATTGATGGCTGCTCTCAGTAAAGTGTTAGTCCAGGTGACAGTGCAATCCATTTTAAGATGAATGAGAGAGAGTAAGGGAGGCACAGAGTGAGGGACTTCAACAGGAAAGTCATCAGCACAAGTTATGCATTTGTAACTCTCGTTCCACGATTTCAGGAACCATTGGAATATATTTCTACACATTTCTATCGTGCTTCAATTCATTTGGGTCAATGAAGCCTTAACCACTAAGACAGAGCACTGGAATGCTGCATGTCAACGCAACACTAAATATTGCACCTTGTAGTTGGACAATTTTTGCTCATAAGAATCAGTATACATTTTCACTTCCTGCTATCAGCTTACTTTAGTTAATGCCTGGGACCACAAACGTCCTAATAATGGGGACTGTGGCTAACCATGATACTGCAGTAACAACTGCATTGTGTGCATTGGTTGTATTGACATACAAATTGAGTGATAAAACTTTAGGAGGGAAGAACTTTGCTACATAACGCATTCTTATAGCGCTGTTTTGGTAAAGGGTAATATTCTTGATGTGGAATAATGTTTTATTATGAGCGTAGTGTGAACATGGTCAGTGTTTTATTCCATAGGGCTGGACGACTGTGTTTTTAGATGATTTGTAAAATGTATAGCTTATATTCTAAAAATTAAGTACCTACAAT
This sequence comes from Channa argus, assembly GCF_033026475.1. Taxonomy (NCBI): domain Eukaryota; kingdom Metazoa; phylum Chordata; class Actinopteri; order Anabantiformes; family Channidae; genus Channa; species Channa argus. Next base: position 38,654,646 of record NC_090197.1, read on the forward strand.
GTGTGAATAAAGGTCCGAATAACATGAGCAATATTGGACTGCATACCTGTTTGGGGTCACGTAATGCAAATAGAATCTCTCTGCCGCAGTCTGCAGGACTGTTGTAACTTCATGTTTCTCCAGATTACAAGTAGCTGGCTGGTTTTTATAAAGCATATTTAATAGTTGGCTGAAAAGGACTCTCCACACTGATCTTTGCTCTCGGTTGTGTTTAACAAGGCATTATCTGTTACAAGAGGTGAAGCAACAGTGTGCAGACTCTACTACATGCAGTCTGTCTCTACCTGCCTGGGCTACTGTTAGCTACCCAGATAGCTAAACCTATCCTTAGATATCGGCAGATATTTTGAAATACAAACAGCAGAGGAAGATGCGTTAGTGTTTAGAATTTCCTGCTCTGTTTGTGCTGACTGTTAAAGAGGACGTCCCATGTTCTATTTAGTTGAAGCATCTTATGCTGACTGTGTGAGATAACAATGACTACCTTACAAGTAGGGAAGGGTTTTACATTTTTTGCTCAAATGCCTTTCACATAAAGTCTCAAATATGTTTCAGTCGTGTTTTTATGCTTACTGCGTTTTTAAAAATGAATTACAATTTTGAATCCTCTCAAAGCTAAAAAAAGACTTTTATCTTTTGCGCATATCACCCAGCCCTATAATTAAGTTAATACACTTTTTACAGAATGGTCTGCACTTATATAGTGCTTTTCCTCCTATTGGCACTCAAGTGCTTTACACTGCTTCTCATTCACCCATTCACACAAGCAATCACACACCCATTGAGGAGCTGCTATGCAGCAACTAGGTTGGGGTTCAGTGTCTTGCTAAAGGACACTTCAACATGTCACAGGAGGAGCCATGGATCGAAATAACTGGATTGGTGGATGATCGCTTTACCTTCCTCCACCACAGTCGCCTAGAAATGTACTTTGCATTTTTTCTGAAGCTGCCTTTTGGCAATATTTTATGTTTTTTTTTTAAATAATTCATATAGGCTTACTTGGATGAGTATTTACCTAAAAATTATCAACACATTCACGGTAAATGAAAAAGCTCCTATGGCTTGTCATAGTAGAGGCTACCTGTCTGTCAGTTAAGGCTCATTTAGTGCCTGTGGGACTTGTCCATTTACAGGCACTGGATTGGTTTGAGTTGGATAATGTGTCCATGATCCACTGGGGCAGCCCCATCCCCACTACTCCATCTCATCTTTGACTTTGGGATGATAAATGTGAATATATGTTTGCACTATATGCTTTTACACTCCACAGTAATGCAGTTTCACTAATGGAGCCACTATCGTATATGTAGCAGTGAATGTTCAAAGGAGAGAAAATGTGGATAGCAGAGAGGTCTGATAAAAAAACAATAAGTCTACATATGTGCAGAAAATCTATAACAAAAACTACTCCAGAATAGACCTGGTGCTGATGTGTGTCTGACAGAACCAGATTTAACAGATGCTTCAAGGGGACCTTAACCCATGAAATCATGCTGTCCTGCATCTAAAGCCCCACCCTCTAACTGCTGTATAAATAGATTCTCGTGACAGGGTAATTCATCTCTGGCCATGAGAACATCAGCTTTAAAAGACAGCTCGCTGAGACCCTGTGCTTGTTAGGGGCCAGATCAGCAGCCCAGATGCCTGGGATGTAAACTCATGAAGAGAAGATTAATTTATCTGTCATCCCTGACTTTGACAGTTGTTGTAAATTTGAGTCTGGCCTCTGCACATGGAAGGGAGAGGATGGGTGGGGATAGTGGAGGGGGGGTAAAGAAATGGAGAGGAGTGTGAAGAGGCAGGATGGCATTAACAAGGGAGGGGTAAGGTAGGGGTGAACGTGTGTCAGAAATTTCAAAGATATAATATTGACAAGAGAACTCACTCACTCACTGCTGGTGTGCACCTGGACTGCATCTACAGCCCACTTCTCCAGATGATGTGTTTGGAAACCGATTGTTAGGAGAATGTTTTGCAGTGATTTTAGCCAACCTTCCCCTGCCCCTTTCTTCTAAAAGCACCCTTCCTCTCCACAAATTTTTCCCCCTACTGCTCTTTTAAGATGGTGGCCACATAAGGCATGCTGAAAAATGAGTACTGGTGGTGTCAAAGAAGCCATTTGGGGTCTGATTGATGGTAGCAGGAGAACCACAGCGCCCATGTCTTCTGATCTCCCTATGTGGAAGCTCATGCCTGGCGCTCTCTGAGAAACAGGAGAAGTTTTTTTTACAAGTTAATGCTGCTGCCAGACACACTGCATTATATTTCTCATCATATCTGTGACAGTGTTTCAGAAAATAGATGACGAATTGGCATGAATGAAATGTTTATCATTTGAGAAGATGATGAGCTGTCATTGGCAGCAAAATGGATAAAAAGTTGATGTAGTCATCAGAATCATGGTCATAGTGGCAAGGACGATGTACTTTATATCTAAGGCTTACTTTTGACCTGAATTCATAATTGTAATCATAATTCAGTTGGATTAATAAGAATTCTGTTTTATTTTCATGTCCAGGTTTGTAGACATAAGTTGAATGATTCATAGCATATAGCCCAAATCGCATAATTATCTGTTTAGCACATCTTTCGGGTCTATAGAATTGCAACTGACTGTTTTTAAAGTTTTGTGTCCAACCCCTTTTTTCCACATGTCTTGATGCCAGTGAAGCCGGCCTCTATTTTTTTAAAATGTATTTTTATATATTTTTAGGATTTATAGAGCTACAGATGTGGATGTAGTTACAGCTTTCAGCATAAATACAATACTTGTGCTGTCAATAAAGATCCCCCGGAGCTTTTGGTCTATATAAGAATTATAACTCCCTCTGGCTTCATTTGACCCTTCTCTCTTCACATAGGCCTGCTATGAATGTCACTGTATTTGAGGCAACTGCTACTAATTTATTTTTTCTAGGCAATTTGAGATGCATTCACTTTAAATAGTCCACTTCTTAACTGGATTTATAGTGCATCTGATTAATAGAGGTTTATATACAGAGTGTAGCATTAAAGCAAATCTTTTAATTTTGGTTATAAGTTATCAACACTTCCTTATGTCTGATTGGACCCAGGAGGAGTGACAAATATAGCCCCGGAAATCTCGAGCCTTTATTGTGGATTAGCATGCTAATAGGCTTTGGACATGAATTGACAGAGCTTGCTTCCCCCTGGAGACGGACAGCCTCGAGCCAGGGAGAGGGGCTCTGTGTGGGGGTAAGCACTGAAAAGGAGGGAAAGTGAAAAGGAAAAGCGGGTTAAAAAGGGAAGGTGTATTTCCGGGTGGATGAGGGGACAGGGGTGATGAAGGAGGTTTGTAGGAGCATGGAAGATATTGCCAATTAGCATGTGGAAGAAAAAAGCTTCTGACAGGAGATGTAACACACTCATGACTAATATGGTGACTTAACACTCTCTCCTCCTCCTCTTTGGTCTGTCAGACCCCTGTGGACTTAAGAACTCTTTTCACCTAAAAGGAAATCAAAAGATAATCCCAAGTTTGATGTTAGGAGAAACTTTTGCGTCAGAGTGGAAAAGGGGTCACTGGTTTATAGGGCGGTGGGTTTAAGCTGTAAACCCTTCACAAAAGGTTCTGACAGAGTGAGTTCCTCCCAATCTCTCTATATGCAGTCGGAAACTTTTGAGCACCTTCTTCGCACATGATTAAACCTACTGAAGAATAGGGAGATAAGACTGCTCATTGGCTTAAAAGTGAAATTTTAATTTCCCAATGAAAACAAATATCTGCAATCAGTCAGCAAGGTAGAATTGAATCCTTTCCCCTGCTCAGTTTTTCAAAATTCCCCTTGATAATATGAACAGCTACCTCAGTTTAACTGACACTTCGCTCCGAGTTTTGTCAACATCAATTGTTGTGTATTGTTGACGTTTTTGGCATCGTATTCTAAGAGGATGATGAAATTGACTTCAGATTTATCTGGATATTCTTAGAAAAGATCCAATTCAGCTTATTTTACTTCTAAAATATAGAGTTGCTCTTGGGTTTAGGTAAGTCTTAAGTGAACTGGGGCAAATCAATTTGCTGTGCTGTACATTTCTATTGTCTCCCAAAGATCAGCCATTTAAACTGTTAGGTGTCTTGGCCTGCAAGACAGTTTTCCATTTGTATTGTCTCCATCTCAAAGGGTGATTACGTATACATTTATATTTAGCCATGTAGCAGACAGGGGCCTGGTGACTCAGTGGTAGAGCATTGGGTTGGGGTGCAGAAGCCCGTGGGTTAGAATCCAAGCCCACTAGGTGTGGCACTGTCCATTCGCCGGTCCCGAGCCCGGATAAAAAAAAAAAAGGGAAGGCAGTGGCAGGAAGGGCATCCAGCGTAAAAATACATGCCAAATCAACGTGCGGAATGTGTTCCGCTGTGGTGACCCCTGATGGGACAGGCCGTTGATCTTTGATCATTTAGCAAATGCTTTTATCCAAAGTGACTTATAAGTAAAGTAAGAAGAAATCAAGGAGCAAACACACTTTTGCCATTAGTGACTCTCTGGGTTATATTATATTATATGTGGTAATATTAACATTTTTTTATTTTATGCATTGTAAGATTCACATGTAAAAATCAGCAGTCCAGTTTTATCTTGGCAAAGCAAATAAAAATGTCTTGACCATCTCTTGACCGCATTTCCTTTCAAGGACAAAGCTGCAGTACATTAGCTGTCTGTCTGAGGAGATAATACCTGTGCTGATGATGGCAGCTGACCTTGAAGAGCTTAGATGACAATAACCTTGCTATCATCCCGTGAACTCCAGTTCCCCTGTAAGGTGCATGTGTGTAGATTTACAGTACACACACGCACGCAAACACTCAGATGCATTAATAAACACACAGCACATGCACTCTTTACGTGCTACATTTTATTTGCTGAAACCCACACAACAAATGACCTTTCCTCCTTTCCTTGACAGTTTCATGCAACTGGCAACTGCAGTATTGCTTTAGAGAACATTTGCTTACCATAAGAATGTAATTTTCAGTGATAAGGTCCTGGAACTTGGCAGGGGCTGTGCTGGGGGGGAATCTGTCGTTTTGTGCCAGAGCTCTGGTCCTGGATGATCTGGGGGCTTGCCCTGTGGGACAGCTCAGTGCTGAGTGGGCCAAAATAATGTCATCCTGTGGAAAAATGATTAATCTATCCCTGTCTATCTTTTATTCCACAAGGAACGAAGAATGTGCAGCAAAATGCACTCAGATAAGTGGCTCAATGGTGCATATGTAAATTTCATTTAGTTCACATTAGGCTTTGGCTAAATTGGCTCATCATTATACTTTAGGGGTAATTGAAAATTGAGGCAAGGGAAATAACAATATTATATGAATGTAATTTTGTAAAGTAAAATGAAGTAAACACATTTTATTTGTTATTTTTGTGTTCAGCTTTTTGGACACAATTTAGTCAGCGTAGCATTTCAGATGGAGGTGTTCAACTGGGCGCAAGCGATCCGTGTACCCTTTTGAGAAGCTGTGTGCAGTGCACATAAAGTACCCGGGGTGAATATCAGAGCTGAGAGCCTCACCATAAATACCCAGGTCAGAGCTGTCAGCCAGAACACTTCTCTTCTTTTTTTTTTTTTCTCTTTTTAATCCACACATCATAGGGTCGGTGAGATAGAGAAACAGATACAGCCAAAGGTATAGTACAGTAACAGATTGAAACGAGCACGAAAAGTAGTAGAAAAACCTACTCTGAAGTGTGTGTGAATCTATAATAGCGCCACTTAATGACACAAACTATCTTCCCTTGCTGTCTGAGAGAGGCTAGTCTTCCTCCAAGCCTCAGAGGGCCCTATGTTACAAAACAGAAGACAGTAGGGCTTTGACAGCTCCAAGTGTCTAGGGCCAGGGAAATAATTGATACCAGGCTGCCTGCATCCAAGGTCCTTTAGCAGTAATTGCAAGCAGAATCTGACTCTCTGATCTCACCAGTGGTATTGGCTATGCCAGAACAGCCTGGCTTTGACAGATTGCCTTCCTGCAGTAATAACTTAGGCATGTTCCCTGCTTTCTCACACAAGGCCATACAGTGCTGTCTCCACCACAGAACTAGACCAGAATCATCAGTGATTATTTTAGATGTGTACTTTTTCTTTTAGCTCTTGGCAGATTTTTCTGACAGGACCCTCTTCGTGTAATGGTTTTTCTTGCAGCCAACTGCCCTGTACATTGTTTTCCACTGCAAATTTCTTTTTAAGTAGAATGAAATGATTGTTGATAAAAATGATTATTGTGCACATTTCCAGGACAGAAAGCATTCAGTGGAGCTTGTGAAAAAACAAATATATCTAACAGAGGTCTTTTGTTTCTAATTGCCTTGTGAAATCAGACATTTATTAGCCTTAAAAGGATTGTAATAACTGTGACCAATCAACTGTGCTCCAGAAATCTTCTAGGCAAAAAAAGGAATTTCCAAACACTTTTCGTTGCCATGGTGTTTGCCCTGAATGACAGCCTGAAGGCTTTATGGCCTTTTGAGGGATAGTCTTCTCCCCCTTCCCTCCCCTCATTTCCTTGTCTCCTCTCCCTCCTCCCCTCTCGCTCTCAGTGGCACTCTTCCATGCTCACTGTCTGCGCTGTAAAGCACTCAGGGATTTATTGTCAGCTGGAGTTTCCTTGATGGGGTGTAATAATACTGTGCGTTTCTCACCCGCTAAGGTGGTAGAATCCCCTCCCTCGGCCGATGAGAGGACCCCTGCGGGCTGCCCTGTGTGCGCCTGTGTTCTGTGGCAGACTTATAAGCCTGGCAACTCCACCCCATGGCTGTCCAAACAAGGTTTCTCTACAGGCGCCCACATCAAAAAGAGCAGTGTATGGGGTCTGCAGGAAAGCGAAACTGCAGGATGTTGCCTTTAGTTATTTATTTATCTCCCTTTTCACAAACAGAAGAAAAGAGTTAAAAGCATGTGAACCCCTTTGGCATGGTAAGGTTTTTTTGTTTTGTTTTGTTTAGTGTTGGCAGTAAAGGAGTGAATTCTTGCTACTGCTAATTTTACTTGAGTAGTTTTGTTTTCAAAGTCACCAGAAATCATTGTAGCCCAGCACTGATCAGAGTAAATACTAAATGGATTTCTGGATGAAAATCATTAAAGGAATTGAAGTGTAAATAGACACGATCCCCATGACACAACGCCGTAGGAAATGTGATACTGTGGTTACTGCTTTACTGCCAATTTCTGCCAGTTAATCAAATATAATCTTTAAATAAAGGCTTAAATCAATGCAAATAAACATTAGTTAATGAGTCTGGGAATAACATGTTGGAAAGATATCAAACACAATATGAAGTTAAGTTAAAAGTCCCTAAATACCTCAAAGCATACTCACATCTCAGCAGGAGAGCTGCAAAAGCGGCTGCTGGATTTTATATATAGAAACTCTCTTCACAAAACTGCAATTAACAAAAGATTCATTAAATGATCCCTGGACAGGGGAGGATGCGAGAAAACTTTTAGTGAGTTCGTAGTCCCCACTCCCTTTCCTCTGTGGGAGCTTGGTGGCAAGATAGATGGGTGCATCACACCGCTTTGAAATGTGTAAACAGAGACATTTTAGAGGTGGATGTAATGTGTAAATGTAAATAAACTTTACAGGAACTTGGGGTCAGGCAGAGGTTGGATTTATGGTTTTGGCATTCACCCTTAGGCCATAAGTCATCCCTTTGCCTTACCAAGCCCCATTGCTCCCAACTGCTTCAGCTCCAGCCAAGTCCCATCCCCACCCCCACCCCACACCCCAAGATCATAAGACCCTCAGCTGAACTACAGCCGACCTGCTGGATCCAAGGCCAGCTCTACATCAGATGCCATAAGAAGAGCGGTTCAGGGATGATTGTGTGACTGTTTTGTCACTATTTCTTTTATGGCTTTATGTTGTTCTTTTCTAAAATCATTCCTTATATATAATTTGCTCTTAAGTTCCTTGCAGCACTCTTCTTCACTATACTCATGGAACTGATTTTTATGCCAGGGATATCTGGGAGGTCTTGAAAGGCATGTCAAATTTAGGCTGTCTTTTAGCTGGAGTGGTGTCATTCCAGAGTCTGTATTCACTTATTTATGTCATGCCAATGTTCCGAAATTATCAAGACATAAAGGGTACTTGTCATCAGCTGTGACCTCATAGTAAAAAACATCTGACTGTTGCTTTATTGTTGTTTTGTTTTGCGTAAACTGCAGTCATCAGAACATATTACAGTATTCGATTTACATTTTTCTATTGTATATTAAAGTGGATTGCATGCATTTGGTGTCCATTTAAAGGCAATAATGTTAACGGTCAGTCCACTGCAAAATAAATCCTGTATATTAGTGAAATGATGATTGCAGTGCAGAGTCCTGCTTACAAGGATTCTCCTTTTAATTCTGTGGTAAATTAATTGAACACTAAATACAAGGGTAAACATTAAAATTTTATTTTTTTAGCCGAATCATTCAAATGTCTAGCTTTATTTGATGATAGATTTAGAATGTTGTATAGACTGTGGTGTTAGATATTTCATAATAAATAGAAATATGTTTTAATAAAGGGTCACGCATGCTGACAAATGCGTAAAAATTTAATAGGAATTAATAAGTACTCAGTTCTGCACTTCATTCACTATGACTAAAAGAAAAATACTCAAATGATGTACTGCAGCTACTCCAGTTGTGGCAAACAATCCTGCACAACCGCTTTCAAAGGGCTGAATTTGTGCACTTGTCCCTGCATTAGAATATTAGAGGACACCTGCCTTAAATGACTGAGGGTCAGCTGGGAACCGCTTTGATCTGTGTGACAGTTTGACTGCCTTGATGGGAGTGGCACTGATAATCCCTTTGCTTAACTCGTGCTTTTTGGCCCAGCTGGGGTCCTGTCCAGGGATAAAGCAGTGGGCTAAGTCTTAATCAAACAGCAGGGTCAGTGGCTGTGTGAAGGGAAGGGTCTTTAAGGGTTAGAGTGCGGAAGGGCACATTTAGGACAGGGATGAATACACACAAATGGAGGATTAGAGTGTTTTGCCTACTTGCAAATAGAAGAGGTTTAGGCAGTTGCACAATACTGAAAGGGTAAGTGAGTGAATTTTCCCCACAGACCTCGGTTTATACAGCTACTTTAAGAGTCATTCATGATCCTCAATGCCAGTGAACCTCTACTCGGTGCAGACTTTTGTATAATTGTGTCAATCAGTGTTATATTAATGAATGATGCCTGTCTGCAAATCACACATTAAGACTGCATTCAAACAGTGCGGTGTTGCATAAAACACGGCTCTGGTTCCTAAGTCTTTGCATGTAGCAAGCTGAGACTCATCACACCTGTTGGTAAACAAGCACATGAGGTATCATTGGTCAGTTATGATTCCTGTTTAACAGTGGGCACTTTCCAAGCCCCGCATGGAGGAGTTGAGATGGAGAGGTTGAGTGACCTCTTTTCTTTTATCAAATAATCTGCTGCTGATTGTTCCTTAAAGTGAAGCTAAACAGTGAGACGATTGTCAGTCTCTAGTGTGAGATTGCCTTTATCTTAATAAACTGTTCACAGGAAGCATGAGAGAGGATGGAGTGGGTGGGTCTTGCAGCTTTGAATAGCTATATGTCAGCAGCATTTTTGAATTTAAAGAATAAGCAATAAAAATGTAAATTTGCAAACAGGTAGTTGTCACAGTTCTGTTCAGATTACAGACAAGCCATCCTCCCTGTAAATATAAGACAGACAACTCATTTAGGAATTCTAAAGCCTTTTCTCTGTTTGTCACTTGTATTGATTTTCTCTTGCCCCGTCTCTCATAGTTTATATCTAGCTAGAAGTTATATTCCTGAAGAGGATTTATTGCAGCCATAGACCTTGCTCACCAGGTCTGCCATTACCAACAGATGAAATGCGGGGGGGGGTTGGCGAGGTAGGGGCACTACAGCAGGGCTGTATTGGATATTGTTTAAATACCATAAAAAGAGGCTGCTCATTTACCCAGTGAGAGCCTTGAGAAGAAGACTGATGTGATAATCCTGAGAGTAGCAGGTGGTACTGCTTTAATGTTGGTGTAAAAGAAAATTGCACTTTTCCATTTTCAGTCTTCTCTTTATAATCTCTAAATGAGCTGATTGATTGCTTGTTGGCAAGAAAATTGTTTCAGCAGTTCTTATTCAAAGTGGACCTGAGGAGAGGATGATTGTATACTGGCAGGAAAGACAAAAAGAGTCATATTGTGTTTTTTTTTTTTTTTTTTTACTCTGTCTCCTATCTTTTTCTCACTCCCTCTCAGACTGGGCTGTCAGGAGTGAGGAAGAGGAGGAGGAGGAAGCAGGCCTTTTTTCTCCTTCCCCCACCACTTCCGAATTACCTGCTGGGTCCGAGCTCTTTTATGCTCTTGTTGTGACAGGTAGATTTATAAGGCTTGAAATTTGTACAAATCAGTTGTCATTCAGCGGCAGCTGTCAATGTGTCAAGCTGTCAGGGCCTGCTGTGAGGGAGATGCCTTAGGGGGCTGAGCGAGGGGGCAACCGCCTAGAAAAGAAAATGAGTTCAAACAGACCTGAGAAGCTCCTCTATTCCACAGGCCTCCCTGCCCCTATGGAGACGCTATCGATTTCTCTTGAAGTTGAGCAACAGCGCGCCCAAAAATGACACGCCACACCGCGTTCAACCCAGTCAGGCTGTGACACACCAACACGTGCTCCACCAATCCCTTCAATCCGCAGATGCCTTTCATTCTCTGCTAAATGGCTGGAAATCTGTAATCTCTCTGAGGAGGGAGAACACCAGAGTTCTGTTTAGAGATTGTTGGCGGTGGCTGTCACGTTTTTTTATGTGCCGCTTAAGTAGCTGAAATGGAAATCTCTCCGAGGAGAATGACAAGCGTGTTTAAAGATTGTTGTCTTGTTTGCTTGTTTTCTCTGGCCCCGTCTCAATGTGGGCCTACCTGTGTGTGTGATTGGCGGGCCTGCTGGGGCAGTGATGGGCATGACAGCCTCACTCAGTCAGAGGACCCCAGGTGACACACACCTTCTCCATCCTCTCTCCTTCTGCACATTCTTCACAGAGGAATGGGAAAGACAGGTGCTGCAACCAGTGTGAGGTGTGTGGTAACAAAAGACAGCAGCTGACAGAGAAGCTGTGCCACGCAGCAGTGTACACGCCGAGGTGTGGGATGACACAAATATGCTCATATTTCTCTCATACACATGTCTTTGTGATATTATTGGTGTTGTTGTCACATCAGCCTGTGGGAGCAGATGGAGGTGAACAGGTTATTATTGATAACACACTGTTACCACACTGTCTGTGATTTCATAATTATTTTAGATAGCTGTATAAAAAATACAGCTTTAACCCTGTTAAATGAAGTAGTTAAGTGTTAGTTAATTGGACATATACTGTACAAATAAGCTGCAGGTATAGGATAAATAGTTTTTTAAATGTGACTTATTTTATGTGAAACACATTTTCATCAAGGTTCCCCATACGTCTTCTTTCTCTATAAACATATTTTTTTTCTCACTTAACACTGAAAACATTGTACACACAGGCTGTTTTTCGACTTAATGATGTTGTCACATTTGTTGTCAGCATTTTGCAGCATGATGTTGATATACAAGATTTTCGTCACGTGGCCCCTTCCCATTAATGACAACAACTGTGAAAAAATGCTCTCAGTGGAACAGAACTGTTTACATCTAGGTGTGTCAGCCAAGTTTGTTTTCACACCCTTCATGCCTGTGTTTGTTATGTATCACAGCCAAACTCTCTCCCATGAGATGGTTCAAGTATGGCTCACTGGATCTGATTCAACGCTTTGACCAAAGCCTCAGGTTTCAAAGCATGTGAAGCCTGAGAATGAACATGAAGGGATTGATTTGAATTCTGCTTGAGAGCTGACTAATTTAAAAGCTGAAGACTCAATTTCTTCACATGGCATTCGACACTGTTAACCTGGCTCCAATCCAAACTTCCACCTTAACATGTGTGTACACGGACACAGATGACATGCATCAGAGCTGCATGGCTGCACTGTAATTAGCCTAATGATGTTTTGAGGGGCTTCTCCTAACAGATTTATCATCTCCACCTGGCAAAGCATAGCTCCGAAAGAAAAAGGTTTCATGGGACGGTTTTTGGAAGGTGACACTTACTCAACAGCCCTGCAACAAGGGGTGAAATATTAATCAAAGTTTTCCATGCAGCTATTAACAGCTGCTAGCCTTGGCCTTTGTGTTTTGTGTGTGTGTGTGTGTGTGTGTGTGTGTGTGTGTGTGTGTGTGTGTGTGTTTACTATGTGGCAATGAACAGCAACTTAGTCCACGGAGAGGTGAGAGTGACGTGTCTGAGTTTGTCTTGTAAAAATGCAGCTGTCCAGGACATGACAGCTACAGCGTTGGAGGGGCCATTACGAGGTGTAGAACATTTCCTGGGAAATGGCTTGAAAAATGACAATGCAGCCTGTGCAATATTAATTGCTACACAGTCACCATAAATAAGTCAAAAAGCTTTAAGAGAGGAACAAAGAACAGTGCTGGTTATTCATTGATCATAAAACAAGAGAACAACATTAAATCTTATGCATCAATTATTTTTATGATGTTCTTTTCTTAGTAATTAGATTTTAGATACAATTTTATGGTCACGCCATGCCATTATATTTCACTCGCCTTACTGTTGGTTATTGTTTTACTCTCAAAACTGGTGGCTGTCTAAGACTTGTAGTAACATATTGACACTGGTTCTGTGAATCTGCCCTTTTGTCCTTTGTGACCTTTGTGACTCTAGCTTGTTAAATGTAGGATATTTGTACTTCAAAGGACCAGCTTTGGTTTGCAAAAGAAATCTTAACCGGACTCCCATTTAGTTGCAAATTAACAACTTCTTGTTAGGAAGCTGTTGGCACATGTTTGCAAAGCATTCTCACGTCATGAATAGATCCTGCATATCATCACTTTATAAAATGAGGGCAATGGAAAAAAAGATTGTCTTTACATTTACATTTTGTGAACACACGGTTATTAGATTTTTATGTTCTAGTCATGAAACAACTGTTAGTATTGGTCGTTGTAGAGTTTAAAGTTACTTTAATCAACTTTTTATGTTTCAAATTTTAAGAAATGGTCTTTATGGATAGTCAACCTAGTTAACAATAAAATATAAGTAATTCATAAAGGGTTATGAATTACAAAGCTTCTCAAAGCTAAACTATTTAACCTTTGCGTGACTTGTATTCACCCAAGAATAAATTAGGAATTTAAGGAACACAAACATGCAGATTTTATGTGTTAGTCCTCCATAACATTTAAACAACTGGGTACTGTAGTTGTAATGTTTTGTTGGATAGGGGTCAGATTTGATTGCTATGATCGACAGGTGTTGGAACACACCGACCAATGTTTACTACAGCGTTTAATCTAGCATATAGTTTTTAAGATGTGGCTGATAAGTGTAAATCTAACATCGCAGTAACTTTCCACTCCCTGTTCAATGATTATCCATACAAAAATTTGTTAAACCCAACAAACAATGCTGCACAAATTGCAGATTTCGCTAAAAAAGAAACAATACACTAGCAATGCTGTTTACTGTAGGGGAGTAAAAACTTTAAAACAATATTTCTAGGGAGCCGATTTGCTTAAAACGAACAAATTGAGTCTACTGCCGCGCCAACTTTCAGCCCAGATCTTTCCACAGTTACTGCCACTGGTAAAATCATCAATGCTCAAATTAACTAGGCAAAGGAAGTGGAGGTGTTGCCTTATTACTTTTGTGTTAATGATCTGGAAGCATATTGTATTAAAGTGCTTGTCCTAAATGTTAGCCTCACAGATTTGCCCGGGTTCTCAAGCTGTTTGAAAAAGCTCCTGTTGGCGTTCCTGTAGATTTTGCATTACCTTGAGACTCAGGTAACTAGTAAAACTGTACAACCGCTGGAAGACGACTTTCTGCTACAGCGTTTACTCGCACAACTCTGACAGTAAGCACAGAACAGTTTCTGTCTTCATTGTAAGAGTTGGGTTTGTCTCATGTCAACCTCAAACAAGTGATGCAATCAGTGGTGGTGCATCACAAGACATTACACTTACTGACAGTTATACCTCCCTTCCTAATTTTTTAATCTTGTCCCAAAAATGCACTTATTCATTAAATTATAGACATGTGAAGTTGACATTTTCATGTGCTGCCTTTCCCTTGGTAAATTGGAGTCTGTGCTTGTCTTTTTTTTTAAGGCGGTTTCCCCTCTGCATTAATAAAGATATTAATAATAATTAATAATAATAAACTGATTGTGATTCTGATCAAATTGTGTCTGATCAACTTTTTAGCCAAACAAAAGAAAAGGTGTGCAGATAACCTATAGTATTGTAAACATTGCAAGTTGGTGCTCCTTCACCCATCAGTGATGATTAATTGAACAATAATTATACAATGACATCACTATTTTAGAGTCGATTGTATTTGTCTTATTTAATTGTATTTCATAGGTTGTTCAACCCACATTTTCCCTTTTACTTTTAAAATCCAATATTGATATAATTTGCTTAATAAATAAAGCTGGATCAGAGCAGAAGCGATTTTTGTTGTCTTTTTATTTTATTTTTTTTTATCTCTGCACATAAAAAAGAAGAGTTGACACATAAACACCACAGCAGAGCAGTTTGTTCTACAGTTACTGTTTTTGTGTCTTGTTTCTCAGCAAGCTTTTGTCTGATTTAGTATAGGGCATATGTTGTTTAATAGGAAATTAATTCTCACCCCCACCACCTACCCCCCAGTAAATCAGGCATGTTAACCAAAAACCTGTACACAGTGACTAATTAGAATCAAAAGGGCTGGAATCCATAATGGGCCTCTTTCACTCAAAACACTACTCTATAATTGGCCATAAATAAACCCTTGCTGTTTTTGTGTGAGCTGTAAACAGCTGAATGCTTCAATTAAGCAGAAATACACCCGTGCTATGTTAAATGCAGGGTGCTCGGGAGCTGCTGACATATGGATATGATCTGTTCTCTCCCCCCTGCTGCAATTGGGGTCTTGTTTTGTAGAGTGCGTGAGAAGAACAGATAATTTCTTTTTGCCGGTGTAATATTATAGTGACTCATAGATGGCTACCCTTTTGGTACTAAAAGTTTTCATTAAAGATCCCTGAGCTTTGTTATTGACACCATGGGTTGCCTATGCAGGGAAACACAGTAAAAATTATCAGTGCTCTTTTCCTCACCTAATAAATCATCTAAACAGGGCAGACCATATGGCAGATAAGACCTTGGAAATGTAACTTTGGCATGCGAAGAGTCAAGTTGCTTGAAATCGGGAACGATCACAGACTGCACTCTCTCTCTCTTCCTCTCTCACAGAATATCTCCCAGTTATTTTACACGCCATTTTCTTGTTCACCTTATCACCTCTTTGTCACTTGCTTTTTTTCCCACTTTCTCTCAAGAAGAACGAGAGAAGCAATTCCTATGTGTAAAGGACTGTGTGCAGATAACTCTCTCTCTTTTTCTCCCCCTCCCCCGTATTGCTGAGTTGGTCCTGGGAGGTGCACAGACTGATGGGAGAGGATGATATATGTAGCGTCTGTGTCCCGGCTCTCCTCTGGCCCTTTGTCATTAATCATAGCCATTAGCTTTTCTCACTGCAGCCTTGTCTCTGCACTGCTATGAAAAAGCAGCCTTTTCCTTCATATCACACACCTAGAGAGCCTGCTAATATTTCTGCCTCACTGTCATACAATTGAATTTTCTGTACATGGCAGACAACTATTGTGATGTAGAAAATGTATGTTATATCCAAAACCTGTGATTCTCCATCAAGCAGTACTGGGAAATATGGGAGGAATTATTGAGTTTCTGTAAGGTAGAATTGATTGTCAATATTGATTTTTGCTGATATACTTTTCTGCTCTTTGTACCTTTTTTATTGGTGTTTTCTCTGCCTTAACAGTGCAGTTTATTTTGTAATATACCGACTCTTAACGTATGCATTGACTAAATAATAAAACAGCATCCCACTTCAATTGTGACTACATCTGTTTTTGAGCTGCTTTGAATTGGACTGCAATGGACTTGGCTTTATGCAGGCCCGTAAAGAGCTGGTGTGGATGGCCAACGTGTGAGCTAATGAGAATAAACAGCTGGCCACTGCGGTGACCATCTAGTGTAATAGAGACGTATGGCCATCGGCTCCTGCACGCCTACTCCTCCAATCCCCAAACTGTGCCTGACAGATATACTAAAGCCTCATCAGTCTAGTCCCAGTCACGCACACGCACACACAATTACCAGGCACACGTGCTAGTGCATCACACAGGAACAAAAACATGAATTCAGGTCTTGACTTAGTCAGAGTCCACTTGTGCGCACATACACACACACACACACATACATATATATATATATATATATATATATATATATATATATATATATATATATATATATATATATATATATATGCACCGAGCCAGCACTTTCCACATTACAGACTCAACCCTCTTTTTCTCATTTCCCTAACTGTATCATCCATACTGTACCTAATGAAATGATTGCAAGTAGTTATTGCTGACTTATTATCTAGACACACAGCTTTATCAAAGTGCTGCATTGATTTAGTGGACCGTGTCGCTGAGAAAACTCCAGGGATATTTCATTTGCCTGGCTACGCCATAATAATGGGACCCATCCCAGTATGCATTATGCATAGATAGACCATAGATAATTCAAACAGGAGGAAAACATGCATTACCTCGGCACTGTAACCTCGCAGTCTCATACTGTCTATTATATTAGGTTTTGGTGTTGTTTGTTTTGCACCGTACCAGGATCCCATTACAGTGAAGTGATAAGAACCTACAGTGCAGCCAGCTACATGTACAAATTTGTGTCATAGTTTTCAGCTTTGATAAATCCCAAATACCTTATTCAGCAGGTATTTGTGTCCTCTCATTTGACAGTGTTTCGTCCTCACAAAGAGAGAGCTAGCTCCAGGTGGCTCTGTGCCTCCCCCCAGGGTTTGTGGAGTGAGATAAGCGTTTGTCTTTCCCATTCTAAAGTGGCTCCTGTTAAGCTCCGTACCTGGAAGATGACTGATTTTGACAATGCAATTTACATCTCTGTATAAAACAATCTCACACTGCGCCTGCCGATTTACACCGGATTAAACTGTTTGTCTCCATCACGGAGTAACCACACAATCTATCAGGGCCTCTGTGCTTTTTCCAATACCACATTCCCTTTTTTTTGTCCCTCGAGAGCACAAAATTGATCCAGAATGCAGAGTGTGCCCCCCTGTAAAATGACTACAACAGCAATGCAGGACCTACAATTATTGAAACATGCAGATGTCAGTAATTTCAATAAAACTGTACATATATACGGTAGTAATGAAAACATCTGACTGAGGGGGCGACGGCTACAGGATTTATGGCTGAATTAGATTAAAAAGGCTGAGATGACAGTTTTGCAACATTGCTTGGCACTCCCTTTTTTCACATACATTAAAGGCGCAGATCAATTAGTGTCTGCCGCAGTTTGCTTGGCCACAGACAATCCTTTTACTGCAACATAAAAAATGCATGGGTTCCTAGGAGAGATTTTGGAGCCATTAGCTGTCCTCATCTTCAGATGTTTTAATGTTAATGTGCATTTGTAGTAATGCATCATTGTTCATTAGCCAAAGCTAAAGTCTGTTTATATAATCACAGATCAACCGTGACGTTGTTTTTGTCTCTGCATAGAATTTTTAAATGAGTGTAATTGTTAGTTTTGTGCAATGTTGTACCTTTAATATGTTATAGCCATTTAGCTGCTTTAGTAAACCTGTTATGATATAGAATCGATACAAATTTGAAGCATTTAGCTCTAGTCAACTCACACAGATATTATTCCTCTATCCATCCATTATTGTACTTCTATGATCTCATGGCGTCTGAGTGCTGCCTCTCCATTCCCCTCAGGTGAGTCATTGCAGGGCCTGTCACCCTCTGTGCTCCATATGCCATATGTTTAATTCTAATTAAATGAACATTAAGACTCCCCTTGCTCTTTCCATCCCTTTCTCTTTCTGACCCTCCCTGATGGTATCAGAGGTAGGAGAGCTCAAATGGTAATGTAATGAATGTGTTAGCACTATGGCAGAAGCAGGAAGAGGAGGGGGATAAGAGAAGTCTGAGGAGTGACTGTGCAGTGCAGCTAGTGCAGTTTTTGCCTCGGCTGCCACTATGGTGGCGACGGGTCTTGGTCCCATTGGATTTGCATAACCTGCTAAAAAGCTATCACAGGGCCTGCAATTGATTGAATTTCACCTTATAGAAGTGCTAATTAATAATGCTATGGATGTGACAGGCCTTTATTATCTGCGTAGGACAGGAGATGATGTCTGTATTAGCAGGGTCTCTGGAACCTGTGGAGGAGAATATAGAATGATGAATTAATGGAACTATGTCCTGGCTCTATCATCATATCATTAGGAGACCGATGATGGCTTCACAATACAGGTAGAAATCTATAACAGTGTAATGGCGCAGTAATATTCAGGAAGCAGCTTCTATTTTCTGCTCTATATCATTGGTGCAGTGTGTAGTTCATATTTTTCCTCAGCACTAATGTGCAGGTTAACTGGGATTTTTAGAATTGTAGACTAGGCCGACTTGTTTCAACATTTTTCCTTGCACACACATGGCTACAGATCGTGGCCCTTGTTTTCTAATGTGAATAATCTGTATGTGTGTGTATCTATATATCAATGTCTGTGTCTATGCAAATTTATAGAGATGAAATACACTGCAAGTTTTACTGACTTAATGCCTCTTTGCTCTTAGCTTATTTTGCTGACAAATTATGCAGCAATAATTGTCATTTATCTTTATCTTTATGATGTGGACTCACAAAACACCAGATGGCTTTAGGGAACTCATGGTTTCAGGCAATTCATTTGGAGCCAACCGATAACCTGACGTGTGACAAGAATACGTTATATACTTGCTGGACAAAGGTTACAAGGTAACAACAACTGTGGATGAAGAAATATGGCAGAATTTGAAATAAATATCACGTTGATTTCACTTCTCTTTTTATACTGGCAGACTTTTTAAAAAATGTCTTTCACAGTTCCCACAGTATTAATAGTATTAATTAATAAACTACATCTTCACCCAACGATTGTGTTTGAAAGGACCACAACATTTGTGATCATTTTGCTGCTGTCCACTTTTTTCCAAATCTACAATCATTATTATAATTTCATGAATGAAGATTCATGAAACTATAATAATGCAGAGATGAATGGAGGAAGACAGACCTAAAATTAAAAACATTTGTTTTTTTGAGTCTTGATTTGGTTTATGCTCTTGTTTCGCTCAGTGGGTTCTTCATGGGAAAGCTCTGATTGGAATCTGCCAGGGGATCTGCTCACTTTGGCCAAAATGCTCCCTTTACTCTGGACAATAGCATTGCAAAATCCCTCTTAGACACCATCATAAACTGCCTGAGCTGTACACTCTTCTGTTGCCAACAGCAATTACCCTGGTAGAAGCAACTTAACTATGTGTAAATGACCACTGTTGCTGGGTGAATATCATATTTCCTGAAAAACTTATTAGATTAAGAGGCTGCACTGTGAGGAGATTGGAAATGACAGATAAAGAAATCAAGCCCAGATTGCGCCATATATCTGACCAGAAAGTTGTTTTGTAACCTCTCTTGACTAATAAGATGAATTCCTTCTGTTTATAACCGTGAACTCTATTGCAATAAAAACAGGTCGTTTTTGTCAAACCTAAGAATGGTTTTCGGTTATGAATTGCAGTTCAGTGGTAAAACGGATACAATAATGTAAACATCTCCCTTTTTATGTCTTTTATTAAGGCATTATATAAGCACTCATATATTAGATACTGTGGTACTGTGTGAAAGAAAGATTAGAGTATTCTGCAGATAAAGAACCCCATTGTGTTGGTTTACTACTTATTCAAGGTCGTGTTGTATACGAGTAGTGCAGTGATGCTTTCATGGTTTTCAATGCTTATTGCTCTAAATTAGCTCTCCTAAATCATAGCGGCCTTTCAAATAGGACGCCTGAGAGTCCTGCATGTGTTAATGTTGTATACACCCCACTACTCTACTTGAAGCAGAAATGCTCTTCATCATTCCATGAAACAGGGAAATGCCCGTGGGTAATGAGACTGACTGCAATTGAGAATAACTTATGGAGCTAATATTCTATATCTGCACATAACCAGAGCTCTACGGGATGCCATAAACATACACTCGGGTGTGTTTCCCCAAACGTCACTCTGCCGTGCGTATTATTTCCCTGTCTGTATTTCATGGTGGTGTTTTAGTTGTTTGGGGACTTGATGAATTGCCTTTGATACATCAGAACAGATTCTCTGAAGACTTCCTTTCTCCGGGGCAGCGTTAGCCATTTTTTATGATTTGTCTGTGTGCAGCATGCGTTAAAGCAATTCTCGGTTTGGATCCAAGTTGTTAAGCTATCCTATGAAATGAGAGGTTAAGACTAAAATAAGCGGGAATTTGTTTCCCCCTTGTAAAGTATCTGGTATCATATTGGGCTTGGATCCCAGCTCAGGACCTCCCAGAGAGTCATTTGTCCAAATGAGTGTTTGCCATTATTCTTTACGCCCTTATTGGAGCTCTTGAATCTCACAACAAATAGGTGGGCTGTGACAGAAATAAGGTGCAAGCCTTCAATATCCTATCGCCTTACTCTAGTCTCCACTCCTTCTCTCTTTTTTCACTACCTGTTTCTTTTAGTGCAACACAAAGAGATGCATAATGTGGACTGCAATCTGATAAGTGGTCCTGCATGTTAGCCCTCTTCTGCTCTATACATCACAACAGTTAGAGAGAGTGACTATATATGTGTGAGTGTGTGAGAAAGAGGGAGAGAGCAAGTGAGCAGATCAGAGCAGGGAGAACTGTGGTTGGGATTGAACTGGGCTGTCTGAAGTTGATTAATCGGCTTGTGAGGGTGAGAGACTCCCGGGCCAGGCAGCCGGGTCCATCCCCGTGGCATGTGATGCTGATTGGCTTTGTCCTGTGCGTCTGCGCTGGAGGAGCGGACATTAAGATTAAGTGATGCTGTCGTGTCGGGGAGCACTGCACTGCATCATTCTGGGAAGAGACAGCTGTGCTGCTTAATCCTTCATCACCAGGGGAGAGCTGCCAGGGCCCAGATATACAGCCAAAGATAACCCTCCATAACTTCTGCTAAAGATCAGGAAACTTTGAATTCACATCCATCTGCTTGGCTCCGTTCAGCACAGTTCCCCCCGCGCCCTCTCTGTCTGAGTACTAGAAATGAGCAGTCACTAAGAACGCTAAATAAAAGGGAGGAGGAGGAGAAGTTGAAGGATTGCTGAAGGGAGTACTCTAAGACCAGTAGCATACATGAGGTGTGTATGGATAACCTCTGGCACCAAAGACCTCCTTTTGTCTTTATGAATGATAGTTTCATAATGCAGATAAATTGCAGTAACCATATTTTTATTAATCATTCATAGGAAAATCCATGGGATTACACCTCAGAAATGTCCTTTTTCTCTACTCCCAGCACTGCTTACACTATAAACAGCTGGTGAAGTTTACATGTATTGATCCATGTCTTAATGTATTGATCCATGTCTTAATGTATTGATTCATGTCAGTGTGTACAGTGCCTTGATCCGAGAGCGGATTTCTGTCACTGATCCTGCTTAGAATCGGGATCTCAAAGTTGTTGTAGATGAGAATGCGGTCTCCTAAAAGTTGCAGGTATGTGCTATGACACTGGTTTTAAAGCCTGCCACTGTAATTTTTCTAATCCAATAAATGCCTGGCCTCTGAGCTTCAGTCCAGATTCATGCGTCGTACCATCAGTCAGTTGTGAAATGTATCTTAAGTCCACTCACTTATGTAGAAAAACACACAAATGTTCTTGGTTCATGCTCTGAAGCATTAGTAGTAATGATTTAAAAAATAGTTTAATAATATGCAAATGTTAATAAACACTAAACTAAACTTAAGTCGCATTGCATGCTTGACAAAGTAAGTCCACATGCGACTTCTCAGACCAACGCAAGGTACTTTTGTTAAAATGGATTGTATTTACTCTAGGTTTGCCGGAGAGAAAAGCAAGCTGGTGTGTTGTGAGAGCAGATAAATCCTGGGCGGAGGCCGAGTGGCTGACTGATTCCTCCTGTATGCAGCGATGGGTGGCGTCAGCAGGTTTCACACTGCTGGCCTTTGCATGTTTGCAGCTGGCTTGATGCAGCTGTCAGCCTGTGATTGATGAGTATCATCATTTAAAGTGTAAAAGAAAACGTCTCAGTGAAGGGAGACATGATGAACTGCCGCCTGCTGGCGCTCTCAGAGACACACTCGCCTCTTCCTCCTCCCTCTCCCCTTTCTCTACCCCCGTCCCTCTACTTGTTTCTACTTCACTGCTCCCCTGTCCATCCCTCTAGCCTTCTCTGCTTTTATGCTACGTTTTCTTCACCTTCTTTTCTTCTTTACAATTTCTCAGTCTTTAAGCACCTCCCTTGCTGTTTCCTCTTCTTCTGTGTTCTCCCACTTTTCTCCTCTGCCACTCTCTTACCGTCTCTTTACTGCCCCCATGATTTTTATTTCTGTCCTCCCTTACTTTTGTTGTGACTAGTGGTTTAGTATGACTCTTTCTGTCCCCTTTTTCAGTGTTTTGGACTCCTCTACCTTTCTTGCCCTTTGTATGTTTGTTTGCTTAGTAGACAGACAAAAACATGCTTGGAAGCAGCCAAAGCTCAGCTCTGTATAGTCCACTATGCCTCTGACACTTTTCAGATCATATGAAACGTCAAAATTAATATGGACCCTGGACAGTGATATATTTAGACCCTGCCTACATACCTCCACAGCATCCATGACAGTGACATATTAGTTATGCTGTCTTTTGCAATGTGATATCTTTAAATTTGCCACCTTGTTAAGTTTTGATTAATGCGATTCCATTTCAGCAAAGTAATTGGCTTGGCCCTGTTGTGAGCGATACACAGGCGCTGTGCCGGAACAAACGCTGCAACATGGTAATGAGGCAATGAGTTTGTTCTATGGATGTTGGCAAGTGACAGTTATTAATGATTGTTATGATAAACAGACGAGTGCGGATCGAGGGGATGAGTCGGGCCAGACTGACAGTTTAAAAATAACGCACACTGGAAAGTACTAACGAAGTAATACAGTGTTAGGAAAACAATCATGCAGGTTGTCAGAGGTAGAGGTGTAATTACAGAGCTACACTGGCCAGCTTGGGAGGAGCTGGCTTCTAATAGAGCGAGAGGAATATGCAGTGACAGAGGAGAGCGGAATGATATACAACTTTAATTGGATCATCTTTTTACCCCCCTTTCTTTTCTCAGAATACAAAGGAGGTCTGTGCTTACAGCTGTGTTATGATAGGTTTGGTATCCTGTGAAGACTAGTGACCCTGTGTAAATGGCTGTATAGAACAGGGGACTGCTGTGTTAGTGTGATCCAAACATGGACTGTTTTACAGTTGCTATCCCTGTCTCTGCTCAGTATCAAAGCTTGGAAAACGTGTATACAGTGTGTTTAAATGGTGTGAAGTGATGTAAACCCTTATATTTCCATAGTTTATGCCAAACAGAAGTATTAAAAACCTGCCTTTTCTCTTGTTTTTTCATTTACAATTGTCCTACATTATTGCTATTTTTCTAAGTAACCACTTTTTCACAAAATTTAGCTGGCTCAGTTTGAATAATTAATAAATGCCAAATGTCTTACAGTTTTATATCCACTAACTGCAGGGACAAATCACATTTCTGCTTCTTCGCGTTGGCTCTGCCTGGTCTGTTTCTCATATTGAACTGGGCACATGTTAAATTTTGTCCAACTTCCGTCAGCATGCCTGAACTTCTGGTGACATTTAACCTGTACCAATGCATGGCTGTCATGAAATGCTTGGTTTTGGAATGTGACGATCAGATGACTTTGCCGACCTTTGCATGAACCTTGTCTGGTGTTGATTTAGTGAGGCACAGAGATCAAAGTGATCCCCCCTCCACTTTACTCGAAGGACTGTTTGTGTATAGACCCTGAGTGTCAACTAAACCTATCTTACACAACATTGGTGAACAAACAGCATGCTAGCTGTGCAAAGGTCACCAAGAGGAGTCAACACTACAGTATGATGACTTCTTAATAAAAGTAATGTCATTCTTTTTTTTATTTTTAAGTTTAATTCTTTCCAAGCAGAACCAATCTTAAGGCTTTTACTTGACTTTCATTGTTAAACTGTGGAAACGTATCTCTCCTTAATTACCTTGATGACGCCAGCGAGCAAGTTGGCCAAAGACAGCATTAATCTCTAATTGTGAGCGCTACTGTTTCCCTTTTAGGGTTGATTACCTATGGAAATAGCTCGGAATGGCCTCATGCATCAAATTATTAATTCAATGTCAATGCAATGCTAAATATAGGGCCACTGTCTCTAAGCCACAGTCTAACTGCCTTTCAGTGAAATGGTTGAGTGCTGAATGGAGTTTTTATGGTTTTGCCGACAATGGAAGGAGGTAAACCCCTTATCAATCAAGCCAGTTCTTTCTATTTCTCTGCTCAATATCTTGATCTGGCTATGGAAATTGATTGTGTTTAGATGACCAGGGAAGCAATGGTGACACAGTAAAAAATTTCAAATAAACTGGAAAAAAATAATTTTCATGCACAAATAGTTTTTGTTGGCAGTAACTTTCCTGGTTGGAATTTCAGGGCCCTACACTATCCATTATCCAAGTTTTCCAACACCCTGTCATTGTTGACAGGTGGATTATAATTTTTCTGTAGCAGAACAATTGAAATGACAGCGGTTTAACAAACTTGGATGGGACAAAGGAGAAACAGGGTTCCAGCAGGAAATATGCTGCCAACATTTGTGTGCACTTTATTTCAGGAAGTGAAAAGTCCTGCTTTCTATCTTACTCAGGAATAAGAGTTTTCCAGATTGTCCAAATATGCACTAAACAGCCCTGCTCTTGATGAGTGAGTGGTTAAAACAGTTTCTACATGACTTCAAATCCCCCAATCATAAATGAAACTTTGACCTAAAAGTATATGAAAATAAAATTAAGAACATGAATAGACTCGCATTTGTGCTTTAAATTTTAAAACCTACTTCATCAAACACTTTGGGTTTCCCTGCAGTCTTTATATTACAAACAGCTTTTGCACCAAGTCAGTGTTATACTGGCTGGGATCCCATTTCCAGGCTTGCTTCTTGGCGCTGTCATGCAGAGTCTCTTCACGGTTCCATTCTTTTTCTTTTTGAAGGCTCTGATTCCTGGCCATATGGAGCCCTTCTCTTTGTCTTCTGTTGTGCTATCACATCGTAGGGCCTCTGGTAGAGGCTGGGTTTAGCGTGTAGAGCGGCTTGGTGACTGTCAGCCCTGATAGTCATCTGTTGGTTGACATGTGAAGCCGGGCAGCATACTGTAGGCCTGATGTTGGAACTCACTTACAATTAGGTTGAGTAGAAGCTGACAAGGAGCCTTCTGTCTCAACAAGTACTGGGAGGAGACAGCTGTGTGTTATCCCATAGAGCATAAATCAGTTATTACTGTGCCAATTTAGGAGGACATTATATTGTTGTTGACCTAACTTTGCAAGAATGCATGAAGCTAAAAATCATTTCAGTATGTGAGCAGAATACAGATGACTAGCAGGAAGTGACGGA
Organism: Channa argus; assembly: GCF_033026475.1. Classification (NCBI taxonomy): domain Eukaryota; kingdom Metazoa; phylum Chordata; class Actinopteri; order Anabantiformes; family Channidae; genus Channa; species Channa argus. The sequence goes on from NC_090197.1 coordinate 38,680,351, forward strand.
CAGAGGCGATGTAATAACACTTTAAAGTGTGGTAGTTTCTCTCCCAGCTGTACACGGTCTCACTGAATATGCATCAACACTCCCATCCACATGGTTCTGCTTCTCCTCAGGATCCCCACTTTCCTACTCTCTGCTCTAACTTCTCAGCAACTATGTCCCCCAAGCGCCCGTGACTTCATAATGAGTTTAGTCAGAGTGATTATAGCTGTACTATTCTACTGCCAGTGATTATTAGATGAGAGCTAAAGCTGAAGACCTTTGTCAGCTATTATTTTAATAGAGCTATTAGTATGAGTCCTTGGTGAGCATCACCTTCATCAGTCATCATAAGCCTAATTGTGTAGTGCACATAGTGTAACTATTACCAATGCCATGCATTTTTACTCTAACAACATCTATGTGATCAGTGTAACTGTCAGTTCCACCTTTGTCTGGTTTACTGTAGCAGGATGCTTCACTTGCTTTTTTTTCTCTTGGTAAGCTAAATCCTAAGATCACATGTCTTATGTAAGTTTGAAGCAACAGGGTAATTTGTTCTCAAAAGCCCTGGCTGTTTTAAAAGATACAAATATTGCTTTTTTTGTTTGTTTATTTTTTGTTTAAAATGTCAGTATATCTGTGGTTTGTGTTATCATCTATCAAGTTATGTGGAATGATTATCATCACTACTTTGCTCCAGCACACGGTAAGTGCAATCTGATGAATCTGATGTCCAAACAAGTATGGGCCATGTATATTGATAAATCAAGGCTGGAGTAGTGTGAGTAAAGTCCTGGTTACAGGATGTGCTGATGTGTTCTCTCTTGGAGGAGCTGCTGTGGGAACATATTGATAGTGATTGATTGATCTATGGCAATGGGTCATCTTTGGTTGGCATATTTGGATTTTTAAATGGTACTCTGAACTTCTGTAGCTGTATAATTCTGGTTAGGCACTTTAGCTGTTTCAGTCAAGTACAGAACATTTCATTTCATTTAAATGTATAAAAAACAAACAAATCAAATATGCAAATAACTTCCATGACTTGAACTCGGACGATCATGGTTTGAATTATTTTATACTAAATATTATTTTCTCTTATTTTTTTCAAATCCTATACACCAATCAGTTGGTACATTTCTTCAAAATGTAAGCTGTTTACCTAAATCAATCTATCATGAAATTGCAAAATCACATCTTAGAGTTACTATTATATTTAGGTGTACTCAGAGAAATAGAATTTAAAGCTTTTAGCTCAACCGTCCTGTTGCCGTGTTTACTGTGTACAGCACTAGCATTTGTGTATTAATCATGCTTACACAAGTGTCTTAATTACTCCCAATGTAGCTGCTCCTCCATAACCCAGGCGATGACCTTTCTTTTCCTGCTCCTTTATGCCATTAATCATCCATAATCAATACCATCGGAGTCAAGGAGAAGGCCACTCAGAGCTGCCCAACACTGCCCACAGACCTCACAGTCCCTTGAACGCTAAGATGCTTATTAATGGCCAGAATGTTGACTAGATACAAACATAATTACACACATAAACACTAACTTTTAAGACTGCCATTCGAATGATTATGTCTAATTGGCCTGTAGCAAATGTATTGTGACGATCTGCCTGATGATGTATTCTTCCTCGTGAAGGTCACTTTTCCATTAATATTCAGGAGTCAATTGTCTGTCATTTTGATGTCCTCTCATATCCTGCATGAAACTGGAGGACTATGCCCACAGGCCTAACAAATGGTATTTCACTTATAAATGCGATACTCTGACATTCATGGCAGACACTGATTCATAGCCATCACATGGCTGATATGTCTAAGTGCCCGGGACGCACAAGGAAGTGAAAAACTACAGTGTGCAGGGCTTTTAACATTTCAGATCTTGTTTAGCCCTGCCAATGGCAGATTGACAAGTGGAGTTTATGCTGTAGCAGGTAACTGACATGCCTGGCTTCTCCCCCCTGCTGACTGAAAGCTTAATATATCATTTGTCAGTCAGGGATGGACTTTCATTCAATCATGACTTGGCATTCACCCAGATGGCAGCTGGGGCTTCGATTTCATGCAAAAGAGAAGTTGAATACACACTTAACAGGTGTGTACTGGCTAGAGTAATGTGTTGATTTCTATAACACTGTTGTCCATTAGAGTTCATTAAAACTGTCTGTCTGTAAACTTCCCAACTTTGATCTACATTGTTAGCACAAGTAGTCAGCGATGATCTTTTTCAAATAAGAGGAGTTAACAACATTTTTGTAACACTGGATCGTCTTGAATCACTTACATGCAAAAGGACACAATACCACTTCAAAGTTCTATAATAGTTTTATGACTGCCCACAAATTACTGTCATAAATTTTTCATTCTTTTTAATTTACTGCCATAAATCACAGCTGCTGTGGGCTCTCTGTTGTAAATGGGATTGCTCCATAGTTTTGGCATGGGGCAATCTGGCTTTGGATCTCTGAAAAACAGACAGCACACGGAAGGTAGTGCATTAATTTAGGCCCATAAATTATGCACTTTCTTTTATAATGTCAAACCATAAATAATGTTGATGCATTGGGAACTGCAACACATCACCCACAGAAATTATGCATTTGAGATGAATGGGGATGCAGTGATGGATAATGGGTCTCAACCAATGTGATCTATTTAAGTTGGTCCCCAGAGGAAATGAGAGTGCAGAATTAAAGATACAAGTTATAGAGGAGCTGTTTAATGTTCATGAAGGTCATTGCATAATTTAGGTCAGTTGCAGTCTTTTGTTGTTTATCTTAAGATTGTGCAACATGTCACACCACATCCTTATTTTTGTTTTTTCAGCTTTTTATTGTCCTTTAAGTTAGAGAATGGTGCCAATGGAGAACAAACAATGCATCACAACAAAAACAATTGATTCTGATTTCTAATCTCACCGTTTTTGTAGCAATATAAATTGCAGCTCTTCTGTTCTTCCGTCCTTTCAAACTCCTCTAGTGAACAACATATGCAATTTTGCTGTAACTTGGCCTCAGTGCCAACAGAAATGTTGCCTCTGGTTTTTCCAACCTACTCCCTAGAGTACCAGAAGGATGATTAAGTAAGGGACTTTACTAAGGCTTGTGCAAATGCTTAGTACACTGAACTCCCCAATATTGTGTATTATCTTCCATTAGGCAGGGATAATATTAGCCATTCTCCCTGTAATGGCTTAGGAGAAGAATAATTGAATGTCCTCATAGGCTCTGGTTCGGTGGAGTCGTGCGTGAATGGTTTTAATATTATACCACGGCTTCCTCTTCAAACTGAGCATCACATGAGTGTTAGCTGTAGCTCTGTGAACACAAGTCCAGTTATGTTCTGTATGATCTTCTGGATGTAGTAATTATATGCAGGGAAACTTGTGTGAAACAAGTGTGTTCATTTTTGCTGATTGTATTGACGAGCTTTTCTTAAGCGGTCAAGGTAAATGCCGTGATCAATAGTGCTGTAGTGGCTTTAATATATATATATATATATATATATATATATATATATATATATATATATATATATATGTGTGTGTGTGTATATATATATATATATATATGTGTGTGTGTGTATATATATATATATATATATATATATATATATATGTTGATGTGCCCATTTAAAGGTAAACCTAAATAAATAAAATAAAATGGGGCCGTTGTGAAATCAACTTTTACCTATGTGCTTGATGATCTACAACTAGTGATCAAAACCAAACAAGCCTACAAAGATGCTTTAGTGAATTACTGTTAAAATGTGATCCCCTCTTTTGCTATGTGGAGGCTGTTAGCCTATATAACTGGCAGAATAGGATAATGTCTTTAGTCAGATTAAAGTGCTGCCTAAAATGGAAATTGACTAGTCTAATAAGTGTCCTCTCATTGAATTTGATACCAGACATCATGTGCATCACACAAAGTCTCTATGCTGGGTATAAATCATATTGATGTTCACATGGTGTTGTGTGCACTTTAAATAGGGGGGGGGGGGGTGCCACATCAGCTGCACAGTGAAAGTTACGGACCATGGCGAAGTCATTAAACAGTGCACCATGGGCAAAATGCTGCGGTAAAATAATCAGAACATCAGACATTCTCATTGAATTGCTCATTTAGTCCTGCCTTCTAGACTTTTGATGTTTCAAACACTGCCCTCACTGTTAGAGATCGAAGAACTCTAGTGTTTTTGTCTTTCTCTTTAGACAAGAGACATCAGTTTTCAACAAGTATTTCCATTTGACCCCATTTTCCTCCCCAGGATAATAAGCTCTGACACTGACAGTAAATATCTCTCTGGATTTCATTACCCTCTGTTTGCCATCATTAATCCTTCCAAAGGAGAATACGCTACACAAGCTATGCATGCGGGTACACCCACATGTGTTGGCATGTGTGACTGGGTATGCACGTTTATGTATCAGGTCAGGTTGTCTATGCCCATCTCTCTGTGTGTTTTGTCTAAGGGCCTGAAGGACTTGAAGTCTTTGCACTTTGAGATATACATGCCTCAATAAAGTCTCTGTCTTAGAATTAGGACCCTCTTCTCTGTGTTCCCTGTGCAGAAGCTCCTGCAGTGGATAGATTGCACAGTTTTTAAGATATGAAGTGTTGGACAAGTATCTTAGAATAGTATATCATGGGGACTTTATAGCTGCTTCAGAAGGAAGTTTATTGTAGTGGGTACTGTAAGAGTACAGTATATCCATATCTTCAACCCTTTGCTGCCCTTGCCACAAAGTCAACTGACTGCAGGGCTGTAGTCAGCGTCCCTGCCCCTGTGATTTAAGACTGCACTTACCAGAACCTGGCGAGGCTGTTGGTCCTCTCTTTCTCTGAGAGCTGTCACTCTTGTGTGTAATTTGCCCTGCTGAAGGAAAAAAAAAACCCAGCCCAACTCAAGCCGTGAATAATGAGTGGTTGTTAGCTTTTGAGACAGAACAAGCAAAGTGAAACACAAAACACTCCAGTGAACTGTAATTACCCACAAGCCTGTGAGTGCACTCTTAGAGGGATTGTTGTTGTGTGTGTGAATGACCTTTCATGTCTTTGGCATGCTGCTTTCTGGCTCTGAGTCAGAATGTTGCAGTTCTATGTAATCTGGTAGCATGTAGCAATAGGAAGTAAATATGCAATTCACGGTTGCTTTCACAAAAGATAGCTTTCAAAACTAACTATACATTTTACATATTGTAAGTGTTCTGTTGAGTGATATGTCTTTTAAAACTTTCTCTCAAAGCCAAACAGAAATATTGATGCAAAAACCACCATTTAGCATTGATTTTAATACAGCTTTTGACTTTGTGGTTCATGACCTAATAACCGTTGAAGATAATTTGCATTGTCTGCAGATCAACCTCCTTATCTCAACTTTAAAACAGTTAGCTTGGCTTCTATTGTAACAATGGCGGAGTTCTATTGAATGCACAGGTACACTGTCTCATTCACTGGGTCTGCCAGCAAAGGTAAAGAATTCCTGGGAACAGATTCGCTGACCCCCTTCATACTCTCTCAATGAACAGGATTACCTAATCTTTAGAAAATGTAATCTTGCCATGTTACCTTGTCCTTGGTAAAAAAAAAAAAAAAAAATAAAGGAGTACTGGCTCCAAGTTGAGGTTTTATTACACAACAGTTGTCACTGCCAAGGACAACTGTGGTAAAACACTGTAAGATGAATTGAGGTGGTTATTGAAAATAATCATTAATATTCTATGGTGCCCATGTATGTTTGTAATACAAACTTACATACCTGGTAAAGTTTACTATTGTCTGTTGTAGGTATGGATATGAAGGTTTTGTCATGTCATGGAAATCTATCTTTTAAATTTTAGAAACATCCTACAACACACAATAATTTATTTAACCTTACCTGTTTGCGCTACAAACAAGAACACTTTTGATGATGACCTCAGCCTTAGGCAGCTGTTGCTCGATAAAACCTTAAGTTAGAGCCATGACTCTTAGTTAACACCTAGCAAAACAGCCAGATGACATTTTTGGTAGGTGCTATGATCTAAAGTGATTAGTGCTTACCTCCGATTTTCCTTTGTTTTGCCTAACACTGTGATGTAATAATGACGCAGGCTGTAAAAGAGGTCTATAGCATGAACACTCAGAGACCACCCATAGGAAGATGGATTACTGCAAGATGTCACAAACAGCCAGCCCTCGCTCAACCTGTCCACATTTTCAAAGTCTTGCTCAGACAACAACAAATGGACAGATTACACAGTGACTGTGGGATGACAAATAACGCAGAGCAAGCGGAACTGCAGTGCGGGAACCTCCTGTTCCGAGCCTCTGTGCCACAGACTGACTTTTTTAAAGATTTATTCCATCAGTCAAGTAATTAACATGATTTATGGTACTGGGGTGACTGTTAGTGAGACAACAAAGGGGTCGGGCGGTTCCTCCCCCAAGGAGATGCTATCAGGTGTTTTCTGCTGTGCTTGCAATGTAGTCAGCATGCAGCTGTAAATCCAGCCATTCTGCATTGTAGAGAGTTGCCCCCCCCCCCCCCCCCCCCACCCCCCCCACCCCTTTCTTCCTTCTCTACTTTTTCCCCCTTCCTACTCTCTCCAGGAGGTCACAAGTTCACAGTTCGGCCTTAACTGTTGAAACCTGGGGGTTGAACTTCTGACCTCACCCAATGTAAAAAGGAGCACAGTGGAGATTGTTTATAAGGGCTGCCATTCTGTGAGGCCAGAAGGTTTTAGTAAATGGTAGGTTGATGCAGTAGCTAGCGCAAGGCCCATTCCGTGGCCAACATATCCCAGACACAGAGCCATTTTAATAGAAGTAAAGTAAAGGCTGCCTCTTAAGGCTAAGGAAGGATAAGGCACTGGCTGAGATCGGAGGTAGTTTGGCTGAACAAACTATTTGCAAGGCAGGGTCACTCACACAAAGATTAGTGTTTGTGGTTTGTTGTAGTATCCCATTGGGGTTTAAATGTGAGAGTTCATGTAATATGTGACTTAGGTTTAAGCCTCATCTAAAGTCTGAATGTTTCCATTGAGATGTCTTGATGACAGTGTAGATAGTGCCTTGAAGCATTAGCATAGTAACTGTCTGGAAACAAACATTCATTTGCAATCTTTCCTTATTCATCTGTCAAGTAAAATCTGCTGAACATTCATACCTGCTTTCACAAGAGTGGCAGTTCCCGGCGTTCTTGTCGCTCGCAGGCAAAAACAAATCCATAAGAAGTGCTTGACTTAGCCCTGTTTACACACACGCTCTACTTTTCCTGTAACCTCTATAAAAAGAAAACATGGTTTCTCTAGGCTGTCTGTTTACCTGTTAAAACAAGAGAGGGGAAAATTAAATGCCTACAAACAGATTTTATGATCTGATAAAAGATGGCATTTACTGTTGACTGATTTACTACCCGCCAAAGTTTGATACAGCATCAGCTTTACAACACAAAAGCCAACATACCGAGGATTTTCACTGCTATGAATTTCTGTAAATCTTCTTTTAGTCAATGCTGCATGACTTGCTGCATGTTTCATTTAAATTTAAGTCAAAATCTTTCCAAATGCTATAGATGACATCTTCACTTCAACTAAAAGCTTTATTTGCAAAAACTATGCATTTGCAGTACAAAGTCTGTAGTTCTTCTAAACTGTGCATGTTTGTGGATATTCTCAACAGGTCCAGATACTCTGCTCTTCTATTTGTGCTCATTTGTCCATGCAGAGAGAGCGTTGGGCCTGGCAGCCAGAGAAGAGAGGCATAACTGTGTCTATTACTACTGAGTTACTAGCATCTGATAAAACAAAGCTTGAGTGCTTTAACTTGGTCGTACAAATATTAGTTCAGTTAAGCCAGTATTGCCACGGTTCTAATCAGAAGGGGTGATCTTCCCTGTAAGTGACAGCTCAGGGATCTCATGGAACGGTGTTTACATTCACTTCTAGGCTCCTAACATATTCTGACTTTAACAAAATAAACCTGGCTGACTGATGAGGAATTTAGGCCTTGGGTGCAACCACAGCACAATGTGACAGGAATGGTTGTTAATGACGGATTTATAGTTTCTTGGTGCTTTGTTAATTGCCTATTGTAATGCTGCTCTGTTGATGCATTTCTTTTAATAATTTGCTGTGAAGATATTTACTTTGCTGTGTAAGGTTCCAGGGGATGTACTTAGCTTGCTTGGTTTCTTCTTTAATTAAAACAGAGGTGAAGTTATCAACCTACATCTGTGCTAATGGTCCTGCAGTGTGTGCTACCTAACATTCTACTCATGCAAACCCTTAAAAAATCTTTCCAAATATTTCAAGAAGATTCAAGATTGGGTCAGTTTGTTTCCTTACTTACTACTTCCTGTCAAAGATTTAGGATCCCTAAATCTTGTCTAATTTTGGATCCCCACTTTGTCCCAGTTGTGTTAAATCTTCATTGGCTGTCTTGTAGTTTAGGTGGCCACAGAATAAGTGCAACTTTTAAAAAAAAGCATGGGCTCCCTGTTCCCTGTATATTTTATGTTCTTAATTTCTTTGATAAAAAAAGATGGTAAGAGTTTTACATAATGTGCTTCACTGTTGTGCTGCACATTTTCTCTTTGTCAGCTGTAGTCGTGTATTTAAATGATTTTCCCCCCATTGTACATAATGTTTTGTTTTGTTGCAAACATTGTAATTAGTCATAGTAATATGTTATGGAGCGTCTTTGGGTTGAATTGCATTCTTCATGTCCTTGATCTTATTTTTGTCTGTCTTTTTACATAAAATCTATTGTGTTTAAATTCCGATTTGGTGTTTGAGGTTGCCTTTGGTCAATTTCATGTGACAAGTGTTGAAAGACTGTTATGAATATGTTGGCTCTCTGGAGAAAACATGTTGCTTTAAGCTGGAAAAGAGCTACCTTGGCTTTGAGTTTTTTTTCTCCACACAGTTAGCAATGGACAGCGAGGTCTCTCTAGGATCCCTGTCTGTGCAGATCAAAGTGCATGCATAGCAAGGGGGCAGAAACTTCCACCTTATTCCTTTTAATCTTATCCTCACCTCCTCCCATCCCAACATCTCTAATTGGAGGAAAACTAAGGTGAAGGAAGTCCTCTGTGTCAGTTTTGCATTCTTTGTTGTTTCGTCTTTGTGACTGTTTCACTCCTCCCCCCGTTGCCCTTTGCTGGCCCAGTGAACTCTGTGTGAACCTTAAGCCTTCAGTGACTACTTCTTAGGCATCTATGGAACCTGTCCCTCACCTCTTAGCATACCATGAAGTAGTTGTTTGACCCCTTACTTACTACTTGACATTCTCCTCCCTCCAAGAGATTTTCCGAGCAAAGAGCTAAATTGAGGGGGCAGTCAGGCAGACCTCTAGGGGTTGGGAAGTACTGGTCACCACATGTGACCTTTAGTAGTTGGTGCATTGTTGTAAAGATTATCAAGACCCTCTCTAAAATAAGCGATATTGAGTGAGTGAATCTTCAATATGATAATAAAACTACATTATCATGCATGCAGTTGTATATTGTAGAATGCAAGACTGAGGATTCCCCAGAAAAGACCATCTTGAAAACTACAACAATGCATTTATTACTCTCCATGAACAATTTCCATATGCCTGAATATAATACACAGCGAACAAGGGGAACATGTCATGTATCAGTCCAAAGCTCTGGCAATCTTGAGTAATAGTCTGTTTATGGACTATTAACTAGGTCTAAACAGACCCAATGTCATTGAAAGTCATTATGGTGTATTTATATTTTCCTTGCTAAGAAAGCATGTAAACCAATGATGTATTTCTGTGTAATATTGAAATGTCTTTATTAAACCCAGTGTGCATAGTGAATATAATTTTCCATAAACACACCCCATTACTTTTTGTTTCTTTGCCTGGGTGTTTCTTTTCGTGTAATATGTGAACTTATGCATGCATTTTGGTGCATTCATGCATTTGTATACATGCATGGAGACATTTGTGCATAAAACTGTGCGTCGCAAGTGTGTATGTGTGTGTCCCTCTCTGTTTTTTCTTGGGAGTTATCAGGGCTCATATGACAGTGTTTGATCAATGGTGCCCAGCTCTGCCCTTGGTTTGTCTGCTTTTTGCTCATCATTACCAACATGGGCTGAAATATCTGGGTAACAGAAATTGATATAATGACGCAGTGTGCCTTATTATTTTCAAGCTACATCAGATTGGCAAACTTCTGAGGGAAAGCAGAATGTCCGGGAAATATTACGAGTCATTGATCAAGTCCCTCTCATTAGCATATTGCCTACAGAAGCACTGGCAGGATTTCTAAATAAAAGTGGCCGATTTGGAGATGGTTGCATTTTTCTTTTAGCTAAAAAAGTCTCTCACTCCAGCATTTTGCAACTTTAGTATGACTTCCTTTTATTGACAGTGCCAATGTATCTACAAATAAGCTAGAGATATTTGTGGTGTGAGCGATACAAAAAAATTCTACGTAGATTTCTAATATACTATAAACTGTTTATTCATGTGAAGTTTAAATAATAAGGACACCTGTCAATAAAATGCAGTACAATTCAGGAGCACCTACTACTGCATCTTTGAAATTACTAACTTTGAGATTATTACTTTGAATATTTATAAACGAAAAAATGAAACATTATTACCTTCATTGAGCAGATGATTTATTGCAGCCCTTTTAGACTGTTAGCTTTAGTTTTACCTTGATGTACCTAATAAACATCCAGCTGAGTGTACATCGACTCCCCATGTCGTTTACACTGCTGATATTGCTGATATTTTGATGTGTGGACAGGTTGAGTGCATTTGTGATCAGTCATGAATGTCCTTAGTGGTACAACAATAATGGCGGTCCTATATTAATTAGGAGGTGACTGCATACTCCATATTTCCTTGTCACATTGAGTTTGGTCCCAGGTGTACTGCGACAGAGGGAGAGGTGGTGGAGTCCAGATGAGACGCACCCAGCCCTGCATCCAGCAAACCGAAATAATGAGTTTCCTTCCCCCTTTAGCCACTGTATGCGCCATGATATACAACTCGCAATTAAGCATGGCTTGGTGATCCAGTGATTAATGTCTCTTGGTGGTTGTGAGGGGACTGGGACTGAGCGACTGGCTAAGACTCCCTGTTTGTATTCCTATCATGGTTACCCCTCTCTCTCTCTCCCACTTTGCCTTTCTCTCTCACACACACTTGTTCTCTTCCTCCCTCTTAACTATTCTCCATTACAGGGAAGATGGAGGGCACCATTTGCAATTGTAACCTTTATGACAGTGCACTCTTTAATCAGAGGCGCCTATTTCCTTTGTAGAGTAACACGCACACACTCACATATACACACAGTACGAGTAATACCACACACATACATACATACATACATGATGGTGGGTGTAGAGGCACATGAGATACCCGGCCTGGATGAGCTGGTGAAAGTGACATATCTGATTTATAATACACCGCTGCTATTTCATTTGTTGTTGTTGAAGGCTTTTAATTTTTATAGCAGGGCAGCACTAAGTAAATTGTGTCTTGTTTAAGAGGAAATGCTTGTTTTTAAAGGGTCGTAAAGGGGGGTATTGAGCAATCAGACTCCCCTATTTTGACTATTCTCTTTTTAGGAAAGGGTTATGTACTATGTTATTTCCTTTCTTGCCTGTTTATAGTACACTTCCTTTTTCTTATCGTTTTCTTGGTTGTCAACACGTGCTCTTAAATTAAACGCTCATCTTAATTGCAAGTTACAATAGTGGCGATATCTTATGATTTTAATTCTAACAACTCGTGAGGATTGTAATGGTATGGTAAGCTGTTCCAGTCTTAAATGGCAAATGCTGTTTGCTGCCACTTTGCTAGTCCTGTTTAGTGATGAAGGCCTTTGATTTGCCTTATCCTCCTGAGCCCTATTCAACTGAATGAGCGACAGTCATCCTGCAGAGCACAAGGGCAATTTGCTTTCTCTCTTTCTTTCCCCCTCGCACTGTTTCTGTTCTTCAACTTTCTCTCTCCCTCTTTACTGGATCATTTCCCCTCACGCTCAGAAAGGCTTTGTAGTGGCAACATCATTCTCCTAGCCTGGCTTTCTCTCTCCCTTTATTTTTGTCTCCCTTTCCTCTCCCTCCACCTTTCTTTCAACCCAACTTTCATAAGCTCAGTAAAGCATGGCCTTCAATTCCCTTGTTCTAGTGTTTTCACTTAAGATCAGGAGTGATGAGCAAAAGGTTTCTGGCTCAATCCTTGAGCAAAGGCCTGGTGTGACAGGGATTATTATTTATTTGTCATCTTGGATGTAATAAGCTGTAGGTACAGACTGGAGAGCTGGTGATTTATTGCTCTGTCGAGCGCCAGTAGCAGTCCGGCCGCTGGGGCGTGCAGGATGAATACCGGCCTGTCACTCCCGTCCATCCGTCTCTGCGCGCCTCACAACACCGCCCCATTTCATGCCAGAATACATAAACAATCTTTCATTACTCCTAAGCCCCTTTTTTTTAATATTTGTTCTTCACAGGACACAAAGTTAGAATTTATTCACGGATTTCCCTTTTTTCTCCCTTAACCCCCCTCCTTTTATTCTACATTAGGTATTGCCTGTGCTTCAGGATCCAGGGATTTTGTGAATGTGTAGCCTGTAACAGTTAAGAGATTCCACGCCCATACACTTTCTCCCTTTCTGTTCCAATTTCTTTGTCATTTTCCATCCTGTTGGCAATGACTTCATTTTTCTTTTCAAAAGCACTTATGAGAAGAACACACCCACAACTTTTCAGGATGGATTATTCTCAGTCCGGAAGATTCTTGAGCCAAGAGTGATTGGACATGAATATGTTGGTGTGCTGTCAGCACCACGTCCTTCCATTGCATTAGTGTCAGTCTCCATGCTGCAATAAAGCATGAAATGAGTGATGAAATATCAAATCCTTTAACTTCACCCCGAACAGCCCCCCCCAACCCTGTTTTCCCGAGCAGAAGACATAATATCGACCCCCAGTCCATTTAGACAGGAATTTAATATTTTTCAGCTAAACCAATCAAGCATGGTTAGCACTCAATGTAATCCAATCACATTCCATCATAAATGCCCCTCTTGTGAGGCTATTCACAGATCTGATAAACTGGTAGAAATCAAGACGTTGAAAAACATGGCCTTAATAGATTGTCTTGGCTGCCTTGGAGGAGCTTGTCCCACTCCTTTCTGTCAATACACATTTTCATTTCTCCAGCCCTAACTGCTCTCTCCAGGCACAGATTGGCTAAAGTGGAGCTGACTTTGTAAATAGGGCTCTCATTTATTAGGGCCGTTATCTGCAAACTGGACTGGGAGAGGCCTCAAAGACGATGCTTAACTGCCATCCCCCTGACAGAGAAAGGAGGAGGATAATTATGAGCTGATTAATATTGGAACCTGTTTTTAGTGCCTGTAAGTATCATAGTTTTGCTTTCTGTGTCCTCTCAAAGAAAAACTGTTCACAATCGTATTGCATTTAGACACATTATATTGCAGCCTGTGTGTGTGTGTGCGGCGTGCATCTATGCAGGGGCAACACTTAACAGAACAGTGAATAGTGAAGATTTGTTAGAGGACATAGGTGGCGATCCCTCACCCAGGCAGTGAACTGAGATACTCATTTGGTTCCTGAATAAGGCTTTGACAGCCAGCATTTATATCTGGCTCATTGTATGCTGTCCAGCCGATTAATAACAGTTTATTGCTGTCTAATTAGCGTTGGCTGATTAGAAAATGCATCAGAAGTGAAAGAGAAAAGCCTGTGTGCCCTGCTTTAGTGTGTGTTCTCTAAAAGAGAAATTCGAAAAAGCTAAAATCAGCAGATTATAAGTTTGTTAAGGAAAAAGTAGGTTGTTTTCAATAAATAAAAGCACAAGACTACATCCTCACACCATCAGTGTGATATGTAGTTCCACCTGAACTTTTTGTTTCCTTCATTTAATTTTTTTTTGGAGACACAGCCAGTATTACGTCTTAACTGAGCATAGTCCCTTATTTGTATGTTACGCATAATCGTACTGTAAACTTGTTCTAATTCCCCTTTGATCAAACATTACAGCGTCATCAGCATCGTCTTATTCTGCCTTTGAAGATGCACCTACTCAAGATTTATCATTTCTCACGGGGCTCGGTCTGCGGTGATGCTGTTTTCATTAACAGTAACAACTTGTTCACTAAAATTAGGACTAGGTGTTTGTATCATTTAGAGCCACACATACTGACTTTGCCGTTCTGGTTGAATCCTAAACTACTGTATGTGCAACAGAGAATTTGGCATTCTCAGTTGCTAAAAGAGGAAATGATGAGGATTGCTGCACTAACTAAATAGCTGGCTGGCCATTGCCGCAAATGCAGATATTCTTTTATTAGATGGTTAATGTAATTTCACTCCACCACAGTTAAGCCTGTTTCACACATGAACTCCAGACAATGTTTGGAGAATTCATCTTCGGATATTGTCCGGAGTGGCCGTCCACACATGTAGCTCACAGCGGGAGGTTACCTGAGTAAGTACCATCCTCACGTATGAAGATCCACATCGATTTCCGTACGCGATCAGTGCGCACAGGAGGCACAATTTGGTATAAAACTTAATCTGTGGGAAACTGTGTTTTATTTACAGCAGCACATTGGAGCCCTGCATCCAATTTAAAAAAAAATGTCAGCACTCAGACATTTTGGGTTACCGAATACCCCCTCCTAAAAAAGTCAGGATAATGTCAGAATTCCAGTGCATGTCTGGAAGGGGCTTTACAGATATTATTAGGGTAAACTTTCATAAGCCCCTTTCAGACATTCACTGGAATTCTGAGTTTGTTAGAAGGGGGTGTATGTGTGAACGAAAATGTCTGAGTGAGACGGTGCCTACATTATCCGGACATGAGCTCGTACGTGTAGCAATCTTCGGAAAGGTTAAAAGCGAGCGAGTGGGCATGTTCATGACGTTTCTATCACTCAACTGCTGTTGTAGTTGAGTGATTGAATCTTTTTTTAATAAATGTACAGCTCCAATGATCTGTAAAAAAAAAAAAAAAAAAAACACTGTTCCCCACAACTTAAGTTTTATATTAAGTTGATTTTCACACCTAGGAATAGTAGTGTTAATAGTGTTACATGTCCTAATACTGTCTGGAGTTCAGGTTAAAAGGGGTTTAGTTTGGGATTTAGAGAGCAAAATTCCAGTTTTGGGATCCTGATTTATCCAAACATACAAATTGACAGACTGTTTTTGTTGTATAAAGATTAATTTCCAGTTATTTGTTTTTATGTTTATTATGTACTGATGTGGTTAGATATGGCAGTTAAGTGTGAATACGAAGCTGGAACAACAACCTGAAAACAAATGGCATCCAGCAATGTCAGGTAAATAATTACCACTGTTTGTCCAATTCACTATGCATATAAACTTATATGCATAAAAGTACTGTATAAAAAAAAAAAATCTTTGCTTGTATAACTTATGTCCAAGGGTTTGTCTAACTTTGGATCTACCATTGATAATATAAAAAACACTGCAACAACTCAACACCAGAGCTGTCATGCATACAGTATGTATGTATGTATATTTTCCTAATGCAGTGTCATTTTACTGTCAGGCATACTTGCATAGCTTTACTAATTTAAATATAGGCTGACTGTAGACTGAAAGTGCACAATCCAACTGACGAAAATTACATGTTTCTATTACAGCATTCGAATCAGAGGAACGAAACATGATCATCTCTATTTACGCTTCAGATTACAATGAGTTTGCTTGCGTTACGTTTTATTGACCGTTTCAGTGTTTGCTGGTTGTGGTGGACTGTAGCAGCCTTTACATTCTTTACATTTGCGTCTCAGCTAGAGTTAGTGGTTAGGTCAGTGAGGCCCCACAACTCTGCCCAGCCATCAAACCACTGACATCCACCTGATCAAGCCTTAATTAAGGAGACATTTTCTCGCTGTGATGTCTATCGATGCACTGCGAAGAGAAAAACAAACAGAGCCAGCTTCCTACCTAATGTGTGTGTGTGTGTGTATGTATGTGTGTATATATATACATATGTATGTGTAGATAGATAGATAGATAGATAGATAGATAGATACATAGATAGATATCGATAGATCTATCTATATCGAGATATATATATATATATATATATAGAGAGAGAGAGAGAGAGAGAGAGAGAGAGAGAGAGAGATAGATAGATAGATAGATAGATAGATAGATAGATAGATCTATCTATAGATATAGATATGAGCTCAAACAGCCAAGACAAGCAGCTGGCAAAGAGAAGTTGGAAAGTGGCAGGAGCTGAATGGGTGACAGAGGTGAGGACAGGTAGCAGGAATTAATGTCCTGGCTGTGTGTGTGTGTGTGTGTATGTATGTGTGTGTGTGTGTGTATATATATATATATATAGATAGATAGATAGATAGATAGATAGATAGATAGATAGATAGAGATATATATATATCTATCTATCTATCTATCTATCTATATATATATATATATATATATATATATATATATATATATATATAGAGAGAGAGAGAGAGAGAGAGATGTGTATATATATCTATATAGATATCTTTATATATCTTTCCAGCCTCTGTATCTGTGTTTCTGTTTTTTTTCACTTCCTTCCTCCTGTTATTCATACCCTCCACCATCCTTCATGCATTCCTTTTTTCTTCTTTCTCCTGCTACCTGTCCTCACCTCTGTCACCCATTCAGCTCCTGCCACTTTCCAACTTCTCTTTGCCAGCTGCTTGTCTTGGCTGTTTGAGCTCAGGTGAGTGGTCTAGGTAGTGAGGGGTGCGGCATTAGTGTTTCTGCTTGCTAGTGCAATAGAAGGCGACGTGCGTCAGGGCCTCTGTCAGCAGATCTGCACCGATGCAGATGGGAGGTGAAAAGCTACCCAGTGACGAGACTCAGAGGGACGGCTGCCCTCCCCTCTTTTTTTCCTTTGTCCCCTCTGAATCTGTCTCTTACTTTATTGCATACACCTTTCTTTCACTCACTCTATCCCTCTCTTTCTCTTTCCCTTGCTCTTTCTTTTGTTATTGCAGCAGTAAGGATGGAGAGGGTTCTGACAAAGTGCTGGGATTGATAGATGGACAGAGCTGGGGACTGGATAAGAGGATGGATGAGGGAAGAGGAGGGAGTTTAACACAGGCAAACACAGAGAGACAGAGAGGAATGACCTGCTTGGCTATGCAGCCACTCACAGCCCCACAGCAATTTAGCTCTCCACTAACCCAGTGCCAGTGGACTCTCAGCCTCACTACCTGTTTGGCCACGGTGCATATGAACAACTGTGACAACAAGCAGAGGCTTAAAGAATTTAGTATCCACAAAGAAAAATAAACCCATTGCTGCATTTGTCCAAGGCAAAAAAAAAAATTCTCCGGAATAATATGAAAGCAAAAAAAAAAGATTTTACTGTCAAAAATGGATGGAAAATGGATGTTTTTGACATATAATCTATTAAAAAAACAAAATGAATGGTTATGTAAATCTCTTAGCCAAACATTCTGCAAACATACCACAAGTGAATTTTAACAGTGCTAGAAATTAGCTGTTTGATATTTGTAATGCAGACTTTATCATGAAATAACATCAAATAAACATTTTATTTGATTTTCCATCTGTGTATGTCCAAAGACTTACACAAATCTCCCTTTGGTAATGTGTACTTGTAGTGTACAGGAGAGTTCAGCTATTTTTCACAGCCCCTGCATACCTAACCAGCCCTGGAGGAGAAAGATGAGAGAAAGCTTCTTGTAACTGTGTTCTTATTAGAAAAGCCTTCCTCTGCATCTTGGGTGGCGTAACCTGTGTATGTGCGTGTGTGCGTGCATCTTCTCATTACGCCCGTACCTGCTCTGCATTACTTGTCAGTGGTGTTGGAGCGCCCTGCTCAGATTAAGACTAATGCCGATGGCCCCAGGAACTGCGATTAGAATCACACTCATTACTCAGGGCCTAGTGACGGAAGCAATTTAAAGCCCTCGTCTTTACAGTACAAGAAGCAGGGCAAGCCCCACTGTCAAGGAGGGGAGACACTACCCTCCACACACACATCAACACACAATAATGCAATGGCACTTCGCAGTCATCCCACCTCCAAGGACACCTGAAGGCCAGGCCCTCTGTGGCTTAATTGACTCCCTCTCTTTCCTTATGACTTCTAATTTATTTAACCTGTAAAGATAAAAGAGTGAGACAGACTGCTTCTGTATACATGGTTCTAAAATATCAACAAACACAGATGTATGATACTAGTTTGTCTTTCTTGCAGAGAATAGAGTTGTTAAGGTTGAATAAGGAAAAGTGTGTGTGTGAGAGAGCAATGCTTTCATGCACAGACCCTGACAAAGATTAGACGTCAGGTCAATGTGTGTCAGTTGTCATTGAGACTCAATGAGCAAGTGTGTACTGTGTGCTTGTGTGAGTTTGTGAATCGGTGTGTAGAGCTGTTTCTATTAAAGTCTTGTAGACTATGCATGTACACATCCGCATGAGCTTTAAAAGCCTTTGGGTGTGCCTGTGCAAGTCTGTACATGCCTGTCTGTGTTCCAGTGTGTATTCTTTGTCTGTGTGTGCGTATGTGTGTGTGAATAGTTTTGTGCATGCCTGACTGTCTTTGTGGCTTACCTCTACAGCAAGGTTACAGCTGTTTCAATCCCTCTGTGATAGTTGTCCAGAAGAATCCCAGTTAGGGCTAGCTCTAGGTTGGCTGTCACTCAATAATGAATGATAGGCCCATCAATTAGCACCTGTCACCGTGGTAACTATATCATAGTAATGCCAACACTGCTCAGGCTGGAATAAGGAAGGGGAGTTTCATCCTTGTTTCTGTCAGGCAAAAGAAAATCTACCTTTTACTATATTGAAAAAGTTAGGATTTCATTTTATCATTATTTTAATATAATTATTTTGGATTTGAATTACTTTTATACAAAATGGAACCACAAGGCTGCACGTACCAGTGTCTTCTTGTGCCAGTCCCAAGTCTGAATAAATGCAGCGGGTTATGTCAGCAAGGGCATCCAACGTAAAACATATGCCAAATATAAGATGTGAATCATGACTTCCACACTGAATCTGAATTCCATACCGGATTGGTCGGGGCCCGGGTTAACAACGACCACCACCAGTGCTGTTGACCTACAGGGTGCCGGTGGAAATTGGGCAACTGTTGGTCAAAGAATGAAAGTAGGAAGGTGTGTTCATAGTCAGAGAGAAGAGGAAAGCCAAGAATGTAGGACTCACAGTAGGTACTTAGCTGTAGGACATGTAATACTCAGTTGGCTGACATGATGCAGAGAAGGTCTCCTGGACTGTGTGTCCAGGAGACCAGGTGGAAAGGTAGCAAGGCTCCAAGCTTAGGAACAGAGTTCAAGTTGTTTTACCATGAGTGGGATAGGAAGAGAAATGGAGGAGTTTGAAAGAGGAGTTTGTGAGGAATGTTTTGAAGGTGAAAAGAGTATTAGACAAGTTGGAAATTGAAGGCATGATGTTCAGTGTTGTTAGTGGTTATGCCCGACAGGTAGGATGTGACATTAAAAGAGAAGGAGAAATTCTAAAGTGACTTACATGAAGTGATTCAGAGCATCCCCAGAGGTGAGAGCATTGTGATTGGTGCAGAGTTCAATGGACATGTAGGTGAAGGGAACCCCAGAGTTGATGAAAATGTGATTGCAGTTTTGGTCTTCAGGACAACAACACAAGGACAGATGGTGGTAGACTTTGCAAAAAGGATGGATATTGCTGAAGTGAATACTTTCTTCCTGAAGAGGCAAGGACATATAAGAGCGGAGGTAGAAGCACTCAGGTGGACTACATCCTATGTCGACAATATTATCTGAAAGAGATCAGTGACTGTGAAGTGTTGGTAAGGGAGACAACACAGGATGCAGGTGTGTAAAATGACTCTGGTGGTGATGAAGATGACTAAGGCAGAGCAGAGGTCGAACTGGTGGAAGTAGAAAAAAGAAGAAGGCTGTGTATATTTCAGGGAGAAGATGAGACAGGCTCTGAGTGGTCAGGAGGTGATTCCAGATGACTGGACCACTACAGCCAATGTGATCAGGGAGACAGGTAGGAGGGTACTTGGTGTATCATCGAGAAGCAGCGTAAGGTGGTGGTAGAGGTGGCAAAGGCAAAAACAAAGAGCATATGAGGACTTGTATTCTAGGTTGGACACTAAAGAGGGAGAGGTGGATTTGTACAGGTTGGCGAGACAAAGAGATAGAGATGGGAAGGATGTGCAGCAGGTTAGTGTGATTAAAGATAAGGATAGAAATGTATTGACAGGTGCCAGGAGTGTGATGGGAAAATGGAAGGAGAACTTTGAAGAGTTGATGAATGAGGAAAATGAAAGAGAACAAAGAGTAGAAGAGGTGACTGGTGTGGAGCAGGAAGTAGCAAAGATTAGTAAGAGTGAAGTGAGGAGGACATTGAAGAGGATGAAGAGTGGAAAGGCAGTTGGTCCTGATGATATACCTGTGGAGGTATGGAAGTGTCTAGGAGAGGTGGCAGTAGAGTTTCTGACTAGTTTGTTTAACAAGATGAGGAGTGAGAGGATGCCTGAGGACTGGAGGAGAAGTGTATTGGTGCCCATTTTTAAGAAAAAGGAAGATGTGCAGAGCTGTGGCAACTACAGAGATATAATGCTGATGAGCCAAACAATGAAGTTGTGGGAAAGAGTAGTGGAAGCTAGGCTAAGTGCAGAGGTGAGCATTTGTAAGTAGCAATATGGGTTCATGCCTTAGAAAGAGAACAACAGATGCACTATTTTCGTTGAGGATGCTGAAAGAGAAGTACAGAGAAGGTCATAGGGAGTTGCATTGTGTCTTCGTAGAAAGGAAAGGTGTTCAAGAAGGTGGTGAGACCAGCGATGTTGTTCGGCTTAGAGACAGTGGCACTGAAGAAAAGAAAGGAGGCAGAGCTGGAGGTAGCAGAGCTTAAGATGTTGAGGTTCTCTTTGGGAGTGACGAGGATTTGACTTTCATACAGAACTCTATTTTGGGATTTTATGTTAGATAGGAGCCTTTGGTTGTTTTCCATCTTTTATTGACCAAACAAGGGGAGACAGACATGAAATAGCAACATAATGAAGCATGTACAACACTGATTGAATTTCTTATTCATCATAGTGGATCTGTAAGAAATTGCATAGTTGAATATTGGCTTCTTGTTTAAATGGTTACACAGTCATTAGTACAAATAGTAAAATCTTAGTTACCATTAAAATTGAAGTTGATTTATTCTAGATTTGAATAAATGTAGTAAGTTCCAAGTGGAAATTGCTTCTACTTCTAGATACTTTTTAGGGTGAATTACACTTAACTTTAAAAGATGTAGTCCTTTGAGTCTCCGTTTTTTGTGCTTTGTTAGTATTCTTTTCACTAAAATGAAAGTGGTGTATTAAATCCATATACGAAACATTTACAAGTACTAAAATATGCAAAGAAGCTAAAACATGGCCAGCGATTATCCTATTTCTTTTCATTTCTATCTTACTTACTTGTTCGGAGCAAGTTAGCATGACTGCCACTATGTCATCTTTTATTATTTACTTTGTATTACTAGTATATTGTTAGCAGTAGTTTTATATAACACATTTAACAATTGCAATTAGTAACCATTTTAAATCCGATACAGGTTTGGTATTTTCATTGCTAGATTGCTGAACTCAGATGATATGTGCTGCATGCTCTCTCCCTGTTTAAATAGAGAATGGCATTGACTGATGGATATTGTAATTCTTGCTGTGAAGTAATGTTTTACAGCATGCGTAAAGACAGATCTGTATGGCCCTCCCTACTGAGCACCTTTTTTCCTGTATGGATCTGCCGAGTGCTGAGGACTGGTTAAATGCTGTCAATCATTGATTTTTGCCTGCGACAGTAGAGTGATGGCTGTGGTGATTGAAGGAGTCAGGGTTTTGTCTTTTTCCCCTGTGCTGCAAAGATTCAAGCGAGAAATCCTTACACCTCCTAGGCCACCCTATCACTTCCCTTCTCTTATTTTTTCCTACTTTCCCACCCACCCAACATCCCCCACCGCCTTTAACAAATGGGCATCAACAGGCCATGAAATAATCAATGCTGATGATCCATCTTGGGTACTGTCGATATGTTAATGAGCACGCCTCATCGTTATTGCTGCCGGGTCATAAATCACTGCCTCTTACCAGAATGCACAGCAGCTGGTGCAGCAAACCCCAGGCCAGGAATAAAACACTGTCTTTTAACGATTAATGTCCAAACATTCTGCTGCCCTGTGCCTTGATTGTTTTCAGATGCCAAAAAAGTAGGACGGATTGTAAATCAATAAAACAATAAGACAAAGTGTTTTAATAAAGGGAGAGGTTGCGAGTAAATCATTGCAGTGCTCCATTTAGTACTGCTTCCTGGGTAAGGAATAATTGGATACCTGGTACCCAGAAGTCATTTTTAAGGTTATAAATGTTTGTGTCAGCTAGTAGTGAGAAGCAGGCTAGCTTGCAGCTGTGCATTTTTCAAATCTGCTTTTTTAAGGGACCTAAGCAAAGCAAAAGGAAGGTTTAGTGACTTTGTTTCACTGTGAGAAATGAAAAGATAATATGTTTGCATAGAGTACACTGTAAATCATTTTGATGAGACGGCAAAAAAAGAAACTTTATTATTCCTTATTTCCTGTGCTTGAATTCTAATACTTTATTCCAATTTATTGAATACAGCTCCCACTATTATACTATATATCTCCATGCAGTGTGTATGTTGTCCTGAAGCACTTACTTCACAATTCTGTCACCGCATTATGTGATAGGACATTTTCAGTGCATGTAGACAGGGCACTAAGTTCAAGCTTTATCAAATTGTTAAATATATGTTAAATAAATGTAAGTCAATTTGCAAAATGCAAACTTCTTGACATAAGACACAATTACAGCCTTGAGTCTTTTTGCGTATGACGCGACAACACAACTGCGCTGGGGGATTTTCTACCTTTCCCTTTTTGCAAATTCTCTCACGCTCAGTCAGGTTGGACTGTTTGCAGTCCCATTCCATTTTTAGGTCTCTCCAGAGATGTTCCGTAGAGTTCATGTGAGGGGTCTGGCTGGGCCACTGGAGGACATTCACAGAGTTGTTCCTGTGTTGTCTTGGTTACCCTTGGAAGGTAAATTTTCGGCCCAGTCTCAGGTCCTGAGTGCTCTGGAACAGGGTTTCATTGAGTATATGTCTGTATTTTATTCCTTTCAACTTTCCCTCACAACATGATGCTGCCACCACTATGCTTCACTGTAGGGATGGTATTTGACAGGTGATGTATGGTGCCGAGTTTCCTCCGGAAATGACGTTTAGAATTGAGACCAAACAGTTCGATCTTGGTTTCACTGGACCCTGGTTTCTTGTTCCTCACAGTCTGAGAGTATTTCAGGTGCAAACACCAAGTAGGCTTTCATGTGTTTTGGACTTTGTAGAGGCTATTGTAACCACTCTGCCATAAAGCCCTGGCGAGTGGAGGGCTGCAGTAATGTTGTCGTCCTGGAACTCCCATCTCCAGTGCTCAGTCAGAGCAACCTTTGGGTTCTTGGTCACCTTTATTACTAAGGCCCTTCTCCCTTTTGCTTTGGCTGAGTATGCATTATCAGTTGTGAGGCCTTCTATAGAAAGGTGTGTGCCTTTACCAATCATGTCTTATCAATTTAATTTACCAAATGTGGACTGCAGTCAAAGTGTAGAAATATCTCAGCAATGATGAGGACAAATGGGAGGCACCTGAGCTAAATGTCAAGTGTTTTTGCAAAGGGTCTGAATACGTATACATATATATGTGATATTTTATATATATGTGATATATTATGCAAAAAAAAAATATTGTATCAGGCTTTATGTGCACTTTTTGTGAGTTGCAGTTGAAGTGCTACATCTTAGACTGATGAGTTGTATGTTGTGCTGTACAGTTCAAATAGCAATCAACCTGGTTTCACTCTCAGATAGATATATAGGCACTTACCAAGTACCAAGTAAATGATAAGTAGGGATAGGATTTGGCCAAACCTTTAGTCTGTGCAATAATTTACATGTTTCCAGTCTCCTAATAATTCTACAGTCAAATTATTTGGACACTGTGAGACAACAGTGGCCTATAAGTTTAATTTCAGATTCACTGTAGGACATGCAGACTCTGTATGTTCAAATTATCACTGAGGAATAACACCCTTGTTTGGGTTTCATATTGTTATTAACTGTGGTATCAGTCCTGTGACCTTGTGCTCAGTGATTCAGTCAAGCTTGTAGATTGCAGTATAACCTCTATGCATTTCTCTACCAGACCTCTGAGAGCTGAATAGTTTTATGTTCTAGCCCTTGGACTTCCCACAGATGATGAACCATAAAACAAAGCCTTTATAGCAATGTTAGCAACTGAAATACCGTCTACATCAGTGACTTCTTATACATGTGTCCTTACAATGTCAATATTGGTAGTTAACCCACGTGCAACCTCAGTTAGTGTTTGCTATTTTAACCCAGAGTTGGACTCTTTCTTCATTGGTTCGCAACAGTGGAGTTTACAATATTTGAAAGTTCAGAGGTATATAAATAAGTCATTTTGGTGATAAACAAGAAAGCTAGTTTCAAGAGGACTTCATAATTTTTTGGCATGATGGGTGTTTTAATTTTCCTACTTAGAACTCAGTGCTAGGCTGCCTCGGCAGATTTTCTTTGTTATGATCTATCCATATTTGCTTACTCTGTTTTTGTTCTGTCTCACACCCTCCATAGTATACCATTACACAACTATACTCAAGAATCCCTCCCTTTGGTTTATTGAATCAGATAGCATGCACAGGCGTTGGACACTGCAATTTATTTGCTGTACAGGAACTGAATTTACAGACTCTGAATTCCTGTGGCCCCTGTAGGGCCTAAATCACACTTTAGATTTAGAGCAGCTCCGCATTTCTTCTCTCTCAGTGCTAAGTATTATAATGATGAATCTGCTACTCTGGCTTATGCCAGCTCTAGGCGGACGTAACAGCAGTTGTTTAAGTTTTCCAAAATAAATAGAGAATATTTCAATGAAGACAGATAAGCAGAGAGGAGCCTGGGAAATGGCATAGTTTGACTTGTGGAAGTTGCCTTTCTAAACTGTTTTTGTTACCAAGATAAGGAACATTAACTCCAGATGTCAAAGAAAGTAAATTATATATCAGTCGACCACAATAACCACCATGTGCTGAAGAACCGAATGGAGATTTTTATTTCTTATAACTGTCATCTATCAATATCTGCATTCCTCCACCAGTCTCCATCTTCCATATCCACATATGTAACTAACCATCCACATCAAATATTATCTGTATTCCCTCTTGGTTTTCAGATCACATCTGTGTGACTTCTATCTGAGAACAGATGGGCCTTGTGCATTCTGTTATTAGTGGGAATTTATTGCCTTGCAACATACAATATCATTAAACAGTGTTGTGATTTAACATAGGTTACAGGGAGTAAGGCTTACAGTTCTTTCTGAACAGTGATCTGCAGTCATAGAAGCACATTTCAGATATTCATTATTGGTTAGGGAGTCATATTAGACTGATTGTTTAATGCAGGAGTTAAGTTTTTTTGGCTGCAGCGATAGGTCTCAAAATATGTTGTGGGAAGAACTAATACATGCTTCAGTCTAATGCTTTATGGTACATCCTGTCTTCTTAAATTAAAAAAAATGAATGGGATGAGATAATAATTTATTCGGTTAAACAATCCTAAATAATGGTCCAAAGTCCATAAATTTAAAGAAAGAATTAGCAAAAGGCAATTTTGTTAAATATGTCAGATATTAAGAAAAAAAGGTTATTTTGCTCTGGAAATATATTCTGTTTCAAAACACTTTGCAAATGCAAACATTGTCTCAGAGGTATTGCCGTAACTGCGACTGTGGGGGAAGGTGAAGAGTAAATAAATAAACTAGCTAGTTTAATGATAGCAAACATTTGGACCCTTCAGATTTTTGTAGTCTCAAGTAGACAAAGGAGCATAATGCATTTACACCACATGCACACAGCTGATGGGCTTTTGCTCATGAATGAATTGCTCATGCTGAATGCTACATTATATAATAAAACTTAGTACAAACTGGATACTCCCTTGAGCAATACCATCCCTCCACATGGTAAGGAATTTCCTGAACAAATTAGACACCAGGCTGTGAGCCTTGATAAAATGTGGAGTGCAAAAGAACATCAGTAGGATACTGAACATAAACTGAGACATAGTTACAGTGGTTTGGAGGTATAGCAAGATCCATATTATCAATTACAGAAAGCTGACTTCCAATCAAAGGAACACACTTGGAGTATTTTAAAGCAGGAACTACAGCAACAAAACCCCTCCAGCAAAGAGCAGCTGTTACAGACTCATCTGTGAAAAATGGCAAAACCTCTCTATGTATTTGTGCAAGACTAGTATCATTCATGTCCTGGAGGATCAAGTCTGTCATCAAATATTTATTGTGTAAATACAAAATATACAGACATAAATACAAGTAAATAAAGTATAAAACCTAAGTTAATTATTGGAATCTAACAAATTAAGGGACATTTTGTTATAGTTTAATTGATCAAACTGTATTCAGTTTAAGTGAATATATTATTTGTTTTGCAGTTTTAGCTGTTTTGAAGGATACATTTTTCCAAACAAAACAATGAAACGTTTGTTGGAACATGCATTTATTGGCTTAAAAGACTTGATGCTTAATACAAAAAAAACCCAACCTAGAATACATTTGTTGAAGCTTTCATGAATTGAGAATTGCTGTGAATTGTTGTGTAAAATCCAAATGGAACCCACCACGTAGCAATGAAGTTGTATGTATGTGTGTGTGTGTATGTATGTATAACCATCAACACAGACCACTATGCTGGTTTCATATGGAAAAAGGAAACTCCAACATCCCTGGGGTCAGTGGCCTAATTTGCTAAAGCTTGTTTTGAGATGTTAGACCTTTTAGGCTTTTTTTTAATATTAATGAGAATATGTGCTTATTAGAGTTCCAGGGAATAGCTGATGATAGAAACAATCTGGAAGGAGTGAAAAATGAGTTAACAGGCTCAGCAGGAGTGCAGGATTGGCTTATTGCAGCATGGTGCGATTACTTCTTATTGTGCTGCAAAGCAGCTTGATGGTGTAGCATTGAGGCACTTTATTGCGGAATTAGTGTGATTTTGTGGCATTTGTTGTGGTGTTATACTAAATGCTAATTAGTCTCTACAACCATAATTAGAACCTTTTGCTAGACAGACCAATTTAACTAGTACCACAGTAAGAGCATCGAGAAGATTAACACTCACATACACACGTGATATCACACATGCATACACAAACATCTCACCTTATAATTACACTCTTGCTAACTATCAGCCAAGACAAATGTGGGGGTCTTAGAGGCTCTTTTCCCCTAATACGTTAATCATTCCTTTGTTCTTGTGAGCTTTTAGAATGTGTGTGTGTGTGTGTGTGTGTGTGTGTGTGTGTGTGTGGTCCTAATGGGTATTTTATTGACTACACTGAGTTAGAACAGTGTTTTAAACAGATATATTCAGGCAGGAGCTGCTATGACATGGAACATTTTGTTTAGCTGCTATTGGCTGGTATGAAAAAAAGAAAAAACAAGAAATCTATCTGTGTCGGTTAAACAAAATGTAAATGGTTTTCCTCAACAAACTCTGCCACATACATGCAATGCAAATGTGCAAACAAGCACCTATAAGTCTATCGAAGAATTGTCACAGAGAGTGAAGTAGCGTTGTGTTCACCAGCACCGGAGGCTCACATGATATGAAGTATTAGAATGCAAGCAAGTATGTCGGTCTACACCCATGCCTGCCCGTCAGGCCTGCATGTTGCCATGACGTCAGTGGCATGGCATTCCCATTTGGCTGGCACATGAAACCAGCGGCTGTGGGCAGCGTACTTGCTTCTCAGTGTAGACATGCTTCTCAATCACTCATTGACATGCAGTTGGACAGTGTTTAAAGACATAGCAGAGCAAACAGGCTCCAGTGGGTTGTTACTATGTCTGCTCACAGCAAAGATGACTTTAAGTTTTAATTTATTGTTCATTTAAAAAAAAGTAGGCCCATGACACTCCAACAGTCAGATAATGGTGGGCAGTGGGTGAGCATCTCCCACCCTAGCTTTTGCAGTGTCTCCCATACTGCTGGCACTGGTCTGATCTGTGTCGGCGACTTTTTACCTGATTCAGCACATTGAAGCAGCTGCAGTTCCATTGGTGAGACAGACTTCTCTGATTGGCTGTTCAGCTTAGCGAATCAACAGATGAGACCAAGCACTGACATCACCTGTAATGCAATTTGAAACTTAGACATATTCTTAGTTTAGCTAGCTATAGCCATCTGTGCCAAATGACATTCATGTGAAAATGGTAAGCTAATGCTGCTTTGTTTATGGTTTTTATGTCTGCATTCTTAAACTGGAATTATTCTTCTGCATTCTGCACATATGCAATGATATGCACATTACGTTTCACAACGTTTGCATATGTTCTTCTGTTATTCTTGTACAACAGACATGCGTGCCCACAAGGGGACAGTGTTTTGTTTAGCAAACCAGTATTTACTTAAATAATTTCCTGTTTAATTCCCCTCTTCAGTAGAGTACCCATGGGGTAAGCAAACTTTTACAATAAATTGTTGATTAAAAAGATGGTCAATTTTCTATCCTCGATTGCTCTACTCCTTTAGGTGCTCCATATTTCTTTCTGCTTCTTCTTTTTTGTTGTTGTTGTTGTTTTTGTTTCCTTTTAGTTCTAATCCCTCTCTACTCCATGATGTTAACCATTCAGCTTGATGACATGCATCTTTGCACAACGTGTTGTTGTGATTTGGGCGATGTACACATTGGAACCACTGCAAAAAGAAACAAAAATCTACACACAATATGTATAAGAGCAGGTAGATAGATGGCTGGGCATGGTAATGAAGGTAGATTCAAAGTTTAAAGCTATTGCTAGCTTGAAAGTTGCACACTGTAGCTTTAAGAACAATACTCTTATCAAGTGCAAACAATAATGCATACATATAGTATTTGGATTCTGTAGCTTATGAGTGTTTGCTAGCTTTAAGGACAAACACTATACAAAGTTTGCAGGTCATGCTCACATTTGTCATTTGGTTGGCATGTGTTAATAGTACAGATACATGGCACTGTGTAATTTGCAGTAAACATACGATGCAGGGTGAAATAGTCTGTATACAAAAAAACAATATTCATTCCCACCTTAACGCTGGTGTTGATGTTTGATGATGATTGATCCATATGATCCACAAACACCTGGCGCTACATCATTTATGTTTCTCTAAGCCAACATTCACTATCCTTGAGCTGAGAGAGAGAGAGAGTGGTGGGGTTTTGACCTAAGGTATATGTAAATATATTTATTGTTTATATAGGCATAGTCTCCCATGGTTGCCCCCACTACATGCTGAGCTTTGGCTAAAGCCTTGGGGCCTTCTATAAAAACACTTTATCATGTTTTTGGTCTTCATGAATAATTAAAAACTTAAATTACTTGCCATGTACAAAATTCATATGCTGGGGGTTGCAGGGAGGGGGAGATACATGAAAATTAATTTTCTTTTCTCTAAGTGTGATGGCAAATCAATTAATCTTGATGTATTATTCCATGCAGGCCAGGGCAGCAGCAGCAGAGAGAGTGGCTACAGCTGTTCTTATTGAAGAGGCCATATATTATACTTGGAGACTTTGACAGCTTCTGAAGGAAAGGGCTGAAGGATATTAGGCAGGTGAAGCAACTGTAAAAAAAAAATAAAAATATTGGGGAATGCAAACTGTTTCCAGGGATTGTTATAAACTGTACAGAAGGAGTAAAGGATTATTGAATTTATGTTTTTTTTTTTGTGTGTGTCCCCAAAACTGCTGTCACTCCTAGATGACAATATTAATGATATTCCCTTTCAAAACATTACATTCATTTGATTAACTAGTCATATGTTTTTGTCTATCAGCAGTTTATTTTCTTGCGTCTCCTCTTGCCTTTTTGGAAAGGGGGGTGGGGTGGTAATGGGAATTGAGATTTACCACCCGTCAGATAAATGTGTCCAGGTAATATAACACTGCGGATAGAGTGACAGAGTTATTTACTGGCTGCTTTAAAGTTTTATAACTTGTCACAGTTTGCAACTTGTTGTCTGTGCCTCTGCAGTTTCTCAGCACAGCATCTGTAAATATAAATTCACACACCGAAATAATTACTCTTTTAAGAGGAGAAGCAGAGGAATCCGAATCCAGTTAGAGGAAAGTGCAGATAATGTTGGAACAATACACTAGTCGATTGATTTTTAATTCTGAACTGCCATCAATTTCCAAAAAAACAAAGACAACAATTGTGGTACTATGTAATGTAAGTAAACAAGAGTAATACTTGAAATAAACAGGGTGAACATTATAGGTTCAATTGGTGCCACCTTCCCTTGGTGACTTAATCATATTTTTAAGTGTTTATTTTTTTCCTGAAGTGATGTGCAAACTGTTAGAAGTCAGTCATGTCACCTTCTTTCTGAAAGATGGATCACCAGCCTGCCAAATGCCACTGCTGATGAGTGACAAGTAAAACGTGTTATGTTGCTTTCTACTGATGTGTTTGCAGGAGGGCGTTTGTGGGCAAGTTGTTTCTTTCTAGCTATACCTTAAAAGAAACATTAAAAGAAAGTGAAATTAACTATAATACTGTGTGTCGGGGGCCGGCAGATCTTAAAAGTGTTCAAATGTGTTAAATCTTCTCCTACAAATACTTACATCAAATTGACTTCCAACAGTCAATAAAATAAAACTTACTGGATTTATTAATGTTAATTTGATCACATCTGTTTTAGCTGGGTTTGTTTTTGGCAGATTTAGTAGACGAAGTGCTAGGACAGAGCACAGTTCATTGTCTCTTACTTAAAAGTTTGGCACAATGTCTCCATTTTCTCTGGGAGAAGTGCCTATTCTGCCCAGCTATAAATTCCATTCCATTTATGAACAGATTTCACTGGTCAACAAGACTGGTAATCAACAATCAGCAAACATCTGTTACTATCTATTAATAACCCGACATTACAGATTTACAGCTGGCCTGACGGCTGGTGAAAATGTATTTCTGCTGCTGACGAGGGGGAGCTTGGAACGGGCGACCAATGCCATTTGTAAATGTGAGACAAATTAGAGAGCAGGAGACAACTAAATTAAAAAGCCAAATGACCAAGGCCAGATGGAGCTCAATATAACAAATGAAACAAGTTGCCGAGGTGCCAGTTGTACAGACGCTGAGGGACACTGAGGGGGAATTGATTCAGGAGAGCCATTGGGTGAGCAGATGAAAAGGTTATATTAACACTTACAGAGGCAGAAAGTAGGCCTCTGTGCCCTCCAGCTTTATGTTGCAGTCATTCACACATATGGACGCTGCTGTCCACATCATCTTTTAAAATGGTGCTGTGTGAATGTCAGAGTGAGAAATAAACACAGTTGGTGCTGCACTCAGTGCCTGTGACATACGGCATATTGTCAACACATGGCTAGAATCCCACTGTCAACTGACACGCCTTTATTCAGATATTGTCTGACCTTGTCTTGAGGTTTCTTTGATCATCACATTCGTACACAGCAGTATGCAACGCCCTGTGTAGATTAATGAGTTTTCCTTATGTATACTGTAAAAATGGCATAATATAAACCTTATTATCTATTTAAAAAAACTTGTTATTTGACATTCTGGTTGTTTGCTAGTGATGCATCACACCTGCAACTCTCTCACTCTAGAGATATAACCACATTTGTATCTTGTAAATGGGTATGTAATGCCGGGGTGAGGAGCACATTTGTTTGGGTTAAAGACTGCATGTTAATGAAATAGATCATGAACATTGCCATTATGATAATGGATTACAGTACTTTCCTCGTAGAGTAATATTTTATTTATGACCTTTTGGATTACTCAGATGAAAAGAAAAAAAAATAGACAGTGTTCTGCTCTATGGCCTTTGCCAAACACACAACAACCGGTATTTACTGAACACATTTTTCCCCATGGCATGTGAAGATCGGGGGAGTTTGAGTGGAAGATTAGCTTTGGGTTAATGAAGTCTGGAGTCAGGAGAGAAATGGTTATTACTCTAATGTAGAGTCTTTTAATTTCCACTGTGGCAGTCAGGCCTAATGTGTTATTTTACATTCTGTTTTAGATTGCACAAAGTAGTCACTGCTATTTGTCTTACTCATTTAAATTGCCGTTATTCAGATGTATTAGGAGATGATATATTAGGTTGCACTCAGTGCTGCTTGCCTTCCTGGTTACTGAATAAGAAAGTATTCCATGCCATGGATAGTAACACAGCGGTAATAGTCTCCTGAAAGCCTATCATGGTCTTTTTTTTCTTTTTTTTTGCTTTGTGACATGCATACAGTCCAGTGTTAACACATAATATGCCACCATTTGTTTCTTTAATCTCTACATTTTATCCTTTTTTCTGCTCTCTAGGTTTCATTATGGGAATCTCTGTTCTCATCACGTTTGTAAAATCCCATTTTAGTTTTTCTGTGAAAGATCTCCTCCTGTGCACTTACTTACAGTGGCCCTCTCCTTACCTCTTGCTTCTGATAAAGGAAGCAGGAACTGACAGGGGCTATTTGTTATGGGGATGAGACAGAGGTGACACACACTAGATTATAAAATGCAGAGACGTGCAGAGGTCAGATAAACAATTTGCCACCAAACTTGGCTACCCATGATGCTCTCTTCTCCCTGTCTGCGCAATACATAAGGGCTGAGAAGAGGAGGGGATCCACTGCTCTAAAGGAAGGAAGGTGGGATCATATGAGGAAAGACTGGGGAAGGGGGGCAGAAGAGCACAAAGGAACTGTGAGAAAGCCCCCATGGCCGATGGCAGTCAGGTTTGCATTTTTTTTTCTCCCTCTCTGGGTTAATTCACAGGATGAAAAGCTGCTCTGTGTGATGTGTCATATATCAAAGACAGGGCATCAGTAATCTTTGCTCAAGGGCACAGATAACAGACAGATAGACATGTGAATGAGATGAAAAAAAGCAACTCATCCTTTTCTGCTACCACCACAGAGGAGATAAAACAAGATTTATGACTCATCTCAGACCACATACCGGCAGCACGGACCATTTTTCACATGCTCCAAAAATTGGTACTGGAAAGCAATCTGCTTGTCAGTGTGTCCATCAGGTGCTTCAGGAGGAAATTGGGTCCTTCGGGCTTTTTGCTCTGCAGTCAGCTATTTTCTTTATAGCAGTTTTGTTTTTAATGGTATCCATAAATATATGTAGGGTTATAAGTACCTTTATCACCCAAGGAGCTTTTCCACATGATGTGGCTACTATGCCCTGGTGGTTGTTTCTGATCTGAGAGCTTTCTCTGTGTGGACACTACAGTTCAATAAGCTGCAGAGCTGTCACTATGTTGATGGACAGATGTGACAACTCCCTTTTGGAAGGACGCTTTGATTGACAGAAATTTGGTTTGATAGACAAGTAAATTTTTTTCCCGTATCCAGTAGAAGAAAACCAGATTGAATAGGGCAAAAATGGCAGGGGAGAAATTATATAATATAAATGTTGCAGCAGGAGTTTTTGGTAGGTGGAGAACGGTGAGAATTATAAGTCCAACCTGATGTAAATATATTCTGTTAAGTTTGTGGTTAAGATGAAGACAAGGTTGTCTGCATGGTCAGAATGTTCTTATCTGATTCTGTAAATTTCAGTTTCATATCAATTGCACAGTATGTCAGTACTTTGCAATTAGGAGAACCAGACTAAAAAAATCACCCATTTCACAATGTTAAAACTGGGAAAGCTAGTGTCCTCAAACTGCATGACACAGAGATGTACACACAAGTAGTCTTTGCTTTCAGAACTAATATACTGTGCTGACAGTGGCTTCAGGATATGGAGGGGCTGTCCAACACTTCCTTTACAAAATAGTAACAGACTGACAATTCTCTTAACTTAAGCTACTGTAGGATGTTGCACAGACTATTAGGAAACCATAAATGGTTCTAAACAGGTTATACTATATTTTCTGTAATGAAAGCTTTGTCTTTCTCCTGGAAGTAGTTCAACTGTAACAGAGTGGTTAGAGCAATTAATCCAATGATTCCATGGTGTGTGTTTTACCCGTCCTGATAGAAAAGTTAAAAGTGACTAAAATGTTAAGTAAATATAATTATTATACAATTCTTTATAATTCACAGTGTGCCAGAATTATCCTTAATAATAATGCCCATTTTATAACTTACCAGGGCA
Source organism: Channa argus (assembly GCF_033026475.1). Classification (NCBI taxonomy): domain Eukaryota; kingdom Metazoa; phylum Chordata; class Actinopteri; order Anabantiformes; family Channidae; genus Channa; species Channa argus. The sequence continues at coordinate 38,714,632 of NC_090197.1, forward strand.
GAAACATGCAACATCTGGATGATTGCTGGCGTGCATGTTCTGCATGCCATGCATCATGTTCTCTCTATAAATCTGTCTGCATCACTGTACCTGTAGAACATCTCGTCTAACACCCTGTAACTTTACAGTTAGACACACTTTACTCTACAAGAAGTTTACTTTACTTACTAACTGTAGTGAAACAGGTGGCAGTAAATTGTGAATGCTATGTTCAGTAGATGTATAGCATAGACATCTACTGCTTGACTGTGTGACTTTTTTCAAGTGCTTCTGACAGGTTGGAATGGGGTATTAGAGTATCCCTGCTGTGCATGGGGTGTTGATAGCACAGGGAGCTGCATAACTCTGTCTGTTGTGGATCAGGTGGCACTTGGGGAAGTATTGCAGGCTCCTCTGGGCTTTTACAGGGCAACGGTTTTCCAGGGGACAGAAGGATCAGCTTAAAGCAACAGGCTTGTTGACTTTGATATCCTATCTGATAGCAGCACTTCCACAAGTTTGCACCCAGGCCTCATATTAGAATATCCTCGTTTTTGCTTTGCAAGGGGATTTTCACCCTCCACGGGGGGTTTGAGGTTTTGTGTCGTAGATGAGGGTTTCCATAATTTGGCTGGCATTCCCTCTCGCACCAGACCAGCCTGTGAGAATGAGAAACAGGCCAAGGAGAGGGGAGGACACAAATACCTTCCCAGCACAGCAGGCAGATGTTCTATTAGGGTCATTGTGAGTTGCAGCAAGGGAAAGTGGACAGACTGATGTAAAACACACACTTGTTTTGCACATTGTCACGTTTGCCTCTTGTCTCCTGTTGCCCCTTGAGATCTGTCCTACCTGCTGTTCTTGTCTAGACTACTTGCTAACTGTGACATCTGTTCCAAGATGAAAGCGTAGGCAAAATCTGAATGTCAATATCCTCAACGTGGACAGACAAAATGAACAAACGGAGGAGTGGCTGTCACTGTGCAGCAATCATCCTTCAAAGGAAAGGTTACCACATGACATTGTGTGCTGGAGAAATGACCATTTTTAATCAGACGGCAGGGGACACATCTGTCAGAACCTCTGTAAAGCTGCAGTTAGCAGCCAAGGAGAGCAGACACTGATCAGTACAAATCATTTCCCCTTTCCCCTGCTGACAAAACAGGCCTAAATGTGAAAAGGCCACCTGGGAATTAAATATGACTTTTCTAAGGTTATCCTTTGAATGCATGCAAAGATGAGGATGTGAGGAAGTTTACTCAAGGCTAATAGATTTTATTAGACGTGTGTATACTATTAGACAGGAAGTTCGACTCCTTGTGTTGGATGAGGCATATCAGCTATAGAGAACTGTCAGGTAAAGGCAAAGTATCTGGATTTAAGGAGCTCACACTGAAGAAAAATGCTCAACATAATGCACTTTCTCTTTTGCCTCTTTTTTTTTTCTCTTCGTGCCTTTGTGGCACCATGACACCATTAACAGCCGAATAATAATTTGTAAAGCTAACATCACACACTAACCTATTTATTATGGAATTACAAAATTACAAAACCACAACTTGTCTTATCATCTGATTTTATTTTTGCTGGCTGCAGAGACACATGATGGGGTTGGACGGCAAGGCCTGAAATAGAAATGCCCCATAAATTGTGAAACTATTTTCCTCTCTACATTTCCTACATTCTCCATGTTTTGTCTGATCAGAGCCCCAGTAAAAGTATAAGTTCAGACCTTGGGGTTTGCCCTATCCAGAGGCCTTAACCTTAAGATTACATCTACAAAGGAGCTGAGAATGTTCAGAGCTGGAAAAGTAATTGCAAAGCTAAGGTTAGTAATTTTGTGGTATTAAATTGCCTGTCAAAGCTAAATGAAGTAGGGCTTCTGCACTGCCAAAAGCCATACGCGCCTATGCGGAGAGTGGTGTAGCTTTACCCGAAGAAGGTAGTATTTTCCTCCACTGCATCATTTTATCATTCAGCTGGGTTCATGGTGTTGTTTTAGGAGACTTAAGTCTCATTACCCCAACCCAGGCCCTTTTGTGATTTATGCCATTATTACAGCACTCTCTCACACAATATAAATGAAGCATGAATCATATTTGTACTGTAAGACAAATGTTTCTCCAAGGAAAAAAAGAGACATTGTAGCTAGTTAAAGGGACCCTCATTAAGCTCTCGTTATTGGATAAGTGGCTCTCATTTTCTCTGTGAGATTCCAGGCCTGACTAACTGGTCTTAGTACATCTCTGAATATTACAGTGTTGCATTGCTGCAGCATTAATTTGTTTTCTGGGATGTGACCAGCAGTTTATTTTCGGTGTCTGAATCTGTGTCATGGACCTTCAATTCCTGCTGAGTGCAACACCTGCTGACCCCAGCCCTAAATTTGTCAGTGGTGTACGTACAGTAAATATAGAGCTTTAGAACTGCCTCGGCCCAACCTAGGTTTCAGAGATGTTTTACAACTTGTTTTATATAGTATGACGTCAATACTCCCACCGTCAGCCTTACAATGATGAAAGAGGAAATGATGGAGACACAACAACAAAACGACAAACTAACAATTATTTTCATTGTTTGTTGATCACCAGTTATTTTATTCTTGGCCCCATAAATGTTTTCCATTTACTTTTGTCCTATCGACTGTCTAAATCCTCACACCTCAGTGAATGGCTTTTTGTTAGCAAATGGTTGGTCATTTCTGGCCCAGACAGCACCAACACAACCACTAGTACTGCTACTACTGTATTGCCATAAAAAATTACTAAAATAAGTTTTAGTAATTTTTTTTCAACACCGACATTAAATCAGATTAAATAATATTACTTACGGTACAACACTAAGTAATAATATGCAAATAAAATTAAGGATCACACGTTCTTCCAGAAGAGGCAGGAACATAGGGTGACGTAAAAGAGCGGAGGTAGAAGCACTCAGGTAGACTACATCTTGTGTAGACGCTGTAATCTGAAAGAGATCAGTGACTGTAAAGCATTGGTAGGGGAGAGTGTAACCAGACAACACAGGATGGTGGTGTGTAAAATGATGCTGGTGGTGAGGAAGATGAAGAGGAATAAGGCAGAGCAGAGGACGAAGTGGTGGAAGTTGAAAAAGGAAGAATGTTGTGTAGTTTTCAGGGAGGAGCTGAGACAGACTCTGGGTGGTTTGGAGGTGCTTCCAGATCACTGGACCACTACAGCTAATTTGATCAGGGAGACAGGTAGGAGGGTACTCGCTTTGTCATCTGGAAAGAGGAAAGCGGACAAGGAGACTTGGTGGTGGAATGAGGAAGTTCAGGAGTGTATACAGAGAAAGAGGTTAGCTAAGAAGAAGTGGGACACTGAGAGGACTGAAGAGTGTAGACAGGATTACAGGGAGATACAGCATAAGGTGAAGGTAGAGGTGGCAAAGGCCAATCAAAGAGCATATGAGGACTTGTATGCTATGTTGGACACTAAAGAGGGAGAGGTGTATTTGTACAGGTTGGCGAGACAAAGAGATGGAGATGGGAAGGATGTGCTGCAGGTTAGTGTGATTAAAGATAAGGATGGAAATGTATTGACAGGTGCCAGAAGTGTGATGGGAAGATGGAAGGAAAACTTTGAAGAGTTGATGAACGAGGAAAAAGAAAGGGAACGAAGAGTAGAAGAGGTGACTGGTGTGGAGCAGGAAGTAGCAAAGATTAGTAAGAGTGAAGTGAGGAAGGCGTTGAAGAGGATGAAGAGTGGAAAGGCAGTTGGTCCTGATGACATACCTGTGGAGGTATGGAAGTGTCTAGGAGAGGTGGCAGTAGAGTTTCTGACTAGTTTGTTTGACAAGATCTTGGAGAGTGAGAGGATGCCAGAGGACTGGAGGAGAAGTGTACTGATGCCAATTTTTAAGAACAAGGGAGATGTGCAGAGCTGTGGCAACTACAGAGGAATAAAGCTGATGAGCCACACAATGAAGTTGTGGGAAAGAGTAATGGAAGCTAGGCTAAGGGCAGAGGTGAGCATTTGTGAGCAGCAGTATGGTTTCATGCCTAGAAAGAGTACAACAGATGCAGTATTTGCTTTGAGGATGCTGATGGAGAAGTACAGAGAGGGTCATAGGGAGTTGCATTGTGTCTTCGTAGATTTAGAGAAAGCATATGACAGGGTGCCGAGAGAGGAACTGTGGTATTGTATGAGGACGTCTGGAGTGGCAGAGAAGTATGTTAGAGTGGTGCAGGACATGTATGAGAGCTGTAAGACAGTGGTGAGGTTTGCTGTAGGTGTGACAGAGGAGTTCAAGGTGGAGGTGGGTCTGCATCAAGGATCAGCTCTGAGCCCCTTCTTGTTGGCTCTGGTGATGGACAGGCTGACTGATGAGGTTAGACAGGAATCTCCATGGAGTATGATGTTTGCAGATGACATTGTGATTTGTAGTGAGAGCAGAGAGCAGGTGGAGGATAATCTAGAGAGGTGGAGGTCTGCTCTGGAAAACGAAAATGAAGCTTAGCCGCAGGAAGATCGAACACATGTGTGTGAATGAGAGGGACCCAGGGGGAACGGTGAGGTTAAGGGAGCAGAGATGAAGAAGGTGCAGGACTTTAAGTACTTAGGGTCAACGGTTCAGAGCAACGGAGAGTGTGGAAAAGAGGTGAAGAGGCGAGTGCAGGCAGGTTGGAACGGGTGGAGAAAAGTGTCAGGTGTGTTGTGTGATAAAAGAGTATCAGCGAGAATGAAAGGAAAGGTGTTCAAGACGGTGGTGAGACCAGCGATGTTTTTCGGCTTAGAGACAGTGGCACTGAAGAAAAGACAGGAGGCAGAGCTGGAGGTAGCAGAGCTTAAGATGTTGAGGTTCTCTTTGGGAGGGACGAGGATGGACAGGATCAGGAATGAGTACATCAGAGGGACGGCTCATGTTAGATGTTTTGGAGATAAAGTCAGAGAAGCCAGATTGAGGTGGTTTGGACATGTTCAGAGAAGACATTGTGAATATATCGGTAGAAGGATGCTGAGGTTGGAGCTGCCAGGCAGGAGGTCTAGAGGAAGACCAAAGAGGAGATTTATGGATGTAGTGAGGGAGGACATGAAGTTAGTTGGTGTGAGTGAAGAGGATGCAGAGGATAGAGTTAGATGGAGGCACATGATTCGCTGTGACGACCCCTGAAAGGGAGCAGCCGAAAGGAAAAGAAGAAGACACATATAGTGGACAAATACTGTACATAACCAAAATGTTGAGTTCCATACACACTCCCCTCACATGTATATAATCTTATTCATCATATCATATATAAATTATCCTGAGAGTGGGTAAGTATTGATTGTATTTTTTAAAGTCAATTGTTTCATATTTGTCTCTACAGTTTCCTTTTAAATGCGATAAAATTTGTTACTATTCATGTGCTTATGTGGGTTTTGTCCAGGTACTCCAGTTTCCCCTGGCTCGAAGACCTGCAGCTAGGTTTACAGCTAAATTTATGAATGGCAGTACTGACAGGTGACAGATTGAGGGTGTACCCTGCTTTTTGGCTAACATTATCTAAGATAGGCTATAGCACCCCCCCAACCCTTAAGAGTATTTTAGTTATTGAATGGACGATTTTGTATAGCTACTAATGTAAACTAATTCTAATTTACATTTCTATAACTGTTAACAATGTAAAATTTTAAGGGCAGTTGAATATAAATAGAAATTTTATTTGAAGTTAAATAATAATCCAGCATTACAGTTTTTTAAAAGAGGAAAATATGGGAAGGCACAACATCTTTAAGGTGTCTTTCCTCCCCTGCTGTTTATTTGAAAGCTATCATTTTGTTGAATTCATAGCCTAAAATTGCCATTGATTTGCAGGATGACAGATGCTAAGAGCCCTTCCATTGACATTTCCATTGACCGTTTTAGTAAAGTCTGCATCTAATTATCATTCGTGGCCAAATGATACACCTTTGTATCCTCTGAGAGGATGTCGATGGCGCATAGTGCATTGTTCTAGAAGGACATACTGAGCTGGGTGTCACTGCACTGTGATTTAGGATATAGCGGAGAACATTCCTTTTTGTGTAGCATAATTAAACCTTGTATGGACTGCTCTCGGACTGCTAAACACATCACTGAAGAAAAGAGCTGTGTTTTTGATGGCCTTTGTGCTAAGTGCTTTTTTTTCTTCTTCAACCAAACAGCCTATCAGCCTTTTCTTCTCTCACTCTTTCCATCTCCTCCCATTCTTCTCCATGTTCATTCTTCTTTACGTTGAGTATGAAAACCAGGTTGTGTTACAGAGGCATTTAGTAATATATCATTGACTAATCACTCATATTATTTATAATATGAATAAATCTCTTAATATTTCTTGGGTAAATAATGTGTAAGTGTACTAATTTTAGCAGCATTTCATTATTTCTGAATATTCATTTCAGTACCCATTTGTAAATAATAGATTTTATTTTTTTAAAGTTAACGCCAGTGCCTACATGGCAGAAAATGCCTTTCACCCCTGTTGACCACTTATACACTGACAAGCTCTTTGCTAGAATGACATCTGAACCTACCAGCCCTTCCAGCAGGTGTCAGAACCTGACACTTCCTGAAGGGACTGGGTGCAAAGCGGTGGGTGGCGATGCTGGTGGTGGGAGCTTAGGGACTTTATTTTGGAGGAATAGTAACATGACACTAGAGACCACTGCCTTTTCCCACAGTGGCCCTGAACCACCGCTCTGCGGCTCCACTGGCTAACTAACGGCTCACTTGACTGTGGTTACAGGAAGCCCATTGTTTGGAAGGACAAAATTCAGGGGGGGGGGGAGTGGTGTAATCCTGGCTCTGCCCTGGATCAGTCAGTTTGGATTTCACACAGGCCCCACGATCAGACCCTGTGCAGCCAAGGGCCCCTGGACACCATGTTCCCGAGGAAACGGGCAAACACCTCTTTCTTCAAAGTCATATCAAAAGCAAAACTATCCACATCACTGAAGAAATCAAGACTAATCAATTATTCTCTGTCATATTTGCCATCACATATGCACAATTCTTCCGCAGTGACCAATTTTAAAACACTATAACCAAAAACCTTGCAGTGAATACCAACACTCCTGAAAATCAACAATTCTCCATACCAATTTTGATACAGTGGCACAAAATAAAAACAAAATATATTTGTGCTAAAAATAAAAATATTTTTATAATTTTTCAATGTATTGCATCTCTACTGTGATTCCTACTTGTGTTTGGTTGACTGAGTGTGTGTGTTTGTCCATTTTATCCTTGCCTGTCCTGCTGAGCATCCTCTTCCTCATGCAGATGCAGTGAAAACACAGTTTTCACAGTGGGGCTTATTTATCAGGTGGAGCTCAAAGGAAAACCACCGAAGCTGAAGCACACACAGCATGCTAACCCACGCGCAGACCCACACACACACACACACACACACACCCCTATCACTACGGTTTATACATCGACGGGCTAAATGGTAATGTCGGCCTACTTAAGCAATACTCAGCTCGTGCACTATTGCTTTGTTTGCCTAAAAAAAAACATAGTAGCCTCCATGAACATATTAGATGCAGCACATTTAAATATATGAATAAATTTAACAATATATTGTCCACATAAAATTAGCTAAAACTCATCTTGAATTCTTTGTACAGATCTGGATCTGTGTCTTTGAGATGCTTAGCTGAGTTTGCGGTTTCCTTCCTTTTCCTTCCAGCAAATGTGAGACACCGTTTGTGTAGCGACTTTTGATAGTTGAACTTTTCCCTGATGAACTAACTCAGATCAAAAATATTTCCATACACAGTACAATATCTCCCCCCTTTTTTCCCCCTCTCTCAAATTGCACTCAGCCTGTTGCTGCACCTGCTGAGACAGACACAAGAATTCCGCTTGTTGTAGTGTTGTGTTTCTTTTTTTATTTTTTAAATGTATGTCAGATTATACCTATAAGGGTATTATGCGGCTTTGTCAGAGCTGGAGAAATTACATTCTCCAACAACTGCGACAACTACTATGGTACCGTCAGTGCCATAAACAAGCAAATACAGGACATTTTTTTTGGCATCTTTAGTGATGCAAATTCGAGTTTATGTCTAAAGGTATCTAGCTTAGTACCAATGTGTTTTAAGTCATTGAGCTTTTTAGAGGTAATTTCCTTTTCTTATCTCATTATCTCTTGACTTGACACTGGACAGCCTTAAAGAAATTTAAAAGAGCTTGTATGCTTACCTCTGAGTACCTCTCAACAGTATATGACAGTCTGTTCACTGCCTTAATTGTTTCTTCAGTTTTCCAAATGATTGCACTCCTTAGATTATATAAAGAGAAATATGTATCTGAGCTCAAAACTGTGCTTTTTTCCCTTATCTGTACAGTAGGTGACTTGAAAGGGCAGTAAAGTCATGCCCAATGTAAGTCATGTTGTCTTTCATTCAATTAGACAAACTCTAGCCCACACAAATGACATTGAAATAAATTGATCTAATGACAAGAATTCATGCTTTGCAACTGTGAGAAGTGAAAATCCACCCCTGCAATTTCAGGCTTTGCACTTGGCATGGCATGTAATGTGATCTTAGTTGAGTCTGAGGAAAACAAATCCTTTCTTCCCTCTATTTTACATACAAGCGTAAGGCATTTGTAGTTATTTCAGGAGACAGAAAGAGAGCTGCAGGGGTTGCTGGTCCATTCTCCACCTATGCTATGGAGAGCAGATAATTGCTCCATGGCCAGAAGGCTTTGATTGGCTGGCTAGTTAGTGATCAGAGGATGAGATGTCTGGTTCTCTGTGGATACCGGGAACTTTGTAACATATGGCAGAGAGAAGTGGGCGGAAGGTTTTTTAAGTTGCTCCAATCCTCATTTTCTTTATGACCTCTTACTTGGGTTACAATGTCATGTAATGGTATGCAGTTTTATGTTAGCAAGGGTATTTCTAGCACTTGTGAGGTTTGAAAATTCAAGTATAGATTTGACCACAAGCATGCACTGCGTCCAACTTAAAACTGTTTCAAAAAGATTCAAGTACTAAAAAACTTAACAATATGAAATCTCTTCAAACAACACATTATGTGCTTTAAGGTATTATCCAGTCGTGTTTTGCCAGAACACTTGTTTGGATTGTTTGAAAAGTCAGTGGCTTTAAGGCCTCGCATAAATTACTTTTCAGGCTTCCATTCTATTCACTTCTTTTTAGACATAGTACAGTGTGTGGCAGTTTGTGTAGGCAGGATTTAAGAGATATAATATCTTTGTTCTGCTAATTTGACTCTGCTGACGTTGAGTTTTCTTAATAATGTATAATATAATTTAATGTAAATATACACTGTGTTCACTGTGTTTGTAAGTACACTCCATTTAAACCCAAAAAGGCTGGATGAATTAAAATATTGAATAGGACAGTTGTAGTGATTTTTCATCTTTTTATCCCAGTACTTACTCAGCTGTGCCAGTTACAGTGCTCATAATGCTGGTTGATGACAGTGTCCAAAAGATGCTGTTCAGTTCAACTGGACTTGCCTGAAGTACTTAAAGAAGTTTCACCTCTGAGTAAATGACATTGCACACTAATTTCAGTAACACAGTGGCCCACAAGGTGCAGAATGTAAAGACCGAAACATAGCACCAGAAATATACTACCAATGTTAAGTGTGTGTAGGGTCAAATGGTTTTTGGGTTGTCAAAGATGTTTGCTCGTATGCTCAAAAAGAGAGAAAACCTTTCCCAAAACGCCATTGTATCCTAAGTGTTCACAAGAATGAGGCTGAAGTCCTCTTTACATCATAATAATATTTATATGCACTCCTACACGTGTACACACACATTACCATGTTGTTGTGGGCCCCCTATTTTGTCCCCTGTCCATAATGAAATTTGGGTTGATGCTTGTGATGGCAGAGATCCCCTTCAGTAAACAATGTTGAGATTGAAAAGAGAGTTCTTCCTCTCTTTTTTTCCTTTTTTTTTTAACTCACTCTGGAGCCTTCTGGTTTACTGCTAGTTTACATGACCCTTCAACTTCTCTCTATACAAGCCACTGAATTTTGTTCAACGGCTTCTGTTTGGGCAAATAAGGAGGCATTGTTGCCTGGGTCACAGCAGTGGGATGCTGAGTTCACAGATGAAGGCCTTACTGGCTGCTGTAACTGGCTCTGCCTCAGGCTCTTGACAGATAATGTGAAAGACACCAGGCCAGAATAACACCTCATGTGACAACATGCAAGCCTATATTTTTTGCCTGCCACTTTTTAAACATCAAGATGTACTTGATGTTTGTGCAGCTGTACGCAAGCTTGTCAGAAATAATAATGATAGCGAAAAAAAAACTTTTTCGAAACTTGTCTTATAATGTTTGTTGGTAATTTATATCATCTAAATTGTCTGCACTCCTCATCCTGTCTGTCACTTTTTTGCTAGAGTGATGTTGAATTGTTTACTCAAGCACATCAACTCACTTTTCACTCTCACTTAAACTGAATGAGCTTTCTGCATCTACAATATTTCACTGAGCTTGTTTGGCAATGTTGGATGTGTCCATCACTCCATTTCTTGTTCAAGAGAGACAAGACAATGGATTTATTAGGGAGACAGATGAACTTCTTTTCAAATCCCATCATTCTTTTGAGTGTCTAAAAGTTAGACAGTTGACGTTCATATGACAGCTGTCACATTCATCACAGTCTAGTCACAAACAAGCAGGAACACATTGACTGTTGTGTCTAAAAATTCATAGTGCAACGTAGCTTTCAGAAATGTGTAGCCTGCCGTCAGGGCTCTGTGTAGGATCATAAAATACTTGGCATTTTGACTTGTGCCTTGTGATTTATCTTGCCTTGAGACATAATTTGGTCGGAGCCTGCAGCGAAATACATACTTGGATAAATGCTATGGCTTTGAGTTGAAATAAACAAATCCCTAATGCCCGATCAATGTCCTTCCCGTTAGAAACAGAATAACTCCTTTCACTTACCAAAAGGCATATATATCATCAGATAAATGCTCCCTAGAAATGGGAAACCACAGACAGGCTTAACCACTTCAAAGCACTGCATCGCTGTAGACTTGGGTTTATGATAAAGAGTAATGAATGGAAAGTGGATTTTATCAGTGAAAGATGGCGGAATGGTTAGCTTGAGTGATGCTTTTTGTCCCACGTGGCACAATCAAGGCCTATTTTGAAGCATATTCCCTTGTACCATTGTAGACTAATTTTTGTGGATATTGGCTGTGGGATTTTCTGGGCCCAGTTGTACAGTACAGCAACAAGAGCAGTCTAGTTAGCATTAACAGCATTTCTTGTCATGCAGATATGGAGAGAATTCGTACTGTAGTACCTTGACTAGCAGTTGTAATGGGAATCAGATTTATTCAAATATGACAAAACATTTATTCATTTGAGATTATTTTGGTCATGTTTTTGCAAAAATGTTTTTAAAAAAGTAATCACACCTATATACAGTCTATCTCTAACCACCTAATGATTTTTTTCAGATTTTATCTAGTAAGTATTAATAATATTAGTAATATTAATATTTGATGTGTTCATACCATGTCTTATGACATGCATTTGCCTGCTTGATTTCTTCTCCATCTTGTCTTCCTGCCTGTCTGTCTTCTTTTAAATCTGCCTGTGGTCTATATGCTACTGATGAGACCTGGCACTGAGTTGATTCTAATAAGGCTGCTCAGTGGGCACAGACACTCCCACTGTCTAGATTGGATCACCATCAGCAGAGAGTTTTTCCTAATGGGCTGACAAATTAATGTGCAGGCTCATGCCTCTCTGCAATGATTTATTCTATGGAAGCATCACTGAAAACATGTGTTTCAGAGGAACAAGAGTGAACCTTAATACTTAATGTTAGGGAGTTAAGTCTCATCTGTTTTAATCTGTGCTGTAAATGGAGAACACAATAAGAAAAGGTTAGTGCTGATCAATAGTCTACACAAACAAAACCCATCTGTCTGAAAGATTAATAAATGATGTTTCATCCAGAGACGGGATAGACTTTTCACTTTTGTTTTTTGTTTTTTTTTTCCTCGCCTTTTTTGCCGTTGCTTATTAACACCTTGGGTTTCCCTTTAACATGACTGTTTTTTTTATCAAGCCCTAATTGACTGTAAGATTTTGGTGAAGTGTATTATCAGTCTTTATCTATTTTGTGTGGAAGGACATTGATCAATGGAAATAGCTTTGCTATGTTGACTGAATTGGACAATGTTGCAGGCCACTGCTCGGGTCATGTAATGGAGCTTATGAGAACCAAGCCACCAGATCAATAAAGCTTTGAAATAAGACGAAATTCCTTTTCTCAACTTTTACTCAATCGCTGAATTTGTTACATTTCTTAAAAGTTTTTTATTTTTATTTTGGTGTAGAAGTGATTCACTTGTTTAAAATAAAATGGTCCAAACAACCATCTCAAAGATTTTTCCCTCCCTTCTCAGCCTCAAGCCCATTAAAATTCCTCTGAAGTTTTTTACATATCACTACATCAAATGCACATAAATTATGAATGTCTCATATAGCAGTCTTGCATTTGTAGCCCCCGGGTTCCCTTGAAACTGATTTGGTGTCTATGAACTTTGTTGTTACAAGGGCCAGAGAAAATTGGAGTAATATGCTTTCTCTGTGATTGATCATTCACAGCTCATAATGCAGAACGTGCCATAATAAACATCTTCACCTTCGTGTGTTAGTCTGAAATTGTGTTTGTTTCAACTTGAATTAATTTTCTGTCATAAAGGCAGTTTTAATATTTATGCATAAGAATTACTGTATCATTAAGTCAGCAGGGATGACGTATGCTTCTTTCAGACATCATAGGCAGGCCAGGGTTTTCTTAAAAAAAATGGAGGTCAGCTGAGTGTACATGTTCTGATTGTAGTTTATTTATTTTTGCAACAATTTTCTATTTCAGCATCATTACTTTAGAGTGAGACCTTTAATTAGTGCTGATGCATTTGGGGAATGTCTGCCATCTTTTTTTATTATCATTGTTGCCTATATTCACAAGTTTACACTATTTAAACTTAAAGTGAAAAAGAAGGCGAATAAAAAAAAAACATTTTTCCAAAATGGAGCAAAACATATAGATAATGATTTCTGATCTGATATATTCTCTTATACAATAGCATTCTAAACCTGTTGTATTAACAGTATGTTAGCTTAGGATTGGCTGTACCTCCAATAGGGGATTCAAACACTGACCCTGTGGTCCATGGACGACTACCTTTACCAACTGAGTTACATTGGATGTACCTGGTCATCTTTTTTTAAAACACTTTAACCAGGAAATCCAAATTGTGGAAACAACTGGAACTTGAAAATAGTTGAGAATGAGTCACCACAGTTACATTTGTCCAAAAGACCTGATTGTTAAGGCCAGCCTGTCTCAAAACATAATTCTCTGTGAGCATTGGAGAAAAAAAAAACAGTTTGTTGATGCAACATCCTGCAGTTATTAGAAAAAATGTTTGTTTGCTTTTTGTTTTTTGATTTCACCTTAGATTACTAAAAACAACAATGACCTTTGCTTCTTTCAGAACAGAAAGAAAAGGAACTTAACCACTCCTTTATCATGAAAACCGTGGAAGGTGAAGTCACATCATCATGTTTTTGTTAGCCTCCTTTCACTTAGCATCAAGAACTTATTACAATGCTTAATTACACACTTCTTTCTGAAAAACATATTTTGGTTGTTAGATAATTGTCACGGGCCATAAAGAAATGGTGGAATGTACTAGAAGTGGCCTGTTGTGGGGCACTGGTGTAGAGTGTTGAGTCCTCTGGACTCACTTCCTCTCTTTAGCTGTAGTATTTAGCCATAAATGCCTTAACCTAATGTGAAATGGTTTTCTTTAAAGCCGGTCGAAAACCCTAAATATTGAACAATATTATTAGATTGTTAGGTTGCTTTGTAAAAAACTACCATACACACAAAGCAACTCACACAACATAATGTTTGATATTTGGTTATCAACTACTTCTTCAACCTTAATGCCCATATAGGGCCATGCTTCCTTACCCTTTTCATAGGACCAACAGGTTGTGTTTTTGAAATGCGGTGATTAATCTTTACATTTATTTTGGGGGGATGGCTAATTTGTCACAAAACGTGTGTTAATAAAGCAATGTAAGTAATGTTATTTCACATGAATGCCGATCTCCTGTGTCAAAGTTCAAATATTCATTCAAATTCTAGGCAAATATGTTTGCTACAGCTGCTACTGTATGAGCCACCCCTAGGTAATACAGTTGTCTTGTTTTTTTTGTTTTTTTTATCCTGCATGTATAAATGACCTACCTAGTCGAATTCTACAGAATGAAACATAAGTGATGTTAAAAGTCTCTGTAGGATTTTGAATTAGGTTTTCTTACTAATGAAACTCAACCTGAAAGGTTAAGTTCTTTGGCTCTACACACCGAAAGCACTGACAGTATTTTCTTTTTCTGACACAGTCCATGTTTACTTTGTGAGCTTTTGACACAGCTATTCGCTGAGGTGCCTTGTAACTGGCCACAGTCACACTCATGAGGTAGCAGCAAACAGATGTGACCAGTTTACTTGCTCCACTTTTGATGATAAAGCTGGAATGAGAAAGAGCGAGTAGGATCCAGGAATAATAGGTGGTAACAGCTGACAATTGCTAGCCTGTCTACATTAACTGTACATTTGTCAAGCATTTTAGCCCTCAGCTCAGCATCAAGCTGTGTATGTTTTGGCTCCCTGCATATGATTTATCCCCATCAGTCCAGCAGAGGTTCTCCAGCTGGTTGTGTGACGGATACTTTTACACTGGCTCATGCTGAATATGCTTTGCATTTTAAGGGTATCCATCTCCACAGCTGCAGGACCATTTGGATTATCCTGATCTCCAGAACATGCACGCTCACATGTAGCCCGTGTTTTTAGGCTCAGGCTTGTCCAACTAAGTACATTCAAGGGGAGCAGGAGGTAACTGTGTTGGATACAAATAGCAAAAGCCCAGAGCATTTAAAAACCAAACAAGGACAGTTTAGATCATGCTCTCGGATAGTATTGTATGGTGGATTGCCAGTGTCAGTAGAGTCCTGAATACAGGATTACAGGACACCTAATGGTCATTGGAAATCTTTTTAGATCAAAAATGTTGAATTGGTTACATATTATGGTTTTGTGTTGAGTAGCCTTTTCATTTTCACAGTTTCTGCAACACATATCTAACTTTGTCAAAACATCAGCTGCTCCAGCATTGTTATCGCTCAATGACAACTGGATGCAAGGACACCTGGCAGTCTGTTTCCACTCACGACCTTATTTATAACTGATTTACTACTTTCTCATGTCCCGGGAGTTGAACTAAACTTGGATTCCCATGCTTTAAAAAAAGCATGTGTGTCCTGGTGCCTGACTCACGTCTGTTCTAACCACCTCCCTTACTAAACTTGTAACCAGCTGCACATCAAAAGGAATATGATTTATAAGGGGTGCAACTCCCCAGGAATTGAACGACCATCGACTTGTTTATCCAAACATTCTTGTCCATATTCATATATTTTTCTGTTTGCCCTTTCATGTGGTTCAGCCGGGAGACATCCGCTGGCTGCTGGGGTTATAGTCCACCTACAGTAAAAGTTTAGTGGCTGCTAGTGTCACTCGGGAAGGATTTGTATCAAGGCACCAACAATGACGGATCAATTCCGAAACTGTTCTTTGAAGACATTACATAATTAATGTTCCTAGTGCTGTGGTTAATTGATGGCACACGGGGGTTAATGTGTTAAGAAAAGGCATCATTGAATCTTTTCCCTTGAAGCTGCCAATCCTTAGCCCTCAGAATCCCTCAACGCTTTTTTCCTTCCTCTCTCTGTATCTTCTAAATGGAAAACATGTGGCAGGAGTTGTCATTTTTTAACGTGTGGTAGAAAGAGTGAAACAGGCCAGGGGATGGCTCATCAGGAACACTCATTCAGGATGATGAATGTAGCCAAATACACATTTGTCCGTAAAACTTGCCGAGTGGATCAGCATCATTAGGCATGAGGAATAGGTGGAGCCCGCTGAGAAGTGAATGCAGCAAACAGATGTTGCAGATTTTTACCAGCATCTTTCATCCAGAGTACCATCATTAATAAAGTTGAAGGTGATCCTTGTGTTTTCATTTAATAAGACCAAATAAAGTATGGTGGGACTCCCAGGAAATTGCTGAGTAAACTGTTTATTGCTATGGCTTCTTAAACAAGGACCTATGTCTGGTGTTTTAAGTTATGCCTTGGCTCTATGACAATGTAGTTAGGATCCAAATAGTATAAGTCAGTGCATGTTTATGAAATACTCAAAAAAGTAGACTTGGGAAGAAAAAGCTGAGGGTTTAATATGCCAAACTTAAGATGAAAGGTCATATATCGTGTTTGCAGTGGGGAGGGGGCAAGAAAATGTGCATATACCTGCACGGCCACACTTTTCAATTCCAGACAGCACTAAGGACATGTAATCAGAACCCACAATTGTGCATGGTATTGTATATTGTGTGTGTGTGTGTGTGTGTGTGTGTGTGTGTGTGTGTGTGTGTGTGTCTGTTTCTGTGAGATCCTGAATGGTTACAGCTGATGCCATGGGTATGTCAGGTGACTGAGCCCCGTGTTCAAGCAGCTTGGCCCTGTTGTAGAGGGCCTCCATCTTTGTCAGCCTTGTCTCATCTTATAAACAGACCCAGACAGAGAAGCTTTACCATGAATAATGCCTCAGGTCTGTAGAATCCCAACACCTATAAATCTTAATAGAGGTTCCCAGATTCTAATGGGCAGCCACATCTCTTTCCTACCCTGCCCAGCTCCATTCCACCTCCCATGCGGAGTCTCCAATTTTCTTTTCCAGTGTAAACCCACAGTGACTTGAATTTGCCCATGCCATGATTTACCTACGAACAGGATTACATGCATATAGCTCATGCAAATCAATAAAAACATGTCAAGAATGCTTAGCCTCCTGTGGTTTGCTCAATGCAATTTATCACTCAGCGAATCAAGGGAAGGGATTGGGCTAACAAATGGATTTTGATCATTTGTTGGACCTGTTTTCAAATATTTGAAGAGTACATTTTTCATTTTGTGTACAGTAATTTGCACTTGGTGCAGCTTGTTTCAAAGGGACTTGTAGAGTGTCTGCTCATTTCATTTATTGTGGACACCTGCGCTTTTATAAACTACATGGTGGTTGCTGCAATTCCCAGAGAATTCCAATTTATTAGACTAAAATGTGTATGATCAAACCCACGGTATCATTACTGCACTAATATTAGCATACTAGCTTGTGCTATGTCTCCTTTACAATCACAAAAACCTAAATAAATCGTACATTTTTAAAATATTCCCTCTGTGTAGTTGCTTGACCCTCAAGCTTGAGCGGTTTAAGTCACCCTGATATAAATTACATGTTGCATTTTTCAAGCTTGCCTACTAAATTATATTGACTGGCTTTGAAGTTAAGGAAAATATACTTGTAAATCAACTGATCTCATGTATATCAAGTTTCTCAGTCTGTGGAGAGTCATCAAGGATGCTGTGCATCATCTTAACCAAGATTGGGTGTGTGCGGGTATGATGAGCACAGATATCGACACTCTGAGAGACATCTTGCTTTGATATGTCCGTGTATGCCTTTGGTCAGCATGATGCCCAGTGATTCCCTAAATTGAGCCTGCTTTAGATTCATCATTCAAAAATTGGGAATATGTCACCTTTGAAGTGCAATTATCTTGCATGCGGAGGAGGTGGATTTTGTGAACTTACAATTTCACTACTCCACCCCAATTTTCTCTTGCCATATGTAGACAAGTCAAGTTTAATAGATAACTAACAGATATGACCTGATGTGAAATAGGCAAATGTTGGGTCCATATTTTTAGTGGGCCAGCCCACTAAAAGCCTGTGTTGAATTGGTACACAATGGCTGTCTACATGCACATATGTATGTATATAGACAGCCATTTGCAGAACGTTATGGATTATGCTTTAGTTTAAGCCTAATCACCTTTATTTTATTCAAAGGATGTGAAGACCAGTCTTCTTTTTGCATCTAAATGACTGTTATATCATTGCTGTCCCATTCATCCCATTCAGTTACTTTGGCTGTTTTCCAGAAACCCCTTTTAACAAACAGCTCTGGACAATATCCCCCATACGGTCATGAACACATTTAATGTGCCTTTTAGAATCACTGTGGTGTATTGCGAGTGCTCCCACAACTATTCCTCTTGCCTGGTTCAGAGATAAATTAGCAGCTTCTAAATAATGCAGTGAACCCTAATTCTGTTTGATTAGTAGCAAGTTAGATGATAGCGACCCATTGAAATTGGTCATCAGCATAAATAATGACTGAATGAACTGATAAAATGCAAAGTTGCCGGCCATCATAAATCAAATGAAAACCACTTGGTGGGGAAGTCATTGGAATTAGAAGTCCATGCTCCTATTAATTATGTTGCCTTGCCAAAGCGACAGTGTTATAAATCAGTTGTGAAAGGTACTCCAGCCGGCTGGCCTGCCCAGCAAGGCCTGCTGCCTGCAAATGGCTCTGTATACCCTCCTAATTGTTTCTTAAACAAGCCACCTCTAGAGGCTGAGACTGATGGACAGACTAAGCAAAGGATGCACTTTCCTACAGTAGTGGCTTGCACACTTACACTAGAGCTCCTTTTTATGCGTAATTTAGAGGAAACCAATAGTTATTGTCAATTTTTCTGATTTAATTATACAATGTCTATGTCAAATAACCCCATAGTGAAAGCTGTGATGAAAGTTGTGACTTTCGTCACAGCTTGCATTCTGTCTGGCAGAAATGCTGGTTGCTCTTGCAGAATTTAGGTGTCAGGTGGAGTTGATAATGTGGTTATTTTAACTCAATTTTTTTCTCCTTTATAAAGATCTTTTAATAAAACTGATTTAAACTCCCCATGTGAAGTTTACATGAACTCTGTGTTTGTAGGTTAGGTTCTTTGCAAAAGGTTAGGTAAAAGACTTTCTTCCATTCTTTAATAGTGATATTCAGCAAGGTTTAGTATATAGGCATGCTATTCCTATTTTATGGTTAAACTGCTGATGCAGTCAGACAACATTGCTCAGTGTCCCAATTAATTAATAATAGTAAAACGCTTTTTGGATTACATTAAAATAATATTATATAAATGTACTAATATTACTTTATCTAGTTTTATGTTTAGTTGTGTAATTTGTTTTTGTGTGAAAACCTGATTAAAATATATATAATTATAAATATACAATATATACCAAGTATATTGACTTTGTCCTATGGGGCGGCTGTAGCTCAGTTGGTAAAGGCAGTTGGCAGTCCGTGGTTCAATCCCCGGCCCCCCCCCGGCTATATGTTGAAGTGTCTCTGGGCAAGACACTGAACCCCTAACAGCCCATTCCCCTCCCCAGCTGTGCAGTGCAAGTCCAGGCCCGGTAGAAATTGGGGAGGGTTGCGTCAGGAAGGGCATCCGGTGTAAAAACTGTGCCAAATCAACATGCGGACAATGATCCACTGTGGCGACTCTGAACTCACGGGATAAACCGAAAGGACGAAAAAAAAAAAACAAATTGACTTTGTCCTATGTCTTGTGAACTGGCATTTGAACATAAACACAAAGTTACATTTTAACTTCATATACGTTTCGAATTAAGGAAAAATAAATTGTTTCACATTTAAGTCTCAAGTTCAAAGAAAATCACAACATCAGTTGTTGTAATAGTTCAGGGCAGTTATTTCCTGTCTACAATTTCGATCTGACTTTTACCTTCAGAGGCAATTCATTCTTTGACATCTTTACCACAGTGTTACCTTTGACATCGAGTCAGTTCTTCAAAAATATCACATTTCTCGGAGTTGTCAGTATGAAGAAGTAATCTTTCCCAGTGGAAACAAAGTCATAGATGTGTGTGTGTGTGTGTGTGTGTGTGTGCATACAACCGCATACTCCTCTATAAAGGCTCCACGAACCCACCATCAATCACACACTCCTTATTAGGTTGTCTATAACTGACTGGACTTAGTTTGCTGGGTATGCTATTAGAATAATTGCATTCCTATGCAGTTCGCTGTTCTGCTAGATTTATTTGTTTTGACAACACAGAGCTCTTATGAGGTCAAACAACAACTTGTGATTCTGCCTGTAAATGCCTTTGTGGAGATGGCAGTAATGTAATGGAGCAGTGCTACAGTGAAACAAAATTGTATAGTGTTCATATAATCACAGATTTTTTGCCTTGATGTCACCATGCAAAGCTGCCAGGTGAATGTATGCTTGTGTGGATGCTGGAATATGAAATTCGGCAGAATAAATGATAGCATTATCAAGTTTGAAGTAACTCTTGCCAAGTGTAATGGGTCTGTAACCCACTGTGCCTCTATGAATACTCCTCTCTTAGTGCGTTGTATATCTGAAATAGGCTTGTAATCTCAATCATCTCATTTTCCTCTGGATTTTCCCACTCCTTACATCACAAGTGAATTAGTTCCTGCACTGGCGACACTGAGCAGCTCTAGACTCACAATCTATTACATGGCAAGGACAAAATAGCCCTCTTTTTAAATGAGGCCTGCATTGTCAATCCATTACCCATCTCTGTTTCTCTGTCCCTCTATCTCTCAGCTCTCTACCCTGTGTATGTGTAGTTGTCCGTGTGCATGTGTGTAGGCAAGTCCCCAAGAAACCATTTAGGCAGTAGAAATGGAGCAGGCCCAGGCCTCAGGTGTCCGTGTCACAGTGATGAATCACATAGAACACATATTAAACCTTCCTCATGTGAGCGGGACTTGTGTTGAGCTACACCCTCTCCCTGGCTGCCCTCTCTCCAAAAATGAGATTCACTGACAACAACAAAAAAAAAAAGGAAAAAGAATTATAAATATGACTGTGTGTTCTGCACATAAAGGCCGGGCTGTCCCCAAGAAATTGATTTATTGGATTCCCTGACATTTTAGTTGTGGTCGTTATGTTATATTTATGGGGGAATTGCTGGAGCCTCTCATTATGCTCTCCTAATTTATTTTACATACTTTTATGGCCGCTTGTGCTCAGCAGGCCTTTACGCCAGCTGTTATTGAAAAAGAGAAAAAGGCAAGTATATATCAATCAAGATTTACATGTTTATTGCCAAGATTGTGATTTATTTTAGTGTTTTCTTGTTTAGGTTGAGCTGCTTTTCAGGCAGTTGTCAAAAGTGCCAAGAAAAATGGTGAAAATATTTTCATAGCCCTTATATTTTACCCTGTGCATTAGGGTTTTTTCATGTTGTATATTGATTAATGTCTTATATAAGCAACAATAGGAAGTTATTGTATGCAATAACCGACAATAATATATACATTTAACTATACATGATATTTTAAACGCACAAAACACAAGTCACCTTACCAGGTATTTACAATACTGTAGACCCAACACAACTAAATCTCAGTTTTTAATTCTTACACCTTACACTTTTCCCTCTGGCTGTTTGGAGAGCTTCTACAGTAAGACGTGATTACAAATCTTTAATACTTTCAAAGATTGTCTCAATGGTTTAAATGACCCAATAAATAAATAAATAAATAAATAAATACATAAATAAACTTTTTTCTCCTTTGACAATGACATTCTGTGACTCAGAGATACCTTGTTCAGGTTGTTCTCTGTCAAGTTATGTGGCCTTGGACATGATTAAGTAATAAAAACAATTAAATTAAATTACTTAAACTTTTGATGCATTAAATGGTGTCCCAAGATCATTCCTCAGCATAAAGAATGTGTAATTAACAGCTGAGATGAAGCGGTTATGAGCTGCTTCTTATTAAATTAAAGACTAAAAAAAAGGGTCTTTCAGTGAAGCCCAAGAACTTGATATATGCTTATGTGGCTCTGAGCATCACCTACCATGAAATTTAGTGTTTCCAGGATATTTAACATTAAGACGTAGTTAAAATTAATTCTACGTGCAATTTCTCAAAAAGAAAGCTGACAACTAATGTCAATAAATCGTGCTCGGCCTGAGATGGGGGGATCGTAAATCTGCTGCTCAGTGCCGCCCCTCAATGTGGTAGTCAGGGGTCGAATGGGGGTGTGAAACAGGGTATAGGAATGAAGAAGATGGATTTGTCAGTGAGGGCAGGAGAAAGGGTGATTTGAAATCCTGGACACTGATTGGTGGAGATGAGGCCTGGGTGTCCTTGTGGTGACATTCAGTCCCTGATATTTGTTTGGCTTTAAATAATACCCTGGACAGGGCCTGAGAGTGATGGCCACCAGGTCGACTGACATTGCTGCCTGTGCCAAGGTGAGTGACTTTGGGACTCTCTCTCTCTTCTGTCTCTGGCCTGTCAATACACATCTACTTGTCTGATGGGTCCTTCTGAGGAGCTTACAGCTGACATGCTGGTGTCTTTATTTCCACCAGCAATCCTTTTAGAGTTGGCCTTGGTGATCAGTTATGCCATTGACAAGCAGCTCAGGCCTCAGCACCTCACCATTCCCACCCACTCCTCCTCATGACTCTATGTCAGGACAGAGAAGCTTTGGTCCAGATAGAATTTAGGTTGACTTCATTTTTCATATATTCCAAGACATAGACTTTTTCTTTAGTTTGAATCCATAGTAAAATGAATACACGGCATCTTAAAGGAAAAATCTGTGCTGTTGACAGCTGTTAAAAATTTGTGTGGTGCCTTGAATTTGTTTCAGCATATATTCCTATATATGCCTCATTCAAGCTGTGGTTAAGAAAACTGTTGAAATACACTGCAGAAAGTAAATCCATAAGTGTTGAGACAAATTTCAGATAACAAAAAAGAAAAGTACTAATATATGGTTTGGTTTCCTAAAAACATCATTTTCACCACCTAAAATGTAGACATTTTTATTGATAGTATTACGGCTGTACAATTTGACTCAGTAGTTGCACTGCATTTTTAACACTTACCATCTTAAACTTATCTAGTGGATGTTTTCCACTTTTCCCTTGACTTTGGAAATGGCTAACAATACAAAACAAGACCAGAATCCCAACGAAAGGTTGTACTTGTTTAAACCACATCTGGTGTCCCTCTTCAGTGCATGAAGAGGTCCTCAGCTGTCATGGTCATAGTGATGTCAATTTGAGTGGCTGGTGGCTAGTTTTACTCCTAAGTGTTTAATACTTGAATGAGGGCTAAGAGGAGGAAGACTCTGAACATCACAGAGACGTATTACTTCAATGTGTGTAACATAATTAATAACAGTGGTCAAAGGTGGATTTGTTTCTTGAACTCAGACTCATTTAGTCTTTCTGTCCTTAAAGGTAAAAATATTGATGACATTTTATTAGAGGAAATTAGATGTCCAAGTATAGCCCCTTCGCTCTGAAATGAACGCATTTACATACACACTGGGTGGTTGGGTCCTTAGTCATGGGAGACAGTGTTGTGTTACAGGGTGGAGTAAGTGTGAGTACTTTTCCAGCTCGTAGCAGATGTAGCAGATGATGTGCTGTTGATTGCGCCGGACCGCAGTAATTATGGGTGAGGGCTGGTCCTGGGTTATGGCCTCTGTGATTAGTGGCTCACTGTAAATGACTTATTTACAGTGTTGTTGATGCCTCTTTAGAGAAATGACTAACTCCACACACAAACGGGCCCTTTTACAGCTATGATCCTCTTTAATTAGGACTATGGTGACACTCAAATTTACAGTGGACTTGTGTGGAATTTGGATTTAGACACCCAGTCAGCACAGATGATGGATCAGTTCAAAAACATACAATGTGGTTTTTGAACGTGCATGACTTTACAAAGTGGAGGGTGTTTTACCTTTGGCTTGAATGCCGCTCTTTCTTCTACTCAGGATCTACATTCTGCAACTTTTGTAAAGAGACTTCAGAAGTGTTGGCATGACCTTGTCAAGCCTGTGACAACTACAGCGTATTGTGTTTAGTACAAATACTAAACTCACATGAAATTTATCCAGAGGGCTCAATCCAGTTTTAAGGTATGTGTTTTGTTAATTGATAATATTACCAACCACCACAATTGACTTTGATAGCAGCTTGTAAAACCATCATGCTCATAGCAAACCCTACAGCCTGTATTGAGTGTAGGAACTAAATTGGTTCTCAGTATTAGAGTATTCAGTTGACACAGCTGTGGTGATAATGGAGTACTGTATTGTTAGTTTAGATTTTTTTTATGTTTGCATTATTATTACTTTTTAATTTCTCTCACGATCTTATGATTACAGCTGTGGCTCTGTTCCTACAATGAAAACAAGGAAGCAATCGAACGCTAGCCCTGTGAGAAAAGCAATTATTCCCCAAGCAATTATCTGAGGTGAAAAAAAAAATGTCGAAAACCCATCTCTCCATCAGGCAAATAATGACAGGAATGTCATATCCTGTGTTCATAAATGATTTGATCTGATATTGAATAACATAGCATCACTGCAGACTTTGTCTCTTCCTGTTTCTATCATCACTTTGAATCCCAACCACTTCGGTTCTTGTTCTCTTTCGTAAACCAAGACTAAGCAAAAGCTTCTGTTGTCATTTACAGTATGTGAAGGCACTAAACGCAGCGCGAACATGATTTGTTTTTTTACTTTTTTTTTTTACTTTCACATTTAAAAACATTTTACATCACATAATGGCCACTGAGTAGAGAAGGTTCCGAGAACATTACGATTTCTCAGTCAAATGGTTTTGTTTGTTTATTTGTAATCTAAAAATATTACACAAATATTTAAATGCATGTACACTGTATGTACTTCTAATGCTTATAAAAAGTGTATTAGTTTAAGCTTGTTAGCTTTCTGTCTCAATCCTTTTTGATCAAAATTTTGCCACTCTGTCTACTTCTCATACTGAATTATTCCAAAACATGTCTCCTTTTCTTCCTTCTTCTTCCAGGCTTCGATGTTCTTTTCTTCTTCTTCAACTTTTCCGAGCTGTATCTGTTCTCTGATCTCCACTAAGCAAATTTACAGCTTTAATTTCCCCAGAAACTTGCACTGCTTCCAGGTGTGCACGACCAGCAGTGGTGCTGGGACCCAAGTGTTAGGGTCAGAGGGGTGACTCTGATTAACAGCCGTCCTCTCCCAAGAATGACGAACTGCCCTGGTGCTATTACTGAGAGGCATGGTGCTGTTTTTGTTCCCCCCCTCCCCCAGGCAGCTGTGACAGGCTGGCCAATCAGAGGGCTGTAGGTTTAAATTTGCCAAAATTTTGACAAAAACAACTGACTCTTCAGTCTAGCAAACAGACACAGCCCCGCTGCTTGACTGCCTGCCTGTGCCACCACCGACACAGATTACACTGAAGTGCTTAGTACATGTAATTACAAGTAATTGGCAAATAGTAGGCTCTGACCAAACAGAAATGGTTTCATTATGTCTAATTAACACCTACTTGATTATGGTTAATTACTAGTGTTTGATAATGGAGGAGCAAAGTTGTCAGTCTGGAGACAAGCAGGAGCCATCTGGATCTTTGATAACCATATGCTTATGCCTTGCTTCACTTTGCTGGGACCAGAACTGTCAGGGCCACCAACAGTGGCAGGTGTGTGCTGTGCATAGACTCAGCTTCTGCACAAGGTGTAAACACAACACAACACAGCTCAAATAAACAAGGCCATGCTCACACACAGATAAATTAGGATGCACGCACAATCAAACACACGCCTACACACATACAGACATGTAATTAATTGTTTTCAGTCTAGTTATTATTCAATAGAGTAGCTCACTAATAATATCAGACTCTGTTTCCCTTAACATGTTTGAAAAACAAAACTGGAACGAGCAGTTTAAATGCTACTCATAATTATTAGAGTACATTAACAGCAAGGACATTGTCAGTCCAAGACCTATGGGAAGGTTGAAATAGATGCCGTTTGTAGTAAAATACAGTTCATAAGAGCCTCGGAAATTATTCCAAACAGAAGGCTCCCTGCTGGCTGTAAACAAAAGAAATTACCCTGCACCAAAATTGTCTCTGTCCCTGTTAATTAGCAGCACACGCAATGTGAAATTAGCTATGACGCACTAGGAAAAGGAAAAGATAAATAGTTCCTTTTTGGGAAAGAATAAAGTCAAGACTTGCCATACACAGCATTTGTCATGTTTAATTGTGGGATCAATTAAAATTTGGGGCTAATGATGATTTATAAGTGTTTGTGTATAATTTGATATTCATTAAGTCAGCCCGACACATGCTGATATCAACTTGTTAATTGTGTTTCCTTTTTGTTGAAGGGTGGCTTTTGAATGCAATTGGCTTAAAGTTTACAGACTCACTTGGCCGAGTGATTTTGTACTATGGCAGCCAAGCTCCATTGTGCTGCTGTAGCAATTTTGTCACTTCTTATTTGCTTGTCCTCAGTATTATTTATGAACTGCTGCTAAAATTGGGCAGTTCTTTGGCCTAATCCCATTTTACTTTAGTTTGGTGTAGTTTAGCTGGCTGTTAACACACTCTTCACAGGCTAAGAGCTTGATAAATAAACTTTACCACATATTACTAATTGTTTTCAAATGTGCCACAGTAGTGCATTAATCAATTGTCATCATTTTAGCCTGTGCTTGAACTATAAAACAGTCCTCGTGATATTGTCAGTGTATGTTGATTATATAGTTTTTTACAAAGGAAGAAACCACTGTGAATGTTTTATTTGTGCACGTGGGCTCCAACAACTAAATTCTGTATAGTCACAGCATCATATATATTTTTTTAAAAATAGCAGCACTGGTCAGATGAAGTGAACAGTCTTTTGAGCTATGTGTAATGCAACCAATTCATCAGATGAATGCAATGTGTGCTGTTTGAGCTCACCAGACATCAGTGATGGGAAGAGCACTTTGTTGTCATGCCCCCCTTTTTTCTACTGCAAGGCTAAGATGTAGGCCAAGTGGAAGAGTGCCAAATGATTGAACACAGGACAAGATTCCCATTCAAATGGTGCAGAGCCTTTTCTCCTTATTCATTTTGTAAGATTACCATCAAATTTGTGTCACCAGCAAGGCAGTGTTATTGACTCACGGCGATGCAGTCCCTTTGCTTTCGTTGTTATTAGTTGACATGCTGACATTTTCATATGTGTCTTTGCTAATGCCTGCAAATTGCTCTGACCGAAGAACGTGAGACTTGACCAGATAATTTTAATAAGATTCCACTGCAGATGGTGCGATGTGCCTGCCTTACATATATAGAATACCAATTGTAACCTGTTTTCAGAGGCGACTAAGGGAGCAATCTCTAATGGGTTTTGACAATATTGTATTAGGCACAACAACTACGCATAATGTACCGAAAAATTGGACGTGAAATTGGAAACATAGCTGAGAACAAAGTAAATTTACATGGTTTGGTAGGTTTGGTGATGTCTGATATCATACTCTCTCATGCAAGGTCTATCTGGAAGGAGAAGGCAGGAGCTGCAAAGGGGGGCTTAACAATGGATATCAGTGGAGAGTGCTTTTAAAGTTAAGGCTGATGGATGGCTTGTCAAAAAAATAATTGCACTGGTATGGAAGTGGGCTCGCGTGAGCTTGCTGAGGAGGGGCTGGGTGTGTATGGGGGGTGTCAGAGTGGTGGAGGAGGGAGCCGCGATCAGCAGAGAGCATGATGGGAAGTGACAGTGGTCTGTCAAGAGGCAGTGGCTGCCCAGAGAAGTGTGAAGTCAGAGCTATGAGGTGGCAGGAGAGAGCAGGCTGTCAGAGCAAGAAAGTGGCTTTAATATGGCGAAAAGCAAAGGAATCCGCCTGTCAGGCTTGCTCAGCCAAGCCAAGGCGAGGCAGGAACAGGAGAAAGGAGAGGAGATGGGGAACAGTTATGGGTGAAAACAAAGGTAGAGAGGGAAAGAGTGAGGGATCGCCTGAAGGAGGAGGAGGTGGAGAACTGGGGTACGAGTAGTGAGAGCTGTGTGGCAGCAGGAGAGGCATGATGGGAAATTGTGTGGGACAGAGGAACAGGCCTAGCCGTCAATTAGAAGTTCCTGAGGAAGGCTTTGGCGAGGTGATAAAACTCATCAGCTCTCCTACTCACTCTCCAGGTGGCATTGGACTAGCTCTGGGCTTTCTTTAAGAGTCTGCAGAGCTACTTCTGTGTATAACTATAGTCAGTGCTACTCCATACCACGTCTACTGTGTCCTCCACTCCCTGTGTCAATACTTCCCACTAACCATTTAGATCTCTTTCTACATCCTCCAACTACATGTGCACACTGAGGGACGAAAACTGGACGAATAAGGAGTGGATGCTTTTTGATGACTTTGAGCACAGTGATGTAACCGGAACAGAAACACTGACAGGCTGATAATTATTGTAGTGAATCATCTCTTGCCATTTACATGAAGTGGTAAAATATATTTAATAAGGCTTGTCTGCTTTGTCTTGACCTTGTGTGAAAGGCACTTTAATTCTATGACCCATGAGGAGATTTTGAGAGGCCTGTGTGTTGATTACTGACATGACTGTGTGCTCAGTGGCTTTTCACACTTGAGCAATAACTTTTGTTTTGTTGAGCTTCAGTAATACGGTTTCAAGCATGTTATGCATGTCAAGATTCAATAATGACTGTCACTCTAACATTGTCGTGGTGATATGATGGTCTTGGCCTCAATTTATGGACATTAGTTTTTGTGACATTTTCATTATGCGCATTTATTTATACGTTCACTGAGTGCTGAATTTTATCACACATACTAAACGCACACAGGGAAACAAAGCCAGATAGTCATAATCTAGAAACCACATAGTAAAATCAGCTCTTCATTTTGCCATTACTGCAGTATGTGTGGTGCAGCAGGAGCCATGATCTGTGTCTTCACATTTATAAGCAATTAGTCTTGCCATAATTTATTCCTCATTAAAGGCACATAATTAAAGTTCTCTGTAGCTTCTTTGAACATTAAATTACACTCTCATTTTCTCCAAATATAAACGGTGATATTTAAAGGGCCACTAACCACTAACTTGCATAATGAAAAAAAGAGTTATTCTGAAAACTTATCATTACAGATCATGATATAATGATACATTCACTTGTGAACTTTATACCGTCAGGCCCGACCAGCATACAGAAGTGGCAATTGATTGGGAAACTGTGTGTAGATTTTAATGAGTACATTAGAGACTCATCTTGTTTATGCCGGTGAAAAATCTTCCAAAAGTTAGAAATTATTTCCAGGGGCATGTGACATTCATGCAATCTTTGACTCCAGTTCTGGCACGAGTTTGTTTTTTGTGAAACAGGCTAAGCCAGGGCTCATGGCTTAGAAAGATGGTATAATCATTTTTTATTTTTGTAGCAGCTGTGGCTCAGTTGGAAGAATTCCGGGTTGGTGGTTTGATTCCCAGGTCCTCCTGGCCACATGTTGACCTTGTTGTCCTTCGATAAGGCACTGAAACCCCCATTGAAGTGGCATCATCAGTGTGCAGCTGTCCAACATCAATATCCCTATTGGGATCAATGAAGTATCACTTAATGTTATTTAGAAGTAACATTTATAATTATAAAAAACCCTAACCCTATTCAGATGAATAAGTATAAAGTCTTAATACTTAGGTGGCTGGAAATATTCAGATTTAACTTAAAGGTACTTATAAACCCATAAACAAATTAAGTTAAGAAAGATCACTCATATGGGACATTGCATGTATGGCATTACATATGAATTTCATTAATTCACAAAGAAAAAATTAGTTTATTATTTTTGTAAATTGTTATTTCATGCTGAGAGTTAGATGCGATGAACTACTTCTTGGCTAGTTAGTCTAAGTTCTCCCTTAGTTGACTGATGGTGTTAAAACAATGTTAAGATTAAGTTGGCTGTTTAGCCTATTTACAGTGTTTATGTTAAGCGTAGTGGGTGTAGCTTCATATTTATGGTACAGACATGAGCTGTCATTAATCTTCTCTTCATACTGTGGACACTTGTCATGAATTGGTGTATTTCCCAAATATGTGTAACTATTGTTTTGGATGCATCAAGTTAATTTAATATATTAGCATCACACGCACCCTTACCTTTCAGACTGATTGGTTGACATTTATTTCCAAAGATGCAAAATAACAGCATCGTCTGTCTGGCTTAAAAAAGTGGACTACAGTTTAGAGCGGTTACAATCAGCCCGTTGTCTGTTGCCAAAATAAGTTTTGTTCACATGCTGACTTTTTCATCTTCATTATAAGTGTGTTAAGTTGAACGGAGCGAGAGGAGCACCTTTACAAAACATAAAGGGGTAGCTTCGACTCCACAGCTTGGTATTTTCAATAAGCTTACCTGCAAGAGAGACGTTGTGTCAGCACTGATTGGAAAAAGAAAGATACACAGACCACAGTGGGGGAGAGAGAGAAAGGCAGTAAGAAATAAGTCTGTATAGACAGAATGGAAGGATGGATAGGAGGTAAGTCTCATTTAGCAAAGAAAAGACTGTTTGGCCCGGTTATACAACGAGGGGAGAGTCCAAAGCCATTGATCTCTTGCAGCCAATGACAGGCCAGAACTCAGCAATAATCATGACAAATGACCGGAGCCTCCACCAGATGAAAAACTGTCGATAATCACACAGACCCCCAAAAAAGAAACTAGCCAGGATGCAATACAGAGCAGTGGAACTCCAAATACCTTTCAATACTCTGGAGGGAAAAATACAGCTGAGACGGGGACTTTAATGTCATTGTATTGGACAATGACAAAATCACTTATAAAGTATCCAGCACCTTTAATGAACACATTGCACTACAAGGCTGGAAAGCTGCTATTCTCATAATTTTGCTGATTTAATGTATGATATGAAAGAAGTTAGGAAAGCTTTTCTGAGTTGATTAGATCATGTAAGTATGGTTTCCATGAATTACAAGGTCAATAAATGGAAGCAAATTTTTATTCCTGCTCTTTGGATCCTTGAAACAACAGTAACACTAGAAAATAAATGAGGCTGCTGACATGCTCCTCTGAAGACATTCATGCCTTTGGTGTCTCTCTTTGTAGATTAGAGCTAAACAATAATGATTAAATTGCTGTAACCAATCAATCTGGCTTCTGATAAAGTATGATCGGTAGCACATTATTCCTTTTCTTTCCCTCTGGAGGTCTCCTGGTCTATCTGCACCAGCCCTGCCTAACAGGCTTCCCTGCCACCCTGGATAAAACATTTTCTAATCAGCTTTATCTCTCACATCTGAATTTATCTTATTCATGGAAAATGCCAATATATTAGCTGGCTTGTATGATACACAAGGTGACCCTACTGACTTAATGACATAATACATTATCCTTAATGAAGTCAATATCTCGTCTTTTAGCTGTCTGTCTATTGGGCCGATTAATTGTGGTGTCATTAAAGTTAGCTCTCTTTTCATTTGAGCTTGGCAAGTGGCATAAAACTAATGTTCTTAGTTATCAACCAGTGAAATAGGATGGGGGGTGGAGGAAATTACAAGGAGGACAAAGGGGGGTTTTCTACAGCCAACAGCAGTGTTTTTCTCAATGACACCACACACAGATGTGCATTACTGAAAAACAGATGGAGTAGTAAAATTTGTAGTCATCAGCTGTTGTTTCAGTGCTTACATAATGAATTCAACATTTTAAGATAGAAACCTCAAGAAACGGTGCTCTGCTATAATTGCTAAATATTTCACACTACATATATATTTTATAAATACAGTATTTCATACTATACTATTTCAAACATACTGTTAGTTTTTTTGTCTATTAGCAATGTACTCTAGCCATTCTTGGGAAATAATTGCTTGCCTAAAGGCAAAACAAATGTGACAAAACACTAATAAATGATGGGGAAATGCTGATAAACATATTTTGTAGTTTTTTGTAAATATTTGATATTTGTGTTGTGGAAGTTTATGACGCAGCAGTTTTTTTTTTTGTTTGTTTTTTTTTATTGTGATTGACATGCTGTAAAGACATTTTGGTGGAAATCATGACTCTAAGGCTGTGACTGTGTGTCTCTGTGTGTTTGACTGGGACGAGTGGCATGGTTTTGCTAAACTCTCACAGTAGCCACAGAAGTAGCCAGAGGAGTTTTAGTGTCTTTTAAGTGTCTGCCAATGGCCTCGGGGCTACAAGTGACATGTGCTCAACAACAGAATAGTTCGGTGATAGTTCCCCTTACTATAATGCATGCTACTTTTATTTCCGGATAATATGGCAGCTTTCGCTAAGGTTTTTACGCTACAGATCATGAAAATTAAAATCATTATACATTCCGTACTAAAGTAATTTTGGAAATAATTCTAATGTCCGTCCATTTTTGTGGAGATTCATAACTTGACAGTCCATGATAGAAGTTTACCAAGGACAAAACAATTTTCAATTACAGAGATGCATCTCTGTTGGGGCAGATGCACCGACACCTGAGCCCCCTCTCGCTGCCACTGCCCCCCTCTGTTTTCCCTCTGCCTCTCCCTGCTGCTCTCCCCTAGTGCTGAAACAAGCAGACAGGATGGGGGTAATTTACAATGTGTTATCTTTGTCTGTAGCTGCGAAATGATATGAAGTAAATCAAGGTAGGAGTAATGAAAGACTGAGAATTCATTCCTGTGAGCACATTTTAACTGTGGTATCCGTTATGGTGGCAGCGCCTGAAGAGGCTGGAATGAGACGAGCTGAGGGGCTATAAAGCAGCGGCGGGGCCCATGTTAATGCTGTCTGTCTGGGGTTAGTAATTGGGTTGCACTGATGAGTTGCTTCGAAGACAAAGTGTAAATCCCCCACGTCTGCTGTAAATCTTACATTGTTGGAACAAGGCGCAATCCCAACAAATATTGATCCTGCCTAGGGGCCTGCTGCGTGTGAATGTGTATATGTGTAGACCTCCAATTACTATAGTCAAACCAGTACGCCCTGGTAGGCTTGTTCTACAGTACAATTGCATCCTTGTCATTACCTTAGATTTGGCCCCTGTTGTTACACTGCTGAGCTTGTTTTGGTGCAAGATTGTCACTGCGTCACCAGCTGTGTTTCTGTGCTTCAAGCCAGTTTTTGACTTTGAGTGTTCTGCCTCAAAAGTAACTGTAGGTAACTCAATAATCTGTGTTGAATTCTGTTGTATTATTCATGAAAACTGCTGCATCAACCGAAGGAATTTTTTGCCTCTGCATTTTCTCCATTGATTTATTTTTAGTGTTACTGTATATGTTTAATGTACTTTATAGATCATACCCCAAAATCATTTTATGTTGTCATATTTCTGCTGCTGCCACTACTAATTTAGCTCTAACCCAAACAGTTTAGAGCTGTATTGTTCTTTCTCATAAGAATAAATATGCCTTTTTATGTATGTAATTTCTCACCTTTTAGGATTTGTCTGTTTTCTCGTGATTATGAAGTGATTTCATTATTATAAATACCAAAACAAGCGATTTGATGACATCATCTTGATCGTGCGGGACTTGAGGTTGTTACTTACATTGTTATTCACATATTATTACACTGACATTTTCTAGACTACATTTCCAAAGTAAATTATTAATATTTATTTGGTATAGTTTGTCTGAAAGGCTCTTTTTCTTTCAGGAATGCCCTGATCCGTCTCAAACACACACACACACACACACAGAGGGAGAACTGTGATTAAGAGCCTTGCTCAAGGGCACCATACTGGTGTTAATTAGGGTGGGGCAGGCAGTGTTTTTCATTTGTCTCAACCAGATTTAATTCTGCTGGTCCAGCGTTTTTAACTGAAGACCTTAAATGAATTAATCAATTATGAAAATTATTAATTATGAAAATTATTATGAAATTATATTAGTCTCATCCTTAAACCACTTTTAAATAATGAAATGCAAGTATGTATTTAGTGCTAACATATTTTTATGACGGTCACCACATACTTATACAGATATTTAAAGAACACATTATGATCTGTGTGCTCCACTTCTTACATCTACCCTTTCAGGCTTTAAAA
Organism: Channa argus; assembly: GCF_033026475.1. NCBI lineage: Eukaryota > Metazoa > Chordata > Actinopteri > Anabantiformes > Channidae > Channa > Channa argus. Next base: position 38,748,488 of record NC_090197.1, read on the forward strand.
AGTCATTAAGCTCTCCTTAGCAGACTACTGTATGTATAGTGTGTGTGCGTGCGTGTGTGTGTAAGATCCACGCAGACAGCTTATCGTTAAACATATCCTATCTGGCTTGACAGGTCACTGTCAGGTACAGCTCCCCTCCCCTTCTCTCCCCTCTTACCCCTACTGATACAAGGTGTCGCACACAGAAATCTACTTGCACCAATATGCTAATGTGATCTGATAAGAGAAGCTGTGAACCACTTACACAAATCCAAGGAGAACTTCATTTACACCTTCTAGCTTAGGTTATTGTGTTTTCCATTCCTGTTTGGATATGGATCATCTGCATTAAAAGTGCTAAGAAATCAAATTAGGAAGTAAAAATGAAGTAAATGATTGCTGGCTGGGAAGGGAAAATAAATATGCTGAGTTGCAGTGACATGGCAATGACTTTTATAATCAGCACTGTATGTTTGACTCACAAAAAAGGTCAAGTCATTTAGAATAGAAATCAGTTTGTCACCCTAACCTCTCCTGTCTTTTACATTAATCAGCCTTATCTCCACAAGTATGCATATCCTCTGCCTCACCTAGGATCACCCCCATTTTGCTCAGGTCAGCCACTTTACTGCTGTTATTTTGTTAGTTTTGTGTGCTAAATGGCAGATCTACTCATTGGCATATCTTACAGTACATACGTTCAATATGCTACATGGTATTTGTAACAGGGCTGCAACTAATCTTTTAATAAAGTAAAGTTTATAAAGTTTACAGTAAGAGAAATGTAAAGCCTGGCAAGACAGGGTTAGGTAACTGTAACCTAAAGGGGGAAAAATAATTTTGTAAAGAAGTTTGAACTGCTCTGTGTGTGAAATGTGCTTTATAAATAACAACCCCTCCAGGAATTCCCAATTGCAACAATTATTTCAACTGATCCCTCCTAAATTTTGTGTGATCTTGCAATATGAAACATAAAAACATGCCACATGCATTTTTTTTATCTAGAAAAGCTGGTGAAATCAGGTATTTTAGCTGCAACAATCACAAAAAGGAAATCCTGCTGTGACCGAATACTGTTGCCTTAGCTAGTTCTTAGTCAGGGAAACAACTGCCAATTGCATGTCCTCATAATGTCTGTATCTGCATCTTTAGATAAAACTTTGGAAGTGTCAGACAGTAGACAGACTGAATATTTAGTTTTACTGTTCTGATCTTTCTTCTTGTCTACTGTATTAGACATTAGTATGACATTGCAGCATGCACTGATATCAAGCATAACTTCTCTAACAGCTGGTGTATTCCCACTGTGGTGAGCTCATGAGGATTCGTGCAAACCACATCACTCACAGTCTCACCACATTCTCAACTTTTAAGCCACTAAAGAACTGGTTTTGTCGACAACAATAGACTACTAGGACTTTCGGGTTGCTGTGTGATATTTTGTGAGGTGTTTTTTTGTATGCATATGAGCCTGCGTGTGCACGAGCAGATGATTATAGTTGAGATTTATCATCGCTTACTGGGTGAAGCTGTGCATGCACTGCTTTGATAAATACCACTTTCTCATTTCTATGCACACATTTAGAACTTATTCTACGTATGCTTTAATAAATGAGGCCTCAAAGACGCCTGCTCTGCTTGTTTTCCAACTACACACTGCTGATTACCTGCATTAGGTGTTTTCAGTCTATCAGGAGCTGGAACACACCATCTTGGATGCGGATGGAGTAGAGGGATACATAGTGAATTAGTGTCTTTCAGCCTCTAAATAAACAACACATCTGATGTAGGCAATCAGCAGTGGTTAGTGCAGGACAATTTTGGAAAAAAACAGGGAAGGCCTACTTGAGACAGGAATAGATCATAGAACTAGGGGTAGATAATGGGAGGGACATGCTAATTTTATCACACTTGTTGATGTTGATAATAATCACAGTAGAAACCAAGTTTGTTGACAAACCTTACTAAAATAAAGTGTATTACTGTTGTTGGTCTAACATTTGACATGATATAGCCTTTATATTTACCAAGTTTGTCCATATTTTCATTCTAATGTCCTCAGACAGTTCTTTCTTTTGCTTTGGTGCACACAATGATATAGGGACTGACTCCTTCCTCCATTTGTAATGCTAATCACAGGGAAGACTTTGTTTGAAATATCACTACAATCTATTTATTTATTCTGTCATTTATAATGTCAGGGCTATTTTTATTTGTCATACTATTTTAAATATGCTGTTGAATCAAAGTGAAGGTCTAATTTCTTAAAATGTATTAAATTATTATATTAAAATTATTTTGTCTATTTCATATTATTTCAGCGTTTCAGTGAATACATCAATATGCATTATATCGGAAAGTTTGATTGAAATATGAAATAACTGACCTGTACACCAGTCTTTCAGAAACTAACCTTAAATGTTTGTTTTTCAAATTTTTGAGAAAACATTCGTTAGTTAAAGGAAGTTTCTCTAATCAATTTGAATCATTAAATGTAGTTTGTTACGTTTTGATAACTATGTTTAATTCCTGATTTAAATGCCATTCTTATCTTTTATGTCAGTTGGCATAGCTAAAGTCTTGAAATTAATACATTTCGATTTCATAGGGTTTGTAGGTATTTGTAACATTTACAACAATGTTCATATGTTAGAGATACATACAGTATGTTAAATAGGCCTACAGCACATACTGGACAAGCAATACATTTGTATTGATTTTCACATGTTATTACAGTGTTGAGTTATTACATTTCAACCAAAAAAGTTGCCACAAAAGTCATATTTTGTACAAAATGCAATAACTTACTGCATTAAGCACGGTAATTATGTTATGCACTCACTCTTTTATTACAGTATGTTCAAGATATTGCATTATTGAATTTTATGACATTTTTGTTACATTATGCATAGTTAATAACATGCAGTTATCACATTGAAAGTTTCTACTGACATGTTATAACTCTGATAGATATATCCAAGCTATTAAATGCTGATTATTCAGGAGGCACCCTTACCTAGATCTTCTCTTCTCCTAAAAAAAAAAAAAAAAATGGGTGTTAGGTAGTTTCCCAGGTAGCAGAAATATTATATTTGTCAGTAGAGGCTTTTAGTTGTTTTGTGGTTACTATGTGGATAACTCATCGCCACGGCTCACTGTGTCCATCTGTAAAGGGGAAAACCTGGACCTGGTGTGATACAAGATAAACCAGCATTCACAAAAGCTCCATTAATAATTCTCTTATTTGGGAATGGGGCTGTGCTTACAGAATACAAGGCAGTCCATCTCCTACAGTGAGGAGGAAGGGGAGGTGGGGAGGGTGAAGAAGTATAAGGTCAGCAGGGAGAGACTCTCTCTTCCATTTGCCCCTCCTTGCCTCCACCCCTCCCCTCTTAGAGTGATGGGCCTAGGTTTTCCAAGGTAGTGCATTTGTCTGTCAAGAGTCTTGGCTGGCTGGCGTGATTTAGCTGCTGTCAGGTGATGCTGGTGTCCAGAGGATGATAGCGGCGGACTGGATGGGGGGAAATTTGTTACTTTTAGCTCTGACAGGGAGATAATTGCTGATGGTTAACAGAACAGTATGGAATCCAAAGAGTTGGAAGCAGAGAGCAAAGTAATGGAATACACAGCAAATGGGTTCATCCCATATTTCTGCCTACATGGACCTAATCTACCACCTAATGTCTCTCTCCCTTTAGCCTTTTTTACTACATGTTCATTTTTTAATTGTCTCTGCAGCAAATAAGTTGCAAAACAAGGAGACATCCTTGTACATAATCAAGCCTTGCATTTTAGAATAGTGGCATGTAGCAGAAACGCTATGACGTACTTTGGGATGAATCTGCTGCAAAGGTGTGCTTGCATATTTTGTTCTGTCTGGATGATTCAATGTGTATTTGGGGTGTAAAGTGGACTCATGAATTCTCTGAGCACACCTGATCCATAAAAGAAGGGTTGTTTCTGTCGGCATTGTTCTGTCTGCTCCAGCCCCCACCACACTCTCATTGTTACAGTGGCAGAGCCTCTATGCTGCTTTGCACAGCTAATTAGGACAGAACTGCACATTTCTGGCACTTCCTCTACCCTTAAGCCCCCTCACACGTCCACCCCAATCTTCCTCTGTCATGTCCAAGACGTTCACAGAGGTGCCTCCCTGTGCCAAGATCAGGACTGCCATCAGTCCAGCCATCCAAACCGCCAGCACCATATCACAGAGGGAGTTAAGTAGGAGGCGGACCTGAGAGGGCAAGTGTGATAGGTTGACCGATCATGAATGACAGGTTAAACCCCTGATTAATTGTCTTCTCCTCACATTGATGAGGAATCTGCTGGCTTGTAACGCTGTGGGTGGAGTTAAGCAGCTTAGTTGCAATTGCATTGTTGTGTTGCATTAACATCATTTGATTTTTGGAAGGAAGGTTCCCAGTGCTTTGAAAATAAAAAGAACAACAACAAATGACTAAGTTAGCAACCAAGAAATGATTTAATATTTCAAATCCATTTTTTTTTTGGAGTGGCTATCTGAAATCTTACTAATCCATTATTATATAAATATTTCATATAATTTTATATTTTTTGAATTAATTTAATATTTCAAAGAAGAAATGAGTGGATATGTATCTTGCCTACTTTTTAAGGGGTACCTGCATTAATAAGCAGTGCTGACACAGCCATAATGCCTTGTCACTCTCCGGTTGACCTCAAAATCATATTTTTATTTTCTCTTTGACAATAAGAGTAATAGGAAATATTGATTGGCAGCACAGTTAAGTTGTCAGCATAGTCATTTAAAGTGTCATGGGAACCAGTTAAATTGTCAAAAAAATCACTTGAGGACTCTGCTCTTCTTTAATGGCTTTCTATAAAAGCATCTCCCTCAGACAGGAAATGCTCCCATCCTCGCTGAGTTATAGTGTTTTTCACGGACTTATTGTACTGTATTTGCTTAGGCATACTGTATAAAGATTCTAATACGATGCCAATTCTGTTTGCTTTTTTGATTCCAGGCATGGAATCAAATGCTGAATAGAAATGGTTAGAAACATTATTAGTACAAGTGTTAAACATTACAGCGGCTAGGCACCAATACAGAAATTAATAGCAAAAGTTTCATGCACACTAGATGTTATGTAGACAGAGGTTTTAAAGAGAAAAGAATAGAATATTGAATGATCAGACAGTTATGGCTAGCACTGCAGTTTGATGTGATACACTGTAAAAACACCCACAACGTTGGATTTCTTTAAAGAATACACAATGGCATACATTTTGATATGTTTGTGATTTATGAGGCCTTTAAAGAAAATCCAAACCCTTCCTCAGATGTAATCTGTGCTGATGTAAGGTTTGTAAACATTTCCCATCAGTTCTGCCCTGTTGATGTTTCCTGGGCAGCCTTGCCCGTCAATTAGCTGTCTCTTTAATCTCCAGCCCCCAAACACGGCAGGACGCATGATGCAATAAGTGATCTGATGTTAAAATGGTAATTGACTGGAAGTTGATAGCAATTTGGGAGGAATTGGAAGTTACTTTTTCATTAGGGTTTTGTTGTTTACTTTACTCATGTAAAAATAAGTCTATTACTGGTGTTAAAAGAAGAAGAAGAAGATAACAGCATCAAATACTTTTATACTTCTACAGTACTTTAGTATTGAAAGTGTCTTTATGTAAGTGCATATTTTTTGAGGTGAATACATTGTTTAGGGATTATTTGGAAACTTTATTAAAACAGCTGCAATTCAACGTTCTACTACAACTTGGTTTCAGTGTCTTGTTTAAGGACACGTAGTTGCATGTAGTTGCTCTACCAACTGAGCCGCAGCTGTATAATAATGCATATCACATAAAGTGAATTGAGCAATTCAGGCTACTTTTCAGTGTACAGACTTTTCTAACTGTTATTACAAGAAACACATTATTACCATGGCTGTAGAGCTTAAAAACATACAATAATACCATAACAATATTACTGTCTTTTTGTTTTTGGCATTATTTTGGAAAAGTAAAGGTACGTTTTCCCCTCAACGTTTAAAAAGTGAAACATGTTATGGCTTTGGTTTGGGGTTTACCATTAGTTACAATTTATTTGTTGCCTTAAAGACCAGGGTTTATATCAATGGGCGGTGTTGGCTGAACAGTTATGGCATGGATAGCACCTAGACAGTTGACCTGATTTCAATAACAGCAGTGTTCACTCTGAAGAGCAGAAGCAATGTTATTTGAAGATGTTTAGTGAGGGCTTGATTGAATTTGTCCCTTGGTGCAGAGACAGGCTCCATTAGGCAGCGGGCAGCAGGATCTGGAGACAGACCAGTTAGTGAGATAAGAGGGGGAGCAGCCAATGTGTAGTCTGGCCTAAGACCCAGAGTGGGGGTTCGGGGAATACAGGTCTGTAATAACTGGTCCAGGGTCATGTAGACAACCTCTATCTGTCCAACCCCTTTTGGTTAAGTAACATTCTGCAACCCAAAGTAAAGAGCACCACAGACTGTGTTTGAAGGGGATGGAAGGAACATGGACAAGGGCTAATATTGAAAAGACAAGCTGCATCTGTTTCAGTAAAAGGCACATGCAGTGATTCTATCTCAAGCAAACTGCCTTACTGCATCTGTGAGTTTGGCATTTGTGATTCAACTTGTATCAGTAATTGACTTGGAAATGATTTGTGACAGCAACAAGCTGCCTAATCACTTGATTGATGGATGGAGGGATGGCTGTCTGATTTTCAGATGGACACTTCCATGAAAGTGAGATTGTGTTTTCAAAGTTGGTCAGCCTAAAATGATCATCAGTTTCCCCTATTCTTCTCTGCAATTTTTTAAAATATTTTCCTCCAAAGGCCCCTATCAACACACAACACAATGACAATGTGGAGTACAGTTATTTTTTTTTGAAGGAAATTTGTAATTGTGACAGTTGTGTGTCTCACTTTTTCATATACCTTAAGTCTCTGTGTGTATCTGACAACCACGGCCCTTTTCTCCAGGCCATTGGCCCCTGGCCTCTATCTCCTGCTCTCCCTCACAGTAATGAAGCCTGCCTTTAAGGAACGGGGTGCAGGCAGCGAGGCATCACAGATTAGGTCAGTGGAACGGCTAGCAGGCTGAGCATGATGGATGAGGGCCAGAATGAGTTTCTGCTGTGGCTGTATTGTGAAATCTTTTCATTGTCACCGATGGGCCTATGAGGGCCTGATGAATGAGGGAGCAAGTGTCAGAAACGCCCTTCTACTGCTCCCCCTTCTATTCCTTTAATATCTCCCTAAGCTGCCTGGCCGCATGCATTTTAACCTATCTTTTCTGACTGTCCGCAATGCCAATCACAACAGTATTGATAAAAGTTATTGCTGAAAGTGCGCCAGGTCTGATTCAGACAAAGAGAATAGGCACTAATGAGAAAAAATGGTGAAGTTAGTAGAGTCACGGAAAGGCGGTTAAACAGGGTCTATGTGTGCTGGGCTTGAAGTTTATAACTGTGCAAAACAAGTCTGCTTGCTCTTTCAAACTATGCTCTGGAGCGGGTGGACCTCCTGCTTTCACAGAGCAAGAGACAGTGAAAGGTGGTGGTGTTGGGGAGGGTGTCTTTATGGGAAACGTTTGTGACCAGCGTGACAGCTCTGCTTGATGGATGGGCTGCCTCCATCTGGTTGCAGTGCATGTAATAAATATCCATGCTCGTGTTTGACCTCTCTCACTTTCCAGACACATCTTTCACTTTTGGGACATCCAAGGGGGACTCACAATTATGCTCTGCACTCTCCACTAGCCAGGGTGTGGGGGATAGCAGCTCTGTTTATGGGCCGCAGCCCAAGGGCAAAGAGTCAAAAAAATAGATAGCTGTAAACAATGCTTCCGCCGCCAGGAGAATTCTCCAGCATTCAATAACCTTTAACACCTCCTAAGCCCTCATCTCCCTGAGCTGGTTGCCTGTGCAACAGAATGCATTGCAGCTCCACACAAACCGCCTCCATCTTTTGACCAGTGATTTAGCTTGGTGTCTAAGCAAGGGTCAAAGTATAAAGTGCCAGTGCCTGTGCAAAACTTGTTAAAAAAATAGTAGGAGTGACAAAAAAACATCGGAACAGATGAAATCCAATTTTGCCCTGTTGAATTCACAGCTCTGTTGAAAAGATTTAATGATCTATCATGGATATGTGTTTGTGCTTTTCTAAGGTCACTGTATCCTACTTACGTTCCCGCTACTGTTTGTTGGTACAGAAGGAAGTAACCACATTCTCAGTAGCCACTGCTGTTCCTCTTTCACTGCCCATAAACAGAAGTTGCTGTGTTTGCCCTTAACAGTGACCCAGAGCATTAAACTGATCAGCTCGTCAGTAATAGAAACAGATAGGCAGCCATTGGATTTTAATAAACCTGGATAATAATGAGGCTAAAAAGCTGAGTGAATTGTAAAGCAGAAGGCTAATGAAGTGCCTATGTGGGCAGTATGTGAGAAATAACCTATAACCTATTCAGAAACAACCTAACTCCCTCTGCCCAAGTCCTACCCCTGATTAAATTAGTGCAGTCTTTAATTACTGAGCATCCAAGATGGGAGCTCAGAATCTAATTGAACTTTTTCATGCTTGCTGCACCCCAGCCAAACTATTTATTCTGTAAAAAAAAAAAATTGAATTAACAGCCTCCCTTTTGTCTCTCTCTCTCTCTCTTTTTGCATTGATTTCTATAACATTAAGACTGTCTCAGGAATTTCCAGGCCGTAAAGAATCAAATTGCACAGCATTATTCACAATAACGCATATGTTATAATCGCAGGGAGAACTTACTTAAAATTCAATCCACTTTGGCATCATTATCATGTATCAACATAATAAATGAGCCCTTCAGAGCATGGTAATTATAATTTGATAAATCATCAGCAGAAAATTAACTGGATGTCAAAACATTCATTGGAAAGGGTGATGAATGGAGGATGATTGTGGTGATGAATTGTGTTAATCTGCGCAGTATGAAGCCAGCGAAATGGCTAAGCAGCCCAAGATGGATGGGCCATAGAAGCTGCAAGGTCAGGACACACAACTGCAGAACGGAGGGAAGAAAAAATAGGAGGGAATGAAACAGGGAAAAAGAAAGGACTCTATGTCTTTCTCCCTCTCTGACTTTCTACACATAGCATTATCTGTCTTTTCGCCAAAGCAGTTCTTTATATTGGGCTTCAGGCATTTGAGTGTTGACATCCAAGCTGACCCCACGCTCTGATTTATAAGATACTTATAAAGTAGCGATGGTGATGACGATAATAATAACACAGAAGGAAACAGATGTCTCTAAGTAGTTTACATTGCCATATAATGTCCTGTAGCCTTTGTGTGGTCATAACAATGCAACTATGTTTTGCAAAGTAACGATACAAAAACTTCACATTTTGTAAAGCTTGGTTAAAACTTTACTTAGGCACTTTTAGTGTCCTGTCCACCCATGGTTTACACCTGTAGATACTTAAAACTACCACATACAGTGCGTGTACTGTTTAAGAAATGTGTCTAGTTGTGTTTGATTCGGTAAATCACTTCTAACAGAAGGGGGGAAAACAGGAAGGTCACATGGGTAATGTGGAAAGTGTTAATTCTTGTTGGCAATAAAAGCGCAAGTGTGAATTGTGCATAGAAACACTTGTCAACTGTGTTATAGGGGACTTTAAATTCAGGTGAGGTTCTGCACAGCCTTCAAGTATCTCCATTTTGCAGTTTAGGGTTACAGCTGTGGGTTGGGATTGGGTCTGTCTATCTGGGCAAAGAAGATGGTATATGTATGTGCCCCAAAGGCCAGTGAGGCCACCTGAATGCAAAACTCTCTAATGCATCAAAGGGAATCCACATTTATGGTTTTATTAGGATGTTCTGCTGGGTCGCTCGGTTGATGCCTGGCAGAGGAATTACTTTATAGTTTAGCTTAGGATTTAACTTTATGATTGTTTAGGCACCATTGCTGCACTATATGAATATGGCCTACTTTTTTCTTTATGATTTTTTTTTTTATAAATTCAGAATTGATGGTATTTAGTTCCTTCAGTTTTTTTTCTTTAGGAGAGAGTAACATACTGCTTACCTGAAAATACTATGCTTACTTGCTTCATTGTGAGGTGAGAAATGTCAGCGGTTTTGAGGTGTTTTAAGATAAGCGATGGTGACAAAAGTACAGCCGACTGCAAGCTTTGCTCTGCTAAAGCCTATATGGATCTATTTGCTGTCTGATAAAGATTATTTTAATGTTTACAGTTGTTATCAGCGACAGCCGAGGGGGACCTAATGATAAAGTACTACCGCTTTACCTGAAGTTTGGTTGAAGTTATTTTACCTCTCATTATAGGCTCTGCAGTCGGTATTTTGTCTGCACCTCTCCATCGAAGATGTCCACCTAAATCTGTCATTTATCTCTTTTTTTTCCTCTCCTTTTCTTTCTTTTTTTGTTGTTTTCAGCCAAAAAACAAACATGGTTTGCCATCATGTTTATTCGGTTTACTCATGTGTCAGGCACGTAGTCCTTGTAGACTGTCAGAGACTTCAAATCTGTAAATGGAAGCAGCATTTAAGTGCGAACTCTCAAGCCTTTAAAAGCCTTAGTCTTCAGGTGTGTCTCTGGCTTTTAGCTTCGCTATTTGGACCAGCGCTGTCTGCCCAATGTCTCTCATTGACAATCATTGATTGAAAGATTGTACTTATAGTGATCGTCTCACTCATTAGTTGCAGTTAAACACAGGGTCAGGATGAATGTTGAACTTAATTTTTAGTTTTAGTGTTACATGGTGTTGCTTCTTGTGTCATTGTTTTTACATGTTTACAGCTGACATGTGTTTTCAACAGAGAAAGTAATGCATACTTCCACAAAGAGATTTAGCACAGGGTTTATTGTTGCTTTCTTCAGTTATGTTTGCAGTTATAAGATACAGCTGTTCTAATTTCCGTGGTATGTAGCCTAACAATTAGCTAACACATTCTTGAAAGGAAATCTAAATGTATTGACACTGGAGAAGCAGCAATTCTTCTTAGGTCTGCACTCCTCCACTGCTTTGCCAATCATACCATCCTAAATTGTTCTAAAACATCAGTGATACTTTTTCATTATTGCATGCTAAAGATGAATACTTTTCTAAATGGACCAAATCAGCAGTTTACTACTATTGCATGCATTCTTTATGTCTGCCATATTGTGTAATTCTACAACACCTAAAAACTTTACTTATTACCGAAGATCATATAGAATGTTTCCGTTAGAAAGTTGTTGATCTTTTTTCCAGTGGTTGAAACAGAAGGACCCATGCTGATGATAATGAAGGCTATTTCTACAAATAATAGTAATTACATGTCACTGCTTTAAAATGTGACAAAGCAGACAATGTTGCTTTTATTGAATTCATTATGTTGACAGCCCCTTCATCCTTCTATTTATTTCCTGCTCATTATGGCCTGAGTGAACGTGTGTAAACTGACAACTATACTTATTGTGGTTGTTCTCATTAGTAGCTTTAGAAATACTGAGAGGCATGTTTTTGTGTTAATGCTTGGCCATGTACATCCTGACCTCAGTAAGGGGTATGTACCTTCAGAGGGAAGTCTTGCACTGTTGTTAAAGTGGTTTCACCACACAGAGATCAAAAGTCTCCCCTCACATACTGTGTCATTTCTAGCCGGGAAGTATTAATCTCATACAGAGCTTCAGACACCTCTTATCTGGCTGGCAGGTTGACATGTAAGGGGATATTTCGTCGATTCTGGCAATGAATGCAGCACACAGGCTATCACTTGGCCCACGCTGCATATGGAAGAGGAGAAATCACACCTTTCTTTCTGTGACTTCCATTTTCATTTGTGCTCCCTCCAGTCACTCTTTTCTGTCTCTCCTTTTTTCTCTCTCCTGGAAATTATCACCAGCCATGTCAGGAGCCCTGTCGGATGGAGGGGGAGAAATGTGTCACACTGCCTCTTAAGTTTCTGATTGTCTAAATGACACAGAATCTCATCATACAGCTGTCTCCCTTTCTGACAATTACCCATAATTCCCTCTGTCATTCACTGTCTCAAGGTTAGTATTTTCTAGCTTGAACAGAGGACATTTACATTTGGAGGCTAGAATAAAAAAGGGAGGGGGGGGCAGCGAAACACAGTTTTGTTTGTGTGTTTGAAAGGTTTATGTTTGAAGTGGATAATTTAAATGTTGATTTCGATTGGCTTTGTTTGGCGGTTTAGTATGCTTGAGTTTCTAAAAATTAAAATCCTAAACAGAATAGCATCTGGTAGTACAGTGCAACTTCAAATACATATTGTAAATCACCTCTTTCCATTATCCTAATGACTTTAATGACCAAGCACCTTGTTTCAGCTGATGCCATTGTGTCCCTTATGATAAAGTGTGCTCTGTGAAAATAGTCCATTATCATGCCACGTTTTACTCCATCATCTCTGATATTCTTATATGGTTTCTGGGTTAAACAATACATCTTCCCATGCTTTTTACCCCATCCCTTGAGTAAAGTGTTCTTCAAAGGTATATATTTCATTGCAAGCTGACAGCCTCGACACCGTAATTGACCTGAGAGCTTCCATCTTACTCTTTTTGAAATTCTCCGTTGTAATGTGTGTCAACTAGATAAAATGATTCCCGTCTCCACCTTTCTGTGGATTTCCATTTGCAAAGATGACTGACTGACTGACTGACTGGCATGGGCTCTATTATCATTCTGTTTGAATGTCTATGATTGGAGAGGGGGGGGAGATGCGAATGGCTCCATTGTTTGAAACAGGTGCTCACACTTAGGTCCTGTACATTAGTCGAGCATGTGGAGCATTTATATGGTTTGATACTTTGTGATAATGTTGGGATTTGATATTCTTTGTGAATTATTCTTGGCTCTGTCTGACAGACTGCCTAGTCTGTCTGTCATTGTGTCATGGTTTCATGGAGGGAAAATTCATTTAAGGCTTTCATTAAAATTTGCTAATGACGTCTGTAATGTTCATATTATTAATTTGGAAATTATGAGGAGTGGGAATTTAATGTGTATTTTAACCTTTGAATATGTTTTCAGCTCTCTATTGTCAATTCTGTATTAAGACAAAACCTTTTTAAGGTTTTCTCGGAAATCTCTGAGCTAAATCGAAGAATGTGCATTGTATTGCCAAATATGCAATATTGCAAATACACTATTTAACAAGCGTTTAAATGATCATTTAATTTATTGTTTTCACATTCAATCTCATATCAAATGCTCATTTTCCTCATGGTTTTTATTACTGCACTGTGTTGGTGATATTTTTCATGTCACTTGAATCACTTCACACTAAATTAAAAGACCCTAATCTTTTTTTTTTCCCAGTACAAAGAAAAGCACCTTTTCCTTCATTTATTTTTGCTTCATTTTCACATGTGGCTATAAAAAGACATGCTCTGTTTTGTATGCCATGTCATATTATTAAGTTTCACGCTTGCTCCGTGAACCCGAGACATATTTTCTGCTTTCCCCCTGGCTAATTGGGAGATTGTTAGGACTGTCTCTCTCCAGAGCTCGATGCCCTCGAATGTGTCAATGTGCTGCTATGCTGCTGTTGCTAGACTACAAGTCGTCTTGTCAGTTTTGGGCATGTTTTTCAGACCAGTTTGTTCTTAGATTAATTAACACTGTATTGACAAACTGTGATAAGATTGCGTGATCTTTTCTCACCTTTGGAGACACTCATTTTCTTCCTCAATCAAAGTAATGATCAAAAAAGGCTCCTTTTTTAAGAGTGCACAATTATAAAGTAAGAGGTAACACATAAAATGGTATCTCTTTTCTTCAAAAGGGTCTTTGAGGAACGTTTTATTTGAGCAGTGTAATGTGTCTCGAGCAAATGTGACCCGTGTGTTTATTTTACCTTTGTCCATGCTTACAAAGTAGAGCGAGGCTTTATGTGCCCAGTAAAAAGGCTTCAGGGGAAGCGGCACTTTTTTGGGTAAAGCTGGGAGGCTAAAACAAGCTTTAAAGAGGGACCAGGCCCACTCAGGTTCACTGGTAAGCCTGTTGGACATTCGGCTTTGTTCCTCTTATAGGCACCTTATCACTGGCCTGATGCGGTTGTCCCCTTGCATGTTCCTCTTGTACCTCAGCTGGGCCGATTCGGTGGCCTAAGTGCTCAAATTGAGCCATTTTGTCTCACTTTGAAACTAACTAGGACCCATTATGCGTGTGTTTTTCTCCTTTTATTCATACCCCTCCTCCTTGTCTCCCTTCCACATTGGCCTTGGTCTATGTAGTTTGTCAGTCCCCCTGCCTTTCTCTGCTCTTAAGTTTGAAGCGCTAGCCTTGTGAGGGGTCAGTGTTTCCACTCCAGCAGTGTCAACTTCAATCTGTGGCGATTTGGTGTGAAATGTGTGCCATGGTGTGGGGGCTTGCAGGTCAAAGCCCCAGTAATTGATGTTGCTTATTCATCTGCTTTTCCTTGTCTTCTCCCACTGAAGCACAGCAGCCATTTTTGTTTGTCCAAATAGTTTAAAGATTTACTGTAGGCCTTAGGGCCCTGAGAAGCATCCCCCTGCTGCACTTTGTCTGTGTTCCTACCTAGCAGGGGGTTCAGCACTGGGGACACACAATGGTATCTGCACAAAAGAAGCTTTTCCCAACACAAGGCCAGGAGGACATCTCATAGCATGATGCTTAGCACTGGAGGACACACAATGGTGGTGGGACAAAGGAGGCTTCTTTTAAGATAGAGCTTGGAGGACATCTAGCATGACAAGCAGGGCAGCTCTTGCTGTAATTAGCCATGGAGCCACCCTGACCAATGGCCTTATGAGATCAGAGGACCATCAGTAAACATTATTAAAAAAAACAGAAAGGGAGCGAAATTTGGCCCCCTAATGCAGACCCCTTATAACAAAAGTGATGCGCTTTGAGTAGAATATATGGCTCCACATAGGTAAGAACTTTGTTTCCGTTATCACTTAACAGTATTCCACACCTGCCAGCTGAGGCGCAGGATGAAATTCTGCATCTGTTTAAACACCAAAGATGAACGTAATGATGGAGACATGTTTAATCTGGCCCACTAGTATGTCAGGTGGCTGCATGGGTGGTATGTCCTTCAGGGCCTTTGAAGAGGGCTGATTTAGAGAAGAGATTTGGATCATTACACAATAAAGAACACTTCATAAGTACTAAAGGGAGTTGGAGAAATGACGGTTAATGATGTTGACAGCAATTCACCTCTGCTGAATTACAGAAAGATTTGAATCAACTTGCCTTCTTTAATGAGCCTCACTCTGTAAAGGTAATGGGCCAGCGGTAAGACACTGAGAGAGGAGTGGAGGGTAGACAGTTTGGAGTGAAAGTGAGTGTGAGTAGAAGGGATTTATTCTTTTTTTTTCTCAAAAATTCTCCACTACTGCCTGGGGTTTACAATGGGCAGATGTGCAGACCATCACATACCTCTTTTTAAGCTCCCATATCAGAATACTACAGATGTAGAAATGCCTTATTTAATAAGGAAATAATGCTAGTGCAACAAGGTGATTCTTCATTATTAAAGATGTTTTCCAAGCTGTTTGCATATAATTCACTAGATCTTAGTGTCACTTTATTAGGTACTGCTTGTTAACTCAAATCAACTCAACCAATCACATGATATCAACTCAGCGACTTACACATGGTCAGTACAATCTGCTGAAGTTCAAACTAAGCATCAGAATAGGTAAAGGGGTGATTTAAGTGACCTTGAAGTGGCATAGATGTTGGTACCGAATGGGCTGGTCTGAGTATTTCAGAAACTGTTGACCTAATAGGATGTTCATGCACAACCATCTCAGAGTTTAAGGAGAATGGTCTGAAAAAGAGAACATATGATGTGGGCAGCAGTTCTCTGGGTGAAAATGTCTGGTTGATGCCAAAGGTCAGAGGAGAATGGCCAGATTGGTTTGAGCTGTTAGAAAGTTAACAGTAACTCAATGAAACACTGGTTACATCCAAAGTAACAGATCAAATTGGCTACAGCAGCAAAGAAACACACCAGGGTGACACTCCTGTCAGCTAAGAACAGGAAAAATATGGCTACAGTTTACAAGGGCTTAACTAAATTGGAAAAGAGAAGATTGAAAAAACATTCCCTGGTATGATGAGACTTGATTTGCCACAGGTGGTAGGGTCAGAATTTGGTGTAAATACCATGAAAGAATTCATCCATTCTCCCTTGTAATCAAGTATTTAGCCTGCTGATGGAGGTGTAATGGTATGGGGGCTATTTTCTTGTTACACTTTAGGCCCCTTAATACTAATTAACCATAGTTTAAATGCCAGAGCCTACCTGAGTATTGCATGCTGACCATGTCCATTCCTTCATGAACACAATGTACCCATCTTCTGATGGCTTCTTCCAGCATGATAACGCACCATGTCACATAGCTAAAATAATCTAAAATCAGTTTCTTGAACATGACAATGTGCTCACTTTATTCAAACGGCCTCCACAGTCAAAGATGGAGATGTGGTGTAATGGGAGATCTGCATCATAGCTCTGGAGCCAACAAATGTACAGGAACTGCATGATGCTAATATGTCTATATGGACCTTAAGGAATGTTTCCAGCACATTTTTAAGGATCTGATGGCAAAACGGGGGTCCAACCCAGTACTAGCAAGGTGTAACTAATAAAGTATATCAACACCATAGTATACCACTATTTGGTAAATAGCACAGTAGTAGTATGTATATCTATATAGATAATTACAATAAAATTTAATTTAAATATGTTATTTATATAATTATATATAAATGAATGCAATTTGATACTATGAGCTTTGTCATTATGTTGTAATGTGTGTTATCCCAGTATGTTCTATCTTTTACAGTGATTTTCATAGCCAGTCCATCTTGTGCAGTTTACTATCTCTACTCTAAAGCATTTTACACACTTCTGGAGCAAGGACACTGATTCCAGCCTACAGCTCATTTGCTATTTCTAATCAGGCATGTTTATGTGCAGGTTTGTGACAAAAAGCTCAACTGACAGTGCCACAGCTCAACCCCCCCCCAACACACACACACACACACACACACACACACACACACACACACACACACACACACACACACACACACACACATCTGACTGTCATCCCATCAAAGTAACATATCTGTCTGTATCTTTGAGTATTTCACACTGAATGATAAATATGTACATCCAAACTGGGATTCAGTGCCAATTATGCATTGACAGAGATGCCACAGAGAATGTAACATTTAAATTAAAATGATGGCATTCAATTTCAAACTGCCTTGTGCGGTGACATGTTCTATTATCTCCTTCTGTGGTGTAAGACAAGTCAAAAACAGCAATGATGAAAAAGGGATCTATCTCAAAGGTCAAATAAATAACTTTCTGCTTTCTCTGCCTTCTCTTGTTGGCACACCTACATGTCACTCATTAAGACTATTAATAGGCTTGTTAGAGTCAAAACAAACTCATGGATTTTATTGTCACACGGGAAAAACTCAACATATGCATTACGTTATCAGCTTTCAAAGGACGTGGAACCCTTCCAGGTTCGAAGAAACAGTGTTGTAAGCTGCAATGAAAACCTACATGATAGGTCAGAGTGGGTACAGAGTTCCTACAGTTAAATTGATCTCTGATGATTTTACACTAACAATATAATTGTATTATGTTGTACATGCTAGTGGAACAAGGGTTATGTCTTATGGAAAACATACAAGGCTTGATACTTTAATTGGCAGGACTACTTGTCTAATTATCACTTTTCTGCTTGCTCTCCATGCTGAGATTATGTAATTATCTTTTTGAAACATTGTGGAACGATATAGACTTTTTTTGTGTGTGTTATTTCTGAGACGCCTCTCTACCTGACACTCAGCAAGCCTCTTAATAATATGCTAGAAAGGCAGCTAATTATATTATAATAATGGCTCGATGAAAGCAATATGGCAGGCTGCTGAATGAATGATAGCACTGTTAGACTGCTCGAGTTGTATCTAGTTGTTGTATCTCACATTATTGGAATCACACTAAACAGGAAGTTCTTTAATTACTAATGTGTTTATTCACTATGCCACAAAAATTTGAAGTCTTTGCATTTGTTATCATTATGCAGATCAAGGCCAATACTAAATAATATATTTCTCTGCAATGATATTTTCAGCAAATTGAATCCCTTATCAAGTTAATTACTCCATGTTTACAAGCCCCCCCAAAGCTTGCATTTCCCAATTAAAGACTACACCTGTTCTAATTGCGGGATTTGTTTTTGTTACATGTGTCATTACATGTACTCCTGCAGAGCAAGGTTTGTCAGGGGTGGAAGAACCACAGTTAGACCCCTTACTGGGCTTCCATCCTGCTTCTATAAACCTTCTAGGCCGACTGGTGTCATCTAGTTATGGGATCTGTTGCAGAAAAGAGACAGGAACACAGCTGACAAACACATCCGCAGGACCTGGGGAGGGGGTAGATGGGTAATCTGACGGAGGGCGCACCCGAGCACCAGCAGCGGCAGCATCAACAGCTGCCTTAGACCGCTTTTGAAACTTTTTAATTAGCACTAATTACCTTTGCAGGAAAATGTTGAGGCTTGAAAGGATTTGTGTCAGCAAGTGGGAGATCAAAGATTGTGGTGCTGTGCATTTTAATCTGAACACTGAGGGGTAATAGGGAGCTGTTTGTGTGTTAGAGAGAGGGTGAGTGGAGGGAAGGAAACATCCAGGTTGTGCTTGAGTACTCTACTTCTAGTAATGCTCTCTACCAGTCACGCCACAGGTACTGTCACATTATAAAACTTTCCACTAATATAAAGAAATTAGCTTTTATCATGGACTCGAATCATAGTTTTACCATACTGTTCATTGTCTCTATCATTTGTGTCCATGCATTCCTCAGTCAGTATATGCACATACATGTGATTTTGTGCGCACTTTCTCATCAGACTGACAAGCATTTCATAGAAGTGTTTTTTAATGCATGCCTGGACATCACTGTGGCAGGGTCATCCATCAGACTTCAAGACAACATCGATCATTTGCCATGAAGAGAGAGCCAGGTAGTGATTATTTGCTATTAGGTGGATGCTGAGGCATACAAATGGCTGGCAGTTGACAGTTGAACTCACTCAAACGTAATGTGGGATGGCTCCCTCTCTCAGGGAAATGTTGACAAGCACCGAGCCTGAACACTGTAATGACAGAGCGAACAGGCAGACAGGGCATTGAAGGATTCTTCATTGCAGATTGGAGCATCTAGGCATATTATTATTATTTTTATTTTTTTAAATATACATTTTCTTGCAAGAATCTATGACCTAATTTTCACTTACCTATGCTATATAAATACCCTATATATCTGTGCATTCTTAATTTATAAAAAAAAGATTATTTAATGTAAAACATACAGTGTATTATTATGTTTTCATCCATCCCAGCACTGTAATTTTACAGTATTTTTTTTTTGTATTATGTGCACTTAAAGATATGAGCCTGTGTAGCATGCAAGGAACATTGTGTGTTTGTGCCGCACTGATGTCCTCACCGACTGCGATGCCATCAGTGAATTGATTTTCCAAGTCCTGTTCACTGAGAGAGAGGAGGGTGTTTGTCATGTGGATAGACAACTAATCTTTCAATACAAACATTCACAAGACACATGGTCGTACTGTGAGCACAGTACAGACACTATGAGGAGGGAAGTGTTGTATGGGCTCTAAAGGAGCTCAGCCTCACCAGAATAGTACTTGCTTCCCTTGCCTGATGACGTATTTCACAGTGTACAATTTAGTGTTGTCTATGGTAAGCAGCTCTCATTCGGTTTGGCCATGTAACAAACCTCACTTACTGAAACTGTAAAAGAGATGTCCACCTTTCACCATTAATCTCTCCATTTCTTCCTTCACTGGGAAAGAGGCAGCTCTTTTCTAACTCACAGTTGGGTCATTGTTGGAGCTTAGACTTCATTCCAGGCCAAACTGGGGTCAAGCAAGGCTTATGAGGTTGGACCTGACAGGAATGTCTGTCAGGTTCTTACCCCTTTGCCAGGGTTGATCCAGGATCATTAATCAGGCAGGGACTAGAGGTGTGATGGGAAGCGTGAGGCCAGGTGATGCTGACCTCAGTACAGTGGCTTTGATTTTGTCTGGCCTTGGCTTTTTGTGTGTGTGTGTGTGTGTGTGTGTGTGTGTGTGTGTGTGTGTGTGTGTGTGTGTGTAGGGACGGTGGGGGTGGTGCGAAATGAATTGACAGGATCAGTCCCTGTCTGATTCAGTGCTCTCAGCCCCTCTGCCAGCGCTAATGACATTTAGAGAGAATATTAACCTCACACACTCAGCAGGAATATCCACAGGGATAGTCTATAACTCAGACACTGCAGGATCCACAGTGATGTTATCATTCAAACATACACACACACACACACACACACACACACACACACACACACACAGAAGCTAGCTTTAAGCATTCAACAGACACACCATGGTGTACGTGTTTTTAACAATTTAATCTGCACTTCTCACATAATAACCTCATAGAGTATGAGGTAATGAGCAGTGATATTTAACTTCTTCATCAACAAAGAACTTTGCTAATTATGTTTCACAGATTTCTTCTTGCTTGAATTTGTTTATGTTCTCTAAAGAGATTTTTGTTTTGCATGATGTAACCCTGTGTAAAGTTCAATCTGACATGCCACCTCCAATTGACAGCTTTGTAGCTGGTGATGTTTTTACACATAGGCTATCAGGAGCAAGCATAGCGCAATATTCAAAGCAGATTAAGAGTGAACCCACATAAAGAAGAGATTTGCTGGCGGCTCCAAACGTACTCTGCATCGCCATTAATAGTAATTTGCAGCTGCCTGAGAGGAGACGTGTAATCCCCTTCCCATGTGTGAATTGACATGCATTCAGGGAGGGCTGTATGTGTTGTTGATGTGTGATCTTTAAATGACTGTCACCTGAAGCCTGGCAATACAGAGAGGAGTGCCACACCGAGCAGTGACTGTCTACATGTAAGGGGTGAGAAAGGGAGAGCTGTGGGGGAAATGGGGAAAGATAATGACGGTCTAATTCACCATTGCCATCAGAAATGCATGTAGAGAGTTGTGTATAGGCCATAAACTGTAGCTGGAGGGCAGAGTGTTGGAACAGTCCTGATGAGCACTATGTGGAGGTGGATGTTTGGATGGAGGGATAGATGGATGGATATATGGATAGAGGGAAGTTTGTGGCCTGAGGGGGTTGCAGGGCATTAATTTGCTTTACAGATAATGTCATTTTCACCATGAGTTAATCCCGATAGTGTTTTTGTTGCCATATTTTGGTGTTTTTTGATGTTTATTTGTGGTTATGTGTTGTATGTTGTTGGTTATAGCTGTGTTGAACTATTGGAAAATTGGTGTATTAAAGGAAGACTTCACCAATTTCCAACTTGCTTTCTATGGCTTTACTTAAGGGTGTAAATGTACATGCTTGCTTTCAAACTTCCCTCTAGCTTCACTATATTAAAATATTGCTCTGCAACTAGCTGAAAAGTTCCTCCAGAGGCGTTTCTGATTATGTCATCTGAAGGAGCTCTGGAAAAGTAGGTTGGCCAGGATTACAAACGCCATAGTAAGTGTGACGAGATGACATAATCTAAACTAAAGGTTTTTCAGCTAGAATAAAAGAGATATTTTAATATAGGGACGTCAGAGGGAAGAATAATGCTATTCATTTACATGTACTACTCAGAGTAGAACCAAAAGAAGCTAATGTACTACACCTGTTGACCACCAGTTTATTTTACTAAAAGTATGTTTATATATATATATATATATATATAATATACATGCAGCAATTCAGACCTAATTTGTAAAATACATTAATTTGATTTAAGATAACTGGGAGATTGATTGTTTTAGGACAACAATCTTTGGGATATTTAGACACATAGTGACCACAACCATCAGAATATTTTGACTGTTTTAGGCTCAAACTTTTCTCCGTCTCTAGCCAGCCCCTCTCCATTCACCTTTCTTATTAAGTTTATTAAAGCCACTCCACATAGTAGGCTTCCCAGTTCCCCAGCCCTTGCCCATCATTACAGTACGTTATCCTGACAGGCAATCTGATGTGTGGTCTGAATAGTCCATTATGCACATATGAAGGCCATCATACCCCCAGTATTGGTCAATTCATCAAACATTTATCTGTTGCCCTCTGAACAGGAAGTCAGTATGCCTGTCACTGTACAGCTCTGGCCCTCCATTTAGAATAACATTGCCTTTCTGCACCAGTGCGACCTTTGAGAGGAAATCAGCCCTGTAACTGTGGACTGCAGCTGCAAGAGCTCTCCAGCTTTTGTTTGTGTGTGTTTTTAATAAATGTCAGACCCAGAAACTTTTTCACTATTGTAGCGGGGGTAGCTGCAGGGATGTTGCCTCTGACCTCTCTGACTATTATAGTTCTATAATGTACGGTTTAGACAAACTCCACATTTGACCTATCATCTTGAGTGTTTCTAAATATTGGCAACTATGATTCATTTAAGCAGCTGTTTAAAAGCAACAGACAAAGGAAGGAGGCTGTGTAATGTGTGAAAAGACCAAGACTGCCATTTTCCATTTTTCATGTGTTGCCTGAGGATATTTGACATGACACTTGTACGTTGCATTGGCAGGAGTGACTGACATTTCAGCCAATAATGGTCGAGAGTTTTCTTCCCTCTGTTGTCAGCAGCTGTTTATCAATCATTATGTCTGCGTTAGTATTAGTGTATTGATCTGGCAGGGCTGTTCTCTGAGTCAGTGTCTCCCCTCCAGTGTCCTTGGCTGGCTTCCCCACATCCACCACTGATTCCTGTGTGCAGTTTGTACTTGAGTTAAATATTAGTACGTGTGCTTTGTGTGTTTAGTAGACAGGATCTTAGCTGATAATAGAGGTTTCAATCTTAAATATCCAAATATATACTGTATTTAAGCACATGCACTGATGCATACAGGGTTGAATGATAGGAGAGCTTACAAAAGCTAGATGCTAGTCAAAGCTTAAAGAGGGACAATGTGAAGTATTACCTATGGCAATGAGGCTGATCATAATTATCTTAACAAGGAGAAGAATTATTGCCTCACCTCATTAAAGCTGCTGTGTCTCCCTGTCTCTTGCTAGTTGGAGGTTTAACAAAATGCCATTTGATCACGTCCAATTATACATCTAATTTTTAAAAGCATATTTCTTATAAGGGAAATGATATTTTTCCATATATTTAGCTGTAAAATAGATTTCTCCTATTAGATTATATACACATGAACATAAACATATATAACATATATTTACAGTAAAAGTTAAGTGTGTTGCCTGTTTCCTATGCCTGTGTTTGCTGTTTACCAAATCTCTATAGCTCTGGGATTTAAGTCAATTATGCTCATTAGTTTTATTAAAAGCTCTCGTTTTTTTTTTTTTTTTCTTTTTTAAAGTGAAGTACTTTTACTGCATTGCTTAAACTTTGTTAGTTTTCCAAGCTGCACGTTTAAAACAAGAAAGCTTATAAAAAGTAATGAAACCAGCTATGGAAATCTGTAGAGGGAGCACATAAAGCTGGAGAGTATTAGAAGTTCAATCCCTGCACTGTAGTTAATGCTGGATGGGACTCAGTGGCTCTCCCCTGGCTGTGAATTTAACTGATTAAATCAGCCAGTGCACGCAGCAGTGGTGACATGAAAACAACAATTAATAAGGCTCCCTCCTGTGCCATGCGGCTCCCTTTAACCGAGCAGCTAATAACATAACCCACAGGACTGCATCCCATCATACACACACACACACACACACACACATGCACTTACAGGTGGCAATAGTTAGTTAGCAAATCTCTGTTTACAGCAAATTAAATAATGTTTATTATATATGGTACTGGATTGCTTACTACAGAAACAAAGATTTTACTTGCAGATTAAGTTTTTTTTTTTTTACTACCAAGTCACAGTAAATCAACGCATAGACAAATAATTATTTTGTTAGTTTATCATTTTATCAGCTATGTGTGGTTAGGTATAGTTAATAGGCTTTCTTGCTTTTAAAAATGAGAACACCAGGAGGAAAAACAAGCTAACTCCACAGGATTTCATAAAACTGGCACATCTCTCCATTCATTCATCTTGCCAGTGCATTAATCAGACCTGATAAGAGGTTGTCAGGTAGTGGCTTTGCCAGCACACTGGCTAGCAGCTGTCAGATGTTGTTGTGGGTGTCAAGTGTGTGTGTTGATGTCTTTTGAAATGAGGCAGCTCTGACCATCTCACTTGCAAGTCAACAATGAATTGCTGATTTTGGCATTTTGCAACAGAGGGGATATTTGCAACATTTTACTTTGTAGTTTAAAGTTGCTGCCAGTATCTGTGTGAGTTTTTGGATCAAGGCCTACGTCTAGGTGGCTCAAGATTATCAAAAGAGCCTACTATGAGCCAATAACTCATGTAGCTGTATGTTACACATTGACTTCATTGGATTCTGCTCCAGGTGTTATGCAGGTGTTATAGTTACATTGCTTTTAGTTGGTGTATTATGGCAGCCCCTGACAGCGAGGGGCAGTAGGTTACACTGAAACTATTTATACCTCAATGTAAATGGAAGTTATCATGTTAAAATATGACACTGTTGACTGGAATTTATATTTACATATCCTCATTGGAAGGTTATCTGTGAATCCTGTAAAAATAGAGATTTAAGATCCTTATAATGTAGATAATCATAGTTAAAATAGTCAGATATATTAATTAATTTAAAATATTGTCAGATTACCTTATGTGCGACAGGTACACAGCTTGCGTCAAGTTCTGGCAGATTTAAATGTCAATGAAGTCGCCCAGGACACTTTAACATGGCATCCTGACAGTGTGAAGGATTAGACAACACACACATTGCTTTTGTGCACCTTGTATGACTTGAACTTTGCAGGGCCCTAACATTACTCCTAACACCACCTTCCATCATTTTTATGCCTGTGCGAATGTGTATGTGCATAAGAGACAAACTGGGAAAGCGTTGAAATGACCCTTCACCTCTCTTTGCAATGTGTCATAAAAAGGAGCAGAAAGGCAGAATTCCTCCTCTAAAAAAATAAAAAAAAAGTTCTTTGATGTTAAAATTCCAATACTAACCCCTATCACAGCACAGTTGCCAAAAAAAAAAAAAGTTTTTTTCTTCCATTCCATCTGTGATTGTGAGTGTATTCCGGTTCCTCTGTGAAAATGATGGATGACAAGTTAAATTTGTGTCTGGGGAGTGAAGGTGAACTGTGACAGAGTGATTTGTCTTGGGAATGGAGGGTTAGGGTCAGGCGAAACTGGGCGCCTCAAGGCACAAGACATTGACAAATTCATCCTGCCTGCCGCATTTCTGAAGCCTTTTGTTTTGAATCCTGGCTACTCACAAGTGACCCCCATCCCTCATCCTGCCAGCCGCTGAAGGATGCCTCACCATGCCAGGGGAGCTCAGCACCACTAATTCTTGTCATTCACTTCTCTGACAGGCCCAGACCCATATTCTCCCGGTGTATGAAAGAGGGAGGCTGAAATATTTATTTCTGCACAATAATGGCTGACCAGATTTAGAGCCATAACAGTTTTCCTGTTGCTTTATCGTTGCAGGTCACTGGCAGGCCTCAAAATGTTCACTGAGCTGGAAGAGCTGGTCGTCGACAACAATCTGCTGGGAAATGACCTACAGTTGCCCAGGTTACCCAACCTGCACACCCTCACACTCAATAAGAACCAAATATCCTTTCAAACAAATCGCTTAATCGTTCTCTCATTTTGGTTTGCACTCAATTCTGCAAACATAGATTACAGACATCAGAGTTGGCCGTTTACTTACTTTACTGTCTTGTGTCACTAAAACCTGCCTTTGTCATAAAAGGCTACTTTTTATGTCATGGCCTTGCAGAGGGCACTGTGAGGTGCAAAGGAGAGTAGAAGAGCTCAACTGTCTCAGAGCACCACACAGGAGCAGTTTTTGAACCACAGGGACCTCTAGTGGAACCCGAGTTTACAGTCAATATTACTAATGTGTTTTCCTTTTCGGAGTATAATTTGTTTTAAGCCTAAATTATTAGAATGACACAAAATCTAGTGTGATCTGTTTGCTCTTTAGCAATATTACTAATTTTAATTTACAGAAATTTGTCAAATCAGGATTTTTCCCATTGCCATCAGATGCGTTATTACTCGACTTCACTGTAATAGAAGCAATCATTTATTTAATTAGCTACACAGAAAATGATAGAATATGCCTGCTTTTCTGCACATTTATTATAAGAGTTCTCTGTTTGACTTGCCACCCAATGTAAACATGTTAAAACCAGAGCTCAGCACAGCCACCCTAAATTCAAAACATAGACACATTGCAGGGCTGTTTATGATCAGTCAGAAATGTGTGAACTTCCCCTCTAAGCTTCAGAACTGGTTTAGCAATGTGTCCTGTTTTTCACTGGTTATGCAGATCCAACTGGATAACGATGCTCTTGCTCTCTCACACATTCACACACACCCACCCACCCACACACACACACACACTTCCAGAGTCAACATTAAAACTGGGGCTCCTTGAAGTGTGCGTCTGGGACTGTGTGCTGAGTTTGGTTATGAAGTGGTCGGCACATGCTAATAGGCCAATTATGTACATCCTGTCGTGGCACAGTGCCATTTTAAATCTCGAGCACTGCATTAGTGCAGTTGTATTTTGACACTTTGGGGCTCAATTTTCCAAGTGAATGTATTAGTGATGAATGTGCCTGCTTAGGGGCTGTTTGTTTTTTCCACGTTTCGCAAAAGTTTTCCACAGCACGGCTCTGGGAAGCACGGACTGTTTGAACCACAGGGCATCCATCATTTTGTCACTGTTCTGCACCCGGCCACCTAGGAAATGAAAGAGATCGAGAGAAGGAGAGAGAGAGCAGCAGCCAAATTGTGTCGCTACTATATGCCAAAGCCTGCACCTTAAATTGCCCCTCTGTCTGCCCAGTCTCACAAAGCCAGTGACTAGCCCCTTTGAGCACCTCGGTAAATTTGACAGTGACATGTTTTAGTGCAGACAGGCCTGGGACGGGCTGTGCGGGTAGTAAATGCTAATGTAATTAACAGCGCTAGGTCCTTGACATCCGCCCTTTGACACCTGACTGATATCGAGGTCTTGCTGGAACACTTGGCTGATGTGACCCCATCACTGCAGTATCTAAGCCTGCTGGGAAATGAGGCCTGCCCCAACCAGCTGGTTGACCCGGATAAGGATGAGGATGACTACCAAAGATACAGGTCAGTTACTAAATGGACTAACTGTGATGATGTAACACAAAAATGTTTAGGTATACAGACTGAGAGATAATGTTCTGTGTGTGTTCAGTCATACTAGTTTGTTACTAACTGTTGAGAATTACAACTTTTTTTTTTTTAGGAGTAATGGGTTTAGATATGTTCTTCTTTTTTTCACAAGCACACTGTGGATTCAAACACATAACCCTAAAAGCTTTGTCAACCGGCCCTTCTACACTCCAGTTTGCAAAATGGATTTCATGTGTGACTAGTCACCACCACAAATGAGTGTTTACTACCCTGCCTTACCAGAGCAGATGATGCATTAAACATCAAGCCAGGCCTCAAGCCATGCAATATGACCACCATTTGTCAGGGTCCTTTACATGAAATGCGATAAAAGGGGAAAAGCATACTCTCTTTTGTCTGTTTTAGCCCTAAGTGCTTGTTTCTGAGTCTGTGTTGCCTATTAATCATTTACCACCCATGCTTTTCTTGAATAATCTTCCTTCTCTCTTTGTCTCCCTTTCTCCCCCCCACTCACCCTCCTCATTTTCTTGTCTTCCCTTCTCCCCCTTTCCCCTCTCCTTGCATGCTTATCTTACTGGTGAGGAAAGCTTTTCTGTTTTGACTGACAACATCTACGGTCCTGTAATGTAATATTCATAATGTGTCACATAGTAAAACATCAATTTGAGCGTGATGCAGATTTCATGTCTGACAAGGTTAGGCTGTATGCAGGTCATGACAGCACTGGCCTTGGGCAATAAATACTCAGCCCAATGCCTCAGGAGCTCTCAGCCTCTCAAGTGAAATATCATGGTGTGTTGCATCGGGGCCCCAATCAGTGCAATGACATAGAACCATAACCTTCATTCACACAACATTGTGCAGCCTGCAAGGAGTTTAAATGTTGTCCTTTTCTTACCTAACCATGCACACACTCAGTGGCCATTTGTGGTACTACAATAACATATGAGTTGAATGTGGAGAAACTTGGAAATGTTGTGACCGTGCATGCAACTCAAGTTATTAGTTTTTTGTTTTTGTTTTTGCCTCAAATGTGTAAAGATTAACACGTCTTTATGTGACGATTTAACCTCTTATCGTGGTAAAGGTTATCAGTTTGTCCAATCTCTTTGAGGCAGATCAAAGGGGATATGCCTGAGGAACCTTAACCACCAGCTGTACTTTGTGTTCACTCAACCTTTTTTCTAAATGCTGTAGATTAAACTGCATAATAATTACACTCAATACCTATAAATATTAATTTATTAAATTTTATATTGTTTATTTTATGTGTTCTTAGACTTGCACTGTGATGTAACTATAATGTCATATGTAGGTTCCTGGAATAAGGCTACATAATTTGCTATTGAGTACAAGGAAAAAGGAAATGGATTTCAGTTGGTATGCCTTTAAGTAATTCCAGTTAGCTATTAAAACGTAAAACACAATAATCCCCTTTCACTCTAAACAGCAGGTCACCTGAATTTTTCTGTTTGCGTAGTTGAAATGTACAGGAAGTATCTAGTCCAAATTATGGGGTGTAAACTTACCAATAAATACATGTATTGATATTTACATTCAGCTGAAATGTTATTATAACTTAAGGAATTATATCAAGGAAACTCCTTTAAAAATATTTTGTGTATAGCATCAGGCCATTGTGTCATGTTCCAGTGTACTTTGTACCAGATTACACAGTTCTTGTAAAAAAAATATTTATTAGTAAGAAAATTTGATTATACATTGTGATTGAGATTTTTTTTTAAAATGTTTTTTATTTTTATTATTTAGATAAGATAGTTCTTAGAGAAGTGTTACTCCCAAAGCAGCAGAGACCATGTATTGTAGATGTCAACACATGCTGTGTGTGTTATTGATAATAAAGTGTATGAGCCTTTCTTTTCCCTAGTCATATTTTTCTTCCCTGCTCCCTACCCTTTTGTGTTCTCAAATCCTCCCTCTGTGGTTGGGTTGAATCATTAATATCCCTACTGGCTGACAGAGGCTTGTCATCTGCTCTGACCCTGTGATGGTAGGTTACCTATGGAGAATAACCTCTCCACATGTTTCCCAAGGGCATCTTCACATTTCATCATGGAAATGCCCTGAACAAACTCATTTTACAAGGATGGTAACACAGGATGGGAATGGGGCCTCTTGGATCTTAGTGCTCTCACTGGAAAGAAGTTCTCCTCCGGGGTTAAGAGCAGGTCATTTTACCCATAATAATGTCTGTATAAGCAGTCATTTGGGGACACGTTATATGTTTGAACTCTTTTCTAATTGTATAGATCTGTTCCATTCTCCTGACTGTTGAATATGGACACTTTCTGTTCTCTGTCAATCTAAACATGATCCTGGCATCTTCCTTATAATCCTTATAAGGTGTTGAAAACTTGACACAACCTTTGCTATCTCCTCTCATTGCCATCACCATCACCAATTTGTCATTGCTCTTTGCGCAGAGGTCTTGTCTGTGCGCAAGTCCCCTGTCCTTTCTCACCCTTTGCTTAGGTGCCACATGCATGTCCTTTTTGGCTACTGGCTCAACCCTGACATACTGGTTCCTCTATCCCTTCCTCCCTGTGAAAGTATCTGCTGTCATCTATGTATTCCCACCATTATCTTTTGACATTTCTCTCCCTCCCAATGAAAGACAGTGTGTCTGAAAGCTTAGAGAGATATCTGTGATGCTGCCAGAATGACAGCTCTGGCAGACGGGTTGTATCTCCTTTCGTGCTATTTATATGTTGCACTTATTCTTACTAGCTTTGAAGGTTATTACATGCAAGAAAATATCGCCATTAAATCTCAGTAAACACAGCTTCCTTTCAAGGATCTGTGATGGGTGCATTTACATATAAGAATTTGTTTCAGTTTGATTAATATATCATAGTTTACATGCTTCTTCTCTGTTTGTGTCTTTGTCAAAAACTGCCCTACAAGAAGATCTTGTAAGGCAGCAGTACGGTACAGTTTAAGTTGTTCTTTTCTTGCAGGTACTTTGTTCTGCATAAGTTGCCCAAGCTGAAGTTTCTGGATACCAGGAAAGTAACCAAAAAGGAAGTGATGGAGGCACAGGCGAGAGGAGCATTCATGAAAGTCGTCAAACCCAAGTCAGAACCTGTAAGTTAAGTCACCCCCCCATCTTTTTTTTTTATTTTACTACACTGTTTAGTGAGTAGCCCCCTCTGAAGACTCGGGTGGATTTTTCACCTTAATCCATTTGTTCCGTTTGCTTTTCTTCTCCTTTAGCCTTTCTTTCTTCCTGTACGTGTTTGACTGTCAGTCTCCCTTTACAGAGGTCCTACTGCTGTTGCCCTTTAAAAAGAGCCTCCTTTTGCTTAGTATTGAGTGCGTGTGTCTAAATGTGTGTGACCATGAAGTGACCTGATTTTGTATGCATGAGCCTAGATCAAAGACGACGGGCGGCTGTCCGGCTGTGGTTGTGTTGCCAAGTGTGACATGGCTGGCGATTGGAGTGACAGCTCACGTACATGCAGCTCACAATTGCTTAATTATCCCGAATCTGTGCACTTATTCCTCCCTCTCTTGTTTTGGGCCACACAAACTAATTTGAGTTTGGAGGTTCACAGATATACCCGCCTCGACTCTTTTCACCCTTCCCCCTTCTTCTACACCTTTGATAATACAATATAAATGAACAGCTTTTGCGTTGATTTGATTTCATGTAATGTAAAGCCATGAAATATTTACTGGATTAGCTAAACTTTGTCATTTCAAGCTCTCTGGGATTCAGACAGTGAGCCCGAGAGATAAAATTGGATTTAGAGTAGTAGTAGTAGAGTATTGAAAACAAAGTATTTATCGTTTCAAAAAAATCCGCTAAGATACTCTTCTATGTTAGTGTCATTTCATACTATCCTTTGTTCTTGACTCTTCATGCTAGTGGCAAGCAAGAAAGAAAAACACTGAAATAATTTAACCTCAGTCTGGCATGTTTGGTAGATGGAGAAAAGTGGAATGAAAACACTGTTCATCCACTTTATAGGAAAAGAAACTAAGGACCTCTACAATGCTTTTTGGCAGGGTAAACTCACTTTATAAGATTTTATTTACATAGCTTGTCAGTGAAAAGGAAATGTTTGCCTTTGTCGCCACAGCCTTAGATGAAAGGAGAGATAATCAGTGATTCCAGCTGACATGACGTGTGTGTTTTTGTGTCTTTGTGTCTTTGAACCTGCTGTATATGATTATTTATTCCCTATGCAAAGTAAAAGGTTAAAGCTTTGATGAAAACACGTCTGCCTCCCATAGCACTCATAATTTTGTTCTCCTGAACATACAGTACTTTTGCTATCTTTTGCTAACTGAGTCTGCATGATGAAGAGAATTTTTGCTGGACATATTCCGTGTCTGGGCACTGGGATGTCAAAGCAGCATTTCCACAACATTTGTTTTGATATAGATGAGGCATGATGTGTCAGCTATCTCAGACTTGATGAGCCATGAGTACCTCCCGGCTCTAATTGTCCACATCATCAGAGTGATTGTAAGCTGACCAATACTGCGGGCCACCAATTAGCGAAACGTCTGCAACAGAACAGGAAAGCAGGCAGAGATGATAGCATAATTAGATATTTGTGTTTGCTTTTATGTCTGGTACAGCAGGGTGTTGCTCATAACAGTGGCTCATGGTACAGTGTCTGCCATTTGCTTCATTACAAAGGATGGTAATTAGCTGTCTCACTGTCGCTTCCGCTACCATTTGAGTCTCAATTAGCACAAGTATTGGAGGGAAAAATACAGACTCTCAGACGTGATTTTTAAAAGGTTTATTTAAAAAATTATTTGACTTTGGATGTATCATTTAAAGTTATTTTTCCTCCAAGACTTTGTATGACAAATCTCTTTTCCTACTATTTACAGTAGATAAATTGAAACCATAGTAACAGCAGCCACTGCGGCTAAGTTACAGTGATACATGCCCATTCATGACAGCATAAATCAGAAGAAAAAGCCCCTTCCCTATGCAATCATTTCCATTGCATGATCTATGTATTGGAATACTTAATGGGTTTGCTATGAAAGACAGAGACAGTGCTGAACTTTCAAGACCTCTTGTGAGGCATATCTTAAAGGGCTGTGACCACAATTTAAAGTCCTTTTCAATCTTGCCATTATGGCATAGGGCTGAGTGAGGCCACATGGTTCTGATAAAGCAGTTATGGTCTTTAGCACAATATGAACACCATAACTTTTCATACACTCCCCATGTTGTTTGCAGGCCAACGTACTCACACAAAAGCTTGAGCTGAAGTGCGCTAGTGCAGAATTAACAAAAAAGCCTTTAGAATATTATATACCTTTATGTCACACAAATGGCCTGACAAAGAAGAAAACAAAAAAATTGAGCTCAAATAAAATAACCATGCCCATACACTGGGTATAATTTTGTCACGTCTTTAATTGTCACTGCGTCTTCATGCACTAGTGGGCATGACATTGTAAGAGGGTGATATTAAGCTGCCTTTAACTTGTCTGTTCAATATGTTTTAGTGTCCACTTCAAACAGTGAAAGGGGTAATTTTCTCTTTGGAGTTTTGTGTTACAATGTATCTCTGAGTGGAAGGGACAAGCAGTTGGACAGAAAGAGATGCAAGATAACTAAGACGAGATAGAGAGAGAAAATGTATAAATACCTGAAGTAAACAAAAGGACACAGCAGGAACGATTGAAGTGTTTTCCCAAAACCACTACACTAAGCAAAGTCAGACTGAAAAAGCCTTGAGCTGTATTTTGGGAAATTGGGCGTGTTGGAATGCTATAATGTGATAATTCTCTTTGAGGACTTGGAGGTCATGGAATGAAATGGCGTTAAACCACGTAGAGCCATTTGGACTGTTTTGGGCTGCTTTCGGAAAATACATGTGGTACTCTTTGGCGTGGTTCCCGCACCTCCCTCCACTTTGCCACGGAGCCAACATTATGCTGTCAAACCCTTGGGTTAAACTGGCCATGTCTATCAAAACACTGACAGTACATCCTGTTTTCACATCCCAAGCACTGCTTAAGAAGTGCGTAGCAGATTTAACTAGTAGAATAACATTTACTCTTTGCCACATGTTTAGGAGTATTTTACCGTCAATGAACTAACTCTATGGTCCCCCCTCACTAAGCACAGCTTTGTAGCTACATCAGTGGGTATAAATGTTCCTCAGATGTCACTTAGATTTTGCCTGGATGAAGTATTTGTCTTGATTTTCTAGCATGAACACAAGTTTTTTTTCCCCCCACATCCTTGTGCGTATAATGTAAAGCAGACTGGATTGCAGGGTGGCTTGAGCCAGCTCCAGGGTCCCATGAGTCTCTGCACACGGGGTAACGGTTCTTCAAGGGAATCGACAGTGACAGAGCCAGGAAAGTCCTCAAGTGGATCTTTTCAGTTCTGTTTTTTCTTCCCGAGACACTAACCTGTTTTACACGGCAGCAGACAGCGGTTCATTTTAAAGTTTTCACTGAAGGGATCCATCCAAATCCAAGATCAGCTGCATGGTTTTAGACCCATGATTGTGCATTATGTGATGAATGATGTTGTTTTTTTGGCTATGAAACTCTGAACAAAAGAGGCATGTTGCTATAGGTTGGTTGCTTTGCTTTTTTCCCCAAGTCTCAAACCTACCCTGTAAAGTATGTTGCCACGTTCATCTCTGTGCATATGAGTTATGAGTTCCCCGAAGCTCTCAAACATAACAAACAGCATGCAATATAGCGCTTTGTGAATGTGCCTTTAGTGGGTTTGCTGAATCATTTTACGGAACAAATGCGTCCTCAGAGAAAACTCTAAGAATATGGTTCTCAACAGGGGAAGGAAATATAACCCAATAGATTGCTTTGCAAGCAAGTTTAATATGCTCTCTGTTAGATTCACTGTTTGCACCAGCTATTATACATCCCGGACCCTGATTTGTCTCTCTTCTTTCATGACACATTCCTGAATCTATATGCATAAAGGAGGTTGGGTAAGGACAGCACTGTGGCTTGAGTAGGCATTCTGGGCAAAATGTGACCATTATGAGTGCATGTCTGCTTTATGTTGAGCCACATGAACTCACTGACATATTGGGACCTGCTTGATTTTAAACAATGTTCTTTCCCCCATTTTACATAACATCTTATCTCTAATTGCATTGCTTCAGACGTTGCTGTTCTCCACGTTTTAATAAAAACATATCCTAAATGTTAAAACAGATGTTTGGAATTGTCTTGATGTGTTTAGTTTGTATGACAGATAAAATACTGTGCATTTGTGTCAGATATTTCCAGGGAGCCACATAGTCATTCTCTGAGGTAGTGAGTTTTTCTGTCAGTCAGTATCTCTGACTGGTGTGTCCCTTGGTCTGTGTATTTCTCTATAACTAGTTTTTGATTGGTGAAGTATGAGCCTGTCCAGAGCTTGGAACAGTGCAACAGGCCCAGTTCAGAGCTATTTTGGCATCTTAAACTGAGAGGTCACACAGGGGTTATAAGCTGGGAAAACAACAGCAATTAGAGGGAGTGACTCACACTGTCCACATAAATCATCCAGGCCCTTCATATCATAAACACACTGTAAAAGTTTAAAGCATAATTAATTGTAAGTAATAGTGCCAAGATTGATTTATTGCCTCTTTCAAAGCCTGGAGACACGGGGTGCGTGACCTGAGTGTCATGTCTCACTCGCAAGAGAAAATGATAGATGTATTATTCATTTTTGGCTAAACACTGTGTATATAAACAAACATGTGTTTTTGTAAGGACTTTTATGAGCTGCAGAAGTGGCCACATTGCATTAACTGATTTTCCTGTCCTCCTGCTGGCATCCAGAACAGAGATGGAACGCGTCTGTGGTGAAGCATTTCTTGTCTTGATGTCTCTTGCGTTAAGCGATGGAGTTTGAGGCCTGTCAGAACACAGGCCAAGGCTGGCCAGTAATAATGAGATGTCTCCTGCTCCCATATTGATATAAAGCTTTCATAAACTCTGACAAATCATGAGATATTTTATGTTTTTTTTTTTTTATCTAAAGTAGTATTTTTTAATGTTTTTATTAGTGTAATAATATTGAAGGCCTGAGTTTGGCAAGCGACAAAGCCTTTTCTTTATACATCTTTGGGGAGAGCCAAGTAAATTTGCTGTTTTCCAAGATTCTTTTGAGCACTGAAAACTGCAGGGATAAAGTACTCTTCCTCCTTCCAGTATCACTGAGCACTTACTGTATTTTTGAGACAGATGTAAAGTGAATTATGCACACAACCCTGCATCTCAGTTATTATGTTCCCCTATAAAACTGAGCCTTCTTTCATTGCGTTCCAAGGGGTTATAAAACTCCACAATCCCTGTGCATGTACTGTAGCAACAAAATCATAGCCACTAAGACATCTCCTCAATTACACAAATTATCAACTGATGCTTTTAGCTATTACATATTGCAGCATCCCAGTGTGTTGGTCTATCAGTCCAATCAGAGCTAATCCTCCCTGTTGGTCTCTTTGGTGACAGGAAGATGCTGCTAGCCTAATGAGAGACAGCTGGCTTAGTATTTTCTGTGCTCTAAAACTTTATTTTTTCTCATCTCCCCACCCCACTGGGTGTTTCTGCAAAATAGTGGCAAACTTTCTTGCTCGTCTGTTTTAGTTGATGTTGACATTACACATTAATCACTTTTTCAGTACTTGCTTTTATAGTTTACTTTGATGTGGATTGTCATGTGTCCCCAATCTTGGCAGCTTTAATTTACATTTGGATTTTTATCAGATAATTCAGGGAAAGCTGTTGTTGTTGTTTATGACATGCAGATAAATAATATTTACGTACATGTAGCTTATCCCGAAGTATCAAGTTTGTTTATGTTTTTCCACAGGATCCAAAGTAAATTGTTTCATTTGTGTGCAACTGTGAATATAATTGTTAAAAAAATTCCTTTTATGTGCACAAACATGGTAGTGTAGGGTTTTCCGATCCCTCAACGTGCTCGATCATCTGAGCTTTAATCCATTACAACGGCTCTGTCTGTTCTTCAGTACAGTGTTAATGGAGGAGGAGTCTTCTTTCAGCAGCAACAACTTTCATGAGCATGCAACAGACGTTGGAGCCAGCGCTGAAAGTCCCTCCACTGAAGTTTGTGCTTACACAGGCCTTCTTTGTGGTTTTTAGAGGTTGTCAGACATGTCAGGCGCAGGCTAGAAAAAGTATATTGTTTCCAGCCACTTGGATTCCTTTCTCCCTGACATCTGCCACTCTGCCGAGATGATAAATTCTTGCCTCATTAAGCGTGGGTGTGGGATTACAGGCTGACAACACATTAATCACTGGGCTGGGTGGCAGCAGCCCCGCACCAGCTACAGGCATTGTTAACCAAACTTTTCTAATGTGTCACTCTCCTCTCTGACAGGCCATAATCAATCATCCTGATTGGCAGGGCTGATAGATTACACTATTTATACTTTCTGTAATGAAAGCTAGCGTTTCCACCTACTGTCATTGTCGAGACGATGATAGGCCACACCGTCCAGCTGAATGGGATCGTGCAAAAAGAGACAGCAGCAAACGAAAGGGTAGGCAGACCTTGGCACTGCATCGTGAACTTAAAACACACTTTTGAGCTCCATGGTTGGTTGTATGTGTGGTTGCTGGGGTTGGGGGTGGGGGTCTATATTGTTCCCTTTACATGCTATATAGTAGTTTAAAGGCAGTCTTCACACCATCATTGAGCTATTGTCATCTTTGTTGCTATCAGTGGCAGCCCCTGCCCGCACGCATAAAAGTGTGCTTTGTCTGTGGTGGGATTCAGTTTCCCTGTGACCCTGCTGGAGAGGTGAGGTTTTATAGTCAAAACCTGTTTTGTGACAGAAAGAAAATGATTTACACATTTATA
This sequence comes from Channa argus, assembly GCF_033026475.1. NCBI lineage: Eukaryota > Metazoa > Chordata > Actinopteri > Anabantiformes > Channidae > Channa > Channa argus. Next base: position 38,785,624 of record NC_090197.1, read on the forward strand.
ACAACAAAATGACAGGACACCGTGTACTGTATGTGTGTGCTTGTCAACGGCCAGAGGTCAGCAGGATAATGGATTGCACTGTTTCTTCACTAAGAGCTATGTTACATCACTTCACACACACCTCCCTCCCCCCAGCTGTATGTTTTGCATGGGAACTTGTGGATGAAATGACACACTGCTGGTAGCCTTCAAACATAATAAGGTTATGTTTCTTTTTTGTTCATTTTCAGCCATATGTCTTTGTCTGGAATTAGAGATGTCCGCGGCACACCGAGAGAAGAAATTGAATATGAGCTCTTAGTTGAGAGTCTGCCAAACATTCGGAGGAAAGCAAAGGGAAAAAAAATAGTCCATCATGTTTTTGACAGGCAGTAAATCTGAGACTTTTCGTGTGAGATAGCATGCTGTCAGGAAATTAGTTAACTAGACCATATTATGGAGAGCCAGGTAATTTACCCTCAGAGATGCAGTCGCAAATAACTAGCAGGATGCCGCATCCCTGACCTGACATTGCTTTGTGTATAATGCAAAATTTAGTGACATGCTCAATGGGTTCTGTCAGCTGCAGGATTGAATTCTCTGCCTACTGCGTCTCAGTTTTGAGCATGCTGGTCAATTATTTCTGAGGCTGTCACTGCGTTGGGAGACACTCTTATTTAGTATGTGTTAACTTGGCATCATTAAGAGACTTGCCTGACAGAGAATAGCACACCTGAATGTTATTTATTTTGATTCTCCGACAGGGGTAACCTTCAAACACATTGACCTCTCCCTACTTTGCGTTTTGTGAAATCCCACTCGGTCCATTAGAAACACGAGCTGTCGAGACAGTAGGGAATCAAATGGCCAAGAGTCGTCTAATCTAACATAGTAATGTGCAAGGGAAGCCTCCATTTGTTTGGACAGATTGCTCTGATCACAGGGTGGCAGTTCAGTGTGTATCCATACTGTTGACATTAATGTCCACACAATGTCTTTAAAACAAATACAGAAATGTCATATTGTCAGAGATACATGTTTTTGCCCGCGAGCACAATATTGAACATGGAATTGATGCAGCAGTTTTGTGTTGCGTGTTCCTTTTAAGTGCTTCTTGAACAGAAACACTGGCACAGTTAAATCTAATCGTCACTTTTTGTAAACCAGATCCAATAAATGTACGCGTCACGAATTAACGCTGGCATATGAAAGGAACTATACTACAAATTTTCAGTGACAGGGTAACGTAAGCTCCACAGTCCTGATGGAATATCTCACGATTCTAATCTTTTGTCTGGAATATCAATGATTTTTGGGCAAGTTGTTTAAGAGAAGGGTGTGGACTTAAAAATTTAAACTCTGTGGGAAACACAAATGGTAGTATTCTATTTTAAACACCAAATAACCCTGTTGATAAATGGGAAACTTGATCGAGTATAGCCTCAGCATCACCTCTGTACAGCGGCATAACATGATTAGGAGGTGACAGCTTCTGTAACAACATCTCTGCATTTATCTTTTCCTGCTCTCTCTCGATCTTTCCCTCTCTGTCTCTCTCACTTGCTTACCCGCTCTGTCTGTCTGTCTGTCTGTCTCGTTCCTCTCAACAAGTCAGACTACTCTATAATTAATGTCCCTGAGGGCTATCCGCAGGTCAGGCAAGAGGGGTGCTGTTGAGACAGGTAGTCTTGACACCTCCAGCTTTGTAGCTTATGCATAAAGGTGGGTAGAGCAAACTTAGGAAGGGCAAGAGAAGCCAATGATGAGGGCTGGAGCATATTTAGGTTGGAGACTAAGGCTGAGGGAATACTGCAGGTTGAAAGAAGCCAGGCCTTACTGTGTGACCTTTCCACCTGAGAGATGAAACCAATGGTTTTTCACAGGATTAACCAGTCAAATCTGGTGCATTACGGGCTTAGCCTGTCAGGAGCCTCAGATCTAAGTGACACAGAGGGAACATACAGTATCAATAATATCAGCACAACATGCATTTAGCCAGTGGAAGGCACTTGATGTTTTCTGGGATGGTTGGTAGCAAAATGAAGTCCAAAATATAAAGTTTTCTTTGCATCTTGTCCAAACTTTAATTTGTGAAAAAGTGAATAACAGCTCTGTCTTTGTGCTATGCTCCCTCTAACATTGCTTTTTGAAAGACATTAGAGACTGTTCTGTTTGTATAAGTTTGAAGTGCACCATTACACTGTGCATCTTCACAAAATCTGCACACTCACTCCCACTCTGCATTTCACAAACACTGCATTTTTCCGACAATCACACTCTGAATAGCCACTCATCCTTGTGTTTTCTGCTGGTGGAGTGGTATTTTTTCTCGCTCTGGCCCTTTTTCTCCTCAAGTTTTGAATAGTGGGAGAAATATAAAGGATTAGAGAATCAGAGTGATGAACAGAGCGATAGGAGAATTGGATAAGAGTGAAGAGGAAATTAAGTTGAGATAGTGGAGGAGAGACATTGTTGTTTAGCAGGGGAAATGTGTGAAAAAGTGAGCGCTGCCCAGGGAGCACCAGGGGTCATTGTGAGGGCACAAGGGTCAAGTGACACTCAAACTGCATTTTTCCATCCCAGTGTTGGAGAGGGTTATGAAGAATTGGCACAGGGCTGCAGGGCACATATAAGCAGTGGAGTGGGTAAATGTCCTTTCAGTGTTGCCAATCTGCAAAGAATGTGTTATCTTTTTGTCTTTTATTGTCAGGTTGATAGCTTAGTAAAGGTGCACGCTTCCCTCTTCTGAAATGTATGATTAAAATATACTAATGAGATCCTTTATAGTATTAAGCTCATAATTTCTATCAGCCTGGCGGTTTCGAGACATTTAAGTGTCAAATTATTTGCATCTTTTAATAGTTATCAAAGCCAAGATAACCTCTGACAATTTCATTTCATTTCTATTTGCACTTGCAAGCTAACAGATTTGTAATGCCTTCTACTAGAATGGGTTTGATTTCTATGCACTGTACCATACTTAAGGAATTGAATCAAAGCCAGTGAAGTGTAAAGGTCTGTAATAAGATATGCTGTGACATGGACTGCAAGTTCTGATTAGTAATACATATTTTGTTTCAAGGATAACTTCTTCAGGCAGTGTAGTACAACGGTTTATCATTTCATCTAGCCTGATTGAGTGAAAACAGGATACACTGTACTGTGGAAGTGGTTGGCAAAGGCTGTTTGACAGACAATGGATCTCTATTTGTCTTTATTACTATTTGTCTGTCTTCCCTGGTCTCTTTTACTTCAGTGATAAAGAGAGATGTCCACAGTCAAACTGACAGCCTCGACCTTGTAGTACCAACCTGTTTTGTCCCATTCTGTAATATCTATCTTTTATCTTGTTAAGACCTACAACTGTAACCCATTGCCCAGCCATTTAATATGCTCTGATAATAAGTATCCCTCTGGGATCACCTGATATGCTGTTTCCATGCAGCAAGCAGATGGGCAGGGCACAATGGGCATCACTTCCCAGTGTTTTACTTGCCAACTGGCAACGTCCATCACCAGACGTGTTTGGGGGTAATCCGAGAGGTCGGTGAGCTGCCGCGGCTCCGACTTTCATCACACCTGTGCTAAAAGCAGGGTGAGGAGGAGCCTGTTCGTTGTATCTTTCTTCGCTGTAAGGGAATATTGAGACAGTAGTGGGTCAGATGGGCTCACATCCTGTCAGACTCATCAGATTTCAGGACAACTGAGTGCTTTTGTCAGCTGAATTCCAAACATCTTCTTTCTTTCTCTCTAGAAGGGTTTTCAAAGATAATGTGTCTTAGGACTTGACCCCCCTCGAAACAATAGTATCATTGATACCTTGATGGCTCAAACTAATGCTAATGGTATGTTGTACATTATTCATAAGATATTCAAAATAAGAAGTCCTAGCTTAAAAATCAAATCATACCAGCAGGCCAGAAAAAGGGAAACACATATGAAACAACTCATCTTCAGCTCTTCCTCCTCATCTTCTCCAACTCCTTTCTGAGTGCCCTCTGTCACAGATGTCATTCTCTGCTGACACCTGTCTGCCCTTCTCTCTTGTCTCACTGTCACATCTCCTTCTCTGTGGGGTGGAACTCTTTGTTTTTGGAGGTTTGTTTATGGGGGGAAGGAATACCCCGCTGCTCCAGGCCGCCTCTAGTCTTTCAGCTCATCACACAGAACATGACAGCCCTCCTTTTCTTTGGTGCTAGGATGAGCTGTTTCTCCTGTCCCCATGGGGAGTCAAAATTTTCTGCTTCGCTCTCTCCTTCTTGAACTTAACTTCAAGACAGCGGATCGATACTGTGTGCGCTAGCAAAAGCTACCTGCTTTGGGCCATGTACACAAACATTGTGTGATTTTTGCAGCGATGTGGTTTAAGGTTGTGCACCAATTCTGTCCAAGTACAATGATTGTTTCAATCAATACAGGTATTTGCAATATTTTTTTCCACACACAAACTTTACTTCAATGCAAATTCATTATTGCCACAAACGGGTTCATCATATGTGGGAGTGAGTCAAAGGAGATCCTTCATACAAAATCTCAAATCATTATGTTTTTATTTGCTCGCCTGTTTTTATTAATAGTATTCAAATCTCATGTAAACTGCTATGTTTGGACACTATAGCTTGTAATTATTGCAGTAGCCTTAAATCAGTAAACATGAGTGGCATAAAGACTGTGATTTGCCCGTAAATGGGAATGACATAAAACCAGAAACTGACAACTTCTAGCTTGTTATTATGCTGTTTTGCTGACACACAGTGTAATTATGTTGCCTACTTTAGCAATCATGTGTTAAACACTCAAGTGTTCTCATTTATAATGCCTGTGAATTAAACAGGAATTCGGAACTCTGAAAATGCAGTTTAAGGGTGATTGCATGTACATCTGTCATGGTCAACATCACAACCAAAGGCAGTTGGTAGACAGAGGAATGTAAGGTTTGTGGAAAATTGTTAATACTAAAGTTCCAACTGGGTGGTCTACCACTGGCCTTCCAAGGCCTCTAGGACTCCAACCAGGAAACCAATGCTCGCTTTGCAGCCGATTTCAGTCGTTCACTCTTCTCCTTCTTTCTAGCATTTAGGTTTCTCTTTGGAGTATCATCACGGAGCACATCAGATAACCCCAAGGTATAACACTAAAACCTTGAGTTCACACACACTTGCGCACACAGCTTGTGTACATGTTATTTTTTGTTATTTCTTTCCGTTTTAAGTTTAGACAGAATCAGCTGTTCACACAAGCATTTCGGATATACACACGTGCGCACACAGACACAATACTCACACATGTACAAAAGCCCAATTGCACAGTAGTAAACACACATTTTTTGCACACAAAAACACTCACTCACCTAAAGAGGGGGCTGTGCCTCCAGGGGCCACGTCAGTTACCTGCTGACACACAGGCTAGTGATTGATGAGACGCCGGGGGCGCTGGAGTAGACTTTGTCAGCTGCTCATAATTTATACATCTTATCTCCATCAGAAGAAAAGACAGTGCCGCGTTGTGTATATGGAGATGAAAACACTGGGCTTGTTTAGGCAGCGGTGACAGGGTAGCTGCTAGCTGTTAGCCGTGGCGCAGAGTGAAAACTCAGATTGCTATCTGTTAGCTTTCGCGCCAGGTCCCTCTGTGGCCTGAGCTTTCACTTCTTGCCTGTGACGAATCTCTGTCTGTCTGTCAGTCATTCTCACTCACTTTCCTTGCTTCTTTATCCTGTTTCCTTCTGTCTTTGTGTCTCCATTTCTCCCCTCTGTCTCACTCTCTTGTGTCGCTGTTCCTCTTCTGTGGCCCTTTCCTCTTTCTCGCTCGCTGTTTCTCTTGCTGTCTGTCTCCTGTCACTTTCTCAGGCCAGACAGGCTCAAACCTCTGCTGAAAGCGGCTGGCTCTTCCTCTGTCCACTCACAGGGCAAAGGTCAGGGCAGAGGCAAGGCTTGAGTTACTGAATAATTAGCACCATCAGCATCATGTTGAAATCAATGTTCAGAGGGTAAGCCGGAGGATTTATTGTAGTACAGTACAGATGATAACTGTTTGGAATTAACCTACTTGCAATATATCTGTTTCATATTGTTTAAAAAAAAAAACATATGCTCTGTAATTAGGGCACAAACATGGATCTGCAGTTGTCATGTCACATTGGATTGTGGTAAATTTTTATTCTCTGCACTACAACTACAATAGTCTGTGACTTGATGGATGATTAGAGGGTTGCAGAAGAACAGAAGAGGAGCTTGCTCTTTCTGATAAAAAACAATTTTACTTGTTAATTTCGAATTCGTGGTACTGTATTTTTTTTTTATTATTTTACTTTACTATTGTTCAACCCAAGAAACAAAGAAATATATCACTGATTCTGTGTAGAGCTTGTCAGTGGTAAACGAATGTGACTTCTGCTGCCCTGTACACACAGTGTTTGATATTGCCTTCCTGAATGTGAAAAGAAAGTTTATCAACCCGTAGAGCTTCACCTTACTCTTCTCCGATTGTCTTTTAGTGCGCTTTGTTCTCTCAAATTGTGTTCAGATGTTTTTAAGAGTGTCAGTTAACTACTGCACCAGCAAAACAACTTTGATTCCATAACCCTTTCCCACTATTGATCTTACCTCGTAGATAAAAGAGTCCTCTCACTGAAATCATGCATTTTTCATTGTGGTATCAATGGCAGCTTTTGCATTTCACATCCCACTTAGCTTAAAGCTATGCTCACAAATGCTGTCTTTTTTGCTCTATTGATTCAGAGGGTTTGCATCTTGTATATTTGAAATATCAGTCCCTTGGTATCATTTTACTTTGTCTTTGATCAGCCTGATTGCTGTAAACAGCCAAAAAGAATCAAGCAAATTATTCTAATTATTGTGTTTTGGTGGAGATTAGCTTTGTGCTTTGCATAAAATATTCAAGTAGAAACATTTTGACACAATTAAGAAAGTGTGTGAGTGGAAATTTATGGCTCGTGCTACTGCCTTGTCTGTTTGGACAATTATTTGAATACAACACACACTGAATGCACTGAATCTTTTTTCTTTTAAATATATTTCTATGCTGTTATTTTAAAAAGTTCATACCAGATTGTTGCCAGACACACACCTTGAAGGAAAAATTGAGAATAAAAGTCCTGTATTACCTTTTTCAGCAAATAGCAGTTGGCATTGTGGTGCTGATGCTTGTCATGTGTTAAACAACACTTTGGACCAAGGACAGACAAATCAGAGAGTCCTTCTCTCTAATAGAATCTAAAAAGATGAAAAATATAGTGTAGCAGGTAGGAAGAACTAGTCAGAGAGGTGACCATCAGCATCTCAGCAGCGTGGCTTGGCAGCCTCCAGCCTGCCATGGTGTAATTGGAGAGAAAACATATATGGGAGCAAATAACCCCCCTGTCATGGGCATTAAAAGGAGATGTTGTGACGACCGAGAGCCCTGCCAGCTGAGCCCAGCAAAGTGGAGGGGAAGAATAAGGCCCTTCAAATGGAAAAACCTGCTAGGAGCAGCCGTACATCCAAATATTCAAGATAATTGTTGACCGGTAGCAGAATGGTGCATCCATGTTTGTTTGTGGAACTTTCCCTCAAGAGCAAAAACAGATATTTGTCACTATTGTCACTGTTGTTATCCATCCTTTGTCATCCTTTGATTGATTTGACACGGCTGCTTTGATGAGTATAATTTGAAAATGGTAAAGGGTAATATTAACAGTATAAGCGCTCAGCCCATATTACTGTAGAGTGGCATAAAGATAGCGGATGGAAACAGTGAGGAAGATATGACTCACTGTCAAAACTCTGAACTGATGAGTAGAAAGAAGACATGCAGTCCCAATTTCAAAATTTAAACAGATGGTTTTACACTGCAGACATTACAACCTTTTTTTGAGCAAAACCCTAAAACAAAACACAAAACGTTTAATAAATATATTCCATAAAGACACTTCTGTTGTAACATTGAAACCTCCTTAGCTTTGTTTGGCTACCTAAAATTTTCTTTTAAACAAATTAGATTTTGGTATGGCCAACACACATCACTGCTTCTCGAAATCTTTAATTATCTAATGCTCTTTCTTGTGCTCTTTTCCCTCTTGTCCACCATGTTTACTTTAGAGTGATCACAAAAGAATTTTGAATGTCTCTCCTAAACCTCCCCTGGATTTGGAACTTGCCTGGCCCTGCCATTTAACTCGGCATGTCAAAGTGTTAATGAGGATCTCCCCAAAAGTGCCGAAAGGTTAAATAAAGTCTTCATAAGCTGTCGGTTGAAATTCAATAATTTATTTACTTGGCATGTTTCCACTTTCCCTGCCACTCTGCCTCAATTCTTGTTTCTATCCGGGGACAGGGCTTGTCTTGTTGTGTTTTGTTTAATTTTTTGTGTGTGCAGGCAGCCTTTGTCTGTGTGCGAGATTGCTGCTTTAGCTCAGTGGCCCCTCTCATTAATCATCCGGTCAGACTATTTATAATGCGGCAGCCAAGCCGCCACCTCGGCTGCCATTGGCTTTTGTCACCGTGGCACTCTGTTTTGTGGCAGGAGGAAGCCTAATTATTAACTGTTAAGATGACAGCCAGCACTGTTCCGTCAACACGGCTGGCTGACAGTCAGTCTGAAGTGATAGCCCACTGAGCTGCCATAGAGCAGCACAGCACTGTATGGCTCGATCTAATTTTCTTGATCTTAAAAGTGTATTTTGACACTCTTAATTAAAATTGGTGACAAGCCATTACTTTGTCCTTTTATAAAAATTATATCGATGTAGATAGAGATATATAGATATATATAATCTTATTATTTAAAATGACTAGATATAATCTAATATATATTTAATCTAATCCATTGTATTTATGTAATTGCCAGATGGGAGGAAAAAAATAAGCGATATACCTGAATCTGAATATTTTTGTCTATGAAGTATTTGTCTCAAAACAACTAGTGCATTTGCAGTACGCATATTTGTTCGGTCAAGTCATTATTTAACCCAATTTCTATCAAAGTTACTGCCATTATTATCTAGTTACCTCTACCTTCAGCTGTCAGTGCTTTCTAATTGTGTATGAAATGGTTGTGATGGCTGCCAGTCGTGAAATCTGTTTTCTTATTAATCACTTATGTTCATGCTGGCAACAGATATCTAACTAACATGAATAATTAAATCACTCCCTGCTTCACTAGGCAGTGCCATATCTTGCTGATCCAGGGAAGATTGAGATGATACTGGACTTGAAGTGTCAAAAAGATATAATATGTATCTCGTGGAGGGGGAAAGGAAAGAATTAGTGAAAGCCTCCTGGAGAATGACAGTCTTTGTTATTTGTCTTCTGACTCCTTAGCAGACAGCTATCAGGAAGAAAGAGAACTCGCTGTGCACCACCGAGAGAAGAAAATATTTGAGTCAGACTTTCCCCTCCCCCTTCCTTTCCCCAAAGCTTGAGATCCCCCTTCCAAAAATGAAAAGGATCAAGTTGCTGTCACTGTCACCGAACAAACATAAACTTTTCTGGCACCTAATAAATAGGCAGTGTGGCATTGTTCTCAAAGCCAGACAGGTGTGTCTGCCTCAGTGATGATGGTTTCCATTATTCTGTATGGAAAGCCTGTTGGCTTTCTTGTCATATGTCGTCACACATCTCTCTCCTGAGAGAGAAAAGTTTGAAAGATGGCCAAAAGTAATTATACAGACGCTTCCCTGATGCTGTTGCCATGTGTTTTCTCCTGCTCATCACCTCTAAAGGTAGAAAAAAAATCTGTTACCCGCAGCTATATTTCACAGAAAGACAAGGCGTGCAGACATGTTGGTGCTCTGCTGCTCTTCTTGTTGTGTTGATTGCTAGCTCATTAGCCCAACGGGGTTATTTTTCCTACCTATGAAGGCTAACTTTGGAAAAGCACCCTGGGCAGTTACTCACCACTGAGGTGGAGCAGCAGGCCCTGATCCGGGTGTGTTGTGATGACATTATTTGCACCAGAATGTCAGGTACATCAACATCTCCTTGTAAACGTATCAAAGAGAGAGACAGTAGCACCTTTGTTCTCCTCACAGCTCACTTGGGTTGCTGACAGCCTGCTGATTGATATTATCATTCTTAATGTCAGTAAATAGTGCCATGACAGATAAAGAATCAGTTCCTCTTGGTGCTGGAGAGCTTATTTATCTTTCTGCAGCTTGCCCTGGCATATGCCGAAATTAGAGCCGGAAGTAGTCTTCCATTTCAGTCAGAAAGGGATTTTTGGTTTTTTTTCCACCATCTACTAATCTTTCCTCTCTGTCTCGCTTTGTGTCCTTGTCTCTGTCTTCCTAGTTTATTTTAACTCTGAGTGAGTGAGACTTAACTGGGAGGAAAGATAGAGCTTAAGTCTGTTGTAATATGTTAAGACAAGTCTTGATTAGATTCTGTCAGAGTGGTCTCTCTGTGTCTCTGCGGTTGTAGTCCACCCATCCTGAAATACCAGCTTAACAATGAACAGATATCAGGCCCCTAAAGAACACTTAAATAAATTTGTTACCAAAACAAGACCCTTGTTAGGATTATACTTTTTCAAAGCGTGTGCCTCAAAATCATCCAATTGTGCCTCGTGTGCATTTTCATAGTTCATGAGGGTCATTTGTTTAATGAGTTCTTTCAGATGAACCAGCGTGTATAGCCTACGGACAATAAGTCTTTCTATAACTGTACAGTGGCCACCAAAGGTCTGTGAGACATCACATTGAAAAGGTTAAACACTGACAGTGAACAAGCCTAACATGGTGGGTACACAACCTTCACTGAACGGCAACAAATGATGGCATTTGGAAAAAAAAAAGAAAATGGAACAGAAGAAAAGTCGGTGTGTGTTTTTTTTTTTTTTCCTGTTTTAATTTTAGACACAAATCAGAGAGTGGGTGGAAACAAGCCACTCTTGACAAGGCTGGTGCATTATGGTCACGTAACTCAAGAAGTAAAACACACATGCACAACTGAGTGCTTCACTGTAAGTGCGCAGTTCAAAGCACCTATCTACATGTTTTTCCTTTCACCCCTCCCGTTTTCAATCCTGTTACCCCCTACCCTTTTCTATTATGTTGACAGACAGCATTGATATCCTCTGAGCTCGTGATAGATACGTCATATCTCGGGGAGAAATGGGTTTGTCCTCAGCAGGTGAATATGCAGCTCCCTCATCCTCCAAGTAGACAGACACACATGACACTTTTCGACACTCTCTCCCTGATAGCATTTTGGCATGCAGGCAGAATCAAAGGGGGCATCTTTCAGATGCAATTAGAGTGGAAAATAAAGACGATGAAGTGCAGCGCACAAAGGAAAGCTGGGGATCAGAAGGCTGTAATGAAAGGTGATTAGAAGTAGAGGCCCCAGCCAATGAGCTGCAGACAGCTGGGGAAACAAACTCATCACGGTGGGGTTCTCTATTGAAGACACTATTAGACATTATCAAAGCTGATAATGACAGACATGACTCAAAAATATGCAAGATCACTGTGTGTGTGTGTGTGTGAGAGAGAGAGAGAGAGAAAAAAGGAGACGGTGTTTATGTGCACATTTTAAATGTTATTATTATTATTATTATTATTATTACTATTATTATTATTGTAGAGCCCATAATGTTTTCAATGGGAGGTGTTTACTCTAGGTGAAGTTTGGGTTTTATCATAGCTGAAGTTTGACAAAACTAAGACATAATAATTTGGGTAAAAATATAATAATTTTAATATTTTACAGCCACAACTAATTTATTTTTTACCTATCGCTGAGCAGCTTCTTGTGGTGGTTCAACATTGCATGAAGATACGAAGATATTATGCAATATTACTGGGATACGGTTTAACTGTCAGTGACATTCCAAAGTTGTGGTTTAGATGTTAATTATACTGCTGTACAAAACTTTAAAGGTTGCTGAATCTTTCCTTACACTAACTGCAGTAATATTGTACTATACATTTTAGTAGTAGTAGTAGTAATAAACAATATGAACAATTAGTCTATAGTATGATTCTGGGACACACGCTTGGTCTTTAAGTGCAAAACAGAAAGGTTTAGTTTGTTTCTTGTGTACTTACTGCAAGAAGAATGTACTAAAGTTGACATGCACTGTAGTGTGTGTGTGTGTGTATTATCTCTAACATCAGTGTAACTGTAGTCTGTTTCTAATCAGATTACTTTATCTGGATTCCGTCCTCATCAAGTCTGTTAAATACTTCTTCTACCTTGTAACCCTGTGAGTAGGATTTGCCAGCTTTAGATCTACCTCATTTCATATCTGACTGACTGGCATGTTTCCTCTGTCTTTCCATTCCCACTTGTCCATCCTCAAAAAATGGCCAGCCATCCTGCTGGGCACTGAGTGAGTGAGTGATGGACATTTGTTACACTTCTCTCTGGCTAAACTGAAGAAAAGGAGACCCATTCCTCTGCCTGCCAGTGCCGGCTGTGAGTGGTTGTCAGGGTTGGGGCTGGTCCAGGGCCCGCTAATGGTGCTGTCTGTCTCAGTCAAGTCCTTGAGATGTCAAGTCCCTCAAGAGACACCAAGCTCCAAAGTTTGACTGGAATTGAGCACCTGGTGAATAGAGAGGGGGCAACTGGGCTGTCATGGATAAAATTATTGTGACGTTCCAAAAACAGTTTACGTTTAAATTTTTGCGGAACAGTGGTCTTGTTAACATAGTGTTATTATACAACAATCCTTTGTCTTGTTGTATTAGACATTGATTATTATCCTGGAAATGACCCTCTCCAAAATGAAGATAAACACAAACATGAAGTTAATGCTGAGGAGGAACATGTGGGCTTCCACAAACAAACAAACAAACAATAATTGAATCCTTGACTGACACAAATACACCTTCAACCAAAGCGTAAAATAAAATTCTTGCTAAGCATCTGGTAAATGGGTTGTTTGGCACATTATGAACAAGTTTAGGCCCATTCAGATTGTCTGCAGTGTCTGCTACAGGCGCACTGTCTAGGAGTGAGAGGCTTAGCAAAAATCAAGCTACAGCACCAGGGCGGCCGGGGAGTTTAAGACCTGCACTGTAGCTATTACAGGATGTCAGAAAATGTGCCTAATTGAAAATGATTGGGGCTCTTGCAAAAGCCGATCAAGTCAGGGTTTGGGGAGAATGCGCAATTGTCCCACATAATCCTGCCTGCCGCTGTTCTTTCATCTGGATGAAGAGATCAAAAAAGAAGGGATTTGTAAAGGCCAGACCTCCCTGTGCAGCCACTGAGCTCAGCTTCTCTCTTCAGCATTCACTCTATTTTTCAAATGCACTTCCTCTCTCTGACACACACTCCTCCTTCCTCCCCGTTTCTTTTTTTTTTTTGGTCTCACACTGATATTTTTTAACTGGTCATGAGGTATGTAGAGGTCAGCACTGTGGTCTTTTTTGTGATTTTTGCTTAACAATCCTGTTTCACAACAATATCTGTGTGCTTTGCATTTAGCCATAAATTGTGATAAGGGCTTTTATGACAACATGTTTAGAGAGCGCACAGTGTTGTTGTTCATTCATTAGATTTCAAAGACAGATGCACAAACACACTTACCTACACACAAGCTATGGGATGTACTTCCATGTCTCTCTTTGTCCTTCTTCTAGAAAAAAATATAACAAGAGTAGAAGTCTGTCTGAACTGAAAGCTAGAGGGGCCCAGAGATAGTCAAAGTGAGACACACTAAACATTCACACACACATAGTGGAATCAGCTGTGAGCTGAATGGATCTGAGTTTGGGGGGAGTAGACTGCCCTTATGACCTCTCTTTGAAGTGAGGCACAGGCTGTATGTACAGGCCCCAGAGAGGGGCATGTCTACATCCCCCCATAGGCAGGCTGAAGGCAGCGGTCCGAGTCAGGCAAACAACACAGAGAAAAGAATAGAGCTTTCTAACTAAGCTGGTCTCGCTTCACACACTTTCTTTACCAACACCATCATTTTTCTTGTGCATGCTTAGGGAAATGAAACTCACCATACTTGATTTAATGTCTGCATCACTTTTAGATATAAACTACAGTTTGGGAGAGTGGTTCTCTGTCACTTTACTAGCTGTATAACAACCCTGTAGTCTTGATAAAGTTGTTTTAAAGATTTTCTAGCAACCTATGGCTGCTGTTATCAGTCACTTTGAAAGTGATAGCATGCGGCTCATTCAAGTTGCCCTCTGAAAGATCTGTAATGGCCTTTACTATTTATCTTAAGATTGATGTAAAATAAATTCCTCCAAACAGCAACTTGAGTGATGGGTGTTTAGTTCCACTCTCAACAGTTATGTTTAAGTCAGTGAATGAAGAGGGATCATGTCCATTTGTGCTGAGTGCAACACCATTTACCTCTAGCCTGATTAGCTGGGCGGAAGAAAAACTCCAAGCAGATGATTTCCCTCATTGTAATGTCACATTGTTTTTCTCAGCTGTCGAGGCTGCGTTCATACAGCGCTTTATGTAAACACACACATGCACTTCGATGGACCATTCCCAAATTGTGCGCCCGGCTCTCAACTGTCGGATTGGGTGGGATACGGTAGACGGTGTGAGGTCTTGTCTGGTCTGGTCCGGGCCACTCTTGCTCTGCTCTGGCCTCAGGGAATGTTTGGCGTGAGATAAGGCTGTGTTTGAAGAGGAGCTCCAGATGCTCGTATATTACAGGTTGTCTCGTCACACTGCAGATAAAACCTCAGAGAAGCTCCTGTCACCGGGCCTACCACACACACAGTCACACACTCACAGGAAAGATAAATGTTTACAGGAGGCATTCCCCTTTCGACATTGTGGTGCTGTGGACGACAGAGCTGTCAGAGCACAACCATTTTTAGGTTGTAGTTCACGTCTGTAGCATCTAGATTTTCACAGAATGTTAAAGGTTTCATATCCTCTAACAAACATAATGTTTTAGCCTCCTAGCTTTGAGATACTCCTGCAATTTCATAAAAATGAATATAGCAGACTTTGTCTGATAACTATACTGTTTTAGGCCATGTTAAAAAAAAAGTTATTCCTGCGAATAGATTTTAGAATAGTGTGATCCTTTTTTTCTCAGTGTGTCACTAAAGCAAGTGTTTGGCAGTAATTGTAGTTCCTAACGTTGAGATTGAAATAACCACAGTGATAAATATATTGAGCCCTGAATGGTGTTCTCTACCTAACTACCATGTCTTTCTTAAGTTTTTAGGCCTGAAAATAGCTTTTTTTTTCTATGGGGCCAATCTTTACTGAGTAAAGCTCTTTTCATTTACAATCAGCATCTAACGTGTTGGAAAGAATCTGTCCAAACACATAAGTGGTTGTTACTGTTCATTCTATAATTTTGGAAACGTCCGTGTTTTTTTGATTGTATTGTTATCCCATTTTCTGAAGGCAGAGACTGTGTCCCCACTTTCCATTCAACCTTTGGCAAGGTTATTCTTCACTAATGAGACAAAAGATAGTGAGTTTGTGTAATGCAGAGAGAGGCTTCCCTCTGTCATTAAGTCACGTATTTGCTAAAGTGAAATGGTATATTGCTTGGCATGAAAAGTGGCGTGTCTTCATTTGTCAGGCTCGTAGGTCTGTGAGACAAACGATGTTCATAGTGTATGTCTGAGGGCCCTCTGAGACCACAGTTGAGTGGCTGCTCACTGGTGCGTTTCTCATGCTAATGTCATGGTCTCCCAGTCTATCTGTCACCCCATTACTCTAACATCATTATGCACAGGGGCCTGTCTATGCCGTTGAAAAGAACAGAATCATTCCTGTCTCATTTTAAAGCAAATTGTTTGGAGGACATTTTTCTCTCTCGCTCTCTTTTTTTTTTTTTTTAAACCAGTGGTAATGGTTGGCCAATCATTTTGCAAGGCTCCAGGTATGCAGATGAATGAATAGCTATTTGAGTTCTTTGGTGAAAAGACTTTTTGTATTATTCATGAGAGGGATGGTGTATCTGAAAGAGAAAGTGTGTGTGTGTGTTCGTGTGTGTGTGTGTGCGTGTGTGTGCGTTTTTGTGAAGGGGCCAATGTGTGTCTTATCAAATACACATACATTCACACACAAGCATCCTTGTACAAGCATCAGACTTCACACAGTGATGCCTATAATTTTAAGATGGGAATGCATGTGAACTACAAGGGTCAGTGCTTTAAACTGGTTCTTGACTTTTTAAATACATTTGAATGGCTCCTTGGCAAATATAGTTCTGATGGCTGCCAGGTGTTTTAGTGTTAGATTGTTTTGTTGTGATTCTGCTTTGCCCCTTGGTTCATCCAAGATTGTTTCATCTCACATAGTCTAGGTTCAAATCCAGTTTAAGACCTTTGTCTCAATCTAAATCTCCCAGTCCTGGCAAACAGCGCAAATTCCGATCTGACAGCTCAGCATATTCTTCGTGCTGGTGTGCAAGTCTCCTTCGTGTGTGCCATCTCCCTGTGCTGGAGGTATTCTAGCCATGCACCCACCTGCTAATTGAAAAGCTTCAATCGGCTCAGCTAACCGAGGAGACATCCCTGGGTTCCTGTAATTGCCCTAGTGACAGTGCTTCTGCAAGAAAAAAGCCTGTGTCTCTGTGTCATCATTTGCTCAACGTTATGAATAGGTTAATAAAATAAAATACTTTAATTATAGCTTAGTTGCCATATTGTTAATGGTGCCAGTGTGGCTCAATTGAATAATACAGTTTCTACTATTAATTATCTGAAAGTGAACTTGTTTAAATGATATTTTACAGCCCCTTGATAAAATTACCGCTAGAGGCAATGTAATGATAGACAGACAAAGGCCATGCACGAATTATCATAAACTATTAGCTTGTTTCCAAAGGGTTTTATGTTAATCTTTTAGCGCTTAAGTACCCT
Organism: Channa argus; assembly: GCF_033026475.1. NCBI lineage: Eukaryota > Metazoa > Chordata > Actinopteri > Anabantiformes > Channidae > Channa > Channa argus. The sequence goes on from NC_090197.1 coordinate 38,802,410, forward strand.
GCAATTAACATATCAGGAGGAGCTGCCTTCCAGCTAGTCTTGCAAATTGAAGTGCTCAGATAAAAAAGCTATTGAGATGAAACCCTGAAAGAGAAGAGGAGCTATCGCACTGAAGTGTGCTGGAATTTTTACTCGTGTGCTGTGTGTGTGCGCACAAATCTGCGAGAGAGGGTGAGCGATAGAGAGACTTTAAGAGCACTGAGACAAAGAATGAGTGAAAAAGAGAGCAAGATGCCGTGAGAGTGTCTGTGATCAAGGATGTATAACAATTCCATTATCTCTCTTGGTGATGACATGAGATGTCTCTTTCAGGCCCCTTCCCTTTGTCTAATGCTACAGAGCTATAGGAGAAATGAAATGGCTCTCATTGGCTGTGAAGGCGGCATCTGATGGAATGTGTTTACATATCAGGGTAGTGGCTTGATATGTAAATGCAGTGCGTTGAAAAGGCTACAGTGAGATATGTTTCATTGTTAGGTCTTCACACTCTGTGTTCCCTTTTATGCTATGCACAATTGTATCCACTGAGTGAGCATCTTGTAAACCGCCCGTTGCTTTTGGTAGGTTAAACCCACAAAGGAGACCCATGCTTTGGAAGATATGCATGTTTTATAGGATAATTGGCAGCTTTGCTTTGGTCTACTTTCTTTGTTGCTGACACATAGCAGCTGACACCATTTACATTTACTACAATTAAATGAAAATACCCATAACACATATCTTATGAGTTCAGTTTTTGGGTCTTGCTTATTTACTGTAGAAAATAGAAGAGGGTGATTCCTAACAGCATTATCCTTGTTCTTTGTACCTTTATTAAATTTGAATATATATATTTTATACGAATTTCTAGCTGTCTCCAGAACAATCCTCGCTGTAGCGAGTAATTCTCTCTTTATGTCAATAGTGACTTGTTAGACAATTAGACGTAGCATTCTGTACGTCCTAGTACACTATTCTGACTCAGTGATACCACATTGCCATAGAGTACCCTGATATCTTCCTCCATCACCCAAAGATAGATGACTCCACTGAGGCCTTAATCTCATGTTAAAGATTTGTTGGCCTCTAGAAGTCAGGCCTAGCATTGAGATGCCTCAGCTGATTTATATTCACTGGCATGGAAGGAGAGCCAAGTGCACTATCTGCAAAGCAGATGCTGCAGCAGTGCCCTTGTATTAGGCCTTATATTTCACCTGAAATAGAACCTCTGAACAAGGTCATGTCCTCGAACTCCCTCTTATTTTCTCCCCCCATCTTTCAACCTCTTTGACATGTTTTGTAGTTTAATAGCAAAAATATAGCTGCATTCTAATTAAAACAACACAACAAAACATGAAATAGCACAGTGCCCTAACCCACTGCTTGCTTTCATTGCTAAATATGAGACCAGAAAGCTAAGTAAGAAATAAGGTCTGTAGCCATCCAAAATTCTGATAAACACTGCTGTTAAATCCAAACTCTTGTCTGTCAACCCTTCTAATTTATGGCGCAGAGATTACAAAGCTACCGATACAATAAATTAAACTGAAGGACAGAATTATGCCGAGTGCTTCCTGCTCTCCCCAATGACGCACACTAACTTAGCACTGCCTGACAATGAGTGTGATTTACCACCCGGGCAAGAGTAGAGAGGGGAAAACATTCACAGCAGAGGCACCCAAGCCTCACTTTGGCCCACAGCCTAGTGAATAAAACCCTGCTTTAACTCACCCACAAACGTGTCGCCATTAAAAGACTAAGAATAGGGATTGCAGATCATAAATACTCTCTGATTTATTAGCTAACAACAAAGATCATAAGCCCAGCCAAGGAGAGGGAGATTGTTTGACAGAATGTTGTCAAGGAGAGAAAAAGAGAGGAAAAACACACTCATTCTCTCGTTCTCACTCACATACACTCTTAGCTAAATCTGACCAGGGATGTAGCCCAGCCCTATCTCCTGCAGGAGCGTAGGAGCAGATGTGTCTGCTCTATTCTCAATGTGTGACAGACAGAAAAGATAAACTGAGAAAAAAGCAGAGAGAGAGAGAGAGAGGAAGAGACGGAAGAGACGGAAGAGAGGGAGGTAAAGGGAGCAGGAGCTGGCACGGCACTGGCTAATTTATCTCGCTGAGAGACAGATTAAAGAGAGAGGAGAGTGAAACAAAGTTCCACTGGCTTAATCAGCGGACAGCCTGCTAGCAGAAGACATGATAAATCAGAGCAGGCTCGGTCCAGGAGAAAGCCTTTGCTCTGGGAGGGCTCTGAGACATCCTCAGCCAAACGGCAGTATCTTTTACAGGGACTGTTGTGAATACCAGCCTGTGAACTCACTGTGTGTGTATACTTGCAATCGATAGTCATTGCTATTGTTTGACCAAACATTGTTATACAGTAGCCCTCTGCTGTTAGCTTTTTTCCACCACTGTTATTTTTAGCAGTGGTTGAACAATCCTGCTTGCTTGACAAAGGGACACAACGGGCCCTGTTTTTTTTCTGTGCAGCCGTGTCTTTCTTTAGCTTCATGTCTGACAGGGAACTAACCTAAGGGCCTAACCCAGAAACAGGAAAAGGAGCTTAGATATCCCGGTGTCATTAGTTCAGTGTGGGGTCACAGCTCGGCCACTCAGAGCATGATTACACCCCTTGATTTATCAGCTTTAGAGCTCAAACACAGATAAATCTCAGAGCTCATCCTTGCCGTGGGATCCTCACTGTCTGATAAACGACCCAAGCTGAATAAACAACTACCAGCCCCTGCCCCCGCAAACACCCAACCCCTCATACATTATGAATAATTCATTCAGATTGTGAGCTCTGTTAAATGTGTATATTTTGTATCTTAAATGGCTAAGGTGCTTCTATGATCTCTAGCCAATCCTTTGTGCCTGTTTTTGATGAAATACTGGAGAGGCAGAGGTTGGCAGACATTTTGTTTTGTAGTTGTAAACTTTATTTCCTTGCCCCGACTGTCGTCCTCTAGCATTTTCACATAAATATACTTTATGCAAATATGTGGAGGGTTCGGCTGCACTGCAACTCTCGTGTAGATATTGGCCTGTCTGCGACTTTATGACAAAGTTTAAAATCATTTATTACAGTGACCCCTGTGGTAAATTCACTTAGTGGAAAATTGCCCCGACTCTCCTGTTTGGTGTGTAGATGTGATCACGAGTGCATTTTTAACTTAATTAATTGGCCGTTTCTGTTGACAAGAAATTTATGCAGTAATAATTTGCTCGAAATAGATGCAGAGTGCAGGAAATGAGATATCCATCAGGGTGCTTGTGTTCCACCAGCTGCACCGCGGCTAATATGAAAGTATTTCAGGCTGCTTAGACCCTGCTGTTTGCGCAGTCAAGATTATATATACCCAGGATCCATTGCCTGCCTCAGAGGCGCTCATGGAGGTCTATGATAACAAAGACTATGTGATTTATGGCCTGCTGTGAAAGCAGAACTTGATGAGATTAAACAATTTCATAGCAGGAGTGTTTCTCAGAGGGCCCTCTGATTTGTGGCAGCAACACCGACAGTAAATCAGGTTTATATATCTGAAAGCATGCTCAGCAAAGGAGTGCAATTACTGTTTAAGACAGCTACTTTTTATTTAATTTTTACTCCTGGTTTGTCTCTTTTATTTCTGGCCTGTCACACAGCCACTCACCTTCATAAGTCCTTCTGAGGGAATGGTTGAAGAAGAGAGGAGGTGGGCAAGTCAAGAAGGGGCGGAGAGGAAGGCACAGTGGCGTGGACTCTCTGCTATCTTTCCTCCACAGCTTTTAGAGAAACAACAACAACCAGGGGACAACGACGACCACCGGCAGAACAACACAGAGCAGGGGGAAGCACTCCATTTTTAATGCATTGTTTGCCTGCTGATCTATCCCTGTCTGGGTAAATGGAGTAGGCAGAGTGTAATTAGAGAGCTGGGCTTTGCTCCATGCCATAAAAATGACATGGTGTAATGATACAGCTTACAGGCCCGCAGAGGGTTCTGTCTTGCGACGGAGGATCTGGGTCGTTTGCCTTTGACTTATGATAGGTGTGGAAGATGACAGTGTTATCATTGCAGCGTGGAACTCGGAGAGTGGAAGGGGGGATGTTTTGCGAAAGGTTGTCAGGGATTGGAGGTGAGCAGAGATAGATAGGGAGAATATTATTCACATGTGTTCAAAGGTTGCCAGATCATATTTTCAAATGGAAATAAAGGGAAACCTGTTTTTCAGTGGCTTAATTATCTTTATACACATCAGACTTGTGTTATCATAGTTTATAAGTTCATAAAATCACACGGGTATATGCTCCAGAATAATCTTTACATCCTAAGAAAGCACAAATAATTAGCATACATTAATGATGAAATGTTAAACTTATGATCATTTTGCTCTGAGTTGAGGTCAGAGTTCTTCATTTTTGATAACTGAGGCTGTGCTTTATTTACATCATACACGTCTTCATCTGTGCTCGACTAATTGGTCTGTGTTTGTCCCTGAATACAGTTAAAGTGAACATCTGTATACATAGGCATAAGTGTTTTAATTCATCCAAATGATATGAGAGGGCACGTTTGCACGTTTTAATGTGAATACACACATGTAAATGTGTGTGTGTTTTAAGTTGTGGCTAAATGTTCCTTTTGTGTGTGTGTTTGTGTGTGTCCTTGGGTGAAGTTGTGAGTTGTGCATCTGTCTGCATCATCCCATATCTTCCCAGAAAACATCAAGAGATCTCATTATTTCGACATATCTCAGGCTTTTTTTCCCCTCTTTTTTCTTCCTGTATGCCTTGAGTCAAAATTAGTTTTCATTCCCTCTGTGATCTTACTGACTGAAGCCAGCTCAAAGTAAAGAAAATCGCAGTCTTCGTAGCAGGGCTGAGTCAAACACACACTTCACACAGCCGCAGTCTGAGTTAAGCATTGCTAAGTAACCTTCACATTTCACTCGTGTGAAGAGCTAATTTCCTTTAAGTTCACATGTCACTTTTTTGTGGCTCTTTTTGTGGGTCCTCTTCAAATGTCTCTCAGCATCTAATTGCATAGGAAACATTCTAGACAAGCCGGTGTGACAGGCCCGCTCCCAGAGTCTTCAATTATTAAACATCCTACACTCTAGAAAACAGCCCTAACGTTAGCTACAGCCCCTAATCGGAACAGAAAGCCTCATGATATGTCAAACTCCTGAGTTGCTGTAGTTTTGTGTTTGTGTTTGTGTGTGTGCCTTTGTGTACTTTGGGTTCAACAAGAAAAGAAAATATTTTTTCACACCAGCAAAATAAGGTAAAACTCCTAACAAAAATGATTTCTGTCACAGGTGGATCAGAACATTTGCATTTTCCCTTTTCTCCTCTTTTTAAAGATAAATGAAATTGTGTGTACTTACGAAATGTATTAAACAACCAGTTATGTTCTATGTATAAGTTTGAAGAAAACATTTAATCATTGTTTTAAACCAATATCTGCAACATTTGCTGATTGTTATCTTTATGGCTTTGTAGCGTTGTAGCTTGAGAATCAGTACCCATGGAAAGGTCACACAAGACCAAAATAAGAAATAGCCTCAAGCTAATTGTACCGCGTACCTGTAATGCAGGCTTACATTTCCTCTTTAAATCACCTACACTTATTCTGCAAGACATTCAAAGAAAAGGTCGAATGACTTTTAAAATTTCAACCTAGAAACAAACACAGCCTTATTACCATCTATGAGTCATTGCTATGGATGATTAACGTCCAGCAGCACTCAACCTTTGCCTGTCTGATGCTTAGCCATACACAAAACAACGGTGTTCGCTGTTGCTGGTTCACTCCGTTTGCCTCGTGCCCCAAGCGAAACATCACAACAGTTGCTCTTGTGATCAGTGATCATATGATACATTTACTCAGTGCAAGTGCATTGGAGTAGAACTGGAAAATCATTAAACACACGCTCAGCAGTCTTCCTGCTGAGCAAAAGACTGCTGTATTACCCACAATTGCAGGCACCATTACTGTACATCAAATGTTCTTCCCCTGCCATTACCAAAGAAAACAGAATTAATACTTTTCATGCACACAACAGCAATTTAAAACACATCACAATCTTTTCCCTGCTCCCCTAAGCCACAGTCATTAGGGTCAACCATAAAAAAAAGAAAACATTCAAATTAATATATCACTCTTGTAACTCGCACAATGCCAGTTGTGATTGTGGCTTCCAAAATATGCATTTAAATTATTTTACCTCAAGAAACATGTTTTCTTGGCTGTATAATAACATTTAAATATAATATTTTGTGTATTAGTGCACCTTAATATTAGGCTTCACTTTGAAAACTCTTTGAATTATGCACAAAAATTCCATGTGAGATCACATAACAGGGTTGTATTCAATCACTTGTAGTGAATTAGAGCATTTCTCATGTCATCATTGCCATTAAATAGCGTAAGATGCTGTAAGCTTGTGCTACTTATTTATTTTTCATTGTTTTTTTTTTCTAAAAGTGTTTAGAAGTGTATTGTTCGTAACCCCTAACTTCAGAAGTATGAGACATGAATCATAAAAAATTCTATCTAGTGAAGAAATAAACGTGTCATGCCAGCATTAAATGTTGACTCAAATAAGTTCACAAGTTGTGTCTCCTCTGATCTCCTACATGATCAGAAAGCAGCACCAGTTTACAGAGACAAGACGTGAAAAAAGTTCCATGCACAGACACAAAAGAAATATTTTGATATAGACCCAAAGAGAAAACATATCAAAAGACATTTTTATACATGTCTTTTGCAAGCGCAAAAAGCAGAAATGGTGTCAAGAGAAAACAAAACAGAAGGCTTGTTTCTTCCAACAATTGCTTTAAGCTACAAAAATCTCCTTGAGTCCCTAGCCTCCCCTCAATGTCAGCCCCCCCCACCGCCCCACCCCCCCTCCCCTCTCCTCACCCTCGTTCCTTCTTTCTCCTCTTCGTTTCTCTCTTTTTCCCCTTTCCTCTCTAAGGCAGGACAGGGCCCTCTTTGCACCCTGATAGGTTGCGGGCTGATGCTTAGCAACAACATTCCTGTGCCCTAAGTAGCAGTAAGCCTCTGGCTGAACCCTTTGATGTGGCTGTCAGGCCACATTTATTTCCTTTTAGCACTTTGTCTACTTGTCCAGATGTATAAGGAGATAAAAAGGGCTGGTGTTTACACTCGTCTCCCTCTGTAGCGCGTCTGTAATTAGATTGTATTGCTGGTCAGTCTTAAGGAGGGAGATGAGGTGAGGCAAGGCAGGAACCAGCTGTGTCAGGATGAGTTGGTCAGGCTGAAACCTCAGAGCCAGTCTGCAAGAGGGGAAAACAGTCATTTTATGTTCTTTGGCAGCTAACATCATCTTATTTGTTATCCCTGATCTAGAAATTTTCTACATCAGTTGATGGCAGTGTGATATACTGCAATGTAGCGCCCATCAAGCTTTGAAATTGACAGCCAAGCTTACAAAACTTAGAAAACTTTGTTGCATCTGAGTCTGAAATACACCCAGATATGTGTCAACCTTCCCCAACTCACTCTCTGGGATCTCATATTTTCAGGAACCCCACTGTGGTGGTGGTTATGTGCTCTGTGTTTCTTTGTGTTTAGCTTTTCTTGTCCTTCCATCACTCCCCTTTCCTTCTCTCTTCCTGCCCCTCTCTCTTATGGTGATATGTTGGAAGTAATAATCACTATTGCCTCTGGGTTTATCAGCATTTATTCGCATAACAACACAGAAACGCAGAAGACAGACAACACTGGTGTGATGTATTATCCAGTACCGGAATCATCTTTCATAATGACATCTAACAGAGCTTCCTCCCGCTGCCATCACCCATTTCTCTCTCTCTCTCTCTCTCTCTCGCAGGCACTCTTTCTTCATTTCTCTCTCCCTCTTTCCACTCCTCTGTCCACCCTTTATTATCACACAATCCTTGGTTCTCCCCAGCCTGTAAATTTGTGCCGCATTATCATAAGCTGTGGTGATAACTCACATTGCACAGAGACAATAATGATGTGAACACTCAGCATATGCCCCGGGCCCAGCAAATTAAAACAATGCTCAGCTTGATGAGCAGACTAATCTGGACAGCAGAGAGAGGGAGAGAGGAAAAGGGGGTCCAGCTGCATCTTAAATAGATAACACAGCAGCACCTCCCTCTGTTCAGTGTAGGTACAACTAACAAATAGTAGAGAGAAAAAGAAATTGTATAATATATGCAGGATAAAAGAACCCATTAATAGAGATGATGCACATGTTTAGAAAACATATAGGGAATAAAGTTTGTGAGGACATCATGAGATGATCACAAGCTTCTATTATTGTTATTTTTGTCATTCTAGACCTTTGGTGTGTCTTCAACACACACAAAGCTTCAGTGCTCTTCCATAAATACAAGAAAAGAGACATAAAGTAAATTTAGTTCATGGCTGGAAACTCTACAACTCCTAATCATACATCATGTTTCTATTAAACATCCTCATCATTTAACAATCCAAGTCTCTGGGTTATTTCATGCACGTACTATATTATGGTGGCTGCAGTGTTTTATAAGGGAATTGCCAATATAGAGTTAAAGCCACTCTATAGTGCAGGTCTCTGTTTTGTTTCATCTCTCTGGATTTTGATATTTTCTGTATTACATTAAATATTTTTTTCATCAGTCTATTGCTCTGCTTCAGATAAGTTCAAAAAACGTTTTCATTAATTAGTTCCATGTGCCATCTCATCATAAGCATTGCTGTTTTCTCATTCCTCTGCACAGGTCATTGACTGAAGTTAAATACTGCAGATGCTAAAGGGTACAGAGGAAGATCTGAGAGGCAAAAAGGGTGGATTGGTTGATAGTGAGGTCAGCAGATTGATTTTCGGTGGGTGGGGTAAAATGGTTGTGCTGGATAGGACGGGTTGTGGCACCCAAAGAGTGTTTGATCAGCAGGCATGATACTGACGAGGTGCAGTGGTGGTATTATGCACAGCACAGGGACTGGGTGAATGGTGAAACTGAAAGAAAGGTGACTGACATCCCATAGGACCAAGCCTGTATGTAGAGGCAGCCCAAAGCTCCATGAAGCAGATCATTCTCCTTCTTTTCCTCCCAAACCCTCCTAATGTAGTCTGTGGGTGGTGCTGTTAATAATGTGGCAACTAGGAAGATTAATTGTGAGCAAGCAGCAGGATTAGGAGGGGCTTTTGAGGGCCAAGCAAGCCTGAAAAGTGCCATGCTTTGTGATCTTTCAAGCAGGCCAGGAAATGAAGCAAGCAGGGGCACAACTCTGGCTCAGAAGAGCATGGAGGTAGATAAAATAGAGGGCTCACAATTCCAGCATTTATGCCTGAGTTGCTCTCTCCGCTCATAGTAATTGTCATAGACAGTTTCTTTGTGTGTTCATTATGACAGCCAATATCAATTACGTCCTCAAAACCAAATGGCAAAATGCAAATTAGTGGAATAAAGGATCTGTTTTTCTTGATAGGATTGGTGGTGATAATTTTGGTTTCAGTTCTCTTGTTGGCCCATTTCTGCAGGGGCTGCAGTTAAAACAAAAATTATCAATACCTGATTGTTATTTTTTCCTTCCTCAAATAGTTTTTGACAGTTCTTATTAAGCAGAGTATGTTCCTTTTTTATTTGGGGTTGTTTTACTTCTTGTATGACACATTCCATACAAGTACAACTTACAAGCAGGGAGTCAGCTGTGATATTTTTAAACAGGTTTCAGGCACTCCAGAGGCTGAGAGCAGCAGGTCTGCTGTCAAACTAACATTTCTATTCCAAACTGTTTCTGTTACAACCCGGGTCCTGCAGCATATATGTAGTTAATCTGCTTAAATTTGTTTTTTTTCTCTTTAATGTAATATGAGAAACATGCAGGCCAGACCTTAATGCCTTTCAGAGATTCTATCTGAAAGCACATTATGTGATCGTTTTCAATTCACAAAGCTCTCTTTGCCCATGACGAATATGGTTCCATTTAACAGCGCAGACCATTTCATTCTTCAAGGTTATGCATGGGCATGTAGAGGAACAACAATAAAAGTGGGAAAAATGCAGCTTCAAACCATTGCTAATATGTATTTGTCAGTTGAGTCTCCTGCTATGATTAAAGGTCCAGTGAATTCCTTCCTGCTGGAAAGTATTTCTGCAAAGGCATCAGATATCGCTGTGTCATGATAAACTGCCTGCTCTGCTGGCTAAAAGGCTAAGGGAAGGAAGAGGCTGTTTTGGACCTTGAAAGTGCACAAAAGAACAACAACACAAGAAAGTCCTGAGCTGTTTGAAAGCGTGGTCTAAGGTTTAGGCCTCTGTTTTTTTTTTCTTCTGTCTCAAAACAACATTTGTTACACTTCCTTTGCCTGAACCTCTGACTTTGTTTACAATCAATAACTCATTCTTGTCACGCAGCCAGGAATTTATCCCCATATTTATTTCATGTGACATAAAAAAAGATTTAAGCGCTTAAAAGCATTTCAAATATAAACTGTATTTCCTGTCCCAACACCAAATTCAAACCGTTTTTCAGAAAACCGTCAAATGTCCGTGCTATACTGTATTTAACAGTTCAGAGTGAGTGATGCATGCCCTTTACTTGACTGCTGCAAGAGGTCAAGGCTGAGTGAAGGTTAAGATGTGACCTGCCACACTAAGTCATAAAGCACAATGTTTCCTGTGCCACTATTAATCTCATGGAATATACGACACTCACAGTAAATCTCAGTGATACTTTGCAAATCTTTTTTCCTCTAAATTGTTACTCGTGTCTCCTTTCTCTTAGCCACCGAAAGAGGCTAAATCTGAGAGTGGCCTACTACCTTACACTCCCCTACCCAGAGGATCCAGTGAGGCCAAGAATCACAAAGGTATGCAAAATAAAAGGGCCTTTGGCCTCAATAAGCTCTTCAATCAGATGATTTGTACAATTATTTGTAATGATATTTTTCAAAATATACCAGAAACAGCACACTATCCTATCATACATTCAATAAAACAAACGTAGGCCAGAGGATTATGTAAATATAAGTCATAACCCTAACAGCTGCCGAGTTTGAATCTATTAACTTGAGACTGAGCTGAAGTTATGTTATCTATTCTTATTGATCTCATCTCATCTGTGTGATGTGTTTATAGTGGGAATAAGCCTGAGTAATGTAGGTTAACTCTGATCTTAATATGTGCGTGGGTGCAAAGAGTACATATACAGTACAAGATGAAGTATCCTTGATCTGTTGATACTAGACATTGATTGGGCCTTGTATTGACCCAGTGTAGTTAGTTGACGTGATTGTGTAGCAAGTGCTTAACATCAAACACTATACTGTATAAAGCATGCATCAAATTAAAAAGACACTGTTTTAAAGAGATTGAAGGCCACTGACAGTATCTGTAGCAGATTCTCAGCTGAAAGTTAATAGAAGCCACAGCAGTCGATTTTACTATATTTTACTCATACATCAGGTTGTACAAACAAACTGTATCAATTTGACTTGACTTATATCGAGGTGCATTTACCTTGGATGTTTGACTTGTTCCGACCAATGCGTATAATTGTAGTGTGTTTGTATTTTTTTTTTTTTTTTTATGGAGACTATTTTAGAAATTAGGACTGCTTTAAGATTTTTTGCAATTAAAGAAAATCATATTTTCACACTTGAAGCATGTCACAGAAATTCAGATACTTTAACCATTTATTTACAAAATATGCATTCAGTCTTGCAAAGCAAAATGTACTTGCCAGGGTCGTCTCTTTTGAAGATGTCTGTTCCAACATCCAACAACTGTTATTAACATGAAGTTTATAGTTTAATAAGCCTCCAATTAGCTTAAATCACTGGGCCTGGCTTATGGTGTGGTTTAAACATTTTCATCCAAAATCAGACTTTGTACTATAAATGCCTTTTCTTAGGATTGTTCCCGAAATAATTAGCTCGAATAATTAGCTTGACCAGCGCTGTAGTAGCACAACAGGTCAACAGTGAGCAGATCTACTGGATATACAGTACACCAGAGTAGACCACAGCTCTCTTAATTTGTGCCAAGGACTGATCTGTGTCATGGTGGGAGCTCTCACCAAATGTTGGGACTAGAAAAGCACCACGCTTTCTCAAAACCAGACCTGGCTAAGAACAGTCCATTTAAAGGTGAAGGGATCTGACACGTGAAACATTTATTCCTCCGTCTAAGATCTGAGCAGCAGTGACAGTCTCCATTTGTTATTTTTATGATGTAGCGCTGCAGTCTTAGATAACACAGTCCTCATCCTCGCCCTTCACCTCGTTTTCAGGTCTCTGCCTCCTTCCCCTGCACCCACTCATTGTTTTTTCTTTGTTTGTTTTTTAATTTACACTTCTTAAACATACTTTACACAGTTTTCTTTATGTGTGGGAGGCAGTCACAGTAACTCTTTATTCCAAGAGAACAAAACTGTGGCAAAGCACTGGTACGACAAACAACATTTTTTAAGGTTGTAATTCCAAACAGCTGAGCATTTGCATTTGAGTTAAAATCAGGATATAAACAATTGAGTGGAACAGTATGCTGTGTGAATTTCTGTGGTTCAATTCAACACTTCAGTATGAATGGTAAATTAAGCAATTACCAACACATTTTGTTCTTATCTGTTAAAAAAGTAAAGTGCTTTGTTGATGCTGCTTAGAAACCAAACTTGGTATATCAGACAAAAAGCACTTTGCTGTATTAAAAATATATTAAATTATGAAATTGCACAATATATAGATTTTAAACTGTTAAGTTAGTGAGTAATTACTGTCTTAACTAACAAAAAAAGCATTACTAAATGCATGTGCACAATACAATGTGTGATTGTGACCATAGTTATTAGAGAGCTAATGAAATTACATTTTTATTGGCCATACAAAGGAGACTCTATAGCTTGAGCTTGATGTCAGCAATTCTGGTGTTTTCCTATCGGCTGCACAGAAAGATTCTCCCTTTCTTCCTTTCAACCCTATGCACCCATCCCCTCCACCGTGTCACCTGTGTGGAACCCCCAGAGCCTGGATGCCAAAGGTAATTACAGCAACTTGGAGCTCTAAGAGGAGGGCAGCACTGGCAGGTCACTGCCCAGGGAGAGATGGGTGGGAACCAAGGACAGAACTCCAGGATAAAGTCCTGTCTTGCTAGGTGGAGGAGTCAGCCTGGAGGAGACAGAAGAAAACAAGGAAGCAGGGAGGTGTGCAGGAGGGAGAAAAGCAGAACGATGTGTTGTTGTGGTAGTGAAATGTAAATCGAGATTTTATCCACCAGATCAACAAACAACAAATGTATAGAACTAGAAAGGAGGATAAAGGAATGAGAGAAAGGCCGTAAGAGGACCAGTATTAAATGATGAGACATAAAATCAGAGAGAGCTAGACAAAAGACAAAGTGGAGGAGGATGCTGGGTTGTTCCACTGGGTCTTGGTCAGGGTGTGACACTGAGTAGAGTGGAGTATATAGTTTGGCAGAGAGGCCTGGGGATCTTCTACTACTGTCACCTTGGCTCTAACTCTTGGTGCTGGTCCAACTGTCAACTCAACTCTGTGTACAACAGTCCAGAAATGAGTATCAGCCCAAGTATCTCTTCATGAAGATTGGTCTATACTGTACTATTAGGGCAAAGCTTTAATAGTACTTTGTGTTCTTGTGCCTTAGCATTTGAGCATGCAAAACAATGTATGAGTTATTTATTACCAGCTTGTCATTTTCTTAGCTTGACACATTTTGAAGTGAGATTCACAAGATTTTTCTTTTCATAGGTCTAATTATAACTTTAGTTTAGAAGTATGTAAAGAAAAGATGCTTCAGATTTGATTAATATGTCCATGTTCATACAGGAGATTTTAATGAAATACTTTTTGTTTCCTCTGTATATTTCAATAAGTATGCAGGCACTTGTAACTGCTTTTTTTTTTTTACAGGTATCAGATTAAATTTGAGTAGGCCATCCCTTTGCAGTGACAGCAGTAAATGAAAGGGATATCTTTGTACGAGCTGAGTAAACAGACAAAGAAAAATGCCTGAAATCTGCCTTATAGTATGAGCCCTGGGCTTTTTTAATCTTGTTGTTCTGGGCCTGCTTCCAGCTACTTTGTATGTATGTATCTTAAATGGCGCACAACTGTTATTAAAATCCCAGGAGGAAAGCAGCCTTCAAAGGAAAAAAAAAATCCTTCCTGACGACGCCCATGGGGCGCCTCACATTTGTTTGGCAGTTCGCTTTCATTACATGTCGGGGTGATCTGCACTGCGACTCCTACTACACTCTACACTGGCTCCCACACCCTCCCACCCCACACACAAAAAAAACGGAGCAATGGGAACAGATCCAAACTAAGAGTAAACTGTTTTACAGTTGCTGCACAACAAATAAACAAACATCTGGAAGCATTCAGAGCAACCCATTAGAAGGGCTCTAGGCTTTGCCAAAAAGGGGTAAATGATGAGGAATGGGCTGTCGAGAGGCTGGTGGAGACAGGGGAGAGGCCAGATGATGGAGCTGTGGGTGCTAAGCACTGCCTTTTAGAGCTCAGCTGGGCTCAGAGAGATCTACACCTGCTGCTATCTCCACCCTCCCCTCCTCTCTTCTACCAGACATCTGGATGGGATGTATGACTAATGGATGACTAAACTGCTAGTGTTGAAACTTAGCTGTTGTCATTATGAAGGGGAAGGTTGTTGGTTTGATTGATGACTTAATGTTCATGGCACAACACACTTAGTTACACTAAAAGTGAGTTTGACGGCTTAAGAAAAATGTTAATGCATCAAAACAGATACACAGTTCCCCAATGTCTGTTTATTGTTGCTTGTATAACAACCAGAGCTGATTTTATTATTTATAACTGCATGGTTCAGATGTTGTGAATACAAATATTAATGTGTTCATGAAGTCCCATTATTCAAAATGAGAACATGTGCTACTGGTTATGAACCTGTTTGGTGAACGAATTAATACATTACTTCAGACATCTGTTTCTTTAACCCCAAGTTATTTTCCATGCTTACCTTGAGTGATACCTCAGTTCTGTTTGATGTCACTCTGTAGTTAGAATGAAAACTCTCATCTTTTGCTGTTAATCTTCCAACTCTGGTTTGGGCTGTCTTGGCATGTACCGCGAGTTGGGAAATGTTCTCTTTGGAAAATTGTGAGAAAAGACAGAGTACATTTGGCGTTTCCCTTTAGACAAATGTACGTGCTCTGCAAGATATTTCCCTCAGCCTCGTAATGATTATACCAGCAGGATCTGTCCCCTGATAAACATCATTCTTAAACACAAAGACTTGCACTGGCCCCCACACAACTAAAATGAGGCATATGGAAAGAGCAAAGTGTAAGCTTTTCCTCCTCCCAGTCCAGAGTACCATTTGCAGGGTTGCTTTCTGTAAACTATTGCAATAAGCCAAACTACAGACAGTGTGTGTTCAACATCCAGAATGACAGATGATGAAATATTGTCATAGAAAATTATATATACAGATCTCCCTGCCAGCTATACGCCGTGAGCTTGTGCTGAGAGGGCCTCTTTAAAAAACTCTAGTAGGTGAATTGACAAAGTAAAGACATGGCCTTCTTCCCGGGTACTAAGTTCATAAAATGTTTCTCCAACACTCATCACTGCATGAAGGTTTTATGTCTTTGCAGGGTTTACCAGTTTGTGAGCTGATGAGGTGTGTAGGATTAGTTTATAATGACTAGGTGTCTGGTTGCAGTCTCCAATATTGTTTTAAGTCACAGCGGCAAAATCAGTTCATATGAAAACAAACCCTTTTCTCTACATGCACTACTAGAAATTTTATTTAAAGATATGAATTACTGTGCTGCAGCAGACAGTACAGTAATTAAGCTCATTTACTCACATACTATCTTTAGATAAGGTATACATGGAGGCACAATACTTTACCATATTTTTACCTCACTACAAATATTGAACATGTATTGTACCAGTTACTAGTTAATTTTCAGATTTTATATTATGAACATGAATATTATATGGTCATACAAAATAATAAATTACCATAGACATTACTACTGAGCAAAAGAATTGAAAACTAACTAAAAATTCTGCTTACATCAAATTTAATTAAACAATAATTGCCTGAGTGGTATCGTTCTGCATATGATGTATTATTCATTTTTATTTAAATTAAAATATGCATATGCAAAATATCCATAACACACAAAAAAAACCCTGACAAGTTGTTTTCTGTGCTCTTGGTACTGATAAAGCTATTGCCTAGAAGGTTGTGGGTTTCCGCCCCGGCTGACAGTGCCCTTTCTGTGAAGTGTGCGTGTTCTCCCCGTGCTTGCTTGGGTTTCCTCCCACGGTCCAAAGACATGCATTTCAGGTTAATTGGCGACTCTAAAACTGCCCGTTTGTGAGTGTAAATGGTTGGCTGTCTGTGTACGTCTCTGTGTTGGCCCTAAGATAGACTGGCCTCGCCGCCTATTGCTCTATGACAGCTGGGATATGGCTCCGGCCCCCCCAAGACCCTAGACAGGATAAGCAGCCGTGGATGGATGAACACATGCATGTATTTGGTATATGTAAGATCTACTCAGATGCTAATTGTTCTCCGTAATAGGTTTTCTAACCCAGGCTTCTATTGACAGAACAAGAACTTGAAAGTTCAGGCACAGTCGCATCAATCAATTCTTTGGCAACCCAGCCTCTGCTACATATTACAGCGCATTACAGTGGTATACAGTTCCTGTGTATGAGGACATATTCAGTTTCCTTTATCTGAGTCAGATGATGTGATAATATTCCTCCCAGGAGTGGATTGGCTCAGCAACATGAATATCCATTACAGACAGCCTATGGAGATGGATGAGGAGAGAGGGGATGAGAAAAACTGGGTCTGCAATCCCTCACCGCAGCTTCACATAACACTGGGCTGTCCGCATCCCAAGTGCTGAGAGCTCATTTCTGGAGGCAGGCCTGTCCTTCTTGTTACTAGCCCCAGAACTCACCTCTGCATTTTCTGCTTCAGAAGCAGGCAAGATTAAAATGCCAGGGTAGCGTCCTTAACTTCTTTGACAGTCTTAACTGCCAAACTCCGATGTGCCAGCTCTAAACTGCTTTGAGGAAAGCTGCCTTCCACCAAGTGTCATTATCTTTCCGTTATCCGATGGCACTCCTCTCACAGGGTGTGAATAATTCTGTTTGTGCTTGGTATGGTGAAGTGTCAGTGACACTATTGTTTTTACCTTGCCTTTTGATGTATCTGAGAGAGTCTGCCGAGTGTCTGGAGTTCTTAAACCGCTTTTGGTTGTATACAGCTAAAACTCAAAGTCTGAGCTATAAACAAGTCAGCCACAACAATAATACCACCTGGTTGTTTAATGGTGTGATGGACAAGGGGCAGTATGAGAAGGATTTAATGTTGGTCCAAATCATCAGGTGTCACAGTGCATCAAAGCTTAAATAGGACTGTCCACAACAACATTAAAACCAACAGAGGCTGCTGTGATGTTATGGCTGGTTTATATTTGTTTTAGTTCATCTGGCTACCTGTATAAAAGCAAATATTTCCCTCTACCATATTTAGTTTTACTAAATGATGTTTCATAATAAAGTTAAATATGCTGCAATTGTCTGACTAACCTTTGACTGGAATCATTTATTCTGTTTCTTTAGGATGCCATGAAAAGGTCTCAGTCCCTGTACAGTACAATAGCCTGCATTCCTTTAAAATAAATATTAAGCTTTTTTTTGCAGAGTCTGAAGGCTTACAATCATACTTCCATCAATCATGACTGAAATATATTTACAGAAATGTAACCATTTTCTGACCACTAGGAAAATATGTAACCTCCTAACTCTTACTATCTATGACCATAGAAGACAAACCTTTTGTATTTATGATCATAGAAACCCAACTGGACTCGCCCATTAAAACGTGGTTCAGCACAGACAGACATATGTTTTCAGCAATATGTTGGCTGCTTCTCCCAACGTGTCAGACAAGGACATGAATTTCTGCCAAGCAGACCCAGCCCTCTTGGAAAAACATACTGCTGGTGCTCTGGACCTTGGTCTACTTCCCAGTTGCACTGGTTATTCTCAGGAAAGAAGTGAAACATAAATGACCCGAAGTGGATATCTTATTGCTTGAATCAGCTCTGATATTCTGGTAATGCTAATGTGGCTATGATATTTAGCGTTTTACATCGTGATTTGTAGTTTTATTTCAGCACATGTGATCTGTGCTTTGCAATTGTACATTAATAAGTCAAGATAGATTTGTGTAGTCTGTATTGTTTCCAAAGGCAGGGCTCTGTCTTATGTAGTGAGTATGGGGGTTAGCTGCCAGATAGTTTGAGATATTTTTACAGCAGAATGGAGTTTGGGTCCACCAGTTTTCTTCTGTGTCAGTAACCCTTGGCACAAATTGTTTGGTGAGCATGCGGAGTCTGTCAGTCTGAGGGGCTTGCTACTCTTCATTCTTATGAAAAGCTAGTAACATGTTGGCAGATGCTGGACAACTTGTCATTCCAAAGGGGACAGGATCAGACCGCAATAAGTCCTTGTAGCTTTATAATTATGCTTTTCACTGTGTATTACTTAATCAAATAAAACTTTAGTTATATAGCCCAATTGCCTTGGTGGGCTCTGGGTTGTTTACACAGAGATATAAAATGTTTCATATTTTAGATTCTATGATCCACCAAGTTTACAAAATTCGATGTAGTACTTCTTATTTATGTTTGTGTTTTTGTTTATTTACAGTAAGATCATACTGCTTAATCAGGGTATTTCACATAAATTATATTTTGAGTAGGCTTTGGATGATAATTCTAGAGTAACTGATCTCACACAGTAATCATTCAAGGTGAAAACATACTGTAATGTTAGTCTGGGTAATGGCTCCAACAAATTAGATTTCAATTCACTCAGTGGCTGCTTTATTATGCTGGGTGACAACACATTTTCCAAGGCTTAACAGCTATACTACATCACTGAACCTCTTTGTCAGGCATGATCATAACGGAACTACGTACGGCATGGGATCAATAATGTGCAGTGAAAAAAGATGCCACCAGTGATGATTTAAATAGTAATGCAAAGTTGACTCTGGTGTATTGTTAGAGGACAGTATCCAATGACACACCGAAACAGCTACTGTTAACCATGTAGTATAAAGTAAAGTATATTTTTACTATTTTAAGGACAGCGTGGAAAAGACACTGGATAAAGAAAGTATTCCGACTGCTTTAGTGCTTTCTGTATTGGTTTAAAAATACCATAATCCTGCACACTATGACCCATGCAGACATGTTGAAACTACTGTATATTTGAGATATGTAATAAATTATTAAGATGAAGTTTAAGATATTAAGAACACAGCACAGTACCGTCAAGTGATCTGAATTCTTTCAGAAACTACTGTAGTATTGAGTGCTAAGTTATTTTCAAAGGCAACAATGCAGATGTTACTCAAAGATGGCGCTGATTACTGGAGTGTAAACACATCAAGAGAGTAATGCAACCATTAAAAGAATTATAAAGGCAGGCATATCTTCTCTTGTGTGTCTTGGGTCCTGAAACATTGTACATGCACGCAAACACTGACACACTCATACCCAGGTATGTTCCAAAGCTTACCTGTTTGAAAAACCTGAACTCATCTGTCAATTACAGTATGCTCCATTGAGCCATTGTCTAAACAGTTTCCTCACACTGACGAATCCAGTGATTTATGGTCAACTACCTTTACATCAATATACAACCAGGAGACACTAAGCTGTGATGTCTGAGCACAAACTGTTGTCAGAGTGTCAGCATAGCTCAAATTAAGTGACATGTCATTTGATGCATTGCATTGGGCTGCATCAAAGCCTTGTTTAAATTGGCTATTTATGCTAAGATACAAAGGTCATTATTCCATATACTAGGATTCCAGATCTATAAATCTGAGCTCCTATTTGTTGCAGATTCAAACAGTGTTTGAGCTGAACCAAACACAGACATAGTGTTGCAATTTTTGTGGGTCAACTCGTCCTGCCCTGCATTAAAGTTCATAAGATCAACTTGATATGAAAGTCAGGGCTATTTTGTTGAATTTACGTGCATTTTTAAAATATAACGGAAAGCCTCAGTTATAAGACGTTGCAGCCCCTTTACGGTGTGTACTGGCATCAAATTCCAGCTCAACTAAAATGAAAAGAGCGAGGTCATGGAAATGCTAGGAAGTCCAAAACAACCTTTTAATCTGTCACTTTGATTTGCTGATTAAGTCACTTTAAACAGATGGAGCAGGTTTCTCTGTCATGATAATATGAGCGGACAAGTTATTTCACCATCATAATTTGATGCATAGATAGTTTCTGGCATGCTGTGTCGCTGCAGTGCAGGATGATTGGATTGACTCAGTCATTTTGGTCAAACATATGAATATTTTCCAGATTGTTGTGATTTAAAAGGCTGTTTGCTTCCTTCCCTTCCCTCAGGATAAACATGCATTCAAAAGTGCACCTTCAGAACCGGCAGCCGTCAAACTATATCATGTCTGCTCAAAATGATGCAATTCTTTGATTACTGTATGCATCTGTACAGGGATGGGTGTGGCTAAAAAGGTCAGGTGGATCATCCACTGATCACATAGTTGGCGGTCTGATCTCTGTCTCCTCCAGTCTACATGTCAAAATGTCCTATTGTTGAAGTTACTACTTGTGTGTGTGTCTTTTTTTGTAAATCACATCGGTTAAACGCATTAGATGACTTATTGTAAATATATACAGCATATGACGTGAGTGTTATGTACTGCTGTAATATAGCAGCTTTAAAATATGCAGGGGCACACAAGAACACAGCACCGTTCAATTTCGTTAAGAACTGTTTTTAGTGCAAATAAATCGAAAATTGTATTGAGTGCCTGGAGACCCACAAAAGAAAGCTAAAATATGTCTTTCCATTTGACACCATTAACAAGCATTAACACATGGCCTTTGGCTGCACTGGGCAACGCTCTGCATCATTCCAGGCATCTTCTGCGGCTTTAGAATAAGGGATAAAATGAAATGAACATGTTCACATATCTGGCGGTGGGAGTCTTTGTTTGCACACTCTGACCCTGAGATCCAAAGTCTTAGGGCAAGCCAGCTGTTTGCCCTCTCTCTCTCTCTCTCTCTCCCACTACATAACACTACATTGTTATACAGGTATACACCACAATATATTAAATTGTTGGATCGCCAAAACTGTGTTATTGTTTTGATTTATGTATCAGGCAGTGTATTGTCATAGTAGCAAGGGAATGATGGTATTAATATAACCTTGGTAGACCAGAAAAAAGCACAGCCATGGGCATCTGTCCTTTCCTGCCATCTGTAACCCTCTGTGACATTTTGGCTGAAGAGCAGTTCAAGCTACAGGTCTAACAGCTCATTTGCACTTTTTATATAATACTTGAAGGCAAGTTTTTAGGTTTTTAGGGGGGGTGGGGGTGGGGGTTATTGGACAATTTTAGAAATTACCTGCTTGGTCAGTTTGTATTGTGAGCGTGATATGCCATTAGCCATTAAACTGTGGCGAGGTATTCTAGACAAATACAATGAACAAATCATGGATATTAGTGCTGTGATGTGCAGTCGATAATATTTGGCTTCATTAATTCCTTTGCCCTGAGATGACATCCAGCCCCTATTAGGTTTGAAATCCCATCCCCTTCTCTTCTATACCTCAGCTGTGGCTCAACCAAGCAGCCAAGCAGATAATACGCTCTGAGCTCTGAAACATGTACCATTATAATTAGCTTTGTCAGGTCCTAGCCCCTACAACCCTCATGCAGATAATATGATAATATGTCTTCATAACCGGCTGACCTTACATGCTCAATATTTCTCCCCTTATGAAGATTACATGTCAATAAAGTAATTGAGTCCCGGGGTGTGTGGCAAGTGAAGATTTAGGTTATTGGACTTTTCGGGGCAGTGATGTACGAGCGTTATTATTCTACCTGTCAGGAGATGTGCAGGGGGCTGAGGACAGTCCAAGAGTGTCAGGGGAGAAGGAGCAGTGGAGAGAAAGAGAAAGGGAGACGATGAAGGAAAAGAGAAAGCGGGGAGGGCACAGAAAGAAATGTAGTGAGCCAAAGTGAGACACGGACCAGAGAGAGAGAGTGAGGGAGAAGGAAATGAAGAGAGGGACTGGGAAGAGCAGAAGAGGCAAGATCATTTGTCACAAGGAGGGACAGATCCACGGTTAATCATTCCCTCATACTCTCATCTCTGTCCCCTCCTTCACTCTCTGCATATGAACAGGGGATATGTCATATTAATTAAGAGAAGTAGAGTTACAGTGGAGACATTTGTCTGAACAGGGCACAGGGAGGACAGAGGGGCATGAAATATTCCATACAAGCCAAACCTATCATCACCTGCGCCTCACACCTGATTGGCTGCTCTGGGTTCATCAGTTTAAATTCTGGCTGCAAATGCCAGCATGTAATTTTGAAAAGCATGGGATGTCACTATGAATACTTTTTTCACAACTTTAATCTTTGCAGTACTTCTCAATTTTGTAATTGTTTTTTGAATTACTGGCATGAAGACTTTTTTGTAATTATTTAAAATCTCCTCGCTACTAATCACATATGGCTTGTCTAAAATATAAAACAGATTAATTTTCTGTTCTTATAACAACCACACACATTAGTAAACATTGCTGTAAATTAATATCTAGCATGTATTGTCAAAAGGATAACTCACCCCTGCTGGGTAAGTGGCGGTAACAGCACACTACAGTACTTGCACTGTATATGCACGTAGTCACATAAATGTTGTTCCACAATTGTTTATTTGTTTTGTGAGTGTATGTAAAAAACAATGTAAATCTATAAAACAAAGAAATGTATTAAAAGCCATCAACCATAGGTTTCTCTGTCACCTTGCTTGGCAGCTTCACACATTAACCTGTCAACACATAAACTATCCTAGAACCCCACTGATACAGTACAAACACACTGAGGCTGGCAGAAAATATAGTATAAATATGGTCTTGTTTTACCGTAATTCACTCTTATATGACCCCCCAGGATATATACAGATGTTCATTTTGGTGTTTCAAGACATCAAGGTCAAATCCCGGATCTTGACAATGCATGTTTGTAGTGATCTGTACTTTTCCTTTCTCTGCTTTTCTGTTTTCTGTCACCCATTATAGTGACAAATTGTACTAAATGCCATATGTCAAAGTACCATTTGGTCCATCATAATTTGACCGTCAGTGCCAGAGACAGAGGAAATGGAATGTGAAAATGAGTGTGGTTGATTGAGGTCCAACAATGAAGGTTACACAGATCTTCTGCTGAGAGAGAGAGAGAGAGAGAGAGAGAGAGAGAGAGAGAGAGAGAGAGAGAGAGAGAGAGACGAGCAGGGGACACAAAAGCAGGGTGGGATAGCAGTGTTAAAGGATATTTTACCATGTCCTTTTGGATTAGGGCTCGAGATTGATATCTTCCAGTCAGATGAAGCTCTGACGTGAGTGATCCAGCCCCTCCATCATTGTGACATGCAGCTCTCGGCTAACACTCATCCATGTTGATGGGCACACCCTACGCCACAAGGGCCCTGGCTACCATACCTAGCATCCTCTCTAACAGTCTCTGTCTGCCTCACTCTGCCATCTCTGTTCTTTTATTTCTATTGCCCTTCTCCCCTGTTTTCTGTCACCATGTCATGTCCAATCACTGTTTGGCTGGCCAGGCACTCAGTGGGGCAGGCAGGGAGCGGGAGCCCCAGGTAGAGAACTGCCTAACAGGCGTCAGGATGGGCACTGAAATGACTCTAATAATGGGGTCCCCGTGTGGCCCAGACAGGCCAGTCAGTTAGCAGGGCCAGGATGGCGAGTAATAAGTGTTTGATGTCTGCAGGGGAAGGAAGTGTGAAGGAGTACATCCAACCCTGGGCACTCTGGTCAGGCAGGTGCAGCCAGCCGGGGTCTGAGGGGTACGACTGTGGAACAACACGACGGATTAGTATTGATATGTGTCGTACTGGAGGTTGCTAGAGTGTTTGTTTAAGAGTGTGTCTTGGATTGGTAGCAGCCGTGCGGTAATTGATGCCTACCTCAGAAAGAGCAGCTACAGTAGGAGACAACCTGATGTATCTGGGGCTCAATCTAAGGCAAGAGCTTTCTAAAACAACCATTGTCAATTTAATGGTGCAATGAGGGTTTAAAATACTGCACAATGAATGCCTATATTATCTATGCATGTTTATATACTTGTGTAAGACTCCAGGAGCTGTTCCTCTCCTGGCTATATTTGTTGGCCATCTTTGATTTGATGGAAATTGCCACTGACAGGTAGTGCGGTGCCATTTTGTCCATTGATGCATGAAGTCAATCATTGTCTGTGTAGTTGAGTTTAGTTAACATGGCACTTAGCGACTGACATTGCTTTAGCGCCAGAAAAAAACGGTCATTGTCATGTCATTTATCTTTTGCTAAGCAATTTTTGATGCGTTTCTCGCTTAATGCCTCGCTGAGCGCTTCTAGGTTTTTACAGTAGGCATGTGCAGCTAGGCCGGCATTCAGTGCCCTCTAAATGTAAACTGTATCTCACCGCTCGATGCCTTTCAAGCCCCGGTATCACAGGGAATAGGTTTACGCAGCACCTTCCACTGATAAAGCCCCGCTGTCCTTTCCAGTATGGCTATCTAGTAACAAGCTACTTCCCTTTGAACAGTTTTATGTGATTGTAATTGACCTGACAATGGGGTTCATTATACACTCCCTTTCATGCTGTTTTGCCTGATAATTATTATTTAATGTGTTCGGATGGAGAGCATCATTAATTCATCCCTTCCTCCAATGTCAAAGAGATGAACAGTGAAGTTATCCCTCTCTGGTGATTAATATTATGCTCTTTTGTTATTGAATCCTGTCCCAGTGATTAAACCTTCACTGAGTGAGTCACCAGCCGCTCTTATTAACAGCACCATTACCGACCACAGCCAAACCTCTAATTGCGATTTTCACTTTTTCTTTCTATTTCGGTCAGAGGTTTGAACCACTTATCTATGCTTTTCTTTTAATTAGAAATCCTGGGCGTAATGAAGAACACAATCGATCAGTGTCAGGCTGTGTGGTGTGCATGCATGGTGATTTGTGAGCCACGTGTTGATGGGGAAAATGAGCACTTATGATTACTGGTGTCATTAGTGAGTTCATGTGCCCTTAAGCTATACAGAGCCTTTCAATAACTCCAACAGTAAATACTGCACTTGGAATTATTGGGTCTAAAGGAGAGTTTTTTTTTTTTTTCACATGCAAGGTGTGTGTTTGGAGCAAGTTTGACAATAGTGGAGAAAGGCGCTCCAAGGGGACTTAGGACTTTGTAAACTGACAGTCCCCCGCCTCGAACCGCCCTCCTCTTATCTCCAGACTCCAGAGCTACTGTAACTACTGTTCTCTTCTAGCTCCATGTGGAATAAATGTCACTGAAATTAATTTCACCATTTTTTTTTCATTAGACCCCCCACAACGGTAATCTCTTTCTTCAGTCAAAATTTATGTGCCCCAGAATTCAATTTCCTTTTCATCCTCATAAGTTAAAAGTACAAAGACTGATGGGCATTTATCTGGTTTTAACTGTAATTCTCCCATCAATGAATAATGCCATCCTCGATTTAAAATGTTTGATTATAGCCATTAAGTAACCTGACAGTGATGAGTGTCACTTTTCATACCTAGACAACTGCTGCCAATAAGCTCAAAACATAACTAATAAATGTATTTGCACTGTACTGGACTGTATTTTAATTCAATATTTTTGTGTCTTCAATAATGACGCAAAACACAACTACCAGTGGCTCCCAGAAGAATACAAATACATACAAAATGTGTTATTGTAGCACTTTAAGGAAAATCATGTGGCAAAATCAACCTGGTATTGATCAAGGCTGGTTGAGCCATGACCCAGCAAGCTTCACCTGACAACCTATCAGCCTGTGGCTATAGCAAATCTTTCAACTCTCCATCTCCCACACACGTATGCTCCCTATTTTTGTTTTCTTTCTTGACTCTTTTTTCTGTGTGGCGTTCTTTATCTGAGTCATGCACGCAGTTTCTCTCTTCCTCTCTTTCCACCTCAGTTTTGGACTCCTCCAGTAATTTAAGCCTTCAATCTTTAACTGTGAAGTCAAAATAAACACCTATTGAAAGCTTGCATTGCAACAACACAAGAAACATCACAATGAATTAACGGTCAAGAATGTGGTGGTATTTAATATGTGTGTGTGTTTGTGTTTGTATGTGTGTGTGTATATATACATACACACACTGTTGGAGAAACATGATGTTTGAATGGGTGACAGACCAACCACTGACTGACAGAAAGTATACAACATGTCAGGCTTCCTGGTGAGAATTGTTTGGAAAGTCTGGCGTCAGAGCCTCGTCAAATGTCAACAGAGAAAGCAACAGTTACGCTGTCTTTCTCCAGTGTGAGAAACAGGCATATCATTATTGGGGCTTGTTAAATTAAAATGGTTTACTGGAAATTATTGTAGCTGTTATTTGGTAGCCTTCTTACAGTATGGTACCATGCATTGTAAAAACCTTAAAAGCTACTGTTTTACTGTCCTGCATGCCTTGCTTGTGCGCTCTTGGCTTGTTCCACTACCAATTCTGTTGTCAGCAATGCAATTCCCTCCTTCCTGTCTCTCCTGCCCTCCTTCCATCCCTCTTTTTCCCTGCCTTTTCTCAGCCTCTGCCTGGGTGAAAAATGGGGCGCATTTCCCTGATAGCCTGTGTGGATGTGGAGACTATAAATGGCTAATGAATTACAGATGAACATTGACGCAAATTAATCATCCTGATGTCCCAGGGTTATATGGCAGCTATTTAAAAGTTTAATCAATATGCTGAAGTTGAGAACATGCAGGCGCTGCAGTTGTTTGGCCACAGTAAACAGCCAGGAGGCGAACAGGGAAGGCCTGGGCCCAGGGCATGCATCATAATGACAGCTATTTATGTTTAATGGACTAAATATTTTTTTTTATTGGTCGACAACGAATGTCACTTTAATTCTCGAAGTCACATTATTTGAGACCCAAGAGAAATGTGTGACACCTCAGCTGTTAAAATGGTTAACTAAGTGGCACAAGAGTCTATTGGTAGAGTAAAGCTGGATTATGGATGAGTTCAGATACCAAATGTCATATTAAGCCTTCACTTCTTTTGTGGGAAATGCACATCACAATAATAATAATAAGATGGTCATAATATCTGTGCCAATATTAGATTTTTACTTTACTCTATTTCTTGAACACTCTACTGACACACAAACACAGATATGCTGTAGCCCTTGTTTATGTAAATTCTGTATATAGGATATCATACTGTATCTGTATTTTCTGCTCTTTTTTTCAGATAGTATTAGTAATTGTTTTTATGAATTAACTTAAAATATGGTACGTTTAGGGATGGATGGGTGTAGTGAGAGAGAGAGTTTTTTTTTTTTTTTTTCCAGCCCGCAAATAACACTGACAGATACAAAACTACACCACAGGTTTTGAATCAGCAGATGTTTTAAAAACAGTCCAGTGTCTCAATTACTTTGATGTAAACACAGTGAAGAATATGGAAGATATTGATCCCAGAAGAGGAAATTTATAATGAGCTGTTATTACAAAGACAATATTTCTGAAGCATTGGCTGGAGTTGCGGTCCCTGCTTGAGAACAAAGTACTTTATGACCAGTTTCTGTAGTGCATTTCTATGTTTAGTGAATTCATTGTTTAGAAGCTGCTGGGTGTTGTGGGAAATAAAGCATAAATATGCCCTGCATAAAAATAGCCTTCAGTTCCATTTTGCTTCTATCTTCTAGCCATCCGGCATAAAAAAACTGTGCCCAATCAAAATGCGGACAAATGATCTCCTGTGGCAACCCTAAACTCTCGGGATAAGTTGAAAGGACAAAAACGTAAATAAAATCTTGACTCAGTCAAATATACATAACATTTAACATTTACTTTTAAGAACATTTTAAAAATAAATCTAGCATACCAAACAACTCAATTTCTGTCTTCTATCACAGTGTGCTTTGTGTATCAGTCCTCTATTAGTAGTCTGAGTCTCCACTGGCTGTGGGTTTATGGGACACAGAGGGGTTATGTATCTACAGACCTCGCTGTAGAGAGAAGCTGGTGACTCCATCTCATGATGTTGGGCTCTGATAAAAAGACAACCAGAGATGAATCATGTCCACAATATTAGTCCTTGCTCACCAAGTCTTTTGTGTGCCTGCCCCCAGCTCCATCTGACCCCACCCTGCACCTGTGTAGCAGTGTTATTTCAGCTTTTGGAGATAATATAGAACATTTTAATTGGCCTGTTAATGTGCTGCATCTCATTGTATTTTTTTTCCCTTTTTGATGGCAGCACTGATAAAGTTGTTGGTACTGTAAACGGCCAAACCAGACTGTGGGAAAGAAAAGGAGAGAATGCAAAGTATAAAGTAAACAAGAGGAATCATAGTGCGAAAGGGAGGAAACCATGGTGTAGAGAAAGAGTGGCAGCAGTTGAGACAGAAGGGGAGGATAGATGTGAAAAAGGAGACAGGATGAGAAACTAGGAGTGGAGGGAGTGGATTCATGTCGAGAATAGATAACCTTGATGTTAAAAGCTACATCCGTTGGATGTGTCTGTCTGTGACATATCGATGGCCCTTGAAAAGAGTTGAGCTGATTGTATGCAGCGAACAATCATTAAACCCATTCCATCTATCTGCGCAGTAGAGCACTCCACTAAAAGTGCGCGGGTGTGTGTGTGTTGATTGAATAAGCAGACTGTTAATATGGATAATAATCTCGGCACTCAAACAGAATATCCAAATGTGTTTGACACCAATTGTAAAAAATGACCACTAAAATAGAAGTATGACAAACTATGTAGAAGTATGGACAAATTTTTGCCTTGAAAGAGTTTTTCAGTTATTTATTAGAGATGCCGTGTATGTTTGTATTATCTACACTCTTGGGGATTGTGTCTTGCTGATGATACGAGCGAAGCAGAGGTCAAATGCTATGTTGGGAGGGTTTGCAAGGTCAGTTGGCATTAGTTTAGTGGACCGTTTACTGGAATCTCAGTTTTGATATTAAGGTTATGTTATGAAAAGTAGTAAAGTATCACTGATTGTATCTTTGACAAATTGGTTTAGTAGACAATTACACACTTAATTTCTCCTCAGATCATACTTTATATAGAAATGTATTTTAACAAAAAAAAATGTTACCATATGTGTTGGTTGGATTTTTGAGCACTGTACATAAGAGGCTTTGGAAAGCTAAAGTAGCTTACTCACACTGTGGCAGAATGGCCCATCAAGCCCCCATAGAGAGGACACATGCTTTGGGTAATCAGCTCTGAAAAGACCAGACTGTCTGACAGTGAGCCTACACTGCTGTATTCACCATGAGGATGATACAAGATACTAACTGTACACCCTTTTAATAAAGACAAGAGGGTTAGCTGCTCCCCTTAAAAACAACAAGGTGCTGTGTGACATATGCAGAACAAAGGCCTGATTGCTTCTCCACCAGGGCATGATGGAAACATTAGCCTCCCCATAACTTTGTTAATCTGTCATTTTAATGGCTGCTCCCACTGTTCTCACTGTATGCTGTGTTTGTGTGCTTGAGGTGAAAGTGTGTATACGGTTGATAGTATGGGAAGTGTCTCCATACATGGCTTAGGATACACTGAGGATATTGTAGACTGGGTTTGGCACTGTACCACTTGTTATTAAGTATCAGTTCATCAGGCGGAACCCCACTGGCGCGAGTGTATCCTCAGAAGGCGTTATGTAAGAATGAGTTTGGCTTAGCTATTCCCTTCTCTGTCTCCAACCACCACATCTTTCTCCTGGTTTCTCTCATAATAAGAGCGGGCTCTTGCTGTGAAGGGAATGCAGCGAACCAAAATGTGTTTATGCACAAAACACACTCCTTAATGCAATGCTGAAATGTGGCTAGAACTTGTGCCAGGTTGCAAAGAAAATTGAGACACATTCATGCACTCGCTTTCCCACTGGGAACCAGAACTCATTCCTGTTCTTTGTTTGTCCTCTTTCCTTTAATGTACTCTCCCACTTCCCCTTTGATCACATATGTAGTGCAGTTGGATAGTTACAGGTCACATTGTGTAGAGCTTACTGCTTGTTGCTGGGGAATCACAGAATATGTTCCTTCCTATCCTTGTCAGTCCCTGTGGGCTAGTGATGAGCGCAACAGAGTGTGAAGGCTTGGGGGGCCTTTAGCTTTAGTTGCTTCATCTATGAAGGTTATCTCTGAAAGGCTTTGGTTGCAACCTACAAATATATCCCCTCTAGGTAACGTCTTATAGGAGCCTTGGTTCTGGTACCTCAGTGGGTAATCTCTTTAAAGGCCCCACTCCTGGAGAGAGTGAGTTTCTCACTGGGTAAGCTGTGAATATGTGAAAGGTCCCAGCGCCCATGTGATCAGAGCACAGTGAGACACCCCAAGTCCTGTGGTGTCAAGCCCAGGCTCCAGCCATGGCACCTGTATCCCCAGGCAAATTACGGCAGCTGGAGTTCACCCCCACCTATCCCCAGCTCCCCCACCACCTCCAACCTCCTCACTGTCAGAGAAGCACATTCACACACAAACACAGTATATGTAACCCTCACACACCGGGGGAGCAGGCAGGCATGGAGCTGGTCCCGGATTTTATCGAAGGTGACAGCTCCTCACACTTCAGTGTTTGGATCACCTCAAGTAGCTGGGCTATGAGGGGAAATGAGCACTGCTCCACTACAAAGTCCAGATTTAGATTGACTGAGCTTGTCCTCGGGCCTGTGGGCTGCTGCTGCTGCCGCTGCTGCTGCTGCTGCTGTAGTGCTCCTCCGCCTGACAGAACACCCACTACTGCTGCAAGGGACTGGTGTGTATTTGTGTGTATGTCTGCATACTGTATATTCAAATGTGTGTGCGGGAGTGTGTGTGTGTGTGTGTGACTTGGTAGAGCCTACTTTGAAGAGTCAAAGAGAGTGGGGGAAAGAGAGCGATGTGTCAGGTTTGGTTAGAATTGAGGGTGGCATCAGAATATGCTTGGCACTAATATGGCACCAGTATCTCTGTCCCCGTCTCTGCTTTCTGTCACTTAGTTGCCATTCTCTCCCCGCCCTTGACAATGTCTCTTTGGATTATGTGATTGGACTTAGCGCTTGGAGCACCCCTCATCCTTCTGCGACACCGCCTCTCCCATATGTCTCTCCTCTCCTGCTCCGGCCCCCTCCTACTATAATGCACTTGATGTCTATTTAAAAAGCCTGGTGAAAGCTGTATCTGTTCTGCTGTCAGAGGATCATTGACAGCACTAATGCCACTTGTCCTTGCCTCATTTGGTGAGAGGTGACACCTAGCTGCAGTCCAGCACATTCATCAAGTGGCTGGGTGAGCACTGTGACATCAGAGGCAGAGCAGACCGGCGACAGAGCTCTGGGCAGTGCTCTCCCTGGACGGCGACGCTACTCATTACAAGTAGAAATCGCCATCTTGAATTCTTTGCCTGTTGTGCATAGAGGGCATGTGGCTTCAAATCACACATTGCCTTGATTAATGTCTTAGGTAGCAGAACACCCACAGAAAAATGTGACGGTAAGAGAGGTATACAGCAGTGAGTTCTTAACATGCGAATTGATCTGTATTGATTTGTAAATGATGATGGACTTATACACTTATATCTACACCCTTGTAGACAGGGATGGAACCAACAACCCTGAGATTGGTGGACAACTGCTCTACCTCTGGAGCCACAGTTGTACCTGTTTTGTTACCCTATCACATGCATATACACAATCTATGTAAAGGTGCCACATCTTTCTCTGATCCTTGATGGTTGAATAATTGAGGCGTAATGGGTTGTAGATGTAGCTGTGGGTGTTAAAGAAAGTAAGTGAGTGGACGTGGGTTGCTGTGAGCTTGTTACTGTCAGGGCTTTGCCCCAAGGCCACACTGCTTTTTCGCTGGGGCAGGACCCTCAGGACCCAAACCTTTTTCAGTTCTGCTATTTAAAGCTATGGTGGGAGGTTTTTGCACAATATTAAACCCAGTTTTTTCCACATTTTGCTTTTCTCCCTCAAATGTACTGTGTCCCAACATGTAGCGAACACGTTTCCTGCAGTTACTACAATAATTTATAAAAAATGAATGAATACTTACTACAGTATATGGATAGATTAAGTTAAGCCTTTATAGCCATGCTACAAGCAAATAAAGTAGTGCAAATTGATGGTAAATGCACATACATTTAGCTATGTAAACAGGTTCAAATTGTTTTTTCTACCTCACCCACATTCTCCTATTCTGTCTATAGGGGTATTCACCAAGTGTCGCTACGTCTACTATGGCAAGCACTCAGAAGGCAACAGGTTCATCCGAAATGATCAGCTCTGATGAACATCTGGTCAGTGCTAAAGGGGGAAAAAATAACAATGGAAGGTAACTGAAGGAAAGAGGATCAAAACAGTCTCTTATTTTTTAAAAGCACAAATGATAAGTCTTCCACTGGAAATATATATATCAAAAATGCTGTTGTGCTTATGTAAGGAGTATTTTTTATTTTTTTATTTTTTGAATATCACATTCCAGCCTTATGGCTTCTTCTGCTGAGCTCAGTCTGCTTCTGCCTCTGTGCTTCCAGCTCAGAGTCAGTCAGAGATGACACTCCCACTGACATGATTGCCTCTAAGCATCAGCAACCACACAACTTAACACACACACACACACACACACACACACAAACAAGAACAGTGTCTCCTCCGTTGTCATATACACACAGACCCAGCCAATTGCATCCTTTTCTTTGACAGCCTTGATGGATCACCCGTCCACTACTGCTACTAATCAAGGGTGAAAGGGGTGACGGTCACACACCTGGGGCCTGACACAGACTCATCTCTCTCTCTCTGTCTCTCCCTCTCTCTGTCTCTCTGAATGTCTCTGTCTCTCTTTCTCTACACACATATGCTCACTTACATAACTGCTGTTTGAAACATTCAGATACTGCAAAGAATGTGACAGAACAAGGTTTATACAGTCTGTTTAGACTAAGATTTTAAGAGGATTATAATCAGTCTTTCTTATTTTGTTTGCAGCAGAGTGCACAATATGTTTTCCTTTATTTTGTTTAAATGATTTTTATTGAATTAGCTTTATCTTTGCGTCTGCTAGAAGTAGGAAACAACTCTGTACCTAAAAGACAAACATATATATGATATCTGAACACTGATGATTACCATGTTATTTTCAACATTTAACATTATAAAATGCAGCTTCTTAAGTGAAAGTTGAGTTTGTAACAAAGTTATACATTTCAGGAGTATCAGATTTATGGTGCCATTTCAATATGCTATTTCGCTTTTTCAGCAGCAAACTTGCCAAACACTTCATACTTCTTCATTATTTGTATATCACTGTGATACACTGAAAACAAACTTTAAGACATAAATATATCTAAATCAAAAATTGCCTCCAAAGTAACATTGATTTTACAGTTGCCCCAAATGTCTTGCAAAGCATTGTTTTAAATATTGGTTTTATAATATTTGTATATTCATCATATTTTAAAATGTCTATAAAGAGTTTTACAGCTCAAAGTAATGCACTGCCATTTTGGGTAATGCTTTGGATTACAGCCCGTGACTTACAGGGTAAGTAAAGTGAACTTACAGTGCACTTATTAATAACAACGGTGTACCTCCACAGTACCCATGGATACAGATTTCTTATTACTTCATAACAATAGTAAGCAAACTTTGGGGAATAAAGGGCTAACAAAATGAGAATAAGAAAAAGACCTACAGTATAAGTGTTTTCTAGTTATGGGGTACTTATTAAATCTTACATGATGGGTGTGAATTCTTATTATGTAACTGCAGATAAAAAAGAGGGTAAGAGGCCCCACTTTAAATTACAGCTCTCATTTGTTGTACTTAAGGTGTAACTACTTTGTAACTACAGATAAAAAGTGGGTCAGAGCTGTACTTTAATTTAAAGTGAAGCCTCTTACCCTCGTTGTATTTGTAGTTACTCAGAAGTTACACCATAGGTACACAAATAAGGACTGTAATTTAAATTTTAGGTACACCACTGTTTCTAATAAGCTCACAGTAAGTTCACTGTACTTGCCCTGTAAGTCACAGGCTGTTAAGCTAAAGCATTATCTCATTTTGCTACATGTTATTTTATAGTTTACCAAGCAATTTTTCAAAACATTTTTTCAATGAATGAATGATGTATGTAAGCTGATCCAATGTAAAATTGTATTGGAGGATGTCTTGAAGTAATTAAAGGGGTTTAAATAACATGTTTCTTGTCAAATTGATGCAGAGCTAATGTGATATGGTGCTTTTACATTAACTGCCTCATGATCAAATGTCCTACACTTTAATATTGTTTTCCTATAAAGCTTTTAGAGCCAATCAGTATTTCAATATCCCTACGTTAATTTCTACACCGCAGAAGTGGTTGGAAACGTTATCCCTGACTGTCAGACTTTGATTGCACTACCTACTTAGTCAAAGGTGGAGTAAGTGAATAAAGTATTGCCGTGAGATAAACAGGAGTGGCCTTCTGTGTACTGGATGAAATGTGAACCATCTTCAGTCCTGTGTGTCAATCATCCACAGACAGATGAAGAAAAGGTCACAGTTAGCCTCACTCTATGTATGTTCACTATGTCTGTGTCTGGTTCATTCGTATTTTTTTTAAACATAAAAGTTTGTTAGTTTTTATGATTTGCGTGTATGAGACTGCATGTTTGCTTGCCTGCTTGCATGTGCTCCTACACCACCTCCTACAGGACTGGGTGACCGTATTCCAGCTGACATGCCATTCAGGAGCCCGGTCACTAGTGCCGGCGTTTCAAAATGACAAGGTTTATTTGTCTGTGTTTTGATATGCTCAGAGGAAACTGTGGCTGACAGCCGAAGGAGGCAGGAAGAGGAGAGCCACAACAAGTCCCCCCACCCCATCCCACACGACACAAAATGTCATCCTTCCCCTGGCTGTGGCGCACGCCCAGCCATCCTGCTGAAAAGAGCAGACATTTAAAACTTTGTGACATGTGTCACAGGCACTGCCATTGAGCCAGTGCCACTGACGGAGCTGAAATTGACAGGCCCCGAGCCACCGGAGCTGGCTGGGGGACACACCGAGTTTGGTGTGTGTCACTTCCTATCCTCGTCAGGGACTCATCCAAAGCTGCCACACCAACACAAACTGCATTATAGGATGGGTGGGTAGTAGCAGAGCGGGTTGACATATGCTTGACATGCACCTTTGTGCATTTGGGGTGATGAATGGGATGCGTGGCATCACAGACAGTAGATTAATTAAGGCATGAATCACAGATTTACCTGTAGACGATGCCCTCCCTGGCCCTCTGCTCCTTCATTGCTGCTCCTTAGGAAGTTCCTGGCTGAGCAAATGGCACGCCACTTCGTCAGAGCGGCTCAGTGACATTCTGCTATAGTAGACCTGCAGGCTCCTCTACTAGCCACCATTTGTGTGTCTGTGTGTATGCGCTCAAAAAGAAGGTATAACCCTATAACTTTAGTACATATAAGTTATGTCCGTACATGCCCAAGCTGGATGTCAGCAAAGAGGACCTCAAGTAAAATTTGCTATTACTTTTAATTTAATGCCTTTAAATTAAATCAAATGAAACCAAATGCTGCTACCCATTTGAATACTAGATTTACAAAGGTCTGAATAATGAATAATATTTTTATGTTAAATAATTATGAGGTTTTAAGTGTGCGCCTCTGATGACAACACAAGTGCTTTAAAAATTTAACAACAGTCATAGATGTGCCTTATTTTTCAATGAGCTTTGCCATAATGCACTGTGTAACTGTTGTTTGTTTTTTGTTTGTTTGTTTTATTCAAATTAAGTTTTTAAATACAAGTTAGACAGCTCTAGGAATATCACAAAAACATGAATACCGTTCTTGTTTTATGTAAATGTTCAATGGTGAATTACTACACAACAATTACTACACCTTTGTTAACCTTTGTAATAAACAAAATAATATTGCAAAATTTCAGTGTTAGGAAGGAAAATATATAAAGTACTTTCATTCTACATAATCTTTGAGCTCTGTATTATATTGGTGGCACAGAACAAGTCACCTCCCCAAAGGGCACACTGGTGTGTGACTCACTGTCAAAAGAACCCATCAACCCGCCACTACATATCAGCCCACAGCCTGATGACTGATTGGCATGAGCTAATGCAAATTTACAAGAAGGCAGAGGGAGAAAAAAAGGACTTGTCTACATGAATGACAACTGGCCACTGATAGCAGAGCAGCAACCAGGATAGGGTGAGATTTAGATTTACGTAGCTGCCCCCCCTTGGCCCCCCAAATCCCCCCCCCCCCCTCTATTTCTCTCCTTCTGTCTGACATACAAACTCTTTCCCTCCTGCACCTAAAGACGTTTGGCAACACACCACTGTCTCTCTTGATCCAGAGAAGTGGAAGGGGGAAAGTGGCCCTTAATTTCGGGCCGGTTTTAGATGAGTAACATTTGTCATTCGGGGTTGTGCTGTAGTAATTAGCTTGTCAGCAGGCACCAGGCTGAGCTGGCTCTTTCTGTTGAGAAAGATGGACAGACTGACACAGTAGCTGGCAGCCAGTCGATAATGTGGCAATTAATGTCATAAATAATTTCATTGCCAATTATATCAAAATGGACCCTGTTCTTTCACAGGACCTAGTACTCCCTTATCATTTCTTCCGATAAGGGGAACAACCTGTGTTCATCCCCCCTATAATTATGGGGCTTTTTATATGGAAATACAACATAGCCTAAAGTAGAAAGAGGGGGACATGGACAATAAATGTAACAAGCTAATGAATCTATTTTGTGCCCTTTACCATAGATCTTTCAGTAGGTCATATAGCAAGGCCACGAACCATTTCAAATGTCATTGGCCTGTACAAAAGGAAAAAAAAAACATTATTTGAAATTGCAATTATGTGAGAGAGATCGATTGGAGTTGATATTCTAAAGGTTGCAAAAGCTTAACCAACAGTGAGAATATTGATCCTAAAGCACCATCACTTGGTGGGAAAAATTATATCCATGCGGTTTTCAAGATGCAGGTCAATCAATCGCGCCAGGTGAGAATATGTGATGAGCTGGAATCAACAAGGGTTCACTGAATAGTAAATGTGCTGTATATTGAAGGGAAATAAAAAGAGTATTGTGGGAATTTGCTTTGAAATGCTTATTATCCACCGTCTAGGCCTGTTTTCTCTGGCTCATTTGTCTCGACAAGTGACTCAGTCACAGTGAATGGTCCCCATCAGCCTGACACTAAACTCTTCTTGTGAAATGTATGAGCAAATAAAGTGAGCTCAGCACATGTAAAGCCCTCCTAATGCATTGTAAAACAGCCTTAAACACATCAGATGTATCATCCGGAAGGTCGTTCTGATGGTAATATATGGTCTGTGCTGAGAAGTCTCAAGGTCGTGTCAAATTCGCCTACATAATGCATGATTTCCTGTTACTCTTACAGACTCCAATCATGCCTTGCAAACCTTGAGATGAAAATTTTACTAAGTAAATCAGCCACCTTGCTGGCATTTCTATTACCCCTCTGTGTGCACTGACAGAGAAGATGAATGATGCTAAATAATAATACACAGTAACAAATCATATTTACTACTCACAGAGAGAAAAGCTGCAGTGGATGTGAAACGGTTTCTGTTGTTCTTTCATCTCGCATTTTACTTCAGTTTTTGTTTGGTGTGTGTGCGTGTGCGAGCGCATGTGTGTAAATGTCTTCTTTGTACTTTATGGAGATGAGTGTGTCACTCCTCCACTTGTCACTGTCCTCTTGTTAGATTGTGTGCGTAATTATTGTGTCATTTATTGCACGAGAATTGCTTGCTTTGAATAAAGCAGTTAAATGACCCTGTTAGCATAATTAATTTAACCATCCTGAGGGGTTTGCAAAGTCGCAGGCTCATGAATATTAATTATTGTCAGTGTCACTGCTAAATATTGTATGACAACAGTGCAACATGTTTTTATTTTTTGTTTGTTCTCTTGTGAAAAATTGTTTGATGCAGGTTTTGGGGGAAATTTTCCCTCTTTGTTCCTTATTTACAGTTGTTTTCTCTAATTTTTCTTTTAACAATAGCACATTTGCATAAAAGAAATGCAAAACTTCCCAATGGCTGCATTTTAACAGATGAATTTTAAAACGCATACTTCAGCTTCAGCTACATCGTTAAATCAACAGCCACATTCACTTGGCAGAGAACGTACAGTAATTACACAGAACACTATGGCAGAGGGCATGTAATGTTTGCATTTTTATGTTTGCACCCCAAGGCCCTACAGCTCTACTTAACCTGACACAAAGCATCAGCCATTGATTTTACATGCTTGACTTGAACAATCAAACATTTCAAAGGAAATTCCTGGAAATATTGGCATTTACTTCTTTTCTCTACCGCCTCCTGAGGGTGGAGAGGTTCATTGTGCTTGTGTGTTTGTGTTTATCTGACAACTGGCCATGAACAAGAACCAGAAAAGCCCCTCAGGAGAGACCCGATGATTTTTTTTTCCCGTGGTGTTCCACAAGACTCCATTGAGGCAAAAGAGAGTAGTTGAACGTTGTATTGTACATTGAGCTAAGTGATGTCCACCTTTGATAACACTCTTTGTTTAGCTGGTTCCTACAGTACAAATGACTCTCATACTGGATCAACATGAGAAACTAGGCGGTTACACATTCCCCACATCGAAATGGAAAAGAGGACTGTGTAATCTGAGGGAGGGGTGTGTTTGTGTAGTGTGTCAGATCCAGTTGTGTTTCCTGCAGTGCTCTGATCGTATCTCTGTGGTCTTTTGGAGAGTGGACTCTCAAATGGTGTGACTTGGCTCGAGACAGTGACAAGCAGAAGCTAATGTCTGTGATCCACGATGAGGAAAAAGTGAGGGAGATCTGCTCTGAGGCCATCTTTAGAAACACAGAGAAAGCCAGCCCAACTCTCTGAGTTATGGCTTATCACACACGATTCCTTGAATCATGAATGCTCTTGAAGGTTAGCAGCTATTTATTACAGACCATCTTTCTTTTGTGAAAGTAACTTTCATGGTCAGTCATAGCGCATTCTTTATTAGATTCAGTTTTCCTCTCTCCTCAGATTCACTTTAAATGAAGCTCATTCAATTTCATTTGTCTTTTGTACTATAGGAACTTGGCAAATTGCAACGTGTTAACTGATGAAAAGCCTGCAATTATCACTGGGCGAATTTTTTAAAATGCTGCCAGTTTCATAAATAAAATAATACATTTACTATGTTTAACAGAATTCTAATTACATTGTTTAAATCAACTATAAAGGTCAAACACACAGTTTTGGTTGTAAAATGATACATTTGTCAAATACATTAAGAATAAAATCAGTCAGACATAAGTAGCAGCCAATTTACTACCTGCTGTATATTATTTACTTCACCATTTTTGTTTAGCGTGTTAGCATTTTGATGTTTGTGGATGAGCACTAACCATAAAGCACTGACAATCGATGAGAATACACCTCTTGTGCTCTAATTCAACCACATTAAAGGGGTTCTAAACATGACCCACCTTTGTAAAGACCTGCTACTGCTAGTAACTGGGGTTCAAGTCCAAACTTGAGACCATTTCAAAACCTTTATTTTGTTCCTTTGCAGCGATTACAGGCAAACTTGCCTTTATGTGTTGGGCCATTGTCTTGCAGAAAACACTGATGCTCTTGAGCTTAAGACCAATGACCAGACATCCATCCAAATTTCCTGGTAGAGAGATTACTTCATATTTCCCTCAGTTATGGCAAGCTGTCCAGGATGTGAAGCAAAGCATTCCCACAACATCACACCACCACCACCACAATTATTATGGAAGGCCAGATGTAACTGGACACTTGTCCTCCAACTTTTCTGCTTTTGACTCAACGTCTAATAACACTGTCCCAAAAGTTCGGAGTGTCATCAATGTGTGTTCAAAGAAACAACAAAAAGAAAAGTAATAGATTTTATGTTCTTCTGAGTTGTGATTTTGTCTTGCCTCTCATGGATTTTTGCCCCGTGTCTTTGTGACAACAAAGCCATGAACACTGAGGATGACGTCCTCAGCACACGTGTTCATAATTTAGTTTTGTAACCCATCCCAGACTGATGTGTTTTCGTCATCTCTCCTTAAATCGTTTTAGATCCTGCCACAGTGTGCTTTAAAAAAACACAGGTCCCACTGGAGTGTTCTTTGCTAAATGTAATAATTTAATGGATCGATTTATTTCTACAGCTTTCGGTTGTTTCATCTTTAATTTTCTCTGAAGAGATTAAGCCATTTAGTAAGATGATAAAAAAGACATTTGAGGGTGGGGGGCACTGCAGAGTCTCTGTTTGGGTAAAAAAGTTAATCGAGTTTTTATCTAGACAGTAATTTCTCTTCTGGAAGTTAAGTATCACTACAGTTGAAGCAGAGTTGTTCTCACAACAAACTATCCAAATCATTCAGCATTTGAAATATGAATATGGTGATTTAATGCCAATAGCACAAAATATTGATCTATTCACTAGAGTTGGTTTGAATGTCCCTGAGCTAAAGGTTTATTGGTTGTTATTCTTCTTGTCTTCTATGTGTGGGTAAAGTTTAGCCCTGAACCTTCGCATTTGAGTATTAGCAAGTTGTTTTTTTTCCCTTTCTCAGACAGGCTGATAGGCCTAACCTTGTCTGTCTTTCCAAACATATTGATTGGCCTGTGAGAAGAGAGAGGCTATGAGACTGAGTGCAGAGGCCAAACTTGTAATTCACTTCCTACTAATAGCATCCCATTATTTTACAAAGGGGAAAAAAAGTTTTACACTTTTTTACTTTTGAAGATGTTATTCTACATGAGTTTTTCGGTTTTGACCCAATAATGAAAAAAAACAAAACAAAACGTGTCCATGTATTTTTTATAATATGTGATGATTTCCAATATATCAGCTCAGTTGCTTGATATGAGAACATATTCTTGATTTCATGATAAACCACAGCCATCTACAAATTGAGCTGACTGCTACTGTGTGCGTGTTCAGGGAGGAAGATTCATCAACTTTTTAGAGGAGAGAACATTAAACACAAATTACGAATGGCAGTGGCAGGCAGGAAAAAAGAGAAAAGCCAACCTCTGTCCCTTTGTTGTTCTCCTTTAATTCTGTTAATCGCCCCCAGGTAAAGATTAGCTGCTCTTGCCAATTTAATTCAGCCTCAAATGATGCTGCTACAAGGTCACTTTTTCTTTCCTTCCTCTCTCTCTTTATTCACCCATCCTTGCCCCCTCCCATCTCACCTCCCTCTCTTCTTCATTTCTCTTTCCCTGAGCAGGATTGAGTTCTCATGTAGTTCTAATAGGCAGCACAGGGAATCATTAGTCCACCTCGGCTCCCTGACTGATGGGTATTTCACTCCAATCATCTGAGTACTGTGCGTGTGTTTGTGTAGGTGT
Source organism: Channa argus (assembly GCF_033026475.1). NCBI lineage: Eukaryota > Metazoa > Chordata > Actinopteri > Anabantiformes > Channidae > Channa > Channa argus. Next base: position 38,843,903 of record NC_090197.1, read on the forward strand.
GTGTGTGTGTGTGTGTGCTGAGAGAAAGAGCAGGACTACTCCACCCTCCAACACACACTCACATATCCTCTGCCACACACACCCCCATTCCCCCACCCACCACTGCATTGTGCGCCTGCTGCTATTGACAGAGTGCCAGAGCTGAGGGGAGATGTCTTAATCAACTTGGACACAATAGGCATTGATTTGACAAGCTGCTGTAATGACCTTCTTGTTTTCGTAAAGGATCACTGTTTATTTGGGCCACAACCGATGTGCTGAGCATGCCTCATCGTCATGGAAACTATTATCACAGCTGAATTAGGATGGGGCTTAGTCTTTGAATCTCTCTATTTTCCTATCTGTCTCTGTCACACACACAAACACACACTCTCTTTTGCGGCCACACAAATTGACGATATGTTTAAGGTGATTCAGTGTAGCAAGGTGCGTATGTGTGTGTTCATGCAGGGGTCAAAAAAAGAAGCTATAATTGGTGTCAACATCTTTCACATCAGTATTATTGAAGTCACTACATGCTGGATGGCTTGACTGAATAGGCTCAATAGTCCCAACACAGCTGTTTCATTCATCTGCCTTCCCAGCTCTTTTAAAAAAATATTTTTATACACTTTACCTGATTGATTTATAAAATGCCCCATAATGACATCTCAATAGCTCTATGGGGATGCAAAAAATGGTATACTTTAAATCTGATTGTGATGAGCCCTCTTGGAATCAAATCACCAGTTTTAAAAGATTCTACTCATGGATCTCATGTCAGGCTTAACATTATAGATTAAGATACTATTTCCTGTATGAATTTTGATCCTCTATCAGTCAGTGAATGTTAAAATATGAAGAGAAAAATTACCTTTTTTTGTGTTTAGACACTAACACTTAAATGCTGCTGATCCCCTGATGTATGGCCATAGGTTCGCCCGGCTGCCTTAAGAAAGAGACACTCAGCTCAGTCGATTTGCAGGGATCTCAGGTTCAGGGTGCTGTCAGCTTCTGTCAGGGCAATCAGCAACACTCAGCCTCCCCTAAATAGCCTGCACAGCAGACGGTAAATATTATTGGCATCCTGACACCCTCTTGCTGCGACCAAGTGTGTAAAATTGTTAATAAGGAACATGATGGGGCTACTGCATGCCATCCTGAGATGGAAAAGCTTGCTCCTGTTGGCAATTATCCAAATAACAGAATGATGCGTCTGAGGACAGGTGATCTAAGTCCTCAGCGGCATAGTGGAGAGGTTTGTTTTGGTAGTGAGGAAAAGTCAGAGAGGTCACACGGCAAACAATGTCCTTATGCTTTTACCCGTCTGTACAACGCCTTATAAAATGTCAATGGAGATCCTTGTATCCACTGTTTGGAAAAATTGCTAAAGACATTGTCCATAGATGAGGCACTTTAACACTTGAGGGCTTTTCTACATTATGTATGATAGTCATCTTAATACTAAACAAAGTAAAGGTTGCTGGTGTGTCAGCTTTAAGTGCGACTGTGAACGAGTTGCTTGTTTACTGAAATCCACTGTTATTAGTTATTTCTACGCCTCCCTCCTAAACTCTCATTGTGACACTTCGATAAGGCAAACAATATTCTTCCTCTTGCATAGTGCAGGTAAGTCATTATTTTTAAAGGCATAGTATCTCCAAGTCACAGAAGGACACATTGATAGCAGAATAAAGTACACAATCGTAAACATTTATGCCAGTATTTCTCACTGTATGATTACGTTTTTATGGTTCATATTCTGATAGGGCTTGTTTTTGCTGCCACTGCCAGAGCAATGAGACAGGCCCAGAGGTGGCATTCTCCTTTGCTTTATGGAGGGAGAGATGCCTAGTGGAGAGTCCTGCTTAGTTTCGTTCGGTAAACACACTGCCAAGCTAAATGGCTGATCAATCAATTTCAGTGGGATCGATCTGCATCAGTTCTGCCTGCATGCACACACCCCGAGCCACTTTATTGTAAATCAATCATTTTGAAAACATCTCACAGAGGGGCCCGTCCTCACTAACAAGCCATCAATTCTAGCTGCCTGTGTAGCACCCTTATCAGGCCACAAATCAACAGCCACACAAACATCTGCTCCATTTCCATCGCTTTCCCCCTCTGCCTTGGTGTGTCTCTTACCCCATCTCTGTCCCTGCCGCTTGTCGTGTTTTGATGGTGTGTCTGGCAACGAGAGGCTGCAAGTCTTCACCACACCACTTAAGATAACCCAAGGGTAATAGTGTTTGCACATTTGAGAGAGAAATGAGGACAAATGCCAGGGTGGGTCATACATTCTCCTTCTGACCGGCTGTTTGACGTTGGAGTGTGAAATTGCACACTTCAGCTGAGGAGCAGGGAGGAGGAGCGGGCATGGCCCAGAGACTCACGAGATGTCCACTGATTTCTAGCTATGAGAAAGAAGTGGGTGGTTGTCTGAGAAGTCAGCCTGCCTCATCATAACACCTCCGAATTGGTGCTGCTCATGATTGAAGGATTCTCGTGAGATATCTCAGTACCCTTGACACGGGCGACTCAGTGTTTAGTGCAGTGTATCTAGACGTTGATTATTTTCTGTTGGAAAATTGCTGCATTACTTAAAGGTTAAAAAAACCTTTAGCTTTGTCCCTATTTGTGGGCATGGTTATCAGCATTCAGGATTAGACATGTTAAAGCTCCAACATGGAAAAAGGGGATTACTTTCTCAATATATCGTCTGCCCCTAGAATAACTGTATCTACAAACCCAATCCACATTAAAAAATGCTACACATACTGATGTGATGCACAAACTTTAGCAACGCTGACATGACAGCACAGCGAGATACCTGTTATGATGTCCTTCGCTCATCTACTGTCACCGCCTTGGTAGAGATAGACGAGCCAGTATGGACAGAATGTGATTCGAATGCTATTCCCACCCATCACTGTGAATCCTCTTTGATTGACAGAAGTGATGGAGCAGCTAATAGCATGTCAGTAAACGTAAATCAAGACTAATACCAGGCTCAATAGGTAAGCGGTGTGGCAATGCAGCATGGACCTTGGGGTCACGGACCTCTCTGCTCTCTGCTGGAGGGAGATTGGTAAAATACAATAAACATTCATCTAAGGTTTCTCCTAGTGATAGTCAAGGTCAGGCACTACAGGTCCATGGCGTTTTGCACTACTTGTGTGTTGTATACACACTGTAGAGTGGTGACATGCAAAATGCACAGACTGTTAACAAGACATTTATAGATCCTTTAATTGCCCTGCAAACATTTTTTACGTCAGCTCCTCACTTGTGAAAGGCACAATTTTGTGTCAAATTTGGACATTTAGAATTTGAATTAAGATATTTCTGCCCAATTCACTGGTTTGAAGTAATGCTGGTCAAAAATTAACTTATCATATTGCACGTCTCCCGGTTTCTTCGCCTAGCGTTTAGTCTGATTGTCAAGTCATTGCTCATACAAAGCCGAATATGTCAGTGATTTTTAACAAGTCCACAACCCATGACAGCTTTACTTAAATCCAAATTCTGTCTTCAATGCGGTTTCACCTCCAATGCATTTCTCTCAGGAGAAACACCCTGTGGCTGGTCTCACAATAAAACTTCACACCCCCATCTCCCTCTATCTCCCCATACCAACTTGAACATTTTATACAGAGGACGAGAAAAAAATGACCACGGCTCTGAGATTTCCTCTTGAGGCAACTTAAAGGCAAAGCATGTGATAAAAGATTACACTCCTTATGGCTGCTTCACAATAGGGGCCAACATGGTGTTTAGAAAATTAATGATTTTATTGTGAAGGAGGAAAACAAGAAATTAGTGGTGAACAGTGTTGGCGTTACTGAAATAATATTACTTTTTCCATTAACCAATAGTCTAAAGGGTACAAATACAATTAGAGTAATAATATTCAGGTTACTGCCTTCAAAGTAGGTCTTTAGTGGCTAATTGGTTAGAAAATGTAATTTTAAATGCCGTCACCAGCTACAAAAAGCAACAAAGAACTAAAGAAGCTTGTGGCTGCATATTTGGTGGATGAAATGTTGCTTCACTATTGAATCTAAATCTTTTTATACCATAATTTTTAACAAAGCAAGGAGCAACAACTAATATTTTACAATTTTTCAGTAATGAGCCGAACACCGGTGGTTAACATCAGCACTTTACTAACAAAGTTGCTGCACCTTAAACTGAAGTGACAGAAGGGTTTTAATGCAGCCAAAACACTCGATAAACTGCACAGAACCAGCAAACTAACCCCTGAGCTTTGAGGGAGTTTAGTTCAATGCACAACAAGGTACCGGACACTGGATTTCATAGATAGAGGAGAAGGGGTAAAAATCAGCAGGCACAAAATAAAACCCAGTTTGACTGTGCTATTTTTTGCAGGTCAGCTACAACAGTCAATGACTGATACGTCAGGTCCTGTAAAAAGTTATTATTGTAGTGATGCTAGTGTGGTGCCTCGTATCTGTTCTAATGTACAACCGGCACAGCATGCAAAAAAGAAATAAATTACAAGTGCTTATTCACAGTCAATTTGCTACTTTGTAACATCAACACCATATATCTGCTGTTTCCTTCAGTCCCGTTCATTTGCTTATTTGCTGTCAGTCTTCTGTCAACCTAACTTTAAAATGGGTTTGCATTTTTAGAATACATGTAGACTCATAATGAAGTTTTAAGTAAAAATATATTGGATTTACTTTTCAAAAGCTATATTATGTGTGTTAGTCATCTGTGCCATATACCTCCAAATGATTAAAAACACATCAAGCAGGCTTATCACGCCACTGAGTGACATGTTTCTTCATTCCAAAATGTGCAGTGGAGAATTAAAAAAAAATGCTCATATTTCACCAATGGGTCTGGCTGATGTGTTTTTAATAGTTTTGGGGAACAATGGAACAGCACAGACAAATGAATCCAGGTTGCAGACTGACAGATATCCACCCCCCCCCCCCCCCCCCCACTCCGAGTAAAGGTAACTTATTGTTCGTTTTAGTGTCTGTACAATTTAGAACGTGCCTTAAAGCATCCATTAATATATGTATAGTATTCCTTTCTTAAATGGTAGCATAAAAGCACAAGTAAAGGACCCCCTCGAATTTGTTCTTAATGTCAGTACAGTGAAGGTAAGGTTATTAAAGGGAGTACAAGAAAAAAAGATCTTCAAGGTTTAGAACACAAATACATCCATTTTAATTTGAGAAAATACAAAAAGAAACCATGTACAATCTATGTACAAACTTTTTGTACAAGACAGTATATTTTTCAGTAGATTATATTTGACAGAGTCAGGTAGATCAACTCAGCACCATCAAATAATCCATTTATCTGTTACACCTAGAGCACATCCAAACTAATTAGACTGCTATGTCAAATTTCTCTTTGATGCAATGAGGATGTGCTGACAAATCCTATCTGTGATACACAAGAGCAATGTCCTGAATTTTTGCTGAACTGAGAGGCAGCCAAAAAATTAACAAATTGCAATGTTTCTTAAAAAAAAACAAACATGAAAATTGCATTTAGCAATTTTAAAGTATTAAGACTTGTGACCCACCTCCCATTCCCATAAGTATTTTATATTCTATTATATCTATTACAATTCCCAGCAATTGAGTTATTGTATCCATCCTTTAAAGCAAAAAATAGATTAACAAAATAATGCATCGTAGTCTTTGATTTGTTCAGTGGACAAACAACACATCTGATGTTACAGGCATGAGCCTCTACATGCATCTTTCAGTCATCCATATACTACATGGGGGCTGATAAACCCCCGTAGTCCTTCAGGCCTCCTGAATGCCACTTGTCGTTATAGTGGGACTTAGTATGGGTCCTCCTCTTGACCTCCTGCACTGCCTGGCACTATACTGACACGGAGGCTTAGATGGCTTGGATGTTCTCCATGTCAGTACAAGACACCGTTCTCACAGTGGAAAACAGTTGGACTCCGCTCCCTTCCCTGAATGACTGAAGGATGCTTGCTTAACTAAACTCCTCATGGCACTTCAAAAACACTCTAAAAGTTTAGAGGTGTACAATGCAAAGACCCAAAACATCTAACAGAGACAAATGAAAAGGTGTAGGGAGGAGACACATCTCAGTCCGGTATGGTGAAAAATGCCAGTCTCAATGAGCTGCACATCGAGGGTTTAGGTAGAAAAAGCACAGTAATTAAGTGTGATGAAAACTAATGGTGCATTACTTTGTGAGTTTATGTTAATGCCAGTTTGCAGCATGTGCCATTTTAGTTCTGAGCAGTCCTATGTTTAAGTAACTCAAAAAAAAAAAAAAGGAAACCCTGTAAACAAATAAGCAGTTGTGACAGATAATGACAGGCTGAGAAAATGGAATGTAAACCCTGTAACACCATAAAGTAAAAACACAGGAACATTAAGGATGATGACTCTTTTCATAGCCTTTGCTGAATTGGTACTACCTTCCATCTTTGTGATGGCTGATAAACCAGATCAAATTCTGTCAGACTTACATACAGTACTTGAAGAGTTTTCACTTTCATTTTTAAGATTCCTATTAGTCTTTTTTTTTCCAACATAACAATCAGTTTGTCGATTCTATATATCAGTCATTGTCATTATCAAATATTATTAGTTCCTTATTGATCAGGCTAGCAAGTATGCCATTAACAACCCAATTATTACATACATTTTACTCACATATTTTCTGAAAAGAATTCTATTTGCTACAAAGTGTGACAACGGTGTAATCACATTTCATAAGTTCACTCCAGGACAATGTGTATGAGGCTTCAGTATAGATGTACCACACCCAATAGACGGACATTGAATCTCAGATCATTTTGTTTGAGAAAGAAATCTCTATATAATGTGGAGTTGAAGTTACACAAACATATTTAGCACAATATTATTTTCCTTTCCATTTGAAACTTTTAAAAAGAATTTATCTTGTACAGACTTTAAAGCAGAATCACTGCAACGAACAAACAGGGCCTTCCTGTCATATTTGAAACCATATTTTGTGGAAAACACGAGCACAACGTGCTGCAGTGTAACCACTGTCCTTCCACACGAGGGACCTAATTTAGGTCAAATACATCTTATGAAGGTCATTCAGTTATGACCTGCACAGAGAGAGAGTGACTGTGATCCTCTCATTATCATTTCCACCACTCTGATCTGCTCAATTCAACATTTACGACCCAACACTATAATTCCTTCACACCTGTCTGTCCGCCTTCATGTCTGTAGCAAGGGAGGCTTAGTAGCTGAGACATTATTTAGTAGACACAGATCATCTATGCAACCAAAAGGGGCTTTCATTCATTTCTACAAACACCCAACAAAGCTGAGCTGCCAGGCTGAAGTTGGTTTCACAATGCTAGCTAGTCAAAGCTTTATCAGCTCCAGATCAATGTCACGTGTTAAACAGGGGAAAAGGGTAAAAAAAACGTTTTGCTTTAATACGATGAAAATGGTGCTATACTATAATGCAAAATTCTTTGAATTGTGGTTGTACTTAAAGATATTCATAGAGTTTATTTTTATCTACTAGTATAGTAGCGTAGTATACTAGTATAGAACTTTTCATAAGTCTAGAAAAATAAGTACAAATTGATGTGTGTATGGATACAAAATAATTATGTTTAAATGTATAAATCCAACTACATATTTGTATGACGTTTACGTATTATGAGTACAAGGCTACCACCTCAATTGTCCGTCATTATCACAGCTGGATTTGGATCATTATCTAAACATGTGCAAAATACACTGGCATGCTGCACACAGACTAGCATAAAGAACACAGGTTCCTCTTCAGTGTCCCTATTAGCAGTCTGTGGCATTGTTGCATTTTCACCCAACTATGCTTGAGCATTTCCCCATGTTAGAGGACCCAACACAGCAGCTTAAGTCCTGAGACTTTTGAGGCGTGTGACATCTGGATTGGCAACAGAGAACATCCAAGCTCTTTACTGCCTCTGTGCCAACCCGGTGCCAGGCAGTTGCTCCGATCAAAGGAGGACCCATTGATGCCCACTTTTACGCAATATGTGGCATTTCTTTCCTCAGACATTAACTTTTTGTAACAGACAAAACATTCAGAAAATACACCACTCTTCTTTCTGATCCCAATTCTGCCGCAAATGTCACAGTGAAGCTTTGACCATGGGCATGCAGCTGCTGTTCGTGTTAGTTTTGCTCAATCTTAGTTGGGATTTGGTTTAGTTTTCTTAATGCAACTGGATATCTCTGTTAGTAGATCCAAACCTTTTAAATGTGTATCTTTTTTTTTTTTTTTTTTTTTTAAACCATTAGCTTCATTTTCAGAGTTAAGGTCCCACATGTTGTTCCTTCAAAAGTTCACAATCACATACAAGCCACTGGGGGGATAACGGCACCAATCAGTGCAACATGAGGACTGTGATTGGCTGCAATGCGCACACACAAAGTGTACATAAATGCTTCTGAAACACATGAAGGACAGGGCAGGCGTTTTTTCATCCTTCTTATGTATTCAGGTTGATCGACCGCACTGTTTCTGTAATAAAGGGGGCTCAGGCACATATCATGCTGTACGAGCTTGAAAAAAGAGTCACAGGCTTTTTGATCTGACGTATCAGCAGGAGACATGTAGGTACAGGATTCTCTTTCAGCCAGCGAACTCCAGCACTGCACCATTCTCTAAGTTTTTAAACTGCTGCTTTGCGAGTTGGTTTTCTGCTGCATGACTGGAATGCTCTCACTCAACATGAAGAGTCAATAGTGGAGTAGCAAACCTATGAGACGATGTATAACAACTTAAGAACAGAATTAGTATGCCTCCGAAGCCAAGCAACCCTTCCTTCTTTCACTCATCCCCTCCACTTCCTCAGTGATATTGTACTGGGGTTGGGGGCGGGGGCATCTGACGGTTGTTCTGTCAAAAGAAACTAGTTCAGTTTTAGTGCAAATAGAACAGAAGCGAACAGGAGATATGGAGATGATGAACCCAGCTGTTTTGAAGTGACACATCTCTGCGGATCTTTGGGAGATGATATGATCACTTTATCGCCGCAACCCTCATCCTCCAGTAACCATATACCTTAGCCACGGAATCTGGCCACATGAAGAGGTGAACTATTGCAAAGAATTACAGGAAGTACTGTTTTGTCAACTCTTAAAATAATTCCAAAAAGTGCTAGGGGGAAGGGCTGTACAATCCTTATTTGATTGTCACTATGTACATATCTATGGATACATTAATAAATAAAACAGTGTCCAAGAGCATGGAAGTAACATTAAAGGTATACACATAAGAGGTCCATTCCAGTTTGGGTTCTTGTCCAACCCTTGATTACAAGAATGAGTGAAGGGAAATGTGTCAGTCTTCAACACCCCTGTTTTCATCCTCATCATCTCTCCTCCACTGGCGATTTCTTCCCAACTCTTTTGAAAGAGTGCAGATGTCTGATGAGTCACCAAGAAAACTTGGTGTTCAGCATTCATCTTCGACTTCTCTGATTGGTGGAATCAGACTACTGGTGGATTTGTATTGGTTGACTTGGTTGGCCATGTGAGTGCTCATGGGCTTGATCTGAATGTTCCGTGGGTAGGCATTTTCTGGTTCATCTGTAAACCATTTCTTTTCTGAAGAGGACAGAGTGAGAGAGGAAGAGGGAAAAGGCAGAGTTAGTTTGCAAAAGTATGCAACATAGGATTATTTACAACCATACTGCCTCAGTTTAAGTGATAGTTTTGCACGCCATTTATATTTTACATTCTAGTGTAACCGGACGGCTTCACACAAATAACATTATTTTTCCTGCTATCTAGCCACAAAATTTTAATCACAGGTTTTGAACTATTCATTTGTGTTTTAAAATGCACCCCAATACAATGACGAATGGCATTTAGTTTGTGGTCTGCACAGCAGTTAGAATTACATCTAAACAAACAGCGTGACCAGATATACTGTGGTGTTTTTCATCGTTCTGCAAAGTCAATCCAAAGATGCAAGTAGACGCAATCCAAAGATGCTAGTTGATTGTAGTTGTTAGTTTGCAGTACAATTTGGGGAACAAACACATCTGCTGCACAAGTTTGAACTTGAGCAAACATTTCTCTTTGGCACACAATGTATAATTTGTCCACATGGCTAAACATACCTTAACATCTATTTTAATGCTGTGAGCACCACAGATGAAATTCCATTCACTCCCCAAAATAAATACCTACAAATCTGTTCAAGAAAAATTATAATGACTGCTAATTTGGGTGAGCTCACTTTTTAAACTTATGAATTACACATTACACTGCTGTTTAACCTAAACAGTCACATTACATATTGAGCTTGACTCCCATGTTGACAGATTTGATTTGAAAGATTTGAATATATCAATTTGGAGAGGATATCTTCATGTTTAAGTAGGATGTGAGAGACCTGTTTTTGTGGAAAGCGAATGGTGTGTGCCACCTGTCAGAAGTTTGTAAACTCTCTTGCAGCACTTCACAAGCGTCTGCAGTGCCATTCAAAATGTCATTTCCTTTTGGGTGAAGTTGTAATATCAAATTTTAAGTTTGCTATATAGAGCGAGCGTGTGTGTGCGTGCGTGCGTGTGCATGCCTTGAATGTGTGTTCATGTGTACATGCAGGCTTGCATGTGTGATTGATTTGTGTGGGCTTGTGTGTGTGCGTGTGTCAGCAAGCTTAAGGCTGCAGGGCCGTGTGTTGCAGCACAGGCATTTGATGTGTAGAATTGTGCCTGAGGTGAAGCAAGATGTCTGCCATCTCTCTCCAGAGTCTGCTGTTGATACGGTGAACTTAGTGATGTCGCCTCAAACCACCATATCAGGTGCATAGGGTTACAAGAAGGAAACTTACAGACTCATATCCCTCTTCAATTTAGACTTTAAATTAGTCACACCTCCCACTTTCCTGGTGTGACCGATGGCACAGGGCTGGACATACTTCCTAAAAGTTCTGTGAAGAAGTAAGCAATTTGGCTGCATCAGGGGGATTTGAATCAGCCTGACCTACATGTGAGCTATGATCTACAGTAGCTCTGTACAATTAAACATCACATTGTTACTGTGTGATTTTGGTGAAATGATTACCTACTGTACCCAATGGCAGCATAAACAACATCTAGAAGTCTGCTAAAGTCATCTGATAGCAGTCAATAGAAGGGAAGATGTGCAAACACACAGACCTCTCACACAATGCAATACATCTCAGGTTCAAATAAATAATGAAAAGGCATGATGCATGATGGAAAGAAACAATATGAAAAGGGATTTGTCTGGAGGAAAAAAACTCCTTAACTAAATAACTGAAGTAAAGGCAAAAAGAAAAAGGGTTTAATCTCAACCTCATGCGATGTAAAAATGGTCCTAATCATGGCAGGAAGGAGGCAGGAGCAGCAGCAGACATTTTGCTTTCCAGGTGAAAGCAAAACTTAAACTGAGGCATGGTTTTCTTAATATCTGAAGAACAGAGTAAATCAAACAAACTCCCCTCATCATAACAATATCCCCAGAGGACATAGTTATAATCAGAACCCCAGGTAAAGGTTGCTAAGTCATGCAGAATCGTTAACTTGCGTACCTTGGCCCATTCTATTCATCCTTGTTGCACTTCAGAAAGAGAAGTAAGTAATCTACTGTAAGTTAGTAGTATTTACAGTCAATACACATCTGACAAATAACTACCAGTCCAACTAATGCTAACATATATTACTGCAGTATTGAACCTTCAGTCTGTATCATACATCTTAATTTTAAGATGTATTAGGGATCATATACCATTTAAAAGTCCTTGTAACAAATCTGCATGCTTTTAAAAATATGTCACAATTTTAAAATTCAGCCACTCTATTCCCCTAAATGGAAATGGAATCATATATCTTTTCATATATTGGTATATATTTTAGATATTATATAATATATTTACCAAAATTGAAATAATCATAGAACTACAGAATAAACAGAACATGAAATAAAAGCCTGCTAAAAAGTGCTAGCAACATGGACATGCAATAAAGCAGTACAGATGTACCATGAAAAAGGAAATATCAACACTGCTAATGATGGATGATCTTACTGTATGAGTAACAGCGTAGTAGTAATGTACTTATACAATTTCAATGTCTTACTATATCAGCTACAGTAAGTTATTCATAGCACAATACATCCATGATCAAGACGTACTGATCATGTGGACAAATATCCACCAAACAACTCTTACGGTACTTACTACACAAGTACTAAGAGTGAGACATGAACTGACTACATATTCAGACGGATACAACAGGTAGACCAAACAACAAACTGAATGTGTGTGGTGTTGTATGATGTGCTTTCATTTGGTTGTAGCTCCGTATGCATGTTTTCCAACCGCAATGGCTGTGCCGTCCAAACAAGTGGTTTCAGTGTTTACAGTGCCACATACTTAATTGGTAAGAAAAGAGTTTGAACAGTCTTTGAGTATAATAAATGAGGCCAGCTTTCCATACAGTGTAGTGATTGCTGTCATGTGAAGTGAAGACCACATGCAAATGATTATGAAGGAAACGCACAAAGCACTGGGCGTGGACACAAAGCACGAACCACACAAACAAACCACAAACACACAAAATACAGTCTTTATCAGTGCGTGTGTCACCACAATCTGCACACAAACACACACAAGTATAAAAACAGGCCTGGTATAAAACGCTAGGCATGCAGGCTAAAACTCAACAGGATGTGTGCGTACACATACTTTTGTTTATCGCGCGACTCCCGGGTCTTACTGCTGCGGTTCTGCCGGCTGGAGTGCGGGATGGAGTGGGCGGAGGAGCTCTTTTTGCTAGAGGAATGGGAGGAGTGGGAAGAATGGGACAAGCTTGTCCGGGACTGGCCTGCATTGTGGTCAAACTGCATGAGGCAGAAGATCAGGTCTGTAGGCACCAGTTCAAACTCGTACGGTGGGTTTGTGATCACGTAGCTGGCCAGAAAACAAGTATCACACAATAAATATAAGTGAAATCAAATAGGATGTATAAAAATATTACATATTAAAATTGTGATTTTATTTACTTAACTAGTAATTTCATCATTAGTAAACTTATGAACACACTTTGCAAAGAAATTTGAAAAAAAATTAATTAAAATAAATTGGCTTAAGAACTACAAATGAGAGAACTTGACTACAATAGACAATATATGAAAAATACTGCATATACAGTAGAAAACTTTTTTTTTTTACAACATTGAATCATGGTCGGTTTATTTTTATGTCTTGGGGTCCTTCCCCACTAGTCCCCTTGTAGCCTGCTCTGGCCAGATTTATGTACATTCCGATAATTTCTTAAAGCTAAAATAACTGTAGTACAGGAGATATTTCATAATTACAAAATGTTTTTGTACCCATCCAGTGACTTCCAGTTTTTTTCAGTAAACTTCATAGAGTTGTCTACATTGTTCTTTTGTCTTTGTGGTGTCGATTTTGGGCAGATTCATCAGTAACTGGATCTTCCAAACACGTGTATTTATACTACGTCACTGCACTCAGGTAATCTCCATTTAATTAAATCTGTGACTTTGGAACCAATTGCCTGCACCAGTGATGATACAGGTGAGTTACATGGAAAGGGGTCAATCTTTATGCAACACTGAAGCCTACTTAGGAAACTCACTCAGTTAACATAAGTAACAAAAGGCAGACATCCTACAGTATTTAAGGAATGGGTTTGGATAAAGACAAATACATTGATTACAAAGAAGTAATCAAATCTTGTTAAATACATATATATATAATATACATATAATATCAAAGGACGATTTGCATCTTACTGTACTGCCTTTAGCCAAATCTCGACTTGGGCTAATTTCCATAAATATAAAAAGTAAACAGAACTTTATAGTTAAATTCAGTTCTATTTATAGTTTTAGTCCTATATTATCTGTTATTTTTTATTTAATACATTACATATTTATTTATTATTTAAATTAACTTTTAAATGTTTTTGAAAGTGTTTCTTACGTGCTCTTTTATGACATTTGTAAAATAGTATAACAGTAGTAATAATAAAATAGACTTTAACTCCATTTGTTTTATTATTTCAAAATATTCATGTTGACCCTGAGTGAAGGCAGATGTTGTACCGTTTTGTACACTGGCTCGGTGTACCAAGGTGGGCATCTCTTAGTCTGTAGATACCAAAACACAGCATGTTGTATGTCTTCAAGGCTTTACAGAATAAATCCCCGTAGCAGCCGCCATCCTGATGAAAAACAGATCAAAGACACTATCAGCGTGCGTTATGTCACCCTGATGATTTGGTTCAGTGGCAGTAAATTTTTGTACGTTAAATTGTAAATTCAGTGTTATGCATTGCTGTGGGTGCTTTGCCTGTAAATAAATACCAACTGTTAGCAATTTCGGACTTTAACAATCAGTATTTTATTCAAATGACACCATAATTCATCCAAGAAAACTAAATAACTCAGGATTGGAAGTTTTCTGTTACCAAAAAAAACCTGTGAAAACAAAATTGGAAACAATAAAACTTGGAATTTACTTGATGGTGTTTATTTTTCTTTTCAAACACAATTCTCTCTCTACCCACTAAGGGCTGCTTTGCGTGATCGCTGTTCTTCACATTGAATTAAGGGCCGAAAGGAGTGGAGGTGGCCAGATGTGTGCTGCTGGGTGGTGCCAAAACGTGTCATCTCCGCTTAAAAATCCACTTACCCCCAAGTCTGCAAATGGCCCGTCGTAGAGGGCTAGCTGGGCGACACGACACCTGTCTCTGTTGGCTAGTGTCTGTGGTGTGCTGTAGCCTCCTCTGAGAGCATTCTCTTCAGCCAACAGACCCTCCAGCTCTGGTGTGGCTCCCCCTGTGACCAGCGTCCGAATCAGTGTGAGGATATTATCATTGAAGTATGTCTGGGGAGATAACAGAGGGGATATCTGTAAGCAGTTGTCAGAGATATAACAGCGTCCGTGTGTGTGTGTCTGTGTGTGTATATTATTTATTTATTTAAATAGACAGGTCATGAGAATTTAAAATGAGAACTGAAGGCTTGGTTCATGAAATTTCTGTTAGCAGCACTGATATCTTGCAATGCAGATAGTTTTGGTTTTATAGAGATTTCTGTATTCCACTCCAATGAAATGCAGGCGATTGGATTTAGATTGTCTACTGCAGAATATTGCTGAATTACTTTTAAAATTTAACAATTCAGCGATGTGTCTTTGCAGAATCAATGTCCCTGTCAGTGTGGATACAAAACAACTTTGATGGCTTTCTACTTTAAATTTAAGAAAATGTCACTTTTTTGATGTGTGTGTGTGTGTGTGTGTGTGTGTGTGTGTGTGTGTTTGTGTGTGTGTGTGTGAGAGAGAGAGAGAGAGAGAGAGAGAGAGAGAGAGAGAGAGAGAGAGTGAGTTATCCAGGTAAAAGGAAGATTTATTGTGCAAAAGACGATCCATTTCTTTTGTAAAGCTGGATGCATGACAAATGAAATATATTTAAAAATGCAGTTTTATTGTTTTAGGGAGGAGGCAGAGATCTCATGTAGATGTTAAAAAAACTTTAAATCAATAAAATACCTCTTTACTTTTTAACTTATATGAGAAATGTCTTATTAATTTAAAGGGGCTTGGGAGTTGAGGGAGACATGAGTAACATTTTGATAGTCATGATATATGCAGGATCATCCCAGTGAACACAGCACGGCTCTGTGGATACTGCTCTACACACTATATGATGTCCACTTTTACTTTTAACAACAATTTGACTGCACTCTGCGCGTGTCAGGTTTCCTTGTCCTTCAGGGCAATCAGGACCCGCTTTTTCTGCTTCTGAAGACAGCTGATGTCACTCGGCAACCAGGCCAGAGTGGCAGCTCCTCTCCCTGGGCCCCTGACAGGCCTACAGAGTCTCATGATGGATGAGCACTGTCCATTAGCTGGCTTCACCTCTGACCAGTGCCAGACTACAGCTGACGCCTGCTCTACTCCCTGCTCAGCTCGACTCTGCATGCCCCTCTAACCCCTCTCTCACCAAGAGGGCTGCTGAAATTAAGCCATCACAGCACAAAAGGGAAAAACACAGTGGGTCATGAAAAGGGGGGATGGAAAATGAGGTGTAGAAGAGGGTTTTTTTTTTAACACTTCCTTTATCTTATCTCCAGTGCAGCAATGACATTGTCAGCAGATGAGTGTTTCTTTGGCCCATTACAGCCAAGCTTATGTCACGTCCATTACACTAACCTTCAACACTTAGTTTGATAAAAAAAAGAATATAATAAGGCTCTTGAAAGTTAAATTCATAATATGTAAGGTGAGGAGCGATGCCAGCAATTTCCGTTTTGAGGTGAGTGAAGCTGGCAAGCCTGTGTGATCAATGTAGCATTTAATTTATCAACACCTGCCTGCTTCAAATGCCACAGCTGTAAATCCAATGAAACTTACTGCTAAACTCCCATTTTTCTCTACTGGGGGAGTATTGTTGATGTATAACAGCTGCAAAGTCTGTGATGCTCAGAGATTATCTACTGAAAAGCCTGAAAATGTCTTCTCTTTTGTTATCATAAAGTTGAGTATTTGGAAAGGTATTTAACTATAAGACTGTAACAGAAATATTTATCCAATACTATAGGCAGGACCACCAAGAAAGCAAAGGAATAATTATCTTCTAAAACGTTCTGGGGCTACTACCTTCTAAAGTTTTTGTACGTCGATTTTTTTTTTGAGCCTGACTCACTCTCTCCATCCCTTATCCTGCAGCTTCTACCAGTGCAACAGCATGCAATTGTTACCAAACACCCTCATGAGCTTTGTGTGAAACTTCTTTCTACTTTCTCTTTTAGATCTACTGCTAATCATTCTTTATATTGAAGCATCTAATCTGCAATTAATGTTAACTTAGCAATCTTCTGGCAAACAACAACAGAGAAACGTGTAGTAAAATATGGAAATTTTGAAAAGCAATGTTGAAATTTTGAAAACCTCTCCAACAGAGCGAGCGCATGTACAGTGTGTTTTTGAGAACTCACCGCGCTCATCAGGGAGTCGAGTACACTGACAGCGAAGGCGGTGCCGCAGGCAAAGGGCTGAGTGAGGTACAGCTCTGTGTCTGGGTCGTCATCATCATCTTGGTCCAAGAACTGAACATTTGAGTCGTTGACTGAGAAGGGGGAAACACAGCTGAGTTAGAGACTGGGATTGTGCAGAAGTACAAGGCAAACATACGCACATACACCAACACACCTGAGAGTTTGTACATGTTCTTTTTACATTGGAAAAGATCTTAATATATGATGGTAACCTTAGAGAAATGTATTTAGCTAATTTCGAATTTATCCGAGGTTTGTTTAGATGTAAATAAATTCATTTAATTTGTCTTTTTTACACGTGCTATGTAATTGTTTGACTTTTTGAGCATTTTAATTTATTTACATTATTACATCCACAATACCTGGCATGCAGGGTGCATACATATCATACATTTAGACAAACTACAACTCTAAGAAAATGTATTTAAGTGAATACATTTAACTTTGAATCAGTTATACTGCATTAGAATTTCCATAGCAAGTCTATTTTTTTTAAATGGCCGCAATACATAAGTACACACAGTATGTTCTGTATAATATATACAATAAACATATATATAATATAAACATTCTGAGCCAATTCTGAGTTCTGAATTCTGAATTGCAATGTTTTTTGTTTTTTTTTTCAGAAAAAGACCACACAGAGTAGGTCTTACTTGATGTAGCCACTAATTATGGCAAAAAGTGATTTCAACATTAGCTTCTATGTCCCATGAGCAAACAATAAACTTAAAAAGTCATGCCATGTTTTTTGTGATGTGATGTGTTTGTCACATCATCACTTCAGAGAAATACACCTCAAATATTTACCTGTAACCTAAGAAAATTAAAGATAGCCATAAATATAAAATTTAATGCCTAACAATAAATCAAGTTCCAAATTATACAGTGTAAATAAAAATAAAAAATAAGCATATGTTTCACCTCTTGTGTGTGGCATCGTTGGTACAATAAAGAAAAACACCAAATGCTCGCTACCGTGCGGGTGTTTTTCTTTATATTGTATTTCAAGCAGCAGAGGACATTGAAGAGTCTGTGAATAAACATTACTTAAAAAAATGAGCATCACACATGTTTTTGGTTTGACTGCTCCAATATCTGAGCTTCAGAGATATGGTCTGGAGGAGAAAAAAGAAACTGGAAAATAAATTTAAAAAATAAATAAACAGCTTAAAAGATGGTTTGATCTTGAGTTTTTTGTTTTTGAAATCTGATTTTCTCCCAAGCTTCCTGTGTGCTGTGGAACAGAAATGTCAGTCAAAGAGACAAGGGGCTGATGCAAACAGGCCTGGGCCTGAACTGGGGGGTGGATGTGTGTATGTGTTTTTGGAGGAGGAGGGGAGTGGTGGTGAGGGGCAGGGGGAGTGTTGCTATGAAAACAGCCACAAGGACAGACTGAGCATGATCAAAGGTCTAGCGATGCTCTGCAAATGCAACTGGAGGAAAAAAAAAATACCCCAAAAAGAAAAAATCATTAAAAAGGGGCAAAAACAAGACAGTCAATTTCAACCAGAACGAAGAATAAAAATGTGTTCAAAGTGAAGCCATGGGAGCAGCGAGGGCCTTGACTGCAGCCAGATAAATCAAGACAAGCTGATGAGGAGCAGAGCGGCGGAGTGAGGGAACGAACGGCAGCAGAGGACAAAAGCGCAGCTTACCCAGCTCTGTTATCATTTGTATGTTGGTTCCACTTTTATTTTCCTGACTGAGTGAAACCAATGGCAGAAGTTTGTCAGGTTTAGCTAATGGTGATGAGACGGTGTAAAGAGGGGGAGAAATGGTGTCATTATTGAAACAGTTTCAAGGACTGCAATAAAGGCATTCCACTGTCTCAGACTCCTGTCAGCGCTGGAATTACTCTGAAACATTCATAGGTTTTTCTCTTTTTGTCCAGTATCTGCACATAAAGTACCCTGGATTAAACGGCACTGTGGAAACAAGCCAGAGCTGTCATGGTTGCTGTACCACCTCTAAAACAACAATTATATAAAACACCAATTCCAAAAAAGTTGGGAGGATGTGTAAACGTAAATAAAAAAACAGAATGCAATGATTTGCAAATCTCATCAACTCATATTTTATTTACAATAGAAGATAAACAAAATATCAGATGTTGAAACCGAGACGTTTTACCATTTCATGGAAAATAAAAGTTCATTTTGAGTTTGATGGCAGCAACACATGTCAAAAAAGTTTGAACAGGGTGATGTTGACCATCGTGTAGCATCCCCTCTTCTTTTAACAACGGTATGTAAACTTCTGAGAAGTGAGGAGACCAGCTGCTGGAGTTTTAGGAGGGGAATGTTGTCTTATTCTTGTCTGATGCAGGATTCTAGCTGCTCAACAGTCTGGGCTGCAGGCAGGTCAGTTGAGCACTCGGACTCTTCTCCTGTGAAGCCATGCTGTTGTGATGGATGCAGTATGTAGTTTAGCAATGTCTTCGTGAAACATGCAAGGCCTTCCCTGAATGAGATGTTTTCTGGGTGGAGCATATGTTGCTCTAAAACTTCTATGTACTTTTCAGCATTGATGGAGCCTTTCCAGATGTGTAAGCTGCCCACACCATAGGCACTAATGCAGCCCCATACCATCAGAGATGCATTTTGAACTGTCTGCTGATAACAAGCTGGATGGTCCCTCTACTCTTTAGTCTGCAGGACACAGCGTCGATGGTTTCAACAAAGAATTTCTAATTTTGATTAATCTGACCACCGAACACTTTTCCATTTTGTCTCAGACCTTTTTAAATGAGCTTTGGCCCAGAGAACACGACAGTGTTTCTGAATCGTGTTAACATGTGGCTTCCTCTTTGCATGATGCAGCTTTAACTTACATCTGTGGATGGTACAGTGAACTGTGTTCACAGACAGTGATTTCTGGAAGTGTTCCTGAGCCCATGTAGTAATGTCTCGTACAGAATTATGCCCGTTTTTGAAGCAGTGCTGCCTGAGGGTCCGAAGATTATGAGCATCTAGTTTTGAACTTTGTCCCTTACGGACAGAGATTCCTCCTGATTCTCTGAATCTTTCGATAATATTATATAACGTAAATGGTGGGATCTTCAAAGTCTTCATAATTTAACATTGAGGAACATTCTTCTGAAATTGTTCCACAATCTGTGACAAAGATGTCACAGATTGGTGAATATGTCCCCATCTTTACATTCGAGAGGCTGTGTCTCTCTGATATGCTCCTTTTGTACCCAGTCATGTTACTGACCTGTTGAGTATTAACCTAATTAGTTTTGAAAATCTCCTCCATTTGTTTTTTCATTTACATCAATTACTTTTCTAGCCTTTTGTTGCCCCTGCCACCAAATTTAAAATGAGCTAATTTTTTTTCATGAAATTGTAAAATTTCTGTTTCAAGATTTGATATATTGTTTATGTTCTATTGGGAATAAAAAATGGGTTAATCATTGTAATATGTTTTTTCTTTCATTTTACATATCCTCCCAACTTAGAACTGGGGTTGTATTTTATGGTGAGACAGTGAAAGGGATAAACAAGGTCTTATCCATAAATGCACCTATTTTATATGCAATCCAAATACAACTGATCATGCAACTTAGATGAGGCTTGTTTTTATGCTCAAACTTGACTTTAATCTGCTTCTGGCACTGTATGCTGAGCTTATGACAATGCACTTACAGTATATGGTTCCACTGAGATCTGCCGCCACACTAACCTCTAACTCTTACTCCCTCCTTTCCCGAAGGACAATGTTATCATATTTAGTGCTGCTGTAACTATGGGATTTGTTAGCTAAAAGAGTGCAAAGGCACAATACTGAAGATTTACACCGTTAGAGCCCGAACACAAACCAATGACTCCAGCATCTAGTTTTGATGATTACATATGTGGTCAGCAGTCTAATGGGAGAACCTCTCTGCAGGTAATGGTTGGCCCGGTTACAAGTAACATTAGGTACTGTAGCTCCTTTCTCTTTCTGGCCTTTTCTTAGCTGGCCTCATGCTCCATTGCTCTCTAATTGGGTCAGGGGAGACAGAGTAGCCAGTCTCTTGTGCTTTAGAAGGCCCCTCAGAGATCTGAAAGTTTCATGAGTCCCCACCACCAGTGGGAATACAGCCACTGCCATTGTTATTAATAAATGGACCCATTTTGCAACCAAGGCAGATTTTTTTTCCTCTATCTTTTGACTCTCTTTCTTTTTCTCCCTCTCTCACCCTCTCCATCAGGCTGACTTGCTTCTGTGCATTAGTGGACAAATTGCCGGAGATGCAGCTATAGCCCTAAAAATGCCCATCTGATGTCTGTATCTTACAGTAGTCCACACTGTTCTCAGAGCCTAGATACCTTCCAGTACCTGCACCTAACATTATCACCACTTGACAGAAAGTAGCCTGATCCAATAATTTATATATGAATATGAACTTGAGTGGGGCAAAGCTACTCACACTATGTGAACAAAAATTCCACACCATGCATTCCGAAGTCCATTGACATGGAATGAGTTGGAACTCTTGAATGCAGCATGATGTCTTGGATTATCAGCTCTATGTGTCTATGATTGCAAATGAAAAACTAGATTATTGGGTGTAGCATGCAACATTCAACATGGGGAGAAACAGCTTTACCTAGTTCTGTGATTATGGGGATGTTGGATCCTGTGGTGACGGAAGCCTGACGCACAAAGCCATGTACTGGACTGCTGTCTGGAGATGACCTGTCCATTCCAGGAGGCGTGAAACCTGAAAACCACAGGAAACACAGATTATTAGAATGCATCAGCAAATAATACAAAGCGGTGGCAATTATCAAACCTCTGCCCTACAAAAGGGCGGGAGAGCCAACTCTGTAAAATATAGAACGTTATAATGCCCTAATTTTATTTTATTTTCATACTGATTGTTTTAACCCAAGATAACATCAGTTATAGCTACAAACATCACTGCACCAAGGTCCTTTGACTAATCTACAGCAAATGTGCATGGCAAATACATCTTTCATCAAAAAGTTCCTTCAGCTTTCTGTCAAATGACACTATGAACATAAATTTTATTTTATTTTTTAGAATTATACTATTTATTTCTGTATATTTGTATTGATACCTCTTTCTCTCGGTTTTAAATCAGTTTAATATTGTGTACTATTTATTTATTTTTTATTGCGTAAGGGCGGATGACAATTTCTACTGGGTGTGGGACTGGCACCGTGCGGCTTGGGATGGGGATGGGCTATTGGGTTTTGGTTTCTTGCCCACGGACACTTCAACATTTGGTCAAAGAGAGCAGGGCGCAGACCTCTGACCCTGTGGTTGGTAAGCGGCCTCTCTACCGCCCCACCTTACAGTTAATAAAAATCTACAATCAAAATCTATATTTTGAAAAACAAAAATATGCATGACAGCTTTTCAATAAAGGAATTTTACTTTTAGTAATGCTAATTGTAGCTATTTCAAGTTCATCTTTAACTGAGACAACTCTAAAGTCGGCTGTCTCTCTATGAACAACTGCAGAACACACTGTTTTTAGCTCTGGTTTGTGGTGAACCTACTGCAAATATGCTGTCTCCCAGAAATTATAAACCTTTTCTGTGGTGTAAGTTTTTATATATAGCACTGGATTTTTTGATTTGTTGGGTGATATTGTATTGCATTGTTTTCTGTGTAAAGCCAAATTCAGACCAAGAAAAAAAACCCTGCACATGTCATATCAGGTCAGATGAGCACAAGGTTGTTTCAATGCCATTATGTAAACTGCATGTCAGCTCACTCAGCATCAGTTGATGTTTACTTTGTGTCACTCAAATGTGTGGATGGACCAAACATTAAAGGGAAATAAAGTAAAGGTGGAATACTCCAAGTGAACAAGGTCCTTGCCTAAAAGTTGAAATGTAGATACTGTGCTTTTAGGAGTCATCTAAGACATATTCAGCATTCACATCCCTCCATCAACAGGCAGACATAAATTATATATGTTGTTCATTTTGTTACGATAAAATTGGTAAAGTGGATCCTGAAAACCTTTTATCAGAAGTGGCGTGGCTGAGAACCATGAAATACAAGTGCAAGTGACAGGAGTATGAATTCACATGACTTCACATTTTTGCATTTCCTCAAAGTGACAAGTAAACACCTTAAATCTGTAATGCTATATGCATAATGCATCAACTGTGTTTTGACATCCATCATTTAGTGCTGACTACAGCAAAACGCCAGCTTATAGTGCCACCACCAAGGAAACATAATGCAGGGAATAGATTCAGGTCACAAAGTTTTAAAAGGATTGCAAATTCTCTATGTGTGTGTATGTGTCTATGCCTTTCCTGTCAGAAAACTCAATGAGCTGCTCACATTACAAAAGAGATCTTCCAGCCTTCTGCAACAGAGAAGACACCACATAGTTTAGTACACAGCGGGAAGCACACACTGAACTGAAGCATAGATAATCATAACTCTTGTTATACCAATTATTGAGCTTGGAAATAGCAGAGGTTTGACACTTTGAGTCAACCAGGGAACACAAGCTCAGATAGCGCAAACATCATTTTGTCGATGTCCATAAAGGATCATGTTTACTCCACTGGAGAGTGACAGAGACATTTTTTTGGATACTGCCTCTAAAACACTGCTCTTACTGTATCACAGTGAACATGAAGACTGCATGGAGCCGTGGAGGAACAGCTCCCATTCTGTGCAGTGTGTGTGGCAGAAAGTGATTGCTGGGGAGAACAGGGATACACGAGGCCTACTGCTGAGCTGACTTCAAAACCTGTGAGGTTACAAACAGTACAAAAGTTGTGTTGTGGGCCGGTGAGTTCAAATCTGTGAGAGCGGTACGTTTTTCAGAGACAGAACAAGAGTACAGAGGAGCTAAAATCATCTCTCCTGATTCTCCTAAACGTCTCAACGTGGATTCATGCTGGAACATAATTCCAACTTGTAACATCAACAGTAACATCTTTATAATGATAAAATACCTAGAATTGATTAAGTTCTTGGGCAAAACATGCTAAGATGCTGTTTGAATCATCTTAATGAAGAACATTCGGAAATATAATTTTTTTTCAATTGGATTTTAAAATGGGCATAATATACTGAAACTAACTCATCACCTACTGCGCAAAATAAACAAAAAAAACAGCCGTATCACACAACATCTCTTCTTCTGGTTGTTGCCACTGTGAGTCTGTAACCTTGTCTGATCAGCTACAGTGTACAATAAGTGAGATCTGGGTTACATACCCCGTTATCGCTGCAGACCCCCAGGCACAGCTATGCTCTGTGGTTGACTACACGCTCGTGAGAAGCTCTCCCCCAGGAAAGCACATGTTTATTTATTCATTTGCACCTTCTTGTTTTAAATTCCACAGACAGCAACTGAATGGGAGCATTGCTAGGAGGAAGAAATCCCCAAAGCAATACCTATGATACAATAGCAGTTTC
Organism: Channa argus; assembly: GCF_033026475.1. Lineage (NCBI taxonomy): Eukaryota > Metazoa > Chordata > Actinopteri > Anabantiformes > Channidae > Channa > Channa argus. Next base: position 38,868,361 of record NC_090197.1, read on the forward strand.
TGGGTATGTGTGTGCTTCCTTGTGCATGCATGATTGCATGTCACTGCGGTGTGAATGTGTGTTTTCTAAAGTGAAGTATTTATCACTAAAATGGGTGGTTGATGTAATACCCAATTATTGATGACAATAGGCTCCATCCATCCATCGACCCCGGGAGAGGATATAGCCTAGTAGGGTTCCATATTGAGGTGGCTTTCTGTGAACACAACTCCCCAGAGCAGCACGCTCTCAGATTTACCCCTTCTTATTGTTCCTCAGTGGCTCTGCTATCGACAGCACATCACTCACTCAAGGCTGGAGAAATAACAGCATTGGCATTCTCCTAAAACATGTGGAAGTGCTCTGCACTAAAAAATAATCGCCTCTTGGACCTTCAACTTTGATTTGTATTTACAACAGTCACTGTGGTGGCACTATAATAAATACTACATAGCTCAAGGAATGTCATGCCTTACAGGCTAATCATAAACTGAGGATTACGCATTTGTGGATGCATGTGGATAGAATGCACTGGCATGAATTTGTGTGTGTGTGTGTTAAATGCACAAACACACATGCACCCGCATTCAAACACAAAGGTGCATGTGTCGCTGTTTTGTTGTGACTAATGAGGAGCAGCTGAATTGGCCTGCCTGGTGATTTGTACTAGCTGCTTAATGATGATGAGGCCTGATGGGATGCCAGGTTCATGTGTTTGTCTGCAAACATCCACAATCTGTTCTAGACAATCTGCCAGACACTAGATCAGGAGGAACAACATCAAATGACACAGTCATGTTGATTACATCATTAAAAAGTATTATCAAGGAGGTTTAGCAGCATGTAATTACCAGGGACAAGACTGAAATTATCAGAAAATTATGTGGCGTAAACAGTCTTCAAAGGCTTGACGAAGCAATCAACACAATGTTTTTCGTGCACATGTCTTCAGGAGTTACAGTAAAGTCAGTTAATAGATGCCACTTACAACAAACTTGCAGAGTATTTCAATTAGAAGCACATAGCAGACTCTGTGCTTGACAAACTACACAGATCCCTCCTGTGTGCCCCTCTCATCTCCTCCCCAATCTTTTTCCTCCTTTCTTTTTTCATCTTTGACTACTGTCTTCCCTTCCTGCCACAACCTGTCCCCTTTGGGCAGCAGTGCACATGAAGTCTAATAGGACGCTCCTTACCTTGGGAATTAGCCTGTAAGACCCCGATGCTGTCATCAAACTGCATAGATTTGATGTTGAGTGATGCCAAGATGCATTCCTTATCCTGCAGAGAGGCATCTTCGATATTGTTCTGATTGGCTGACAGTATTACGCACATGTCGCAGAGGTTGATGTTGACAGCCCTTAAATCTGCCCGACTTAATGGTGTACCCTTCAGGGTGAGGAGTACAGAGAGAAAGAGCAAGGCAGAGTGTGTGTGTGAGAGAGAGAGAAAGTAAAACGTGACGAACAGACAGACATGGGGGAGAGAAAAACAAATTTAAGAAGGGAGCAGAGTGGAGCTTTGGGAAATTAGTTAACAAGTATTCTTGTTTTGAGGCGATGACATTCCACTGATCTAACTGGGCACTAGAGAATGAGAGACATGGACTAATCTAAGGGCTAGTCTGCACTGAGGGCTGTGTTTGGGATTCTCCTTGGATCATCAGTCAAGCCAGCCCTAACAAGCTCTAAGGCAGCAAGCCGTGCCATCAGTGATGGGCACTGCAGCTGCAACACACATAAACCCCACTTTGGATATGCAGGATGTGTCACTGCTCTGGTTGAGGAGAGTTGTCTGAGCTCTCATAGAGCAATGATTGAATTGAGAAATGTGCGATCAAATCAAAGTGACAATCCCTCTCCGGATTTCTACATGCCCGTAACTGAAAATGTCAAAGCCTCACTGGTCAAACAGAGATTCTGGTTTAAATTTGTGTTCACTAGAAGTGAAGTGGTATACTCACAGGTAAGATGGAGACCTTGGGGAAGTTGTGTAAAGTTTCCCACTCTCTTCGCAGGTAATCAAGTGAGCCCACAAAAACTATAGGCTTTAGCTCATGGTAATGGAAGTTGCTGGCTCTTAAAGGCATCACCAAGTTTCGCAGCCCCACTAGAGCAGATGAGACATCCCCAAATATACAGACCACTACATGGCCACTCAACACAGTCATGGAGGCTTCACTCCGGGTCTGCAGGTAACAGAGACATGGAGAGAAGATCAGAGAGAAAGGCATTAAAGAGAAGTATGAGGAAGAGGAGTGCAGAAAGAGAAAGACAAACAGATTTATACTTTAGAATAGAAATGACTGGACAATTTGCATGAGTTAGCAAATTTTAGTTTTATCTGTTTGCAAACGTATGTTATAAACTGATAGTGTGTTAAGTGTGTTTAGTTCATCATGTAAGCTTTACACTTATATTGTGTTCTATTTATTTTAGAGTTTGGTTAAATACTATTCTGTTTCTAAGGAGTTTATTAAATAGTATTTCAATTAGAAGAACACAGCAGACTCTGTGCTCGAAAAACTACACAGATCCTCCCCAATCTTTTTATTAGATAAATAGAAATAGTGATTTTAAAAAACGAAACCCAAACATGGTCTTTTCTAAGGTCAGCTGATTTAATCAGGCTGAAAAATGCAGTTTGTAAGATTTTTGGCACATACAATATGTATGATCAGGACCCAGCCATTAATCAGTTAAGTGTAAATAAACAATAAAAAAGAACAATTTAATGCTCCACCTGTCTCCCATCGCAACAGCTTGAGGTGCATCCTATTGCAAGTATGGGTTTTGAATATTCTTTTCCCTTCGGCTGTTCCCTTTCAGGGGTCACCACAACGAGTCACGTGCCTCCATCTAACCCTGTCCTCTGCATCCTCCTATCTCACACCAACTAACTTCATGTCCTCTCTCACTACATCCATAAATCTCCTCTTTGGTTGTCCTCTAGACCTCCTGCCTGGCAGCTCCAACATCAGCATCCTTCTACCAATATATTCACAGTTTCTCCTCTGAACGTGTCCAAACCACCTTAATCTGGCCTCTCTGACTTTATCTCCGAAACATCTAACATGAGCTGTCCCTCTGATGTCCTCTTTCCTGATCCTGTCCATCCTCGTCACTCCCAAAGAGAACCTCAACATCTTAAGCTCTGGTACCTCCAGCTCTGCCTCCTGTCTTTTATTCAGTGCCACTGTCTCTAAGCCGAAAAACATCGCTGGTCTCACCACAGTCTTGAACATATTTCCTTTCATTCTTGCTGATACTCTTTTATCACACAACACACCTGACACTTTTCTCCACCCGTTCCAACCTGCTTGCACTCGCCACTTCAGCTCTTTTCACACTCTCCGTTGATCTGAACCGTTGACCCTAAGTACTTAAAGTCGTGCACCTTCTTCACATCTGCTCCCTTTAACCTCACCCTTCCCCCTGGGTCCCTCTCATTGACACACATGTATTCTGTCTTCCTATGGCTACGCTTCATTCCTCTGTTTTCCAGAGCAGACCTCCATCTCTCTAGATTTTCCTCCACCTGCTCCCTGCTCTTACCACAAAACACAATGTCATCTGCAAACATCATAGTCCATGGAGTTTCCTGTCTAACCTCATCTGTCAGCCTGTACAATACCAGAGCCAACAAGAAGGGGCTCAGAGCTGATCCTTGATGCAGACTCACCTCCACCTTGAACTCCTCTATCACACCTACAGCAAACCTCGCAACAGTCTTACAGCTCTCATACATGTCCTGCACCACTCTAACATAGTTCTCTGCCACTCCAGACGTCGTCATACAATACCACAGCTCCTCTCTCGGCACCCTGTCATACGCTTTTTCTAAATCTACGAAGACACAATGCAACTCCCTATGACCCTCTCTGTACTTCTCCATCAGCATCCTCAAAGCAAATACTGCATCTGTTGTACTCTTTCTAGGCATGAAACCATTTTGCTGCTCACAAATGTTCACCTCTGCCCTTAGCCGAGCTTCCACTACTTTTTCCCACATCTTCATTGTTTGGCTTAACAGCTTTATTCCTCTGTATTTGCCACAGCTCTGCTCATCTCCCTTGTTCTTAAAAATGGGCATCAGTACACTTCTCCTCCATTCCTCGGGCATACTGTCACTCTACAGGATCTTGTTAAACAAACTGGTCAGAAACTCTACTGCCACCTCTTCTAGAAACTTCTATATCGCCACAGGTATGTCATCAGGACCAACTGTATTTCCACTCTTCATCCTCTTTAACATCCTCCTCACTTTACTCTTACTAATCTTTGCTACTTCCTGCTCCACACCAGTCACCTCTTCTACTCTTTGTTGTCTTTCATTTTCCTCATTCATCAACTCTTTAAAGTTCTCCTTCCATTGTCCCATCACACTCCTGGTACCTGTTAATACATTTCCATCCTTATCTTTATTCACTCTAACCTGTTGCACATCCTTCCAGTCTCTCTTTGTCTCACCAACCGGTACAAATCCACCTCTCCTTCTTTAGTGTCCAACCTCGCATACAAGTCCTCATATGCTCTTTGATTGGCCTTTGCCACCTCTACCACCACCTTACACTGCATCTCCCTGCACTCCTGTCTACTCTCTTCAGTCCTCTCAGTGTCCCACTTCTCCTAAGCTAACCTCTTTCTCTGTATACACTCCTTAACTTCCTCGTTCCACCACCAAGTCTCCTTGTCCACTTTCTCAATGACACACAGAGTACCCTCTTACCTGACACACATTATATCCAACTTCCTTCTCTGCATCATGTCAACAATCTCTCTGGTCTTTTCTCTCATACTCCCAAAATTCAAAGCCCCTCCTGTCAGTCCTACATTCTTGGTTTTTCTCTTCTCTCTCTGCCTACGAACACACCTTCCTCGTCTCCTTCTTCAACCAACAGTTGCCCAATTTCCACCGGCATCCTGTAGGTCAACAGCACCGGTTGTGGTCGTTGTTAAACCGGGCTTCAACCGGTGCAGTGTGGAAGTCATGATTTGCATGTTTTATTTGGCATGTGTTTCACTTCGGATGCCCTGCCTGACACAACCCTCTGCATTTATCCAGACTTGGGACTGGCACAAGAAGACAATGGCTTGTTTCCCCTTGTGGTTGCATTAAGTATGGGTTTATGATAAGTAAACTAAATGGTACAATGAACCTATTATGTTTTGTTACCAAGATTTGTTGGACACATAAGTTGACACTAAAAGCATACAGGGACTGTAGAACATTATCTACAATATGTATCTGGAATATTTTCTGGTGACCCAACACATGTACATCTTTCATTCCTTCCATGAACTTAGATATAAAGTCTAAGTTAAATATAAATCAGTCAAGAGCATCAGGGCTCTGATGTATTGCTCAACCAAAAGTAACATAGTAGTATATGCTCGAATGACAACTACTAGTCTAACTATACCTATAACAAAAAAAAAAACAAAAAAAAAAAATACAAACTGAGCTAAATGCTTACAAACTGCTTTGTTAAAGCATCTGTGCACACCCACGCAGTGTGTTTAAATGCTGCCCACAGATCATTGGAGAATATACAAAGAGAACATTAAACTCACCTTGAAACAACAGAGGCAGTGAGAGAAATTTCAGGACATATTAGTATGTGATTGTGTCACTACAATATCGAGGGGGAACTTTTGCTCCTGAGCGTACTTTATCTTCACTGTGGTCTGCATTGTGTTAAACATTTTCGAGTAGTGCAGTTACATTTCTGTGCCCACTCACCAGGATTACTTTTTCGATCTCCTTTGATGGGCACCAGTGAAACATCCCTGTTGAGTCATACCTCTTGATGTTCATGTCCATGTTCTCAATTTGTTCATTACCAGGAATTAGAAGGGGGTCGTGTCGACTGAGAAAACATATTAATGCATTTGTTAGACAATTTGGTAAAGTGGCTGCAGCCCTGAAGATGAAATATAGAAATATGAGGGCCACCTGGTTTACTGAGATCTACAATGTACATTTACATAAAATATTAAAAACACAACAGAGTCTCGTTTTGTTAAAATTTTTGCTCGAAGTCGTGCAGAAGAGAACAGCACGGAGTAAGAGCTACTGGCTGAACGGCATGACAACACCAGGCCAATTACCAGCTTTTACCCTCTCTTCCAGTTTCTGATGCCATGCAGTGCAGATTGTAAAAGCTCCAACAGACTCACACTTTAAATATTTTAGGAATTTGCCCAATCACATTTTGCTTCCTCAAATGATGATCATTAATGTTTCAACAGCACGTCACAACCAAACAGTCTAATCCACAGCAGCGGGCTGCTGAGTTTCATCCCATGTAACACTGACCACGAAAGAGCTGCTGTCAGTCTTGTTTTCCTTCTTCTCTTGTTCATGCATTTATGCTACGAGTCGTCTTCTCACAGTCTCACTAAATGGAATCCATTCCTTTTCATCCTAAACACTAGGTCTCAGTAAACTGCAATAATTTAGCACTGTTCTTCAATAAAATTGCTTAACAGTGACGTAAATGTAACTCATTTACAATTTACAACACAAATAATAAAATCCTAGTAAAAGCGGTATTATACCAAATCTAAAAACAGGAAACTGTAGAGAGACATTTGAGTAAAATGGGAGAAAACATTTCAAGAATTTGACATACATCTTTCTCAGTATCACTCTCTATCCTCTATCAACACTGTCATTCACTGACAAGGCTCTGATGTTTTCTCTCCCTTCAGCCTGCAGTTGGGTTGCATGCCATCGCAGGAAAAAAAAGTAAAAGAAAAAAAAAGCTGTCAATTAGCCACCTTCTCTCTCCACCCCTCTTTCCCTCTCTTCCTTCTATCAGTTAGTGCAGGTGATAATAACACTGACAGCATTTAGTGTTTTTACACTCAGCCTGAATCTTTCATCCAGAGCTGCGTGTTGCGCCAATCAACTCCACGGAGCCCCCGTCACTTCAAGCTGCTAAGCTCTGCTCGCCTCCACACAGGGGCTGACTGGCTCATGCAGGCGGGCTGCCGCTCCACCTCTCTCTGCCAAGACAGCTATCTTTCACAGAGTTGTCAGCAGTGTGACTGGCAGCCTGTCACAGGCTCCACACACTTCCTCCTCCCTCTGCCTTCTCGCTGCCTTGGCTTGAACCAACAACAAGGCTCGGGGAGAGCAGACATGACGTCAGTGCCACAGTGCCACGCCCAAGGGATATCAGCAGCTGATGATACTGACACGTACCGCGACTGTATCCTTTCGTCAAGTCATGACCCGTCAAAAAGGTTTGTGGAAGTGCTGTTAATGCCATGTTGGCAATGCTGCTCGTTAGCACAGTGACGCGTCAGAATGATGACAGGGAAATTAATGAAAAGGCCAAACTAAAGACAGGTCAGCTACAGTAGCCAGTATTTACAAAAATATACAGATGTATACTTCTAAGCAAATTGCAAAAACATTTTTCTATAAATAAAAATTGTGTATATTATTAAACAGATTACAACCTTTATTCTCTATATTTTAATAATAACAAATACATTTATTTATGCTATAATATGACGGTCAGCAAAGAAATATTTTCTCCAGGTGAAATAAAATATTATAATAGATACACTTTTATATAGGACAAATATTTCCCTAACAACATGTCTCCCTCCGGTGTCTCACCTGCTACTCTTGGTCCCCCCTCAGTATATATTTCAAATAGAGTTGAGTTATTCCAGCATATCACTCTGCAGTCACAATCTGGGGCTGTGTGCGCTCCCCCTACCCCTCTCTGCCAGACTAAGAAGGCAGCTTCTTGCTTTGAAAATTTTCCCCATCATGCAAACTGACAAAGGCATGCTTTTCAAAAGCCCAAAGCCAATCTGTTGATCATTATTTATTTACAAAGGCCTTCAGGCTGCAAGTCCTGTAAAAACCATACTTGATATGTATGCTTGCTCTCTTGCTAGCTCTCTGCTGTGTTTTCCCCCTCCTTGCTTGTAGAATAAAGCATCCCTAAGGCTACCTCAAACAATCACTTTTCATTGTGCATAAAATACACCTTGTAAAGCACAACTGTTTAATATATATGGTATTATATGTTGATGGGGGGCAGCTGTGAAGGGGGGGCTGAGGACTGTGATGGGTAAGTTGATGTTTTGCTGAGGGCTAGCACTTGGAAAAAAATCTACACCTATAACAGAGAACCTGTCATCCCAGTACCCAAGAGCCAGCAGAATACAGAAGCACCCCTAAAGCAGAGAAAACTTTGACACTGCTTTGAAGCATTTTCAAAACCGCGTAAATAACTCGCAAGAATTATTATCACTGCATGATCAAAGAAGAGATGCATATATTACATGGCAAACGGGGACCATCTTCTAAGTAAAAAAAAGGAAGAGAAGAAAAGGTTTTGTGCTTTAAGTTAGGCAAACTAAACAACCTTTTAAACAAGCAGTTAGTTGGAAATATGCCAATATCTACTTGTTTTTGCAGCAGTTTTTTTCCCTCGGAGCAAGGGCATCTAAAACGATGCTCTGCTGCAAACTCCACTGAAGGGTATGACTCTGTGTTGGGCTAATGGTTTGGCAAGTGTGAAGGCTTATTAAGTGCTTGTTTTGTGGAGAACTGAGGGGGAGGCCGACAAGTATGCCGGACGAAATCACATCGGCGTACCAGTGCAGTAGGAGGAATGCTGCCTAAGGAAAGCTAGCAGGACCAGTATACAAAGAACTCAACTCGAATGCAGGAGAAGTGCACAGTACAATAATAACCCAAAACAACAACAATACATACCCTGCAAAAACAGAAATCAAAAAATCAAGTGATAGAAATAAAGTACATTTGTGTATATGCTTATTTGCAGATATCCTGCACACAAAGTATAAAGGAATTTGTTCTTGCCCTTAGGAGTTTACATTTTATTTAGAAAATAACATTTGGAGTTGTTTATTTTCCCACACAATTCAGCCACAGGATTTTCTACTGCAGTGCAGCTTCACTGCATAAAAACTAACACTGACAAGTCTATGCGTCCAAAAATATGAAGCTTTCTCTTTAGAGTTTCCCATTGCAAACTTATTAAGATGACGTCCACAACCCTCACTCTCATTAAGAGACAAGCAGTGTAGCTATGAGTGTTTCTGTCCTGTTAGATCTTCACCACCATGCCTTTATGCTGCCATCCCAATGCGCACATCTGGGCCTCCTAGTATTTTCCACGCTGTCGTGTTGCAAGCCCTGCTTCGAAGCCAGAGGAGCACAAAAACTTACCCCTTTTATCTTTCAAAATCAATTAACAGCAGTTTAATTCCACAGGACAAGATAAAAGGAAGGTAATATCTGAATTCATATTTGACTGTGATGATACACCTCATATATGGCCTTAAGTACCAGAAACCGTACTCGCAGGGGTTCCCACAATAGAGGAGTAGCCTGAGGGCAAAGTAACCATGCAGGTCCCTCTGATTGGTTGCTGGTGTCATTAGTGCCAGCATTGTTTAAGGAGTACATGTGGACCAGACCGGAGGAGGTGACAGCTGGGACTTTAAAGCCAGAGGAGTTTTCACACGGCTTCTCACAGCTGCTTTTCATGACAGAAATATTATTTCAGCTCTGTCATTAACAGCTGACAGCATGCCATCCTAAACAGCCAGAGCCTAACGGGGCACTTCTCCTCTCCCTTTCTCTCACAGTGTTTCTTACCTCCTTCTCCTGCCACCCCTAATTTACCCCCTCCCATCCATCCAAACTCCCACCATCTCACCATCAGCAGCATCCGTCTCTGAAGTATCTCTCTCTCCATCCCTTCCTCCCTCCCTACGTCTCTGTATCTAACTTCCTCTCACTTCGTGTTTGAAAGCTGGAAGGAGAATAAAATCAAGTGTCTCTTACCTCATCATTTTGGGTGAGCAGTTGGGTGAGTTTCGCATCCCTCCGTTGCGCTGCTTTTTTTTGGGTGAGAGAGTTGATGGATGCTCATCTTCGACTGCAAACACAACACAGATTGTTAGAACAGAGACACATTGTTGGGAAAAAGTGCCGGACCTGATTTGAAAAAACAAACAAACAAAAAAGATAAGAATCAATCATTGCAAACAAAAACTAAACATAAAGAAAAATGTAAAATGATTAATTCAGTATCAAATTGAGAAAATGTAGAGAAAGCATTAGTAACGGACTATGGTAATTCTGAAAAGGCAGGAGAAAACCACGGAGAAAAACCAATTTATGACCCGGAAATGTCATGAAAGCCTCACATCCCAAAACCCCCATATTTTGGCTCTTTATACGGTGCACTTTGACAGGGCGTTCAGTAATACACTCCTGCATCTGTTCACTACACACACTAAATTGTGCAGGTGGTTGGACCTCTAGCAGTCTCCATCAGAGGGACCCTGCTTACCACCAGGAATTGCCAATGTAATGATACAAACTGTCATTGTCAGTGGGGCAGGGGGAAAATCAACGACAATGATATAAAAGGTTATGGAGATGGATTTTTTATATATAAAACTACCTGAACCCCACCACATCATTCCAGTTCTCACTAAAGCGCCCAATGGCTCTTCTACAGGTCTACCTCCATGCCAAAAGATTAAGTACAGCACACATCCGTGCACACTATGAATTAGAGGACTATATGAGAAACAATAGCAGCCAGTAAATGCACACCATATTCCAGTATAAGGAGGTCAGGACAAGTCTAAATGACAAATAAATGATTTATGTTAAAATTAAATATTCTTTTTTTGTGTGTGTTTGATGCTTTGGTGTTAAGCATTTGCAGGGCATTGCCACAACAATTTTAAGATTATTTTGATCAGATTTAAGTTCGGTTTCCTGTCAACTACAATTTGCTATGTTGGGAAATAGGTAAAAAAAAAAAGTCTAGCTTTGCTTGTGTCCCAATTAGACAGAGGGGACAAGAAAGAGCAGCTAGAGTGAGGCCAGGCCCAGTCGTCTGAAGATTTCATCAAGCTAACAGAAGTCTGATCTTCACTTCTGTCTGTGAGTTTCAAGAGCTTTCAGACAGGCACCCAGATACTCTTATCCACTCTGCACTCTTCCAGCGCAAATGCCAAGTGCACCGTCACTTCAAACTTATATTAGTCCTTTGGTTAGAAATCAATAACGCAGCATGATATTAGTGCAAATCAATGTGCACGCTGCAAGCCGTGACTATTCCAAGCATGTGGAATTTCATTATTGTCTGAGCACCCACTGTAGACTGTCACCTAATTCTGCTAATAAAAGATAGGAAATATGACTTTGCCTTCTAATAAAATGTCATTCTTTGACATTTCCTTTATGCAATTGGGCACTGGGAATAGCAAATATCAAAAGCACTTTCCACTTTACAAATAATTCTCTTTCTAATGCACTCTGAAATTACCACATCAGAAAATATGAATTCCTTGCCATACTGTTTGAGAGACTTCTCGTGGTTTAAACCTAATTTGTTAACAGTAAAAAATAAATATCACTTCTTATTTACGCTCACAACAATACAATGAACCCCTGTAAGCTTTTTATGGTATATAAGTAAAGTTTTCATTGTATCCTCTAAAAGTCAGCACAAATATCAGAGCTCACAATTCCCATCAGCCACTGCACTAGCGTACAAACCCGTGCAAAGCAAAACAGCAGCAGCAGCTCCAGCAGAGTGAACCTTCATGCAGCAAACAAGACAAAATGAAGGGACGAGACAGGCGCGGTTACTGACTGACGCATCCCGCTAAAGGGGGCAACCTACAGTGCCTACTGTGATTGAGCAGCATGGAATTACTGGGGTGGTAGCGGTATTTCACCGGTAGACTGCAGGCCCGGTTCAGACGACTTTCAGCCAGGGACCTGGCCACCGCATCTCCTGGGCCTGAGATACTGAAGCGCAGATGTGAGGGGTCAGCCCCAGGCCTCAGCACAATGGGGAGCAAGCTTCCTTTACGGTTATTAACAAGGGGAATGCTGGTTGTGCCCGGGTCAAACACGGGGTCCTGGCTGGGGTGGTGGGTGTTGGAAAGGAATGCATTTTTGGTGATGGAGCTGGAGGTGCAGCCAGTGCTTTTAACGGAACGCTTTTGATAAGATGGTCTAACTGCATCCATTACTGTCAAACAACGGAGAATAAAACTTGTGAGAAAACCTGTAGCAATGTTTATAAATTAATAACTAATTATGGTGTTTAACTGAGAAATATCACTGTTTTTATTTTTCTGTATTTTTTAGTTATTTATTTATTTTCATCTGAGATAAATAAAAACATGACTCCTTTTCATTATCGGATGTAAGGCCAAGTAGGTAAATAGAAAAAATATAAAAGACCAATTTGGAACATGGAACAATTACTGAATAAGATGTAAAAAAGTGAAACACGGCTAAAACGTTTTGTTAAAAAAAATGCAGTTTCTCTTATTTCTGCAAGTAATTTCTGATGGACAAAAATAAATGCCATTAAGGTAAGAACGGTTTCTTTAACTGAAATATTTCAGAGAGACATTTATTTTTCATTTGTGAAAAATATGAATTAATAAGGAGCCTCTCTGTTTTATTTCTCTGTTATGCTACACTTTGTGGTAGAACAAAGCAAGAACATGGCTTGGCTAAAACCAGTCAAATTCAATCTGACACTGTGTCAATTCAAGCATAATGTGTAGCACAGTATTTTCAATTTAACAAATTCTGAATAACAACTAATAATTTATGATATTACTAATTCAAAAGCTGAAATAATTTAAGATATTTTAAATTCATTTTGGATTATGTATAGACATGTGGATAATTCCAGACAAAAATCAGTTTTTCCATCATCAAATTGTATATTTATATACAGATTTTTACTGTAACTTCTACAGTAATCACCGAATGTCCAGTGACAGCCTATTTAATATGAGAAGAAACATGCGTTTAGGAACACGTGTACACCGAATGTTCTACAAAACGACGCACCAGATACACACAGAGTCCAGCTGAGGCTGCAGAGTATGTTTTCCGTATGTTTGTACGTATTGAAGGGGTCATGGCAAAATGCAGCAAGACAAGAGATGGCGATGAGTAAAATATCTGGTTGTAAAGTTGACTGGAAGAGGTGGAGCCCTTTTCTTCCCTTTGGTAGAAGGGTGGTTGGTTGGTTGTTTGGACGAGAGAGCATGCTTGGGTGGCCCCGGGCGATAAACAGACGTTTATCCCAGCCGTCAGCTGCCTCCTTGATTTATGGGGCGCCACCAATAGCTCCTGGATTCATCTGGCCCTTGTCAAACACGTGCAGCGTTAGAGAGCACTCACCCGCCCTGGCAGGTCCACTGTGCATCCTGAACAACCCAGACGGCAACTGTCCCTTCCTGAAATGCTAATCACATGACAACACTGTCCTGCATGCAAGCCTTATCAGTTTACCGTGACCCAATGTAAACTGGATGATGAGGCATAGGAATAAAAACTAAAAATGTTTGCTTTTGTATGTGAGTTAAGCTGGCTTTGCCTTTACAGTGTTTGCTGCATGAGCAAGCTTTGTTCTTCATCTGCATTGCAACTGCATGAAATTGCTTTCTAGGCCATGCACGGTCATGTTGTTGTATGTGAAATAAAATTGATTTAATGATTATTGCAATTTCTTTTTGTTTTGCTAACAACGCAGCCACTATTTTAAACAGGAAATAAAAAATGTCTATCATTAAGCTAAATAAGAACAAATATATTAAATAAAAATATACAATATAGAAAATGGGAAAGGTGAAAATTAATAATACTCAACACTGTATTCTTAAATGTATTCTTAACCAGCAGACTAAAAAGTAATGCATTTACAATTATTTGCCAAAGATTTACCTAAATTGCAATCAGCTTTGAATCGAACCCCAGCCTCTTTTTGACCTCCACTGTTCCCTGGTGTTGTAGCGCCATCTGCTGCTACATGCAGCACAATACAAAAAGAATATTTTATGGAACTACATTGTTTATATCAAACACAAAAAAATATATATATTTATATAATGCTATTAAAACCAGGAGGTTATTACTTTCATTTCCTGTCAGTATACGTTGAATCTATTTAAATATAGGCAAGTAATAATAAACATTTGTCTGAGTTAAACAGTGAATATAAAACTAGGTAAACTGTGAGGTTATTTTGTCTCTGTAAAAGACACAAGATAGTAAATTCTAAAGGAATTAAGATCAACAGAAGAAATATTAAAGAAAGCATCAGCACTAATTATGTTACATGACAGTGAGGAGCCTACAGTCTAAACACAGAGCTGGAGCAGAAGGGAGAAGGACAGAGAAACACACTTACGTGATCTGACATATCCATTATACTTATATTTGGCTGAGGAGAATGCAAAGACAAGTGGCAGGTCACACAGAGGGAGAAAGGATGTAATGAAACAGACACATTAGGAAACAGAGACATCAACATAAGAGTGGTGAAAAAAAATTAAATCAAATGTAACTATGATGATGTAACATCTGTCAAATGCATCAGAGAATAAACCAAAAATAAAAAGGTACAAATAATTAAAATAATGAAGAAAATCTTAATTGTGATGATTAAAGTATGATGGCACAAAAAAGGCAGACAAGTGAATGAAATGAACTGTCCATTCTCAGTATGAGGCATGCTTTTAGGAAAGTGTACTAAACCTGTAATGAGATGTAAAGACACTCTAATTGTTAGTTTTATTATGATTGTTTTGATAGAAAGAGCTCATTTTAAGTACACTGCTTCAGTAGTAGATTCCACATTGTAGTGCTTCTCATTTACAAACTTGTTCAATGCTTTTTAACATTTTCATTTAAATGTGATGAACATTGTCAGGTCTGTAGACAGAACAAATAAAGCCACCACGGGTAACAAGACAAATACTACATACTTGAGTGCATGTAGATGTCCAAGACACGGACGGCAGACACTCAAAACAGCTGCGCTAACATAAGACAGATGCATGGATTCGCGGGGACTTTACATGCAGTCCAGATCTCTAGCACAAATAGAAATTTTAACAAATGGTAATATTTCAAACGTGAATCCAATGCTACGCTTTTAAATCTCTTGGGTTGTTCTTCAAAAAGAGTTGAAGAAGGTCTCCACATATGCCAGCACTATTTATTATCTGGGAATTGCAGTTTCTGACCTTGACTGAGGAACTGAGGAAGTACTGAAGACTGCTACTAATATAAGTGCTGTGCGTGGGGCACTTGATCTGAGCTGCTGACACTCTGCACTCTCTCAGAGTCTCTTCCAGCAGTAAAGGTCACAGTGAGGGCCCAGGGCTGGCCTATGACACAGATACTCAAACAGGGACCTACAGTGGCCCTGGCATCTGTCTCTAGCAATCTGCCCGCACCGCAAAGGCGACAGACTAACTGGCTAGCATCTGGGGCGTAGCGAGGCAGCATAGGACAGAGGGTGGGGGGTGGACCAAGCCTGCCTGGTGGACAGGAGCTGTCAGGGCAAGTTTGGTGACAGACCAGCAGGGCTGGGAAAATGAAAATGCAAACATAATTTCCGTGTCAGAATAGATAAAGTCCTAGCAATGAGATGCAGATGCACACACATGCACAGATACAGAGACAGAAGTGCATGTTGTTGCACACACACAGTATTTGCACATGCACACACACACACGCACAGCCCAGAAGGTCGTGGACTGGCCAAAAGCATCTCCTGAGCCATGGGTCTCCAACCCTTGTCTATAGACCAGCTATAAACCCGGTCATGTCTCTAGGTCTTCTCACTGAAGGAAGCTAGCCTACTGTTGTGATAGTCAAATTACAAAGACAGAATACATACATATAATCCAAAAATGAACTTTTTATTGAGGTAACATTTAAAATACTTTAATATTATAATTATTGTATTATAATATTTTAAGTATTTTTGAACCCTTCTCTACTATATGTACAGTAAGCTGCATAACAGGTATAACAAACTATTTTGTCCAACAAAAAAAGAAGCATACTACTGTGTGTCTCATCTCATTTTTCTTCCAGTAATTCAAAAAACATCCCAACTAAACTAAAACATCACAGAAGGCTGCATTAGACCAGGTGAGTAATTTATCCACAGTTTGCAGTTTGTGCTTGCTTTAATTGAATGTCACATTATTCACCAAACTTATTAAAATGTCCATCAATTAAAGTCCATAAAGCATCACAAAGGTCACAAAGGTGTTTATGTCACCATTAAAGAGGTGTCTACTATTTGTCACACCTGTGTGACAAATAGTGGTCTGAATGTGATTTGCATATCTAAGAGTGCTATCCAAGAAATCAACGGTGCTTGTATTTGGGCTGGAAAAAATTTGTTCATATGTAGAAGAGCAAGAAGTCAAGATGGATAAAGATGTTTATGCTCTCAGTCTGGTAAAAATACAGGAAATGGGGAGAGGAAATCCAAAAATCCCTTACTGACAAAGCCCAATGCACTCCTTCACTAAACTCTCTTTGTTCAGATGTAGTCAGAGTCAAAAAAGGAAAGAAATCTAAGACAGAGGAGGCTTTCCTGAAATCCTACAGGGGGTTGTGGGAGAAGTGAGATCAGTAACCATGTAATGGCCAGTAATTGGTACCGAGGGATATCAGCGCAGACTGAACTACAAGAGGCCGAGCCAAACTCATCGTGGCATGTGTGACACTAATCTAGGCTGAGTCAGCAGACGGTGGGAGAATGTTGAGAAGGAAATCAGATCTGTATGTCTGAAACCAAGGCTTTGATAGCTAGGCCTACTGCTGCCATGTCTAATTGACAGACGATTTAGTGTTTCCTATCCAACACAAAAGGAAAATGGAAAGGAGGGGGGTCTTTCAGGAGCCTTAGTCCTCTTACCTTTACCTTATCAAGCCAATATCGCTTGTCCTTATTTTGTGACCCCCCCCCCCCCCCTTCTAGTCTCCTTTCCCACTATCTATCCGCTTTCCGGCTGTATAATCCCCCCACCACCACTTAATGTTTCTTTGCTTCCTCCTAAGGCCCCCCCTTCTCCTAATGCATATACTGTGTGTCACAGTCTGTTAAAGATTGAACGATACACTGCTCACAACAGTTTTAAACAAACCTGATCAGATGCTGAGAAGGGCTTTTTAAAAATGTGCCACTTGAGACTTTTTGTCGCTTAAGATGTTAATAGTTATTTCCCTGAATCAGTGTCACCAATAAAAAAATGTTTTATCACCTGTGCACTGCCCATCAGTTATAGAGTCTGGCAAGACTGATAGAAATCTTCAAAGCATAATTTTTGATGTGATTTTTCCTTATCCTGGGCATTAAAGTGAAGCTAAAATCGATGTTACGGTTAAAAAAAAAAGCAAAAAAAAAAAAAAAAAAAATAGAGAAATAGACTCAAAGTTTTTTAACTGAAAATTTGAAAACTGTGATTTGAAGTTCGTAAAGGCAGTTAAAGTAAAATTATGACATTATTTTAAAATACATAATAATTAAATATCAATATATCAATATAAAACCATAATAGTATCATGATAATAAAATAAAACCACTTTTTGGATGCACAGACATCTTACCTTAAACATTTATATATACATCAAACACCAACGCTCCAATAGTGAAATCACACAACTGCATGGCCGGTGCAGCATGCGGTAGCCACGTGTCTAACACCTACAGTACTGTACGGTACAGCAGCACCACAGAGCCACACCACTATTTATCCACCGCACATATTAAACTCACAAAATAAAACTAATAGTGTCAAATAAAAATGATAAATAATTGAAAAATGTGAAAAAATTCAACTATAAATGTAAAAAGTGAATAGATAGAATTAAAGAAACAAACAAAAAAAATTAATAAATAAGAATGCCCATTAAAAAAAAACATAAGCCAAAGCTACAGAAACACATCACACCACGTAGACGACATTATAGACACACATGTACACGTACGGTACCTCTGCATGGTACAACACACATGGAGCACACACCACAGACATGTAACAGCATGTGTTGGGCGGTGTAACTTACAGGCACGTAAAGTGGTTGCGCAATCATGAACAGAGACAGAGGAAAGTGGGTAGGCCCTCTGAAGGGTGTCCATGTTATTATGTACACTGCCTGACATGCAAGAGCAGTCTTGCTCTGAATGGCCGCAATCAAAACAACATGCCAGTTTCATTCGTTTGTAGACGGACATCTTGGCTACAGTCATGTTTTGGGATGAGAGGAGAGGAAAAGCAGCAGGTTAATGGCAAAAGGAGAAATATTCATTCAGGGGAAGTTGGAAGCTAACTTCATCAGAAAGTGCAAGCCTTGGCCACCCGCTACCACAGACTTGAGCCTCAATTTAATTAAAGTGCAGATAATTAAGTACATTTTGAATATGTAAAACTTTTATTTTTCTTCACCTCTCTCTTAAAATATATATATATATATATCTCGATAGATTGATACAGATATAAAAGACAGTAGTATCAATGTACAGTAATAACAGTAATATGCCATACATTTTACTATATGTCAGCACATTTTTGGCTTATTTATATTGAAACAGTCTCGAGAGGTCAAGCTGTGTGCCAAGGCTGTAACAGGTCAAAAGGTAAAAAAATATACCAGTGGGAAACAAGGCTGAGGAGAAAGGGGAGAGGGAGGGAAGCATTCAGGGAACAGAGGCATGAGCAATGTTCTTCAGCAGCAAACCTCATACAATGTTTAATACATTTGTACATCCTCTATCCAGTTGGCTAAAGGAGTGGATCACGTACCTGTATCCCATCATGCAGCTGTAAAGGGTCTGTCCAAGGCATCACACTATTTTATCGGCTAAATTTGCCAATTCATGCTATATTCAAACCTGCGTTTTCACTACTCCACCCCCCCCAGGGGAAGCTTCACTCTAACAGGCATGTGTGCATAAATGATGTGACAGACAGGATGTACTGTTTATGGCATATTGGAATTTGTATATGATGTGTGATAAAATATTAAATGTTAGCAAACTTTATATCAGCTTTAGTTTTATTGATGAGTCAATTACTGCTACTATTAGATATTAGTTAGATATTAAAACAGTTCATGCTTTTGAGAATTTCACTAAGGTGTAGATCAAAGTCTTAATTCTCCATATTTCTCCAATTTGAATTAAAACAATTACTTTATGAGTCATGACAAATTTCCCCAACACAGTTAGGGGGATAAAGTTTGACTTGATTGTTATAATAACAGTCTTTCCTCTATCATTTGACAAATTGATGTTCACTAAACATGTAATATTTAAAGAGAAAATACATTTATTGTCCCTTACCTTACATATTTCATGTTTCTCTTAAATTGCAAGTTTGGGGACTAAGTGTCCTTATTCACATAAGATTAGAAAAGAGTGTAATTGTACAGAACATATGTAAAACTCCTTCATGACTAGGCAGCCTGCAACCAAAATGCTATATTATATCTACTTTCTGTTTGTGAGTGTGAAGACCTGAGTCCCGAGGGAAGTGGGAGTGAAAGTCTCCAGAGAAGCATCTCTAGATTGCTGTGACTCTGGGCAGAAACAGTCCCTGTTCCCCATTCTCTCATTGCCAAGGTGCAAACAGACAACAGGCTAATACTGTCTGGCACCTTTACGGAGACACTTTCAGCATCTTTGACTCTGAGTCACATTGGAAAATAACATCCTGTATGAAGTACAACATTTCAACTTCTGGCCAAGAAAAGAATGGGAAACGCCGATCATAACCCTTGGGATGAAGGCATCAGGGACTGGTGTACCCTGTGACATGCACATTTGCCTTAGGAGCATGTAATAAGCATGCAGAAAATGTAGGTTTGTTCTCAGCAACAAGGGGAGGTACAGAGATAACTGTTCACAGTCCTGAAACAGTTTTGGGGGAATGGCAGACAAGTGCAGTGAGGCTATCATTCATGCTAGAATTTCATAACTTCAAAATTCTTGCTTAGGCATTTGGACACATAGTATATGTATGTTACAATGTAGATTACTGACATATGATAAGGGAAAAATGGACAACATACACAAAGACACACATACATACAGTACACCCTCACGCACACACATACACACACACACACACACACACAAACACACAGACAATGTATTTGACTTCTGGCTTCACAAATACTCTGATTCTGGCCATAAGATTAAAAGGTGTCCATTCCAGGGCATTCCTTATTGAAGATTCAACATGATGGCTGCCCTGATAAACTTTCTGGATGGGTTTGATTATTCTCCATCTCCCATAATCCACCAAAGGACAATATACTTGAACAGAAGCTATCAGGGTGCTACTGTATGTTGAATGCACAGGATGTCCCAAAACACCTTTATAATATAGGCTATCCCCCGTATAACTTTCTGATTCAACACGAGTGCAAGGAAAAATGATACAGCTGGCTCAAGAGTAAATGTTTTGAACAATAACAAATATGGTGCACAGTAGCTTATTGCAGTAGATGGATAGAAGACTGCAGAAGACAAATACTTTTTAAACACACAGTTGTCGCCAAACCCCAACTGCACCATATCATGTAAACATAAAACAGTAAAGACTAAACAATGACGCAACAACCTCAGGACGATGAATTTGTCAAAGTTTTTGAAACAATTTATTATCCCAGTGCACACATTTTGTCCTTGCATTTTTGCTGAACAAGTATCAGGGGATTCAAGTTTCCTCTACTCATATCACCATTGAAAGATTGTATAAGGCCTATTGGACATGACTCTGGCACAGCAGCACCTTCTAGAGGCAACTTCATGCTATGATGCATAATGTGATTTGTGAAGAGTTTTTATTGATAAAAAGGGCCCGACAACTGTCCACATTTGAAAGGCACAAAAACTTTTTAAGCCTGAAAAGGACTGCTTTCTAAAAACCTCAGTTCAAGCTGGGAAAGGGTTTAGAAAGGGGCTGAAATCACAAAGCAGTGGGGCAACGGGGGGACCAGATTGTTTTGATTGTGTTTTGGCAACCTAACTGGTTAGGATTTAAAGAACTTCCCACAAGGACATTTTCTGCTCTCTGAAAGTACAACCAGACACAAAACTTCCTTTGACAGAAAGCAGAACCAATGAAGTCTCAGTGGTTCTTGTAAAATTTCTCCCCATTTTGTGAGCTCTTCTAAATACAGATTTTTATTACATTCCTTGTGTACTTTCTTGGAACATAACATTATATTCTAAGGGGGTTAATCATGGATAATGACTTAAGATTTACAGCAGATCAGCTTCCAAATGCCAAACATGGGTTGGGTTTGATGATCGAATAGAGAGGAAAAACTGGAAAACTCATTAGCCACATTGGATTAAGTAACGCTCAACGTAATTGTCATTTCCAACCAATCAGAGAATCGGCTCACTGGGCCATTGAGGAGGACGCCTGATGCCGGTGTGGGTTTGATTTTTGCTGTTTTTGTTTTCATCTGGGCTGAACACAGAATAGAAATGAGAGGCGAGGAGAAGGATGCAGAAGCTACACTGGTACATGCAACATAGATACGGTATACTATTTGCTGAAGAGGAAAAAAAAACACTTGCACTGCACTCTGGGTAAGAGGACACCCATTTCAATTTTACTCACAATAAATCACTACCAGTGACCAGTTAAAATAAAGTGGTGTTTTCCAATGGCAGCAGGGAAGGAAATACATCAAAAGTATGTCACTGGTCATAAAGAAACATGGGAAAAACAACAGAAGAGAACAAAACATGATAGAACAGACATACTGCATGACAGACTTCCATTGCAATAATGGAACTGTCATTTTTCTAAATGGAAGTCTCTTGTTGGAAACAGCTGTAATAAGTTAAAACATAATTCCATGTCCATCACCAGAGGCTGAGACTTGAAGATATTAAGGAAGCAAACAGAAGTAAACAGTTTATCTAAATGAAACTAGTCTGTGAAAGGCCGGTTGATTCTATTGAGCTGGCAGAGCAAAACGTTGTCTGAATAATTGAGATGACACAGACAAAAGAAAGAAATGGTGGGTATCTATTTTAAACCAGTCTTTGTCTTTACGAGGCTGCTGACTGTAATTGTTTGTGACCTTTTGTTGAAATACGGGATACTCACCTGAATTATTTATCCTGTGGCTAACATGTCTTGACAAGTGACTACTGTACATAGGTCAGGTTATTTTCATGTGCTGTTTCTGCATTAATGCTAATGTGTCATCTGTACAAAAAAAGGGAAAATATATCTCTTTGACAGCGACATATTGTTCCATAGTGAATCTCAAGTCCCGAATTTACCAATGAACACCAAATTAAATCTTGGTTCTGATGGATTAGCATCTCGACTACATTTAAAATACTCTTAACAATGGTATTCATGTAGAAAATATAAAACTGTAAGTCATATTCTGTAATTTTGTAAGTATTACTGATAATTATTGCATTATGCCATATTGTACAAATCTGATTTATAGTAGTAGGTTTTCTGGAAGGAGTTGGGTACAAAGTTAATGTCATCAATAAGACATTAGGAATGTTCGCTCTGTACATTCTCAGTTTGTTTAGTTTGTAAAGTTGTGATTTAATGAGTAAACCAAAAAGAAAGCACTCCAAAAAATGGCAACACCTACATTTTAACTAGAAAAACAAATCTGAAATAAAACACACCAAAATGGATGTTATGGAAGTTCAACCAGAACCAATATTAATTAAGGCTATAATAAGGTGACAACATGCAGTATTGGCTGTCAGCATAGATTGCTTCAGTACAAAAAAACAATGATACAATAAAGAGGTACAATATTAGAGTACTCTCTAATAGTAATAGTAAAATTATAATTATAGTAAGACAGACACACCCACAGCTAGGTTTAGGAGTTTGACAAAGGGAAGAAGAGGTGTTAGTGGGGCAAAATAAAGGGAGAACTACTCACGTCGTTTGCAACCACATTTCTTAATCCGCTTAGGGTCTGTGATGTCATCATGACAAGCTTTGCAGTAGAAAAAGGCTCTAAAAGTGAGCATGTAAAAGTATTTAGCACTTAAAATGTCCAAACTGCCATTTTAAAGTATGAGTGAGCAGTTGTTAAGGTGGCTGGATTACCTCTTTACTTCCTTGGCATCACTGGCAATAAAGAATCCCAGTGTTCCTTCCTGTATCTTTACATGGTTTCCTGGGTTGATGAGGATGCTGAAGAATCAGAGATATAGACACATCATGCTCATTAATGTCTGGACAACACTCAACTCATGCACACAACATGCTAATCAAGAGGAATGGTACACACACTTGTTGAAGCCTGTAATAGCACCAGGGTTGAATGGGGTTTTTATTACTCTGAATGCATGATTAGTTTTGTTCAGTTTGCTCTGCTGTTCTATGTTCTGTCATAAACACAACTGCTTCTCTGTTTTGGGGCAATTTTCTAATGTGATACTCACACAGATGAACAGAATAACAATGATCACACATTAAATTTTAATTATTTTCTATAGAACGGGGACAGAGAGGTATGAGTAAAAGGACAGGGGCAGAGAGAATTAAAATTATGGCCTTGGAGAGGCTTTAGTCTCAGCATTCAAATACAGTCATTTAGTCAAAACAAATGTTATGATGGCCACTGAGACATACCTGAAGTACAGAGAATGTACAAGAAGTGTTATTATCTCAGTTAGTATCTGACAGTGGGATGCAAGGGAATGAACAGCACTTTTAATTGTCAACACTAGGCTGTTTTTCCTCAATGATTACTAGAACCAACGGTATTGACCTATACAAAATATAATTGTAGTGCAAAGTCCACTATCAGAAGTACAACTGAACTAAAGTGTCAAAATAATTACAATGTTTGTCTATAGGGTCAATTTGTACGTATTTGTACAAAAATGTACATATTATTTATTTGAAAGGACACTACTACATTAAAAATACATTACTGCATAACAGCACGTTGGCCAGGAGTGTCAGTAAAACAAATATCATACAGTAGCATACAGTATATTAGTCAGAGCATTTTATTATGACTGGAGCATAATGTATTGACCTAAGCACTTTGAGCAACTGGCTGTATCATTCCCCATTAATTAGACTGAGACAAGGAGTAGAGACTAAACACACATACAGTACTGTATGCTCTACACTCTCACACTCTCACACACTCACACACACACCCTGGTCATTAATGGTTACCTGTGGGCAACAATCATCAATGATGCGAGTGTGAACTAGGAAATCAAAACACTGAACCCACAAAAACCTGTAAGAGTTACACTCCTTTAAAATGCAAGCCCAGATAAAAGATGATTTTTTTCTTTCTTTTTTTTCCTCCTTTGCTCGATTGTTAACTTATAAATGTGTGAAAATCATACTTATCTAATGGTTCACAAAACTTCTGTTGATGTCAGAACAACGCCTATCTTACCAACTTAATTACAATCGTGGATTTTTACATTGTGGCCTTTTAGTTATTTGAAAGAGCATACTCTTTGTACAGACTCAGGCTATAGGTGAAGTGGCATATCTAAGAATCTAAGAACACTGTCTATCACATTACATCTTTCCTCTGGGCTCAGGAAAAGGTTACATTGGGAAAAATAAACAAAAATATTAAGGGAGCAATTGAATCCATATACATATCGGTTTGTGATCAAATTGCACCAGTCATGCAGATCAGATTGTCCTTTCCACACTGCAAGAAGTAAAATAGCATCTAACATTCACTGAGATTGAATGGCCCCCACAGAAGTAAACAGGCATTGTGCCTGGCATGCCGTTTAGTCAAAACAAATGAAAGAAACAGATTAAATCAAGACAGTTCCACAAACATTGCTGCCCAAATCTGAGATTTTACATGGATATCTATCCAAGACATTTTTCTTCAGTCAGGTGCAAACTGGTGAATAGAAGCTTAATAAAGCGTCAAAACCTCATATTGTGAGCAACAAGGCAAGCATCAAACACCTTATGTGATAGTGTCATTGCATGCAGTTACCAAACAGCATGAACAGGACAATAATCAAACAGAAAGGCATAGCCACTGCAGTACAGGTATAAGGACAGATACGTAGATGCAGACGGTTGCAGTAACTTCTGTGCAGTTGGATTGTTTCTCAAACACCAAACTGACAGGAAGTGACCTCACTTAAGAACATCTACTCAAAAGACGCACGAGCATGACTGTAGACGGTGGTTTAGATGCACAAAAAAAAAATAAAAATGTACACGCGCACACTCATTCACACAGAAACTCTCCCTCCCGGTGGAATCACACAGATATACAGACACACAAACATGCACAGATGAATGCACATTTAGCAGTGAAAACATGAGAAGGGGTGATGGAATGCAAAAGTGAAACGCGGGAAGCTTGTGAATGTTGTAGCCTGTGGTCATTAAATTTCTGTTTGGATAAATTTAATGCTATCCAAAGTCAACAGCTCCATGCCTAGTGTGTCAAATGATGAAAAGGAAACAAAGACTGGTGAGGTGCTGCTGGTGTAATAAAACCACGAAGGAAAGGCATGCTTTGATATCAGCCACTGCCTACAGCAATGGTAAATAATAGTCAAACTATTTCAAGAGAGTTAGTAGAACAACAGATTATCTGTGCTCATTGACACCATTTCAAGTATAAGGTATGTGTATACCAACTCCTCATTGGTCAAAAAAATCATGTTCTGGCAATAAATTAAAAACACCATGAGTGGAATAAACTTCTTGGCAACACTAACATTTAGTAGAGTAACAATTGATCAACACTGGGAAAAGAACTGAAAGTGAGAGAAATAAACTAAGCGAAGGACTGGTAAAGGACAAAACTGAAAAAATCAAATAAGAGGTAGATATGGAGAGGGTGGGTGTTTGGCCTTGGTACACCGACAACAGCAAAGACAAAGAAACAGCACTTCTACAAACATGTCCAATTTATCTATCCTCTCTCTGCCTGCAAAGAAGTTAGTGCATTAAGCACAAGGGACACCATAAAAAAGAGTTAGAAAAGGAGGCCTGTGAGATAGTGTTTGGAAAAATATCCTTGGGGAAACTCCCAAAGTCAGAAGCGTTAAAGTGCTGAAGATTGGGTGGAACTTTGGAAGTAAGATAAGGTAGAGGGCATACCGCTTTCGGCTTCTGCAAACAACAAGAAAAAATCTTAAATCAAACAGTTATCATGAACATAAAAGAAGAGGAAAATATGACTGTTACAAATGTTTCTCTGTTTTTAGTACGCCTCAAATGGCAGCATGTGGAGTAACTGTACAGACACAATTTAGTTAATGTATCTTATGCTTGTCCAATGTTCAGGTCCTTGTACCTAAAAAAAAAAAAAGACTTGCTAAAAACATTTGTTTTATTTTAATGGTGATTATCTTTTGACAAGAAAATGTTAAGTGAAATGGCACAAGACACGTGGCGTTAGATTTTTAAGAAAAACAGGTTTGAACATTTATAAGGAAAATGATCCCTGATTTTCAAAACTTTAACCAGATCAAAAGGAATTGGGACCAGAAAAAAGTCACGGCACATACAGTAGATAAATTCTAAAGTAGGATTAAATATGTACACAGATGTTTTAATTATGGTTGGTTTTAGCTTGCAATACAATATAGACATCATTTGCCGTGCAACCTTGACACAAAAACATTTGACACAGATGAACAGGGAAGGGTGGGAGGGATTTGGCAATTGAGACTACTGGAAAAATAGTGCTTCCTGTTATTAGTGATGAGACTGACATTTATGTAACAGTAGTAGTTACAGTTAGAAATGATGAAGGAACACACAATACAATTGAGTTATACACTTGTGAAATATGCAGGTACAGCAAATTTGGTTATTTAGGTGCGAGATAATCTCTGCTAAACCTCAGTTTTCACCAGATTTGTTTCTGCATACCTACGTGAAAGATTGTCTGTGGAGCTTCCTCCACCAAGAGCATTCAGTCAGTATTATCAGTCACACACCATATAGCAGTAGAGAAGTCATCATAATTAAAATTAGGCCATAAAAGGGCAAGAAATTATTAGGCATTGATGCTGATACATTTTTACAATTTTAAGGGAGAAGCTTTTTAAAAGTTTCTGTAAATTTGTCACACTACTACACTCCAGTTCGTTTACATTAATTAGTGCATGCTGCAATAAGAGATAAATATTTCTAAAGAAATTGCAATACAATTGCTGTTGTCTGTACTCAGACTAAGTATCATAAAGCAAGGTATTGTGCATCAATATCTTTTAAAGTTTATCTGCCAACTGAAGTGTCATCAATCCTAATTGTGAATACGAAACAGATAAAGGCTGCAAACAGGATTTGGGTAAAAAAAAAAATAAAGTATTTTATTTCAAGAGCCAAATGAAGCATGTAACATGTTCAGTGTTACAACATCTGATGCTACTGAAAGAAAGATCCAGTATACAAACCTGCTCTCTCTCTGCTCAGACTTGTATTCGATGGCAATAAGCAATAGCTTCAGCTTCACGTAACACAGCCTGTAAAAGACGTGCACTCATTAGACGACAGCTATATATAAACAGATGACTAGTGTGTTCAAACACCTTCAAAAATCCACATTCTTACATCCCCACACTCCCTGAAGAATTGTTGGCTACCTACCATTGACAGTGTGCTTGCTGTGTGATACTTACTCACAGACAGTAGGGAAGGAGAGGCCCACAAAGGCACTGGACAAATACTCTGTGTACATCTCATTAGCCACTCCTTCAAGGTAATATTTCTGCCATGTGTCTTCCTCAATCTGACCCAAAAAAAAACAAAACAAAAAACAAACAAAAACAAGCACAGAAATGTCACACATGAACATAAAAAAGAAAGAAAAAGAATGCAGCATTGTTTTCCTGCCAGTAGTCCCAATGTGATCTGCAGATGTCCCCCCCCCCCCCCCCCCCCCACACACACACACACACAACATCAGCCCAGTCATTATAAGCTGGTCCATCATCTTCATGACATGAGAATAGTTCTTTGATAGAGACAAGCACCTCTTCAATTTTGAGCCGCAGAAACACTGAACAGATTCCATATGAAATGTCACAGTAAAATATGATGTGTCTGGATGACTGAAAACACTTTAATGGAAGTGTTTCTCTGGACAGAGATGTCAGAAATTCCCTGGGAATGTACTGCATTTGATGGATCTAGCCCATCTGTCAGCAGAGAACCTACTGTATCCACTTATGTTAACTTCACGTCCAATATCAGAATAAATCATCTAATTTACAAAAATGCAGTGTATGAATTCACTCGTCTATTACTTCAGTCCGCTCAGACGGAGTGACCGAGACATGGCAAGTTAATGATGTCCTCTATGTTACCTCGATGAAGGACCTCATGGAGAAGAGGTTGGCTAGCATTGTGGACAGGCCCTGGGCCAGACAGCTCTGGGCAATGAAGCCTGCCTTCAGCTCTGCCAGACAGATAGCATCGTCACCCTCCTTCCAGTTCCAGCTTGGAATGTTCAACAGATGGGCCTTCATAACAAGATACAGACACAAGGTCACAAGGCATAGAAAACTGCACGAATGATTCATAGTCTTTAAAGGAACAGTCTGACACTTTGAGAAGTATACTTATTTGATTTCTAGTGGAAAGTTAGCACCAAAATAAGACTTGTTATCAGAGATGAGAAGATTTCCACTACTCTCACATTTGTGTGGTCAATGCAAAGCTGGACCCAGACACTGGTTACAAAGGGCTGGAAATGGGAAAGAAGCCGACGTGGCTCTGACGACGTCACGTACGAACTTTTCTACAACTTATTATGTCTAATGTGTTAAATTCATACAGGAATAAATAAATGGGAACAACATAGAGGCAACGACTAGCCTGACTTGGTCTTGAGCTGTTCATGCAGTATATAAGTTGCCACTTTAGAATATTCTCTTTTTCTGCATAAATATGACCTGAAACTACATAATGGGAATCTAATTCCAATAAGAAAAACAATAAACTTATATTTAAGGCTGGATTATTTTTCTACAGTAATTAATAGGCTTAAGCTTCTTGTCTCAGGGGGTTCCCTTTATCTAGTTTCAGGACTTCTGACCCTAAAGTCAAAAGAAATTCTGACAATAAATAAATTATTTTGCATTCACGACTACTACCGCATTTCAACTTTACAGCTAACTGTCAGACAGGTTAGGGCTTTACATAGGACTCCTACTGTATAAAGGTCGACAAATTAACAATTGTATAAAATGGTGACATTTTCAAAAATACAAAAAAATCACCATACATGAGCAATTGTTTACTCAAAGAGTAAATTGTAATAAAATATATTTAAATAACCACTGTATGAACCTCAGTGCTAAGCTTTGCACGACCTTATTTAACTTTCAGCGAACAAGTCAGTATAGCAATGAAAGGGTCAATCTTCACATAATTCTAAAAAATGAACAGATACCGTGAGACATGCATGATGTGGTTAAAGTGTTTTAGTGATCATATACAACATTAAATCCATCTTAAAAGTCAATATTTGATTTTTTGACTCACAAACCTAAAGGGATATTCAAGTTAAGGGAGCAGACTGCATGCAACCTTCAACTGGACACTCGCATGATACATGTTGCTATAAATTACACGGTGATAAAAGGTAAATGCATCGCACAGCTGTTATGCAGACAGGGTTACGATTTAACCCCTGTCATAAACTTGCTAGCATATGATGGTAGACAGAACTGTCAAAATGAGGTGAAGCAATCTTATATATCACAGAGCGCCAGAGCATCTCACCTTATTGTGGTACTGTAGCATTTGTGTAATTATTCTGATCTTGGGATGGTAGTTTTTGATCGAAATGACCCTGGAAGATGAAAAGCAGGCAGATAAAGTAAAAAAAGTTACATATTATCCGACCGTTTCTGGTCGTTTAGAAGCCCAGATGATACAATACCTCATAATGTTGGAGGCATCTTCAGCATCAGGGTCTGCACAATATTTATTGGCCAGGATTAAGCAGGCATCTGCTGACTCAATCTACATGTAAAGGACCAAACACACAGATATGTTGACATTTCAGTACATGTGAGTACTTTGTACTGAGTGCTTCAGACAAATTTTGTCTGCCTTTCTACAGTACATAAAATTTGAAAAACTGAATGTATCTTTGGCCAGTAATAATTTAAAACAGTCAAACTACTGACCAAAGTGCAACAGCCTTTTTACATTGTTTTACTCTTTTCACTTATGTTCTCTATCTTATCGGTAATTAAAAAAAGAAAATGGCAATCATATATAGCTTTTGGCTGTATCTTAAACAGACTAAAATTAATAATTAAAAATTAACAAACTAAAAAATTAATTGTTTTGTATACAAGAACAGTTTAAATTCAACAGTTTAATTGTAGGTTATTTAATATCGAACCAACAATCCTGTCAATGACAGTACCTTCACTCGGGCCAGATCATGAGGGTTGAGAACAGATCCCTGATAGAACTCTACTTGGGTAAAATGGCGTTTGAACAAGGCTTCCAGCTCAAGATTAGGGGAAATACTAGCACACAGAGAAAAAAGGAAAAGAGCATGTAAGGACACCTAGTGCACGCTTTGTTTCAAGCACTGTTCTGTAAACCTACACGTGGTGTGGAAGAATAAGTTGACTTACTTATGGAGAAAAACAATTTCTACATTGACATCATCCCTGTCCTTGTGTAGGAAGTCTTTGAGGAAGTTGGAGACACTTTCGAGGGTAATATGACCACAGACCACAATATGCCTGGAAGGGGGGGAAAGAAATCATTTTGAGTGGGCAACATAAATCATTGCAGACACTGGCATGTCTCCCAAAGATAATCAGTCAAACCAAAGCACTCTAACATCTAACTTAAATATAGACTGTAAAAAATCTACATACATGTCAAGAAAGTTCTTTTCAAAGCAAACAAGTAACTGAATTATACCTTTTTGCCATAAAAGTGAATATTTTCCTCCACATAATGAAAGTGGTTAAATTCTGCACGACAAGTGCAATCAAACACTCAACTCTGAACCACTTTAGAAAGTCTAAGATATAATCATGCAGCCCACAGTGGTTGGATTGTCATCCATTCTCAATCTAAAAACTGTCCTTTCAGCCAAAACCAGGCCTTTGTGAGCCGAATGGAGGTTGACAAAGACATGTACATCAATATGCTTATGCTTTTATACAGAACATTACTAAAATCTTTCAAAGAGACTTGGAGCTCTGTGGGTTGACACAAATTCTAAACATGACCTTAGAGTATCTGACGGGCCCCTGGCAAGATTCAGAACTGCATTATAGCAGAGGGATCTGTCAGATTGTGCACAGGGTTAAGTGTAGCAGCAAGGAACTATATGGTTAGATTGGAACACTTTTGACTTGAGGCTTTATCCCTGGGTGTCCTCTGACTGCACTGTGGCCCAGAATGATCAAGGTCAAAGGTCAGCCTCATCTACTATGAGATTAGAATCATTGGAGTAGTTTAGATAGTCACTAAAATATAACCTGCCTAAACAAAACTTGTGGTGCTTCAGTAAATATCAGGCTTTAGTGTCCCAGAACTTAGAAATTCACATAAATCGTGTTTTCTGTATGTATGTCTGTATGTAAAAAAGATTATTTATATTTGAGTAATTTTCCATATGCCATATGTTTTAGTTCATTTTACTGTATTACTCATTGTAAATATAACACATACTTGCCGCAACAATTGTTACTAAGATGGCTTGAACCTAACACTAATAGCAGTATCAGTAAGTATCAGTATTCAACTAAGATATGGTTATGATAGGGAACTTAATCATCTTAATGTAAGCTTTAGGACACTCTGTATGCCTCGTGTGCACTGTGGTAAGCTGAGCTACCCTTCCGGAGTTAAAGTTAAATGTCAGAGAGTTTTACTGCCAAACCCCTACAAGAAAAATCCAAACATGCTCAGTAGAATCCAACCCTTATATTGACATGGATTAGTGTGGACACTCAGCAGACAACCTAATTACCCTACGGAGACCTGTAAGGCAATCTGTGTAATGACAATGGCCTTATCCACTACTTAGCACGATGTGCCAGGAGACAATTGAACCACTTTAGTTTTGAGTGCCTGGCCACTGAAAAACTTTGCATTTAACGCCATGGGTATTAGGTTACCCCTTCCAAGAATAAAAAGAAATGCTATAGTCATATTTGTGGACTCGTCATGTTCTTATGAGCAACTTAGATTTGTTATGACAGGTTACCTTCAATCAATTATCGTGTTATATTCAGGGAGGAAGCTCTGGCTAACACATTAACTTTTAACAGTCGGCATCTAAATTGTATAGAACATTACTGAAATCTAAAACAGTTTGGCAGGTTTAAAGGAAACACACTCTCATTCATGTCAGCTGAGAACCACAGTCCAGATCACTGAGTGTGCTCTTATCCTGGACCAGATGGACTGGGTAGGGCTAAACTGAATTGGAAAAGAATTGTGAATGACATATTGAGGGAATGGCAGTTTGTAGATGTTGCAGGACATAATAGTCTTCACAGATGTCGCCTTCGTTCCTTAAGAGAATCTAACGAGCAGCCGTGATTGCCTGGTTGGCTGTGTGGCCTTCAAGCTGATGAGCTGAGATGTCTGTGGGCAGCCAGCAATAATTTGGGTCAAGATGTTTCTCATTTCATGAGACAAAAAAAAAATATTTTTCTTATTGTCAGTATCCAAATGCCCATCTCCAAGGGTATAATACAATATGAAGATTTGTAAGAAGATTTGCTTTGTGCGGGATCAACATTAGGTCATGATTTTTCAAATGTGGATACACTCAGGAAGCAAAAAATCTAAAGGTGCAAATGCATGTACATTAGAAGACACGTGCACACACAGATTCACAGTTGCACATGTGGTTCTGTCTTTGTCTCCGAAAAGGTGATTTGTCATCAAAGCAGAATGTTTTCCCTCATGTATTAAAATTAGCTTCTGCTTTTAATCTTGCCACTAATTTGAGTCTTTGTATCATTATGATATTATGCTTCACTTCGTAGACATCATTAAAGTTGGCCTGCCTATACTGAGTTTATTCTCTTTCTGTGTGCCAGTAGTGGCGTCAAATAAATACATGCACTGAGATCAGAGTGTAGTTAAAGCGGAAAAAGGAAAATGATATCATTGATAACTCAAGCATTTATAATCGTCCCATTACAAAATGCTTCTTCTCTGTTCACCGTAATTTTACAGTACAGTATAAGATTTTTCCTACTGGAATTAATAGTTTTTTAAATCTTGAATCTTATACTACAAAAAATAATAGAAAAAATTAAAAAAAGTACTTTAAGGGCACTGATTATATGGGACACCTATACACAACAATCCAGAAACTGAAAAGCGTGACATGCAAAGACATGAAACGCAAAGGGATATTACGGAGCGTGCACACAAAGCATGCAGTCAGGAAGGATCCCAGGATGTCACAGGGGATGCACAAATAGAACAAACAGAGAGCTCAAACAATCAGCAACAGAGGTCATTCACTTGGTACTACTGCTCTAATCCTTGGTCATTGTCAAATTTTGCAATTTATACAACATAATTACCATTTTATGTACTTATTACCTCAATTTTTTGGAAAAAAGATGATAGAAAATCATGTTTGCTGTAATCAGTCTCAACAATGTAGTCATTACTGTAAATAAAATTAAGTGTGCCGGTAAATCCACTCCACAGTGCACAATAGTCTGCAGATTCTTTGGAAGTTAGTCAGATTTTTGTTTGTGCAAGTGTGTGTGTTCATGCCACGGAAGCCTCTGGGGCTGCACACCTCAAGTTGCTAGTCCTTACAGAGGACTTTCATAGGTGTATGTCACAGTTTAGCCAGGGTTCAGGCTCGTGTGCCAAATCTTTAGTGAAAGTTGGGCCTAATAGAAACCATAATGGAAACCACAGAGCCCCGAGAGCAGTGGGCGCCAACGTAACACTTGTCATTATTATATCAGTATACACAGGCTGAGAGCTGTCACTGTGCCCATGGGTGTATGCTACACTACACAGAGAACCACAACCAACACTAGCATGAAGCAGAAATTCATTATAGATCCATGTGTGAGTCCCTCTCACTTCCAAAAAACCTTCAAAGCCTGTTTCAGATGACGGCAACCAGGCAAACAGATGAAATAAGGGAAACATTTAAAACAGGTCATAATGTATCATGACCTCATTGTTTGTGATCTCTGTAATCAGTCAGATACTTGTAATCTTCTAATCTTATTTCCATTATAGATTTTCTTGTGCTGACAGCTGCTAGATGATAACTTAGCAAACCCTGATGGCAATCCTCAACCCACATGACAAACCAGTTTTGTCTATGTGTCAGGTCCTATAGGGTACATATAAACACCAAACACATAAATATCTAAATGATTATGGAAAGAGCCTAGTGCCACTTTAAGCCTGTTGTTTGGTGGGTATCCTCTGATCATTACCATATGTCTGCACTGAATGTCTACCCAGAGGGAGACATGGAAGGGGGTGTGGAAGAAGAAAATAAAGTGTGTGGGAGAAACTATCTGCAGTTTCTGACAAGGGCTTCTCTCAACACCCATCTGTGAGTCTGGACTGAGGTCACTGGCCAAACATAACATTTCATCAATCTTATCTTAGCGACAGGCAAACATCATTGAACAAAAGATTTTTTTAATGCCTTATTCTACTGCTGACTCCCTAGATTCTGCCCCGCTGAACAGTGACTAAAACCAGTGGCTGTGACTGAAATGAAAGACTGAAAAAGAGAAACAGGGTGAGAAGGAGAAGACAGTAGGATATTAGCAGACGCTGAGCGCCATCAAAGAAAATAAGAAGAAAAGAGTTCAAAGAGGAATAAAGAGTGTGCTGTCCCCTGTTCTGGACACAAAACATTTGGATTAAATTAAATCTGTGTGCTGAGTAGCAGTATGGTTGAACCACGAGGGGAGGACACCAGTACTGCAAAATGTACTTTAATCATCTTGTTCATACAGTAAAATGAACAAATTGTCACTTATTAATGCATAGAAACCTCTGCTGTGAGTCTCCATTTACACACACCCACACACACACATTAATAACAAGACCCTTTGGAGACAAACTCCACCACACAAACACGGGAACCAGGCAGGCACCAAGAACCAAGCAGGCGAAGCAAGCCAAAAGCAATTGAGAGCCTCCAAAGGGAGTGAGGCATCCAGCATTCAGGGTGTGGGAGCTGACTGAAGATCAGGGCCAGAGTCATGTCAAGCATCAATGATGCGATGGGCTAGCGGTGAAAGACAAGAGGACGGCTTTTTCATAGATTCTGCAGACACTGAAAAAGCCACAGGACAACAGACCACAGAGAACATGCCAGAAATGATGCAGTTAAAGAAATATAATTCCACAAACATGCAAAATAAATTCAAGCAAAATGAAACAAGAGAATAAACTGTATCCTGCAATGGTCATTGAGATTGATGATGCCTAAAAAGACCACCAATAATAATGCACTTGCAGATGTTTAAATCATTCTAATTTCTTGTGGAAAAAAAAAAAATCCTAAAAATGCGGATAGTAGGGGTTTCATGACCATTTTCTTTTATTTAGTTTTTATAATCTTAATTTATCTCTATAGGCAAGACTGTATTAATGAGAGCCTGGATCTGAACAGAATCATACATGGGACAGCACATTTAGGCACTGACATATTGTACAGAAGCACCACAGGTTAGTGTATTGTCTTATGTGTAGTAGTCATGAAAGCTCTATTTGCCAAATTAAATCAAAGCGCAACACACAATGTTTCAAGGAAAACAAAGAAAGAAAATGGACAGCACACAAACGACTTCAGGAAAGCTCTGAATGAAGGACAGATAGAAGTAGATATAGAAAGTAGTAGTCAGGCAGAAGGCAGAAGGCAAGGACAGACAGAGAAAGACAGAGTGAAAAAAAAGTAAAGGGGCATGGACATGTGTGTCCTAATGGCCAAGGTCTCCAGTCACGCAGTGCGACTTGGTGCTTTAAGGTAACTTTATCGTTCAAAAAAAGTCAACTTAACTATCCCCCAGTTACTATGAAACCTCAGGGGGGTGCAATTGAGTCACACAACCACACCTTGTCTGCATTTCAACTTACTTTCTGCCTCGTGTCGAGTTATAACTCCCTCCGTATTTCTTCCGATTAAGGATGAGAGCAGCAATTTCTGGCACGTAGCGAGCAAACATGGCCTACATGCATGGAACAGAAAAAAGAAAAAGGCATGCAGAGAGGGTTCTACCGCACACAGAAAAACAGCAGAACCATCTGGAATACTTACTTTCTCCCATTAACCGCACTATAGGAACCACCATATTTCTTGCGGTTTCCTATTAACTCTATGATTTCAGGGACGTAGCTGGCAAACATGGCCTAAGGAAAAGATAGAAGACAGAAGAAGAGACTAAAAAAAGAGACTACTATGCTGCAGACTGGGTGATGGGGAAACTGATGCATGTATCCAGATTTCTGAGAGGGAAAAAAAATTTATTTGCAGTGGAAATCAAGTATAAACTCTCTCATTGTCTGTAGAGACTTGCAAAACTTCACAAAAAAGAGAGAGATTTTAATATTTGTAAAAGATCTAGCATTTGAAAAAAAAATAGCCCCAGTTTTTAAAAGATAAATGTTCAGGTCAGTGGGCAAGAGTTTTTTCACAGCCGATGAGTAGCAAGTTGCTGTGATTGTTCCCAAACCCATTGTGGATAGCAGGGAGAATTAAAAAAAACCTATGTGCCATGTTTTGTCCAACAAACACAGAAGATCTGGCAGGTTGATTTGAATAGGCCCACCTGATGGTCCACAGCTGCAAAACACATTAAGACTCATTTGTTGGGCTTGAAAATGAGCTGGATGCATTTTGCAAATGTTCACAGCCTGCTGTATTTTAGTTTACCAACTAACTCATCTACAATAATAATTTACATCTACAAGAAACAACAACGCTTCCTTGCCCATGTCAATATAAACATTAATCCTAATGGTTGAGTGAGATGAGAGGTGACCTATACATTAACAGGAATAATGTGAAATGGTGTAGGTTTGACATGATTCCTGGCTGTAAAATACCTTCAGCCTGAAGTCATTATTTAGCCACTGCTGCTGATAGGAAGCAGCTTGAGGCACTAGCCTGAAGACTTCCAGAACTCTCTTCACTGAGAAAAACACAACCTATCACCATGGCCACAATACGGTACACATACAGCTGCAGGTCATCACCTCATACAGATAGCTGTCCAAATAGAGAATTCTGTAACTGTGATCTGCTCTGATCAGGGAAAGATGGAGGAGCCTGCATCTTCAGTGCCTTTGAGTGTGTGTTTGTGTGTGTGGGGGTAAACACAGGTGCACCCATGCATGCTTGTGTGTAGTAGGTTGCTGTACTAGTGGCAGTCCAACAGGACACTAGATCAGAGGAAGGTGAGAGGGAGGCTGCTGTTGCTATGGTAACAGTCAGGCTGGCCTAAGCCTCATCTCCCTGCCCCTGTGTTTGTTGGAATTATGGGAAGAGACACGGGAGGAGGGGGTGTCCTGAAACCGCAACTGCTTCTAAGAGAACAATAACAAAATTGTCATGTAAAATGCTTAGATTTTATATCATACAAATACAGGAGTGACACATGAGGGCAGGGGACAAAGGAGCACATAGTACTGAAACTACAGTGGACAACATACCATAGGCTAAACAGAAACATACTATGACAAAGAAATACCATGTAACAAGCAACACGGTTGTGACATTTCATAGAATTTATAAAATATCATATCATGTACTTAATAACAAAAGTATTTCAATCAGTTGTTCATTATTGTACAGTTTTGTCATTATCAACCGTTCTTTACAGTCTATTGAAGGGGGACAGGCAGGATTCAGGAGGGGAAAAGATATAAAGAAAAGTCTAATTTTACCAAACCACCAAGGATGAAGAAGACCATAAACAGGCGCCCGAGGGTGGTTTTTGCATAGACATCCCCGTAGCCCACTGTGGACATAGTCACCATCAGCAAGTAGACACATTCCCAATAGGAAAGTGACTGGGAATTTTGAAAGTTTTCCCAAGGATCCCCTGAGTTTTCCACCTAAAATGAAGATGAGAAAGAATAATTAGAAGAATAATGAAGAATAATCAGAAGAATAATGAACTATGACTAGCTCATGTGTTCATCTTTATTTGGGTCATATATTGTTTATATATCAAGCCTAGGTTACCATCTAGTGGTCAAACTGTTTAATGCGCTGTAAATTGTTAAAAATACATTGTGTGTAGAGTTGTATGACAACAATAATAAAAAGAATAATTTTAAAAAATATATTTTTGACATTTTGCCTTAATTAAATAATTTGTAGCAGATAATGAAAGTTTTACAGTTACAATCTACGCTGGGCTGTTCCTGAAAAGATCCTTGAAAAAAATACTGAAAATAAAGCTAATAATTTAATAAACAGTTGCTGTGGCGGCTGTTTGCTTTGTGACATTTGGTAAAATGTACTTTTCTTTTGGCATACTGCATCAGTGCTAACTTCATTAAGTGGAGTTCCACACTGCGAGGTATACAAATTTTAAGTTTGTGAAAAATAACAAACTGGCATCAAATCAATACTAGGTGTGAAAATGTCATTTTAAACTCCCATGCCTTTGCCTTAATTCAGTCTTTTGAATTAAAAGCACTGGGTGTTACAGTTGTTTTGTACCAGTCAGCCTTACTGGCTGATTAACCACGAGACCCCGCTGGCCTTCACATCTGTTCACTTACCAAATGTATGAATCCAGCCGCAGTGAGCCATGTGCTTATGAAGATGGAACACAAGTTCACCAGCTTAATGGAATTGCTGGGCAGAAGAAGAATAACCACCGATATCAGGAAAAAAAAAGATTTTTGAGCTCATGAAAAATAAAAACAAGTCCTAATTGGTCGATAGGGGACTTAAACAGAGGGTATATGAATAAACAATTAAATGCAGTTACATAGGTTAAATTCAACTTCCAAATATTTGCTGTCATAATATGACAAAACTGTGTGCCCCTGTAGTGCTATGAGTATCATTACATAAAACATGAACACACAACACATCATTATTTAGTAGAAAATACAATTATTGTATTATTTTATAAAATATGCTTAAGAAATTCAGTGTGACATTATTGTAATTACTACCACATTCAGATGTTATATGCAGAACCTAAAAAAAACTGTTCCTGCACTTTCTGGAGAGCGTTAAAAACACATGTATTGTTAGACATAGTAGCAACTCAGTGGCAGTGGAAGCCATGATGCCAATGAAGGTCGTTGTGTTTCCTGTTAATGGAGAAAGCTTCATACACACCTTGTTTTCAAGATATTCAAAAACTGTAAGATTTCTGAGAACTGTATCAATCTCAGAGCTCTTAGGAATCTTAAACCTGCAAGGAAAGACAAAAACAGACACAGAGAGGGATTAGTATTTTGTGCCAAACAACTGGTGGTAATCTCAAGATTGTAGGCATTTTTCTGAAATATCTGGTAGAAGAGAAATATAATGTAAGTGACAGCTAAATATACTTAGCGT
The DNA here is from genome assembly GCF_033026475.1 of Channa argus. NCBI lineage: Eukaryota > Metazoa > Chordata > Actinopteri > Anabantiformes > Channidae > Channa > Channa argus. Next base: position 38,907,757 of record NC_090197.1, read on the forward strand.
GTTCGGTCAGAGAATTTGGTCCAAATGTTTTTCTGAAGCACCAAAGCACAGCACAGCACCATTAATGCAAAATTTAGATGATACAACCACACTTTAAAACACTAGACACTTTATTCTACAGTAGTTGATGTGTTGGAATTATTTATGCACTCAAACATGTCAGTAGGAAAACATAATGTGGCCTACTTTGCATGAGCCCCAGCCTGATTCAAAGAGCAGCTCGCTTAAGGATTATGGAACAATGCAACACCTGCTTCATTGTCTTTTTACATAACGTAGCTTATCTCATGGAACGTGTGTTTGCTCGTGTCTGTGCCTATGTATGTACGTCAGTTCATTTGACAAAAAGTGATGTGGATTTCTAATTGAGATGGCCATGACAATAAGTTTACTCCTTTTAACTATAACAGTGTTTTTATGCTTGTCACCAAACACGTTTTAACGATTAACTAAATTCAAACAAACTATAACTGAAACACATTATCATCCCATTTCTCTCTAAACAAACTCTGACCTCCAGATAATGCATGTATATACATTATGATAATACTAATTATCTTACTCCAGTTGGAGAGGATGTGTAAACAGGAACAGACTGAATGGCAAAGTCCTGTGTCCTGTCTGGCCTTTTCCTTCTGTCCACGACGGCTCTGCCTCACCCTGTACCCCTTGTGAAAAAGCTCGCCACCGGACTTCTTTCTCCTCCTTGTCTCTTTGGAGATGTCCAAATTAGTATCACTGTGAGTACGTCGGTACACTAGAAGCTTAGTAGGAATCATTTTTTTTAACCGGCAAAATATTATCCGAAGAATTGAAAAAATGGGTGATAAAAATGAGTGTATCCAAAAGATTTAGGGTCTAGTACTCCAAAGGCAAAGTCAAGATACTTCTTAGTGAAGTTGGCAAAGCAAAGATAAGCAAGACCCTACTCTGTAAAAGCTAATCTTCAATACAGCACAAATAACATTAAAAGTTCTTTGACAAGCAAATACCTCCGAATACTGTTAACAATCAGCGCAGACAGACACGCTAAAACAAACACACTGAATTGTTTTGACTAATCACGTCAGTCTTGCCGGGGATTGTGTGTCTGTGAGCAAAATGTCAGCTCTAATATATGTGGGATTTTTTTCCCCCCCATTTCTGTTACACTGCCTTTAATCCCCACAACCCAAACAGATTTACCTTTCTCATAGACCTTACTTTAGTGCTGACTATTAATTTTTTTCAAGACACCCCCCCACACATACACACCGTCAAAACACAGCTGTGTTTAACCTATTTTCTAAAGAATAAATTATAAACCTTTCCAGGATTAGTAAAGATAAAAATAATGCAAAATAAAAACGGTTATCCGGGCTTTAAAATGAGTGTGCTGTTTCTATGGGAAATTTAGTTATCTTTTAAGTAAGTGTGATCCTACACTTATATCACAACACTATTAAGCGGCAGCTGAGAAAAGTAAAAGGCTTATGTTTCTAGAACCCCTCCCCTCACAGCTTTCCATTAGAGTTGGGGGAGACATTATAATTTTTCACTTTCCAAAGCAGACCCAATAATGACTCCCACTTCACACAGACATATACAGTGATTATTACCTTGTACTGTATAGTTACAATCAATTCAATAACTTAAGTAAGCGGTTGGAAATGGGAAATGAGCTCAGGAATGTTTTTATGTATTAATAATAACATTGTTGTTTAGAGGAGTTGTGCTTATATTTTGTACGAGATTGCTAAAAGCACAGAGAAAGTATAGTTATTTTGAGAAGGGTGTGCAGTAGTATAGTGTGTGGTAAGATTTTGCTTCTGCCTGGTCCTTTTCTGTCATTAAAGATATGGACTTACATACACTATGAAGTGTATATGTTAATTTACATTATTTTATTTTTATGATATAGGAAACACAGAAACTGCAGCGATGATGCTCCTCAATTAATGTGAAGCATCTGTACTTTGTGAGATTACGCTGGGAACTCGCCTCCCATCTGGACACAAAATCTGGTCTCAAAACACAAAGCCCTTAGTTTTCTACAGAGAATGAATGTAGCAGAAGTCAATACAGTGCCTATGTGAATGTGTGCATGCATGCTGCAAAATTCTCAATGAATCGCTGGTCTTTTGAACACGTTTTTTTGTATGAGAAAATCTCTTTTCCACACGTCAAATCCTTTTGCACACACAACCGGAACACATACATGTCAGCTGGCCAGATGCTCATTCAAAAAAGGTTGTTGTTGTTGTTTTTTTCTAGTCAGCGCACACTGTTTATTGAGGCTTTGCAAGCCAGGCAATTGAATTTGTGTCACATGTTCCAGCAGTGAAGCCTTGTGGGACCTTTATCAATCAGCAGTCTGGGGTGGTTCATCTGGGATCATACAGACAGTCAACTCAGCCAGGATTTAATACACATTATGATCTTACACTTTCATCCACAGAAAGTCAGACACACACACACACCCTTATAGTATACACTTAACACCAACTGCACCTTTTTTTTTGTTTTGATTTTTTGTTTTGTTTTAGCCTAGACTAGTAAATATAACTAAACATGCAATGCAAGATGTGAGAAGCCTGGCTACAGCAAAGAGGATTATAGTCCCCAAAAATTTGTTTCCCTAAATGTACATGGAGGCTCCCTGCCAGTGACTGAAGGGCCATATAAAGGCGGATACATTCATGCACATGTCAGGTAGGGTAAGCCTCTTTCAGAAAACACGAGGGATCAACCGCAGTCTATGGCATTAGCCGACAATACATTAAAGCACCATTAGGAGGCAGTAGCAGGCTGGATTGAAAGTCATGCCTGAAGGCTACAACTGTACTTTACATTTTCAATGGTAGTGCAGCATAACGTCAACAGCATTTACTGTTGAGTGCCACCATAAAAATCTGCAAGTTAATACAACAACTGTAATGGTAAAAATATCTTTAAATCAGTGCATGATCTTATTGTGAAAAATATGTTTTTATTCCTGAAGTAGTGATTAGAGAAGAAAGTGAATGTTAACTGGCAGGGGCTCAGTAGCTACTGGGATCTTTTAAAAAGCCATATGTTAATCCTACGCTGCTATGAGTCTCATGGGAACAAGTAGTTAAAGGAGATTAATTCCCTTTTCCAAGGAAGAACTCTGCATGCCCTCTTCCATTAGCCACACAGCGTTCTCCTCCTCTTAATCAATGTCCAATTTAGAGAGGCAGGAATTCTAACTTGAAGTGCATAGAGCATAGACTTCCCAGGTGCAGAGGGGGCAAATTCACTACCACACAGGCCAGAACCCCTATTAGTGGTGTTTTTATTATCTGAGCACACCAACACCCGATCTCCAATGGTCTTCTCATATAGGAACATAACTGAGTGATTGAAATGAAGGTACTGTAATTACGATGTATTACACTGGCTGTGGTGTTTATTACCAGATGTGAATGGAGAAAAGAGAGAATGAATTAATCCACTGGAATCACATTCTTAACAACCATCCTGTCTTACTGCAAAAAAGCCTTTTAAGGGTCAATATATACACTTACCTAACTGACAATATGAGGAAATAACTAAGTGAAGATACATATGCACACAGTACACATATATACATAGGTACAGACACAGAAAAAAGTACTAGCACTGTTTGTAATTGCCTGGTGCATAACTTGGTCATGAAATGTGATCTTTATCAAAGAAGCAACAATATTTGAAAGCTGATAATACACAAACATTCATGAGCTTTCAAGCAAAGCACTTCTGATGTCAACTGGAGTCATGTGGTAACAAGTCGAATTAATGAATCTAAGAGATCTTAGAAGACCAACAATCAAGAGTTGTTGATCTGCATGTAGCTGGAAAAGGTTACAGAGTAATCTCAAAGTGTTTTTTTGAACAAGCATAGTATCGATGGCAGGGGACCACAGAGGAAGCCATTGCTCTGCAAAAGCAACTTTGCAGCTTGCCTGAAGTTTGCCAAAGACTTGGCAAATGTCTTGTAGATGAACCTTAGGTAGAATTGTTTGGGAAAAACACACAGCACTACATATGGCAATAAAGAAAAACATACCAAGGTGAACACAGCATCTCATCAGTGAAGTACAGTGGAGGAAGTATCATAGTTTGGGGCTGCTGTGCTGCCTCTGGGCCTTGACAACTTGCCATAATAGAGATTACAAATGAATTTCCAAGGTTATCAAGATATGCTACAGGATAATATCAGGGCGGCTGTATCCAAGCTGAAGCTCAGAAGAAACTGGGTGTTGCAGCAGGACATTGACTCTAAACATCTAAGTACATCTACTATAGAATGACACAAAACCGATATTCGAGTGGCCCAGTCAGAGGCTAGGCCTCAATAGAGAAGCTGTTCACGTCAGTTGTCCTAGGACACAGCCGAGGGAGCTCTGTAAAGAAGACGGGTCCAAAATTCCCGGTGCACGTTGTGCTGGTCTAATCTACAGCTACAGGAAGCACTAAGGTTATTGGTGCCTAAGGTGGTTCAAGTAGTTCAAGTAATTAAAACACTGTTGCTAGTCCTTCTTCCACCATCACTTTGTGTGTTTTTTGGGCGTGTTCGATAAAGACACACAAGATCATGACTGCGTTTTTATCAGCTTATAATATTGCATTTGTTTAGATTTGTGAGGTTAAGATCTGATCACATTTGATGCAGAAAAATTAGGAAACTGCAAACAGTGCTATATAGATGATTTTCTAGACCCTTATAATTAATTAGTTGCATTAATTTCCCTATCAAAACATTATACAGTATGTCCTGATTCCCATAATACAGGATATAAGCAGATTATCATTATTCCTGTCCTACTTCCTCAGAGACTGTATATGAAGACATTTTCAGAGCCCCATTAATATTGTGGGAGCTGCCACCAGGCTGTTATGTTAAACATTATTCTACTGCAGATCTACAATGTTAATTTTATAACTAAGGCTTTACAGCCCTTTATGTAGCCTTACAAAAAATGGACGCACGCATCCACACACACATATACACACAACCAAAATCATGGCAGAGGGACTTCTGTTCCTGTACCGCACTGTGTTTTTATTTAAATTAAATAAACATTGTCTAATATTTGAGGGAGATGCAAAAATAGCCCTCATCATGATACTTAGCTTTTAAAACCATCTGGCTATCTATGAAAACTTTAAATAATATACAATTATAAATGACAACCAGACTTTGCTTCCTACATCAAGCCCAGATGGGGGATATTTAATAATCACAGGTAATTATTCACTGCAGAGCATCATGCAGCAGCCACACCACCATTTCACAACCTTTCATCATCCTCATCAAGGCCCTCACACCAAGTTTTATTGGGTAAGGACACCTTAAATCATTAACACCAGAATGCTGATTACTTGACTTGGATATATCCAATTTAACTTGTTCTCTGTGAAAATCCTGGGCCCCTGTGAACCTCTTAAGAAACCTCCGTCACCTCAGAGATCAAACTTTCACATCTTAATTTTACTTTACAGATGTTGTGATTCCAGTGGGCAAATAAAAACAAGAACATTTGGGATAGAGGGCAGACAAATGAGTTTGGACATATTATTCCTAGAATAACAACAGTACTTGCTGAGATCGGGAAACATTATTCCTACTATGACATGAAAGTCCAACAGGGTGAGAAGTGAACAATCAGGTTTGTTCATGGCAGACAAAATGTCTTTTTTGGAAAGACAGGTAGATGTTAACATTGTTTAATGTGTTTAGCTTCATTGACATTCATATTTCTGTAAGCTTATTTATCAATTCTTTCTTAAATGTACTTAAATGAACTCAACCCATTGCGCTGTATTTAATACAAGAAGCAACTGTCATGTTCTTCCTATCTCTTCTGTCCCTCATGTGTGAATATCAAGTTTGGGTCCTGTCACTAGTCTGTCTGTTAGTCTGTCTATATCCCAGGTCTTAGAGTGGAGAGGAGTTTGTTTGGTCCAGTCTGTTGCTGACACCTGGATGTTGCTCATCATGATAAAATGATCATATTGCAATCTTATAATTTTTTAATGGCCATAATTGTATATCTGCTATGATCACTTGTTTCTGTAAAAATGACATCTACAATATTGCACCACTGTCCATTTTAGACAAGTGGTTTATCCACTGTAGCTCTTTTTGAGGTTTCTAGGTTTTCATTTTTATTTGTCAGTTTAAAGGCGTAACAAAAGAAGATGTTGCTGTTGTAAATTTGTGATTTTTGTCTCTAAACTTGATTTGATTAGATCCTGTTTTAATAAATATTGGATTAGGACAATTGAAAACATATAAAGCAGCAATGTGTGATATTGTATCTGATTTTAAAAGTAAACAATCTGTGCAACCAAAAAGGAATCTACAGAGAAACGGTGGTGTAATAATCAGAACACGCTGTGAAAAGTCGGTTGTATCCAATAGAGGTAAAGTGTTTTCCAGTCTGCTCATAACACATGGCTCGGCATCTGATTTACTCATTTATTTATTTATTTATTTATTCTTGAGAGTGTAAATGAGCCCATTACACGGCAGTTATGTGAGGTATGCAGGTGCAGAGCCTTAAAACAGCAATTACCAATTACTCTGAAAAACAAGGGCACACACTCACACACACACACACACACATAAAGAGCATAGCCCACTTCTGAGTCTCTCTCACTCCCATTAGCCTATCCACTCTGCTGTGTCTGTGTTCCCTTAACATCAGAAGAACCCACCCCTGTCACTTCCAATGAGGTGGGAAAGTTGATTGCAGCCTAAAGCAAGAGGGCTTCAGAGACACACTCCCAGTTATGGGGAGACAGAGGGAGGACTGGGAGGTAGAGGAAAAGACAGGACTGATAAAGCAGGGTTGACATGTGACGACAAGAAATAAAAGTGGTAGCATGGTGGACCTGAATAAATAAATCAGATTGTCAAATATTTTGCAGACTTTTTATGGTTGCTGTGGCCTAAAATGCCAGATTTTGCGACTACGTGTTAAAAGAAAATGTGTTATATATGTTGCAATGTTTTTCTAAACAGTGCTAATGAATGAATGTCCTTATTAAAGAGACATATTGCAGTGACGTTGAAGAAACAGCTGAAGCAGAGATACAGACTTACCAAGCCAGCTTCTGTTTAAGTAGACAGAGACAAATACAGGCGGCACAGTGAAGAAGTCGACCACTGAGTTGACCTCCAGCCAGAACCACAGTTTATCATTGGCTGCTATAAACTGTGTACAGAAACAGAGACATTCAAAATGATGATTGAATTATAATTTGATACAAAACACTACCACTTTACCACCACAGCATCACTAAAACTGCATGCTGCTACTGTATATATTCATACTGTATGACAAAAGCTTTAACCCACTTGCTGAGTCACAGGAATCATTGATGGTGTAAGCGGCTTATGAGTTTATTTATTCATTCATTCAGGATGTTAGGCTTCCATTTGCACCAGTGGAATGCTGCGCTTGCATGACAGCCATTCTAACATTATTATTATTATTGCTACAACAGTGTCAGTCGAAACTCCTCTAAAGGTGACCTGTGCGAGAATGAAAAAATACTAACTATATTGATTGGTTTGGGGTGTACTGCATTAATACGGTTAAAATTTTTGAAAAAAATAAATGTATAATAATTTTTGTATATAATAAATATATATGTCTGGTTGTGCATATATTGATTGTAAATGTGCGTTGTAACATGTTTGTAATTGCGAAATGTATGTGTACGATACTATGCATGTGTGGACGTGGATGCAGATGTGCCAGCTTACCCGTAGGCCAAAGTAAAGAAGGAAGAAGACATTGAAGGCCATATCAATCTGTAACGTGAAATCTTTGTAGAAGTTCTGGCAGGATTCTATAGGACTGGAGAACAGAGACAGGAAGAGATATAATGAAATAAAAAGGAAAAGAAACACATCATAGGGTTAAACGCAGAGAAATATCTGCCATCTCTATCTTCTTATGATCGCATGTGAGGCAAAATACTAGAGACCATTATTTCCTTGGCAGGCATGTAGGTTTTTAGGTTTGTCTTTTTACAGTAATCGTATGAAATTAGTCATACTGAAATTCTGCAAGCAAACACAAAAATTCTAATATTTTGTTAATTTTCAATTCCAGCTTATTTGGAGTTAAAAATCTGTTATAAAACACTATGAGGATATGACCACATCATCACAATAAGACATCAAAGGACAACTAACCCTGAAAAGCTCAAAAAATTATTACTTTAAAATTAGATTGAAACACACTTACTAATTTGGTATAAATTCTACCGGTTTAGTGATAAGCATTTAGTAATTCGCAATAACATTTGTTTGAAGAACACAATGAAATTTCTTATCTGAGCCCTAGGAAGCCACTGACCAGTAGCTGTAAAATCACATTTTACCATTTGAAAACTAATCTTAAAATTGGTAAATCAGAGCAGTTGCTTTGATCTAACAGTACATGCATACATTAGCCAACATCTCTCAAACACAAATATTTCCCTCATATGACAGAAGCTCCACACAAAGAAAGAATGCAGAACTCCACTTATTGAAAGTGAAATAGCTAGTTGGATGTTGCTTAAAAAAGGCAGATGATAAATGAGCCATGAGCTCTCTGGTGAGTCATAGTCCCACAGTCCCATATGTTCATATTGAACATTAGAGTATACATTTGTATGCACGGAAGCACAGAGTGATATCCACAATAAATTTCACTGCGTTATAACCAGAAATGGAGAGGAGTGAGGCCTAATCAAATCTTCCAGTTAACATCAAACATTTTATCACACGATGACCCATTACAATGCATGAGTACAGACACGCCAGAGAAAAAGCATTGCTCCAAGAGGATGATCCAACTACAATTCATGAGCTTGTCTCGAGCATATCCTAAGGACTGATGCGATCTTTAAGATGATGTAAAACCATGTCCAAGACGATTAGAGTGAGTATACTCTGTGGTTTTTATGCAGCACTTGTGTTAAATAAGTGACGTTATATGGCTGAGAGGCGTTTTCTCATATAGTGCCATCAGACTTTGGACAGAGGTTAATTCAGCCCCGACCCATCAGAGGAGTTAACATTGATCTGGCCTAAATATTAATTGTTTTACTCACCACCAGCATCTCCATGTGATTCTGTAGTCATCAAACTAGTCATGTGGGTTTAAAAAACTGTCATGAATCACACATACAGCCTATGCATGCAAAATATTCTTTGGGTGATAAACTGTCCTTTTTCCTTTCTTTATTGCCTCAACGTTAACTGAAGCCCCACAACCATCTACTGTAGATGTCAACACTTGTGTGCCTGAACTCCTGAAGATGATTTGAAACAGCAGCAACTTTAACTGACCCTAAAGACCTTTGTGCAAGAGAATGCACATACATACGTGTAAATACAAATACACTCGCAGCGCATATGAGCACATACACAGTACACACAGATGGTGCATACTCAAGACACCATTTGGAGTGGTCACTGTGGCATTTCCCCTTGGGCCCAGCTCTGGCCTAATTCTGAAAAACTGCTCATCTACAGTCATGTGACCAAAAGCATTCTCAATAACAGCGCAAACATGGCAGCACACTGGGTCGAGTTGTACATTGAATTTTATGTTACAAAAATAAAAGACAAAGGCCGAGGGTTATAATAATTTCTTGTATAAATAATTTTATCGTTATCTATAAATCTGCTCAATGTGTTCAATCCACATTTAAAATGGCAATGTGGACTGTAGAGTGGGTAGAACTTTATAGTTTAGCAATACCAGAGAAATTTCAGGAAAAAACAAGGAAATATAGGAGTAATAACCAGGTAATACCAATGTAACAGTGGGTAACATTTCATAAAGAGACATGTACAGTAGTGAGAGTAAGATGAAAAAAAGAGAGGAAGATGTAAAAGTGACAGACTGAAAAAGAGAGGGACAAATCTCCCAGAAGTACCGGAGACAAATTTTCTCTCACTATATCTAACACCCAATGCTAGTTTTAGGCCCCTTGGGAACTGTCTGGACGTTACTTGGCTTCTGTGATAAATTCTAGTTTCGTTTGACTTGGTGAATGATAACACCATTCTGCTTATTAGCAGTTAGCACTGACAAAAACATGTGTGCACATATGAACATGCAGAGACACACGCACAGGAGAACAGTGACTTCCTGAGGGAAGGCTGCAGAGCAAGAAAGTCTATTTCAGGTTACGAGATGTTGCTTCACAACCTCCACTAACCAAGAACACTGGAAAAGTACAGACAAAAGTACAGCTACTGGAAAGAAAGCGCAACCAGAGAATGAAACTTCATTTGTTTACAAGGGCAAAGAAGATGGTGATGATGATGATCTAAAAATGGTCCTAAATAACTTCAGTCAGTCAGCAGGAGCCTGATCCGTACATGACCTTGGCACGCTGCAAGAGCAACAGCAAGGTTGCTCCTGAGAAAATAACAACAACACACTGCTACTGTTTTGACTAATGCTCACAACCACAGCACAATACACCAAATCTGAGTCAGAAATGCTTTACTGCTCTAGCAAGCTCAGGAGCTTCTTGGAATGTAGTTACAGATTCTTAGTCTTATTTGCTAGTAATCAAGTTAACAATACAACACAATATACCACAGTATGTGATCTGAGCACATTTGTCTGGTTTATGTGCCATAGTTTTCCTGAGGAAAGAGCATGTACTGTGAAGCTGAAAGGCAGCCAGGTTAGTACTTAAATGACTGATTTAGGTTAAGGCACCATTACTAAATTTAGACATACTTTAGCACCTCCAAGGGCAGTGGATATAAAAAAACATTGCCAGGGAGGCTAAAAACGCAAATGACTTCTATCTTCCTAGTTCAGGCTTTTCCTCTTCAAGGACTTGACTTTAGAATGTAAGGTAATCATTTATGAAAAACAATGCCAATTTTATACTGTATGCAACCAAACTAAAATAAGTGAGCAAGCCCAACAATAAAGACAGCAAGGTTGAACAAAGGAGCTGTATGTTTGTAACAGAAAAATACACACTAGCCTGTAGAAGTTAATTTATTCGGAAGTCAGTATTACACTACAATAGCTGAACTACACACATCACATCATTCCTCCTTTAAACACAAACCAATTAAGAAATAAACACTGTGGCTATGCACCATATGCAAAAAGAGGTTTCCTTATCAGCTCAGCGCAGTTGGTGGCCTTAGTTATTTGTTCTAATTTCTAGTCATGTCATGACTGCACTAGACTTCAGGCAAGCAAAATAACCAATACAATAATCAGAACAAAACCAAAGTTACAAAATCTGCCCATATTAATCCAATCGTAAGAAAACATTATGACAATTTTAATTTTTAATTGGGTTTTTAAATTTTGTGCATTTTCAGGTGGGCTTCTGCGTTTATCAGGAGCATCACAAGAACTGAGCCGAAATTTGCTAAATATATTAGTAACTAAAGTGGTGGTTACAACATTCCATCTTTTAATGCTGTTTCTAGCTGCTCATCATTATGTATTATAAATCGGGTCCAGTTACAGTCTCTAATAGTGGTATAAACTCGCTAGTAGGAGTATTTCTGTGTTGGTGTTTGTTAGTGTCCATGTGTGCGTGTGTGTAAAATATTGAAGCCTCTGAGTAAATCACGAGCTAAGAGAGTTAACATGAACTGACACCGCGGCTACAAAAAGCAACAAAGGCACTTGAATCATTAACATTTTTTTGGGGGTGGGGGAGATCTATTGAGGTAACTAAATGTTTTAAGAGTGGCTCATGATGCGATTTGCCTGTGGTCTAAAAATAGACCTCCTTCTTGGCATTGTGGGATATCAGACGACAGCACATGGCTTCTATATTGCCATGGTGACTTTGATAAACAAAGAAGTTGAAATATTAAGTGGACCCCAATACAAGAAAAAATATCAAATTGCAAATTGACTAATCATCCATTAATTTCTTTTAAAAGATTTTGGTTTCCTCATTTAGCACATCACTTTAGTGGTATACTAAAAACAATTATGGAGCTTTTTTTATTACATTAAAACAGAGCAGTAATATTCTACAACATTCACAAAAAAGCTTGTTATTTTTACATTTTATACTGATGTTAAAATCTGTGTCATATTTCTCCACAATAAAGTGATAATTCCTCCACATGAAATTAACTCAAATTGTAATAGTGGTGATGTGCAGTAGGTGATTGATGATATATTTGTATGTAATGTGGGCATCAAACCCTACAGCATAAACAAATGAGCTGATTGTAAGTATATGAGGAAGAGTTGATTCCACCTCCCAGAAAATCTGCATCTGTCTCCTGTTATTGGTTCAGGAACAACATAAACATTTGCAGTTTGTTCCACCCTATCAAATTAAAACAACACTAATATGAGAAGAAAAATGAAATAATAAACCAACAACAGCAGCAATTTGTTTTTTTTATTTAGAAGTGTTTAGTATATTTGCCATTGGTTTTTCTTGTAATGAAAGAAGCAAAAGTGATGGAGGTGGTAAAGCTGAGTCAAACACACGATGCCTATCCAAACTGTTAAAAAGGTAAAAATCAGCTGAAAGATTTTTTTTTTAATGACCATGTCTGTTTACAGTACATTGTCTTTGGCCATTGTATGGTAATGTGACATCTGGCTCTAAAGATATTATTAAATAGTGTAACTGTATTATTTTCACTAATTTGTTTTTAATATGTCACCTCCTCTAATGTTAATAATAAGTCACTCATTCAACATATGACTTTTAGAATGAGAAAATCCCCCCCCCCAAAAGAAAAAGACTATAGTCTCTAACTGATTCCAATTGTGGGGATCCATGTGAATTTACCTGGGAATGGTGTCAACTACAAAAAGTCTAATAGTTACATGGTCTTCTCTGATCCACATGGCGGCTCCATCCAGCCCTGTCAGCCAGGTACTGTCAACACCCCAAGAAGCAGAGATCCTTATATAGGCTACCCCTCACTGCCACAGTCTGCCAAGCTTGTCTTGCTACTCAGCCATATTTCTCACCTTACTCCATTAATTAGTCATCAGGCACTGTTCCTTTTTTCAGAGCTGACACTGATCACACACTAATGATAGAGTTACAGGCACAGGCCAGCGCTTATGAGGCCGCTTCAACAGAGACAAAATTGTGTTTATCTGTGCGCTCCTGTGAATTAATGTGACTATACAAGTGTGTCTATGTAAAAGTCTGTATGTGTGACAGGGAGGGATCGAGAGAGAGGAGAGAAATAGAAACAGAAGTGGAGCAGGAACAGGAGCAGGAGCAGGAACAAGGGCATCCCTTAAAGAACAGCCTGCAGAGACTTTGTCCTACATTCCTCTTTATTTGTTTCATGGGAGCACAGAAGAGGAAAAAGAAGGGATGAAAGATGAAGGCTGAGCCAAGGTATTAAAGCAGATTCAGATGTGGGCGGGAGAGGATGCAGTATCCTCCCATTGAAAATATCACCAAAATAGCCTCAGTTTGGCAAGCAGAGTCTGCTGCAGAAGAATAGAAAAGGCAGTGTCTTATCATGCATCATTATAGGCTGTACAGAACTGCAGTAAACAACCACTTTGTGAAAATAAACAGATGGACTGTAATTCTGAATGTGTTACATGTTCATTCAAGTTTAATAAAAAAAAAAAAAAAAAAACACATCTTAATAAGAACAACATAGCCAAGTCAATGACTAGTAATCTTTGCCTCGACTGGGAGGGCAGCCAATTAACAATTCCCTCCTTTCAAAACTCTGTCAACCTGCTTTCACAGAAGTTTTTCCAGGGTTTTCTGTCAATGTTTGCAGCAGAATATTGGTCATTGGAGGTCCTGGTAGGAGAACCCTACTTTCAGAAAGCCAATAAAAAAAACACAGTCCCTAGCATAATAGTGGGATCAACCAGAAAGGTGCATTCAGGATTTTCCTCAGAGTCTGAATGTGTGTGTGACCATGCCCTAAGGGGCTACCTTGCTTCACTGTAATACATGTAAAAGCCCATCATGTTGCTCCAGCCTCCCTCATTGCATCACATTTCTATTTTTGCTGTTACCACAGGGACTCCATACACCATAATCCTTCCTATTACTGTTGCCTTTTCACCCACAATTTCAGAATGATATTGACTTCATCCAAATGGCAAAAAAGCAGCTTGGAAAAGAAGGAGGAAAATAAACACTGAGCTAGAATACTTCACCAGTCTGTACCGTTAAGACGCTTAACATTTGGTCGAGTAATTGCTACTTATAAAAGGGTGACCTATAAATTTGCACTCATCAATTTGGTCAATCATTAACATTTTCAGGCAATAAAAGGTTCATCTGTGGAGGATTTTTGTGGAGTCATGTATGCCCTACTGCATTAGGAATGTATGCACAGACAGGCTAATCAGATGAAGGGCATATTAGTCAATTATTAGTGTTCTTGTGCAAATGTTTAACTGAATTATCTTTAAAAATGCAAAATCAGACACTGTACAGTAGTTTCCTTGTGACAGCTAGTGTGGAAGTGACTTGTTATCAACGTTAAGAGATGTTACTATGGATGTAGTGAAAGTATGACTAGGAAACAAGCCTTTCCCTGTGTAGGATATCAAAACCCCCAGAGTCCAATGAACCTGTTCCATGTTAATCAGTAGTCCCCCTGAGAGGATGTGCACACTCAAGTGACAGGCTCCAGCAAATCACAATGATGAGGATAGAGAAGGCCTGAGTTTAATGGGAGCACAGAGAGATCAGGGCAATGCCTCTGGGAAGCCGACTGACATAGGAATACATGTACACTCAAAGTGCTCTGTGACTTACTCTATTATTTCCACATCTTGTAAGAAAAACTAAACCGTCACAGAAAAAAGTCATTTACAGTAGTTATTTTCCCTTTTGCACTTCAGGTTTATTTTGCTTATTTTATTGACCGCCAGTGGCAACTGGTACACAGTAAAACGACAGGTCTAAATGTCTGGTAGGTAACCCTGTCCTTCCAATGAATAAGTAATTCACAATCTTCTTTATTACGTCTATATGAATTCCAGGCAAAACAAGATCAACAAGATAAGCCTGAATATATCTTTTTACAAATTGTTAACATTTCAAAGAATAAAACAAGGAACAGCTGAAGGTGAACAGCACAATACAGAGTAACATGTATGTACAATAAAATGGATGTGGTAGAGTGAAATAGAGGTAGTAATTTAAAAAACTGCTTTTCATCTTTAGTTCTGATCTGAATATTACAGGAGATTTTTCCTTTAGTAAGAACAGGATTTGTTTCTTGACACCCCTTTTTTGTAAAAGAACTGCTGGAGGCACAATGGAAAACAAAGGAGGAGTGATGTAAGAGACAGAGATGTGGAGGAGGAAGTAAAGGTTTTTATCCTGAGGTATGAATGGTTCAGTGGATCCATGCCAAGAATAATTTCCCACTGCAGCTAACATTAAAAACATACAAGTTTGAAAGCGGTTTAGATTTACTTGTTTTGAGAATTTTACATGTCTCCCCCTGTTTTTGACTCCCAGCATCCTGAGGGGCATAATTTCACAGTTCACAGATATTGTTTTAAAGTAAAAACAAACAGCAGGAAACGAGCCATTACTTAAAGATAACATGCTGCACAACAGCCTGCAGAGAAACAAATATGATGAAAAAGTACCATACAGTATCATGTCTCAATAGGTCATGGGTCTTTGCAATCAACATTCCATAACTGTAAGCACTGCAGAAAAAAATCTCAGGCTTTATTTTCCTAAATTAAAAAAAAAAGCCAAAGGCACACAGTGCAGGGCATAGTGACACATTTTTGTATATTTCATTACCAGAGGCAGATGTAGAACTTCAACATACTGTAATAGGAAAAAAATTAATTGGCCTTTTTTGCTTTAATTTAAAATCAGGGCACTCCGTAGCAGAATAATGAGGAGAACCATCCACTACAGAAGCTAAGTGGAGTCAGGAGTTGCAGAATTGCCTTAGTGAAGCAATGAGTACCTTATAGACTTGGCCTGGAAAACTTAGATAATTTGACGGTTGTGTTTTGCTGCTTTGGAAAATTGTTGCTGCGTGTGAAAACAATGGTGACAACACTATTAAAGAGAGAAACTGAAAAGCAGACAGGGTCAGTGAATGGAAAAATAATTATCTGATAGCATAACGTGACTTATGGAAGAAAATATGTATTTATTTATATTTCATCCAAAATGTTAAATTGGTTTAGATAGAGAATAAAGACTTGAATATTATTACTGTACTGATTCCTTTATGATAGCAAATCAAATTAAACAGGGTGAAATGACCAGTTAGCAGCTGTTTAACTTTACCTGATGATGTAGCATCTTACCACTATGGCTTCACCATGGCACTCGCTGCTATAGCTAATGAGTCATTACCTCTAACCGAAATACGGGATTTCAAATAATTCCAGTTTGTGTCTGGATAGTGTAAAAGAAGCTGCAGCGGTTATCGAAGAGATGCCAGGGCTGCAATCTGTCTCTGGGTGACTGCCAAATAGGGATACGGATAATACGCACATTTACTCACACATAGAACAAGCTCCCTAACACATACAGTATCTGCCTTTCTCTGTTTCCATGGAAACTGACAGGCCTCCCATTGACAAATCCTCAGATGTGAGGGTGTGTATGTGTATGTACTGTGTGCATCACTGCTTGTGGGGGTGTGAAAATGTGCATTTGCATTTCAGAGGTTGCAGTGTGTGGAGATGAGTAAGGACACGTGCAGCTATCATTCAGATAATGTATGTAGGTCAAAGTAAATGCATGTAACAAAAAACATGCAAAATTCTTCTATTTTTTTTATCAGGAGCATCAAAGCCTGTGTGACATTTCAGTTGATTTCAAAATGCAAGTCATAAAATTTATACTTACTCTGAAGAGTCTATAAAGTATATTCCAAGGGCCCCAATGCTGAGCGCAAAGACTAACACCACCTAGGGAGAGAATGAGAAAAGTACAAATTAATTTCATATACACAGCAACAAAAGACTTTAAGCTCTGCTTGTCAACATGCTCTATGGTAAACACAGTGGTGTATTCAAGAGGGTTGGACACAATAGGCAACACCAGTTGCATCATTTGTAATTAAATGCTTTGCCTCCTGTACTTTGCATAATAGTGGACATTTTCTAAAAGCATACACTGAATAATAAATGCCCACCCTTCAGAAAATGCAGCCTATTTAATAACGGCAGCACAAAGTCTAGCCAGCACAATCATAGGAAGCAAAGAAAGGACCAACAGTGTGAGCTCAAATTTACAGAAGAGCAACAACAATGTTTGCTGAGAGTAAGTGCTTAAAGAGAACCACAGTTATCAAGTAAAATCTTCCAGATCTACTAACACACTTAGTCAGTGCTTGCATTGGGAGAGATTAGACAAGACTGTGCTTTGTATGTTCTAGTGGCTACATGTATGACTAATAGGGTATAGGTAAGATAAGTATCAGATTCCAACATCTATAGTAAACAAGATATTTAATCTTAAGAATAAGAAAACAAAAGTGTGTAATAATTAGAAAACAACCAACCAAAGGAGTGTAATTATTAAACTTTCTAAATTAATTTAGAATTAATTTAAAGCAGATCAGGCTATCAATGCTATATGTTTTCAGAAAACTACACAAGCAATGTGGTTATGTTTTATTGTTTAAGGTTTAAGATTTAAGCATTAGCAAATTAGCAACATTAAAAAAAACTGCAGAAGCAGATATGGTAAATGTTTCACTAAATATTATAATATAATACAGCACCACATTTAAGTAAACTACAAAGAGATCTTTCATATAAAACATCTGTTTGGACATTAGTCAAGGGTAAATGTCGATTTCCTTTTGTTCCACATCTTAACATAAAAAACAACAGCATATGCCACAAACAAATCCCACAGCAAGCTCTATTTGCAAATGTAGTTTACATCACCACCATTATATTCATCATATTCACAACAGCTGATCAATGTAGCAATGCACAAAAGCTCCTCCCTTGCGATCCTTTCTCCCATTCAGCCACCTCACAATAGGAGCCCCCTATCCCTGCTGATTGTGCTATTCATTGTTGATGATGGGAGCTTGATTACTTCCATGTGATGATCCTTTAGGCCCATGCATTGTGCCACAGGTATTAAGTAAACACCCCTGCACCCTTGAATTTTTCATGGTTTCCCAATTGAATGGAGGAGAATGTCAAAGCCACAGTTGTTTGGGGCTGGAATAACCTTACAAGCCAAAGATATCAATGCTCCACACAAAGAAGACGGGGAGAAGGCTCAAGGGGAAACACATCAATAACATCACCCTTTTTGAATGAAAGGCTCTGGTCTGATTATGTAAAGAAGTAGTTGATTGGAGGGCATTATCTGATTCACACAGTGACCTGTTCTCTGCAAATGACTGAGGAACAAGCCATTGTGAACAGCAACTCACAAGAGCACTTGAATGTTAAAGGATAACCACATAGTTTTCTCCATCAGAGTGTAATAGCAATTGTGAAATAAGTTGTAATAAAGCCTTTAATGGCACTCAAAGCTGAGTCTGAAGATTGTAAGTTTGAAAAAAAAAAATAAAATCTTGGGTTGTGGGGTTAGAAATAAGTGAGGTCACCAGTCCTTTGTAGCCCATTATTTACTGTATATTTAAGGCTTGCTGGTTACAGGCTACATAAATTCCTACTATTATAAAACACTTTAATCTGTAACTGAATTGTCAGTGTCTAATGTTGCATTGTAGACAATAAAGAAATATGTATCTGTGGCATATTCTTTCTTTAAAATAAAGCTGTTTGTTGGGTCTGACAGTGTTTTTAGTGTTGCATTGTTAAAATGCTGGAGTACTCTATTAATGACGTTGAGAAATCAGAAACTACTTTTGACCACAACCAGATTTTACAAGTTACAGTAAGTGTACATCAGCATATCTAAGGAAATTTGACTGCAGAAAAAAAGCATCTTTCTCTGTAAAAGTTTACTTACTCAGCCCTCCATTAGATGGTCATTGTTAATGCATAAATACATTTACATTTGCACATATGTAAACAGAACATATAAATGCATTTACTTAAAGAAAGGACAAGAGAAAGGGGCAGAGAACAGGTTATGACTAACAGTGGCTGGCTGTTGAGAAATTTGAACAGTGACACACCCTGTGCAGATAAGAAGCGTTGCCATCCTAAAATGACCCAGTTACTCAGTTGTGAAAGTCTCCTCCACCCCATCCCCCAACATAATATCTACAAAGGCTGGCTGTCCACCTCAAACTCACAATCTACCAAAAAAAAAAAAAAAATCCAAAGGAGCAACTACCACTGCAAACCAGAATTGATGTAATAATAGTCAGGGGAAACCGATAAGAGTGTTGATGGCAGAGGGGCATTCCCACCGCCTACAAAGAAAGTGAGAAAAAAAAAAAAAGAAACTCTGCAGCGGGAGAGGATTTGCTAAGTATAGCTGGCCCTGCGTGTGTAATGGCTTTAAATTGCTTTATGGGGCTGATAATATGCGAATTTCATGATTCACATGCGATGAGATGGAATGAGTGAGTCACATTTGTTAGCAGGAAACCGGAGTACGCCAGCATCATGTCATGAGGAGCAACATTGGGACATGTCTGTGTTGTAGGTTTTCATTAGTGTATCCCTTTCTATATTTAAAGTGCTAAGCTAAATCTGTCAAATGTTTTCCGAGGTTCACCTTAACTGGCATCCTGAAGCTGGAAGTGTAAAACAGGGTAGACACACAGTGTGTGTGTGTGCGTTTGTTTGAAATGGGGAGGGGGGGGTTCTTTGTGTGGGTTTCATGTTCCAACACTGCAAGAAGGCTATGAGCGGCGACTCCAACATGACTCTGTCAGAATTGTAATAACATACCAACACTGGCTTA
This sequence comes from Channa argus, assembly GCF_033026475.1. Classification (NCBI taxonomy): domain Eukaryota; kingdom Metazoa; phylum Chordata; class Actinopteri; order Anabantiformes; family Channidae; genus Channa; species Channa argus. Next base: position 38,927,596 of record NC_090197.1, read on the forward strand.
CACTACATGTAACGCTGTCGGTTTGTTTGGCAGTCTAAACTCTGTTATAGGGCACTTCCACAGGCCTACTCTTCATTGCTTGCCTGTGCAAGTGCCCTACAACTGTGCCAAAAATTACAAACGACTTCTTACTGTCTAATGACATCCTCTGTCCCTTAAGTGCACCCTGTGACAGGGAGAGAGCAGAGTATCACCGACAGGTGACGTGGGCGGACATCTTACAGTACAGAATATTCACCTCACATCAAGGCCAACGACCTAGGTCAGGCGAGCAGTGTCTTAAACACCCTCATCTCCTCTACAAGTAATCAAAATGGAGTTTTATCTTTCTCTGTTTTACAGTAGGTAAAGAGATAGCTAAGGACAGACATCTCTCTATACACATCTGAGTAGTGGTGTTTGACACAAACTAAATCTTGTATGGAATAGGTAACCTAATATCTCAATATAAATGTACAGCACACTGTAATTATGCAAATTGTATGGACAAATAATTTAAGATCCTTTATATATACAGTACTAACCCATGATGCTGTCTTGGTTTTGGTAAATTCCACTAAGACCTCTAAGGATAGCAATAATTATGAGTCTTGTCTATCTGGAGCAGTGGTGAATGGGGGAAAGATGTAGACGATAAATAAGTCAATAAACTATGCGATACAGCTGGTTTCTTTTAAATGCATCACATTTCCAAATCTTAACAAACTGATTATTATTGTTACTATGGCACTAAAGGTCACCTGACTAAAAGCATGACCATTATCAAACATCTTTTTGAACATATGTTTTTATGGATTTAGGGCAACAATTAACTTTTTAAGTAAAGGACTTCTCTTACCTACTTTCTGTGTAAACAAGAACTTCTATCATTAAAAAAGTTGCCTCAGGGGCCCCACTGTTTATATACCAATTCCAAAAGGCCTTAGCTCAGAACATAAAGAAAGTAGGAAGTTTTAATCTGGAGCCATTTTAGTTAATTTACAAAATAAAAAAGCCCACTCACTCAAAGATGTCAACAAATCCAAAGCCTGGGGCTGATAAGGCAGCTCATTTGTGGCCTGATTTACATGCTATTTTTACAGAGCTTCTAGAGCGTGATATCAAAGGCAGGAAAACAAATATCCTTAAGTGAGAAATAAGAAAATAAATCTGAACTCTTTTCATTCTGAAATAAATACTTTCTAAGAATCCCAATGGTTACTGAAGGTTTACTGGGCATCCTCAATGGTAAGTCAGAAATGGCAGTCAGTATGTTTGGCATCAGGATAAGCTTGTTCATTGATCCGTCCTGGGCCCCTAAGTTACCCAGATAGATGAGCTCCAAAATGTTCAAGTGATGCTTCTGCTATCAAGATTTCGAAGGGTCCCCAACTAAAGAAAAATTCACATATACAGTTTTTTTTGTAAAGCTCAGAATTCATATTTCCTTCCATGATGGCAAGCTGTTCTGGTCCAGAGGCAGCAAAGCAGACCCAAATCATGATATTGTAACCATGTTTCACAGATAGGATAAAGTTTGACCATTGCCAAATTCTTCCAATAGCTCTCTGGTTTATTCAAATAGCCCTGACCGAATTGTAGACAGTAAGTTTAACTTTAAAAGCAGAGACCTAGATTTGCCTTTATTAAGACAGGGCCTCCCACTGTCCTATTGATTTAAAGACTTGACTCACTTTCAAATGAACTGATAATTCTGGAGGTTCCTAGAGGTTTGCATACTTTACACATATCACATACAAAAATGTGTGGTATGTGTAAAAAATATAATATATATAAAATTGGATAATTTCTGTTTAGTTTAGTTTCTGTTTTGTCCTTTTTATTAACTTCCTTCATTTGAGTTCACATTTATGAAGAAATAAAGAAATTCCACATTGTTCACAAGCAACACTGCAGAGTATGTCCTTTAAAGCAGATGAGGACAAGGATTGTCATATTCAACACATTTTCATATACAGCACATTTTCTCTGAAAAATTCATGTCAATGAAATAGAAGATAGATAACTCTATAGCTTCGCCTCATTCACCAAATGTCACAATGTTTGCCACACAGAGCAAACATTTGCATCCATCCGAGTGTTTGCTTTCATAACAAATACTCCTATGCGATCAGACGTGGGTCGAGCATCAATCCAGATTTAGACACAAAAGGAAACAGAATCACATGTCATTGCACGAGGTGAGCTCGTGAGTACTCACTGGGGGATGTCAACAAATAAAACCGCTATTAAAAACTTTCATGAGCTCAGCTGTAGATAGCTATACGGGTGTATTTCTGATCTGACATTCTGTAAGAAAAACACTCTCAGTATTCCCGTCACACACTATATTACTTAGCCTAGTCTACTTACTCTTATTGTGTGACTGAACAAATGCATCACAAGCCTACAAGTTCATACCAGAGGGGTACTTCATTCTTCCCAGTCGAACAAGAATTACCCACTTTTCAGAGTCAATGTTGTTTCCTAATAAAAGACAGACATGACAGAGAACTGATAGTATGACAAAATGTTGAATAGCATGACAAAAGTTTTTTTCCTAAATATATTTATGAATCCAGAGCCTGGATTCAAATAGAAGAACTTTTTTGAGACAAAAAACAGCTTTAGAGATGTGTGAAAGCTTTTTTTTTTTTCCGAGACAACTGTAACCTAAAACAGTCCAGTTTGATTATTACACACAGAGGCTTAGTCTGTTCATAGGTTTCATACAGACTTTCCAGAGAAAGGAATACAATTTGTCACTTTATTTACAAATGCACACACCCAATTAATTATAATTATAATTAATTATAAAACAGTCTAGCAGAGTGAAAAATGTTGGTGTTGCTGTTGACAGAACAGGGCTGAGCAGGTCCAATTATACCCACACTTCAAATACACAATTCATATATTATGAGATGAGCACAGAATAAAGCAGCCAGAATATAAGATGATGCCTGCGAAAGCCCTGCACTGGTGTGTGTCAGAGTTGTTTTGTCCCATCCAAATCCACTGCAGATCCATAGTCAATCAAGTCACAGTTTTGGTAAAGCTAACAGCGAGGTGTGGTAGAAAAGCCTAAAGAGGAAATAGAGATATGTATAACACTAACTAGTCTTCACCACTAATACAGTAGTGGTCTAATGGAAGACAAGTCCAGATGATGGGATGCATTTCATCTGTCTATTAGTATGAAAAACAGGTAATTGAGTTTTAATGTATGTTATCTATTTTATAGGCTGGTTGCGGTTTATCATAGCTAAATGCTAAGTGATGCTAAATGATAGCTAAATGATGCACACTGCAACGCAGTCCTCTCTTTTTCTTTTCAGCTAATGTATTCTCCTGCCTGACCGCTTCCACATTTTGTGATGCTGTCCAAGGTCATACAGTGACTTGTCTCTAGAAAGCAGACCAGGTGAACAGAGGATGTCCCGCTGAGAGAAAACCTCCGGAAGATGTAGGCAGACCCATAGATAAGGTTCTGAACTACTGACTACCTGACACAAAAACGTATGTATGAGCCATGGGTCATAAACATGGAAGCACCACAGGGGATGCTTTACCTCTTTACTCCGTACACCTCTGAGTCCTTCCGCCTCCAAAGGTTCTCATATGGCTTTGCAATGGAGGGGGTGTGTCAAAGGTGCTGAGGAGGCATCCGCCTGGTGGACAGTTTTACAGACTGGTTTGAGAATAACAACCTGATCTTGAATGTAGCCAAGACCAAACAGATGCTTGCAAACTTCAGGAGTTGACCTTGACAACAGACTGGAGAGCAAATGCATGACTGATATGCATAGTTGTGAGTTGCTAGCTCTGGGAATTAACATTATCATTAACCACTTATTCTGCTCAGTATCGCAGGGCCTGGAGCCTTTCACAGCTGTCATTCGGTGAGAGGCAGGGTACACCCTGGACAGGTCACCAGTATATCTCTGGGCCAACACAGACAGACAACAATTCACAGTCACATTCAGACCTACAAGCAATTTAGAGACACCAATTAACGTAACATGCACATGTTTGGACTGTGGGAGGAAATGGAGTACCTGGAGGAAACCTCAGCAAGCATGGGGAGAAGATGCAAATTCTGCACAGAAAGGCCAGAGTTGGCAGGTATATTCAAACCACAGACTTTTAGCTGTGCTGCCCGGATGTAACAATATAATTTACAATTATACACTTATATGCAGGTATACTGTTCAGACAGCATACAGTGCATCTTTCATATCTCCAAGAAATGAATATAGACAAACTAATGGGCCCCCGACTAGATGTCTGAAATGAAACGCAATCTCATATATCAAATTGTGACCACTGATGCTACACCCTTGAATGTGGCTCCATTTAACCCCTGAGGCCTTTATGAGACAGATGCCAACATATTGTTGTACCTAGGCAATAGAAAAGTTGATTGACACAGCAGAGGATGGGGAGGGGGTCGGTATGAAGGAAAGCCTCTTAGGTCTGACAGGATGACAGCTCCTAAAATGAGCATCTGTCAGTGATAGATGAAGAGGAGGCCTGTGGGGATCCGTTACAGATGGACAGGACAACCTGTCTGAAAAATTTCCTCTGAAAGTTTCTCTGTGGCATCATTAATTCATGAAAAGATTTTCCTGCTACTTGTACTCTATGAGAGATGTGTCACTGCCGAATTAAATCTTCCGAACAGGGACTAAATTACGTAAGATAGATGTTTGGTATGCTTTACATACTAAAATGGAAGATCACCCCTCTTTCCTCTAAAGCATCCAAGTGCCTAATAACAGTTTCCCCAAGAGAACAGTGTGACCATGACCTTGAATGTTCGCAAAGAATACCAAATGGAGAAAACAGGAGAGAAAGAGCAAGGAGATAAAAGGATGGAGGTGACAATGACAGGAGATGGAGGGATGAGAGACTATTAGAGAGACAGCCCCACCCCCACCTCATGGGACATGAGGAGCTTCAGGAGGTGGCAGAGAAATGCTTGTGGCACAGACAGAATGAGAGCAAAAGGGAGAGCAGCTGAAGAGAAAGAGGGGTGGAGGAATGGAGTATATTAGAGCATGTTCTGTAAGGACACAGCAAGACTTTAAATGCCACAGTGTGTATGCGCCTGTGCATGTGTCTTCACCTCTTTGTGTGTGAGCGTACACATATCACTTGTCTTCAACCTTTCCATGTGTTAAATCTTATATGTGTGCATTTGTCCATGACATACAATTGAGGACCTCTAATGGAACCATGGCAGCGCAGAGATGATGAGATGTTGCGTGTGACCAGCCTGCCAAGAGCCACTAACATTAGAGGGGACATTTCTTCAGTTTAATCATCCATTCCCTGGCCAGCATTAACCACATCAGCTTATGAATGGTTCCTTTTGAAAACCGCAGTACGTCTGCAGAATTTCCTAAAAGGACTTAAGAGAAACCTGCTGACGCTGCACTTAGTTATCGTGATGTCCATTGTGCATGTGTACTACTCAGTAGCTAGAGGGCAACATTATTTTTAGTGAAATGTGACGGTTCAGCTGTTGCAGCAATGCTAACTCTGTGGCAAATTAGCCATGTTTTAAAGATTTAACAAGGGCATTCAGTGGAGGCTCTCTGTGACACAGACCGAGAAACTGTGGCTAAAGTCTGTTTTTTTCTGCTGGATATCATAGGTTCACAAACTTGTCCCTAAACCTCAGGGTATCATCCCCCATAAAGTTTCAGTATAACTTCCAGAGTCTCATGCCTAAAAGAAAGGCATGCTAATGACAGCACCACGCCCCTAGGCCCCATTATTGATATGGCTCAAGGAAAATCTATTATGAAAAAGCATGTTTTTTTTTTTTTATATAAGGTATATTGTGACTGTCCTATCAGGTAAACTTGAAAATAACATGTGTTTTACTCAGGCCGGTCATAAATAATTCAGACTTGCTGAACCAGAGTCCATTGACCCATTTTGCCCAGTGTCATTCATGCACAGTATTCCAGCCTTTCTATGAAAGTAATTTACACAAATGCATGCAGAAATACTCATTAGTTGGAGGAGTCTGTCCATTAATCCACCATTTTCAGAACATTCATCAACGTGGTGAGAAGCTGTTAGGTAAGCAGTTTTAATGAACATATTACAGGATTTAAAAAAACTAGCCAACTTGATGTGCCTTACTCACACATCATCAAAAAATCATGACAAGAGCAGGACACAATTTCTTAATCATCTTCAAGCTGAGCACATTTACTTCTAAAGTAAATTATACAGGGTTTTCATTTTCATTAAGCAAGTACTCCCCACTAAGCTCCCTCGGTTCTAGTTACTAGCAGTATTTCTCATTTTTTAAGCAATTAACTACTTGCCAAATTAGGTCATAGAGTATATACATTTGCATATTAATTTTTTGCAGTGCTTTCTTTTCTAGTGTAAAGTGGAGGATATAAATTACAAATTACATAATGTTGACCTACATGTATTGGAGCAAAAATATGTCAGCACTATAAGTAAAATATAGAGTTCGTGATAATAGACAGTATTTAAGATAATTGCTACTATATTTAAATGATGAATATACTTCAGTAAAATATATAGTAACAATATAACTGAACATGGCCCATACTTCTGGTAATTCATGCACCCCTGCTGGGCTGAGATTGAATCCTATCTAAATATCCTCTATTCCTTTGCTCTCTGTATCCCATTAAGCTTCCATAAAAAGAAAATACTTGAACTCCCATAAGACTTCTCCTCAGACATTCAGGGAATTCTTTCATTCTGACAATATGACACTGACTGGGGTTGTTTTTTTACTGCCGTTTGATCACAAACTTAACCGTCACTAAAACACACTTTGGCTAGTCACTACCTGAATTTATCACTGCAGTGATTAATAAGTCTCAGCTCGTGACAAGTTATTCAGCATTAACTGATGTAATGAGTAGCTTCTCATTTCTTCATCAACCATGTCAAAAGATATACCCTGTGGTCATGGAAAGACTTAACCCTGCATCCAAAGAGTTAAAATTTTAGCCTGCATCAAGCAAGAAAACAAAATTGGGCTAGGGCCTGTGAAAAATAAAAAAAAAAAAAAAAAATTATATATGTGTGTGTATATATATATATATATATATATATATATATATATATGTGTGTGTGTGTGTGTGTGTGTGTGTGTGTGTATATGTGTATATATATATATATATTTTTTTTTTCTCCCTTTGTAAAGATGATAATTTAAAGATTTACAATAGTTTTGGAAAGTATGTTGATCAAATATGTAGTTTATGGGCCATTAATGTGCCTAATATAAATAACAGAAACACCTCTTTTGCAGGACCATTAAAAAAACAGCACAAACTACAGCTTTAATGATGATGATAGAGATGAGTCAACACATCATAAAATCAGTGTGAAAAGAACTTAACATTGAAGGTAGGATTTCTCCAGGAGAGTTGTATTTATTTGGATTTGTAAATGCATTTGTAAACATTTATGCACATTTTTCATTGATTTATTTATCTTACAAATTGCGAGGGATGTAATTGTGCCATGTATCAACCAATGAACCAGCTTGACGTTTACATAACTAGTACAATTTCTCATCAGCACAATGAGAAATCACCACTCTATCTACAGTAAGAAAATTAAAGAGAAAGGAATTTTTGTGGCATGAATACTAAAAAGATGCTTAAATTCCATCTAGTCTGCAGATTAAATGTATTCAGGTCACTACTCTGTTGTCCAGGCGCTGGTTAATGCCTCACAATCCCATTATGTGTCTTTAACCAAAGCATAAATCATCCCTGTCATTGTTAATAATATCAAAACTTTGTCACACCAACGCCAATTTTATTACAATGCAAGCAGAGCAATTACTTTGTCTGATGGATATTGCACAATTCAGCAGAAGCTTTTATCCTTTTCCAAAAAAATGTCATACTGCTTTTTGCTGCAAGAGGAACAGCCAAACCCTGCCAAATATAAAATTAAAAGTTTCTTTCCAAATTAAGTAAATGAATCAAACAGAATGTGCAGCAATATACTGTAACTGCATCACAACGTTTGTTTCTATTTCCTTTCTTGTGAGTTTCCCCCACAGGCGCATAGGATTCATCTCAGAGGAGACACAACAGTGACATGATCTTCATCTAATTAAATCAAGGTTTCGTTTAATTTCCTGAAGGTTAATGAGAAGTTTATCATGCGCGTCAAAGCACACTTTTGCTTGCTAAACAAGGTGGTGGGTCCTGATAAGGTGGAATGCCCGCTCGCAGCAAAGTGAAAGATGAGACTAGGATCCACAGAAAAGGAGAACTTGTATTAGTATTCTGTGCTTGTTGGCAGGGGATGTGTAAAGTGTATCCCTTTTCTGTTTGCTCTCTGCCACATCAGATCAAGCCTCGCTGTCCAGCTCAGTCAATAATGTGGGTGGATGCCTGGATTCTGCCATGAGTGACCTTAACACATCTTTGTTACTTTGACCTGTCAGCAGGAGAAATGAAAGTGTCACAGTAAACACATAGGCAGTTGCTTTCACCAAAAAAAAAAAAAAGGGATGACAGGGAAGAGCTGAATTTTCTCATTTAGTGCAAAACTGAATACGAAGCCAACATATTTTGAATTTCATTTCAGCACTACTTACCGGGTGCTTTTTGTAGTTCAGCGATATGGCAGAGGAGAGAAACATAGGGCTAATTTGCTCATTGGTTCTGTTTCTTAGCCTTTAGGGGTATATGTTATTAATTCCATTTTATTCATACAGTTATTAATTTAGTAGATAATTAATAGTATCCTGAAAAAAAATGGCTAATTCAAGCACAAAAGAAAAAAGGATTTTCTGTTTCACAAAGCCCATTTCCAACATAATTTACATGCTGTATAAAGAACTATATCTATATCTTTAAACAAAAGTAAGCAGTAAACTGGCCAATGTATTGTTATTAATTTCATCATTTCATCATTAAAACAGCAAAAAAACAAAGCAAAAGAGGTCAAGTCAGTAACTCTTTCTTAGGAGATACTGAACCAAACTCTGTGTCCATCAGTTCCACCTCTCACATTTCCTCTGATGATAAGTCTACTGGTTTGATTGATTGCTGAGCAGCACTGACACCTGTATCAATATTAAATATCTAACCCACTTGTCAGTGAAAATTTCAGCCTCCTGCTACCTGGAAGGCAGCTGTTTCCTCTGAGACTAAGAAATGTTTAGCTTTAATAACACAGAGACCTTTTACAATAAACCACAGTTCCAAGACTCTCACCCGCCCTTACAGTACAAACACCAGCATGATATAAAGTGCCACATAAAGCTGCTATTTACACATTAGTGACTTTTCAAAAGAAATTCAAACAGAGTTTGTGTAGACCTGCTGCCACTGTCTATCAATTCAAATAGTAACTACGACCCAGACTTTCATTTAACTAGAAGTGTCCAGGAAGAAGCTTTGTCAGGACAATGACCGTAATCCAAAAGTTTCATAAAGAGTAAGGGACAGAACTAAACAGCACCATGAGCTGTTGGACAACACCCCGCTGGCTGGCACATCATTTTTTAAACTGATGCCAGTACCACATTACAATTTTGAAACTTTAACAGTTTTGTGATGCAGTAACACTGCACTTCATTTGGTTGGGCAAATAAGTGCAAAAATTTGACTCAGCATTTGGGTGAAATAACTTGTTGATGTCGGAGAAACATTATGCTCTAGGTTTATTTACTACTTGAGAACAGCTTCGATGTATGTTAGTTTAGTTTGGGACTAGAAACATTCAGTCTGAGGTATCTGCCGCCATTCTCACATCAAACCTAATGTAGTTTACAATTTGCTTGAAATGGCCCTTCAAGTTCATTGAAATGAAAAATGGAAACACACACAGATGGTAGAGAGAATATAAAACAAAAACAGAGACAGACCGAGGGCACAGAGCTCATTCCTGCAAATAAGAGACGTGATGTTGCCAGGTGATATGCCACAGTTATGGGAATAACTGTGAATGCAGTGTGCAAGGGAGACACATACAGCTGCACCAAAGTAATAAAAGTGAATTAGAAAACCAAGACATCATTCAGTCTTTAGAGTCTGGGATGGTCTGGCTTTTTAACCCTCTCTGTCAAAGGGAGTTATACGCTTTCATTACTTTCTCTAAGTAGCCCCATGATGGACCTTTTCCATGTCTGTTTTACAGTCAACTTATTAATGGGAAAGTATCAGAAGACTCAGGAGTAAAGAAACAGTTACTGTCATTTTGAATAACTATTGATAACCTGAAATGTAGAAATTAAGCATTTCTTGTAAAACATAGAGGTACTCATGAATGAACCAACAACACTACTGTTGTTGGTTCATACCTGCTCCTGCTACAGTGTATGTGATAAACATACGCTGTAAATACGTACAAAATAGAATGAAACATACATTTTAGTGGAGTTCTTGGAGAGAAGAGGAGAGAAGATAAAAGGAGAGAGAGGAGAAAACGAGCAAAGTCGTCCTGCTTCTGGTCGTCGCTCTTTGATGCACTGAGGCTTTGAAGTCAATGCTGATGCAATTTAGGTCCAGAGGCAGAGACAGGTCTACAATCCATTTAATTAGCACCTTGCCATGGCTCCTAATATGAGACAGCCTCAGTAACAAAGCCAAAATATGTCTCTGATTCACTCACACGTAAGACTAGAGTCTGTTATAGCATATGCACCCAGCCAAGTCTAAAAGAAATGATAAATCAGGTATACTGACAAACTGTCACAAAAAATACCTCCAAACAAATGTGAATTTTCCTTTTACTAGTATCTCTGCTTATTCCCTTTCCCTTGAAACCTCACTTTCACCTGCCCTGTCATACAATTATCTTTTTCCCTCCCTTCTTTGGCTCTTACATCACCTGCAATCGTCCCCTAATGATCTCATGGAAACTGAGAGCAGCGAGCTGGTGGAGGTTATGTGTTTTGGGGACAATGTGTGGCCGTCCCATCCCAGGAAACAGAATCCCAGTGGGGCTAAACGGATCTAAAACCCGGCTTAGCAGATGGTCCCTACAGTTTTGAGTCCTCTGCTAAGCAATTAGTAGCGTACACATAACACGGATGACAACAGCATATACGGAACAAACCTAAGACTGTATCTATGACGGGGTCTGATCCTGTCACAGGATGGTCAAATATGAGGCATATTGTGAGGCATATTACAGAAATGGCTATACAAGAAAACCTGGTTACCTTTGCTTGTCAGGCTCTGCACAATACAGTAGGTAGCGGTTTCCCATCATTAGAAAAAATAAAAACATGTGACATGTGCTTTTGAATGCCAAAGCACTTTTTCTCAAAGACCTCTTTGTGTGATTTACCTTGAATGTTCCATCATACAAGCAAAGAAATTCAGCAGCTATTGTGTTACGTCAAATTGACCAAGGTTTCCTGGGGGAAGATACTGAATCCTTCTAGCTTCATAGGTGTTGCTCTCTAACTCACTTAATGCTCCCTGGGGTGAGCTAAGCATTAAGAGACTTTCCCTATGGGGACTGATGAAGTATTACATTGTTAACATTCAACATATTCTTGGTACAAGCTTTGTATGATGCATGTCAATTGCTCTGTGAAGCAGGAGCAGCCTCCTCCTCTCAGGCAGCCTTACCATCTATACATCAGCAGGACTGAGTCACACAGAGAGCGATAGTGTAGGAGTGAAAGGATCAGTGGAGATGGCACTGACTGCATAGTTACCTTAGCTTTATAGGGTGGACAGATTATTATTGCAGCAACATCACTGGTGGAAGTTAGATGATATGGTTGTACTCCTAAAACCGATCTAAGAGGCAACAAATAGCAACTGTCAAATAATGTTTTATATTGACAGCAAACACCTCCCTGTTGTGTAGTGCTGAGCCACACAAGGTGAACAACTGAGGGCCAGCTTTCCATGTGTAGGCACTGCTATATTCTTTATTTCACAGTGTTTCTTCTACTGTTTTATGGAAATACACTTTAAAATTGAAAATAATTTAGTTCTAGTGAGAGTTGAATCATGACAACTGGACTTCGTTCTTGTTAGTTCAAAAGAAAGAAGGACAGTTTCCATGACTCATCTTCCAGATACACTCACCTGGATGACTGAGAATCTGCACTGACATTCTGCATTAGTAGAAAACTAAGAAGAAGAAAGCACTTGTTTAATCAGCAATATTGCAGCCAGGAATTTCACTTCTTTCTTAATCTTGTTAATGTCCTCTGTCCCTAATCCTTTTCTGGAAAGCTTTACAAAATATGCCTGGTAGTGACAGCAGTGTTTGATGTGGCTGGATCAATGTGATGCTGCAAGTTCTGATCCATTAGGTGTGCGTCATCCTGGAGGCACTGAGTCACTCCGCAGTCCTTGTCAAGACCATACCAGGCAGCAATGACAAAGATGAGACAGGGACAGCGCTGTTCTGGAGGTGACAGGGGACTCCAAATGACAAACATGAGATGTCTGCATCCTCTCTGACTGCCTACTTAGGCCTCTATCTGTCTGCATGCAATTTTCTGCCTGTCCGTTTGCCTATTTGCTCTGTGACTGTGTGCCTCTGTCTGTCTGTGAGTCTGTCTTTAGCCTGCAAGTCTAATCTGCTTGTGACTCTAAATGTAGTCTCATTTCTGACTACCCTGTCACTCTTCAGCCTGAGGTTTCAGCAGAGCATAAATAATCACATTGTAAAAAGTAAACAGAATGACATTACTGCAGTCCCTTACTGAGACCAAAGGAAGGCCAGATTTTAATTATCTAATAGCCTGGACTGCTTGTTTAAAAGCTATGGTGGGTTTTTTTGCAATTAGCTAAGTGATTTTTGATTTCCTTATGACACAGGGCAATGCCCCAATGGTTGTTACCTCAAATGGCTCTATGAAAAAAAATCCTGTCCCCAGACTAAAGGAAACATATAAAAGTGTGCTGTCGCCACAGTGTCTCAGACACATTGGCTTCTAAGCCACAGGTGACTTTGATTTAATAAGGAGAAGGCAGGTAGCCAGCTAAGTGAAACATCACTCCTGTTTCTGCTCTCTTGACCTTTTCCTCTGCAGAGCAATTTGAGGCAGGGTGGGGCAGACAAAGGGCATAAGATCTGCAGCAAGAGAAGATGGGTGTAGGTGATTAGCTTTTTAGCAATAGAAGCCCAGGTGGCAAATGGATGGGTGAATAGATGAAATAGATGGGATAGTGAGAGGACAAGCAACGATGAGTCATCACACAAATGGCTCAGAGTTATGACGGGAGCTAAAGGGAGCTGCAAGGAAAATCATTCATGAGTACAGATATGAGATGACCATTTAATTTTTAGTAAAACTACCCCTAGTGAGCTACAAAGATAAAAGCAGTGGAGTAGCTACACTACGAATAGCTACACTAGATTATTTGAGTGGTGTGAAGCAACCCTTTACATTTCTTATACTTTTACTTGACAGAATCTGAAATTGAATGTTTTCCTGTTAATATGTTACAGCACACGGCGCTGTATATGTGTATTTTTATACTAGATCTAAGGCCACTATCTCTGCACTATGTCTGCTTAATAGGTGAGAAAGCAGTGTGCAAATTACTGCGATGTGGCAGGGCTCCCTACAGCTTTTCTTTCCGCTTATGACGCCCATGACACCCTGCTTTCCCTCTCACCCCCTCCTACTTCTTCTACACTCCTCCACCGCTCAGTGCACGACTTATGTTACTCATGTGGGAGCAGTCCACACAATCCAATCCAGCAGAGCTGAATTCTCACGGCTGACCTGTGGCCATGGAATTCAAACACATCAACTAAATCCACTGATGTGTAGCATTAAATCAAACATGGAAAACAATAAAAAGATACAAACACTAATCATGTCAAAATTATTTCTAAATGAATACACATTTGCCATAAACTCAACATAATCGCTATAACATCTACAAAAGTATCGCACGATTGGTAACACATTAAAAGATAATTTCTAAATTAACCAGATTGTCTACAATCACTACACAGACATTATAAACAACATTACGTCTATTCATTCAGTCTACACCCGAGATTAGTTTATTCATCGGTGCCTATTAAAAACACATCAGCCAGACACCACACACCACTGAATGACACATTACCTCTTTCCAGAAAACTAAGACCCTGATATTTTAAAACAAAGTTTCCCCACATGATTCGAATCAGCATTTTTCTGTTACCACAGCTGATCAACTGTGCATGTGCAAGTTTTAAGGTGGAATTATGGAGACTCAGATTAGCATATTAGCAATATTTATAAGGCTCTTGAATTTCGCAATAAAGGAACATGTCTATCTGATGTGCTTTTAATAGTTTTTGGATAACAATGAAGGTATTGCTACAGAAAAATAAGGCAATCAGGCTGTAGAGTGACAACTGACCAAACATTAGAAGAGAAGGATCAGTGTTGGTTTGAGTGTCTCTGTCTAAGGACTCTAAGGACCAAAATTATTCTTTTTGACACTGAAACCACACAGCTAAAGCATAAGGGGTCATATTCACGGACATTCTTACAGTACTCTCAGAAAGATCCTAACTGAGCTTAAAAATGGTGTCGTAGGATCTGAGTGATTTACTAAACGTTTCATGGCATCTCGAAATTATTTTTGCAGTAAGGATGTGTGGTTGATCTTTGCTAGGTATGTAGCATTGTTTGAAAAGTTGTGACTGATTGATCAAAGGAACAAAACATGTGTTTAGTGACAATAGGCATAAAATGGACAGTAAATAAATAGGCCAAATCATACAGGCCTTATATTCCTGTAAAGTAATTATAATAATAATGTGATCGGTGGGAGAGGGCATTTCGGAGAGATTGATAACAAATATTGGCCTTCAAAAACAATATTGGGAACTTCACTCCAGCTACCAGAACACTAAAAGTAGCAATTTATTATAACAAGACTAAGTCTTGACATCCTAAACTATCAATTTTCTAATACTTGTATTTTATATTTTATGAAATATATTGTCCATCCATTATTTGTCACCGCTTATCCTATTTGGGTCGCAGGAGGGCTGGGCCTATCCCAGCTGTCATCAGGCGAGAGGCGGGGTACACCCCAGCTAGATCGCCAGGCTATCGCAGGGCCACAGACAGACAATCATTCACACTCACATCCACACCTCCAGGCAATTTTAGATTCACCAATTAATTTAACATCGCTAACCACTCCAGCACTGTGCTGAGAAATATATAATTTTATCATTATTTTTATTTATGCCTTGTTGTGGATTATTGTATTACGATTATTACTGTATTACAGAGGAGGCTGGCTGCCACCACACCCATCTCTCTTCTTCTGCCCCCTCCACCTCACTCTGCTGCAGTACTTGTCCCTCTGCTTGTCCCTCTGTGTTCCTTCCAGCATAAACAGCCATTTATCACCCTGCATCCTTCAGAGGATCTAGGTCAATGCCAATCTGATTGCTATTGATTGAACTGATAAGTTATGGCAAATGTTAATTGAATAAGCTGTGAAGCTAGCTAAACTCAACGACTGGGTTAAATTGCAGGACTGAAGGAAGGCAGCCTTGAGATTTTAGAGCCCACCAGATTAGAGTTATGGGACCGAAAGCAAACTGACTCAGAAATTGAGTTTGATTGAAAGAAACACACTGCTGGAGCAAAATGCTTCACAGAGAGGTGAGAAATTGATATATTTGTGTCCACTCCTATTAATTTACCGAGAAATTGGGCTGGTGTGATGATTCCTGGAGAGATAGTCTCTGTGGCTATTGTTTATCACATCAGTGTGGCAAACAGTTCTGACAGATACTAAGGCAATTGGATTGTGTATCTTTCTGTTGGTGAGTCAAGAGTAGACCTAGGCAATAATTTACTGCCTTTGAGCAAACCCACATCATACTAGTTTAATCATATAATTATATTGCATTGCAGATTTATGTTGTTTAAATTAAATTAACTAAGACATTTTTAAAAAAGCCATACATATGAAGTCAATGTTCTCTGGCCTGTGTAACAGTGCTACAAAGAAGATTCTTGGAACATTATTCTATTCTTTTGCACACTTGCCATATCATAAAAATGTCTAACTAACTAAATAACTAACTAACTAATACCGTCATAATGATTTCAGCCACATTGCCCAGCCCTAGCTCAGCGTGTACATGCATTTGTGCCTCTATGTGTCGGTGCATGTGTTTATTCTAAGACTTTTCAGTAAGTCTCTCTAGCATTAACACAAAATACTTCTTTAAATGGATAAAACATCATGTGTAAAATCATCCTGCTTTCAGTCATGCTAAGATACATTAGACTGTTGACAGCATATTTTTTGCAAAGTGTGACTGTTGTCGCACAGCATTGTGATGCAGGAGATGGTGCTGTGTTGACAGCTGTATCCATGCTGAGGAGTTTACTGACAGAAACAAATTACTTCCACACACTCAACAGGAAAGCATAATTAGCCAGCCCAAACAGACACACAGGCATGCATTTACACATCTACTTGCACACACAGCATGTAGAAACATACTGTCAACACACAAGCAATGTGTGTATGGCAGATGCACACCCATACATTGATAGGTAAACTTGGGGGTGCAAACAGACTCTGGTAGTACCCAGCAGCTGCTGTAAAAAACACAAATATGCTCACGCAAGCCAATAGGACTGTCAGTATAAAATGTACTTACACATAGTGGTAAACACACACTGCCCTAACATAAACAATGCCAGCCTGAAAAGTAGAACATTGTGAACAACAGATGTTCTCTGTGCAGGGAGAAAGCTAATCATGGGGAGTGTGAGAGCCTACTTTCACACTTATTTTCTCCACAACAGGATGTTTGAAGACACATGATAACACAATGGAACATACCCATAGTGTCCTTACACCCTGTGCGCAATCTCACCTTGCTTTTCATGCCAAGACACACACGCACACACACATACACGGAGGAAATAAGATAAGAGAGGTATTCACAGGCAAAGGTATACAGAGGGAGCAGGAGCAAAAAGGTGTTTCTTCTGAGAAACACTGCTGCAGAATCTGATTTTTAAAAAAAAGGAAAGGAAAAGGAATTGTGCTGGAATTGTTACAGCTGGAGTCAGAAGGCATGTGCTGTCACTCTGCTCCAGAGAGAGACAGATGTGTTTGTGTTTGCAGAGGATAGAGGTCAATATATGGAGGGCCATTCAATGTGTGGGTGGTTGGGAAGGCAGAGGGATGACCACAGGGTTTAGAGAGCAGGCCATAAGAACAGATGGTTCCTGGTTGCCACCCAAGATCCCATTAAGAAAGATGGCAGGACTGACCTATTTCTGGACCCGACATGGTGTGCAAATCCACTGCGCCAAAAGATAGGGTGAATATCTGCATTCGCAAGTTATAATCCTCGCTGCTTTTCATGAACATTATGGGATTATAAACATTATTACAGCATTTACTATAGCATTAATGCAACAATCAAGTCAATGAGATGCTGTGGCAATGAAGCATATTTCTAGCTGTCCGGCTACTCATTTCCTTGGACACTGTGCCCTTGAGTGTTTAATGAGGTGTTTGTACAAAGTAACCAGGGTGGTATGGTTGTCAAAAGACCAATGAGCCAGTCACTGCCACACCAGAGGTGCAGTGCCTTTCACCTATGTTCTGTAAAGTGCCTTTGTGTGGCCAGCTGCTTTACTCCTTAAGCTCCACCTGGCACTGGCTGCTTAGCTGCTTACTGCTCTGCAGAAGCTCCCATAAACATACTTGTAAATATTTCATGTAGAAATAATTGAAAATTTGAAATGATTGGTTTTTGTTACAAATAGTATGTTTTTAGGTTCCTATAATTTTTATGGAATTATTACAGAGGGTCATTACCCCGTATGTTCTTCCCTTTGAACCTAAGCTTAGTGTCAGCTGAAAACTGAAGGCAGGTCATGTGTGAATGGGGTGATAAATATTTGATAAAGTGTTATTGTAGAGGTTATGGGTAATACAAAAACGCCACACAAGGACCCACACAGTGTAGGAATGCTGGCTCCTGCACCAGTATCAATCATTTTCCCTGGTATTTTATAAAGGCACATGTAGTGACACGGACACCCACCCAAATTGGATATATGATCCTGTAGGTGTGATGGTGGATAGGAGGGGCTCATGATTGTAGAATACAGAAGCTATGATGAGGCAGAGACATGCAACTAGTATGATGTATAAAACTATGTATTATTAGTAATACCAGCAACGATGATATAAGGTACAAAGATGTACACATAAATTCACCACACACACACACACACTAAACACACACCCTGTGTGCATGTGCTGCTCTTTGTTTACTGTTATTACATGTCTGAGCAATGTCATAAATCGTAATAGCCTTCCGTGCTTGCAGGCTTTGGCTCAACAATGGGACTTCTTCAAAACAGAGTCACTAATGATCAGAATGATCGGTTTCTCGTGTATTGTGGGTGGGTGTGTGTTCATTTAATTTCTTTCTCATCAGGGCAAAGTAATTTTGAAAACTCTCATTAGGCAGCTACAGCAAAACATGCCTTGTTCTTCTCACCCTGGTAATGTGACTCAGCACGCAGAAAGAATATTGGAGACTCCTGGGCCACACTGCTGCCACGGGTGGATTTAGATTTGTGTGGTAATATAATAAGCCTGGGGGTATACTTGATCTTTCACTAGCAGTGAAGTCATCAAGCCAAACAAATGATTGGGGATGGAATACTTTGCCATTCTGGCTCAATCTGCTTTGGGTTTGGCTCTTCCACCTTGATAGAATGAAGCCTGCATCAAGCTTTAATCCAACCTGTGTGTGTGTGTGTGTGTGTGTGTGTGTGTGTGTGTGTGTGTGTGTGTGTGTGTGTGTGTGTGTGTGTGTGTGTGTGTGTGTACATTATTTCTGCTCTGCTCTGCCCAGGCAGACACCCCCCTAATGTCAGATGACTGAGCACCACTACACAGCAGTTGCTATGGTTACCAGCCAGGTTCTGTGTACATGGATTCTCATCTCAGTTTTGATCTGCAGTGAAGCTCTGATGGGAGAGCACAAGTCCCAAAAATCACACCCTTCCACACACAGGTTATCATGGATATGTGGTGAAATGTACGCATTCAACCCACAGATTAACCTACATGGAATATTGTGCTGCATATAATTAAACTGCTGGGCAGAATTATGGACCCTACAAGAAGTAGCACAAATCACACTAGGTATTTGCCTGTATATTTCGCTATGAACCTCTTTAAAGCAACCAGCGTCTTAGTTCTCATCAGCGCTCACAACCACTCTTTGTCCCACTCTCCATCTGCCCATCTGTCTATCTGTTGGTGTCTCTTTCTCCGGTTCTCTGCTCTCTCTCTACATACATAGTGGGCAGCTTGAGAGCATTCAATCAGAGCAAAAGATGAAAGCAAGAGGGAACTGTGTCCGTGCCAGCAAAGCTGTGTGAGTGAGGAAGTGATGAAAGAGAGGCTCATTTAGTAAATTGACAACTCCTTTTAGGATTCTTGATCTTCTTTACCATGAAAGGTCCGAATATTTCTCAACTCTAAACTATTCTCAATAGGCCTGAAGAAACAGTCCCATTCCAGCAAACAATAACGATTAGTGTTAGTGTTTTAGTTTGGATCCATCTCTTTCGACTCCCACAGCTGCTTCATTCAGACCACAGCTGCACAGTGGATGTCTCCAGTGCAACTTAGAATGTGAAAGTAAAGCTAGACAAGACAGACCTAAGAATAGATAACGAAAGTTTTCCCATTTCAATTTCCCGTCTGACAAGGTGACAAATAACACATGTATAATCTTTTAATTGACACACACCATATGCACATCAATGCACTTTCTTGCACTAAACTACAGACTGTTTTCAAAATTAAAAGCCGGTTTTGAAGAAGAGCAGCTGGTCCAGCAATGCACCACATAAACAAAAGAAAAAGATCAATAGTTTTCGGCTTTTCCCTTAATTTTATGTGAAATGATGCTCCAGTTCTAATTAGACACTGAAGTCTTCTGATAATCCAGGCAGCCGAAAGAATGAGCCTAGCAGTTTCAGGCAGCATGCTGCTCATATCTGACTTCCTGCCACACACTAGAGCTAAGTGGCAGACATCTTGCTAAACTAAGAGGAGGAGCACAGAGAAAGGACATTTTTATTTTTTATTTTGTATTTTGCCAGAGTGATGCAGTTGCACAAAGCAGCACATGATGGACAATGAATCAAATGTCGAAAACATATTGATATAACTAAACTGCGTTACCCAACAGAGGCTTTTGATGTGGTTTCAAAAAGCTCTCGCACTCCCTCACTTTTCTCACACTTTATTCTGTTGAAGACATTAATATGTTACACTTAATAATCCATAATGAAAAAGTAAGAACTTGGTTGCAGAAATGTTTGCAGCAACTATAAATTTAAATCTTTTTTAGTGGATTTGAGTAGTTTCTTGTGTTATACCTGGCAGGTCCTCTTACACTCAGACTGGGTGGTATTTTGAAAGCATCTGGGAGTTGCCATCTTCAGATGTCCACAAAGATGTTCTATGGAGCGGGGCATCTCAAGAACGGAGTTCTACTTAAGAGTTGTTGTTTTTTTTCACGCTCATCAGACCAGAAGAACTTTTCCTCAAGCTCTCAGAATCCTTTAAATGCACCAAGTGGGCCTCAATATCATAGATAACTTAATTTAAGTGATTTTCATATAGTTACTATAAAGGCCTGAGTGTGTGCTGCTGAGATTGTCTCTCCTCTGGCACGTTCACCTATCTCTATAGAGAACCTTGTTAAATGTTTGACTTATTTCATTTTGTGTTGAAAACTAACCTCACCAGCCAAGAGACGTTTGCCTGGTTACTCAATTTGACGTAAGGGTCCAATTCTAAGAAGTCACCTGGTGCTTCCAAACTTCTTCCATTTCACAGTTATTGAAACCACCCTGCTCCAGGGAACACTTGTGCCATAATCTATTTCTTGCCAGAATTTTATTGCAGAGGTTTAAAGTTCCCTGTAGTCTTCATAGTTTGGTTTATGTTCTGATATGTAGTAAGATCTGGGACCATATAAACACAGATGTGGCGCTTTCAAAACTATGTCAAACCAAGTCAGTTAACCACAGGTAGAAACCAATCAATTTGTAGACACATCTCAAGGATAATTAAAGCAAGCCAGATGCACCTGATGACAATATGTACTGTCAATGATCTGAAAATTATAATTTTTTGTTATAAACAAGGTTTGTCACTGTAGACTGGCAAGCAAAAGCAGTTTTATCCATTTAAAATTACATTTAAAATGCAATAGTGAAGGTCCTTAATATTTTCTGAGGGCACTGTACCTAGAAGTCATCCACTTTACTACACTACACAAAGCAGCTTCAGTAATTCTAGTTTACGATTTACTTTCAGTCCACCCATGCACAAAATTAAAAATTGAAATGTGACGCATCAAGCAATACAGACAAAACAGCTGCCCATCATTATAGAGTATATATGAACCAAACCACTGCATATGAAGTACACACTTATAATTTCAGCTGCAGATAGGCTGCTGCAGCACAGAGAACCAAATAGCCAACTGAGGTTCAGTGAGGACTGAAGGACTAGCTTCTATGGGGATCAAATTTTTTGTATGTCTCCAGTGGGACCATGTATACAAGAGGTGAGTAAATGTGTAGACTGCAGTGCACTAAAGAGTGGATTAATCTGAAAGCCAGCTGTAATTTACCTGAGCAAAGACCAATTTGCAGCACTTGCCTCACGGATTTGAGCCTGGATTTAGTGTTTGCGAGATTTATATCCACTAGAAGAGGGAAAACCTACCAGAACTCTGCCAGTGAGTGTCTGAGCGGAGATCATGACACCAGCCCAGTCTTTTACTGAAGTCATCCATCCCACCTCGCTAGCTGGTGCCTCCTCCTTCTCATCGGGACCCTTTGGTGGCCTTGGTAGTGCCTGAATGTTGGCAGGGTTATTCACCTTCTGAGCCTCCTGGAAAAGAGAAAATAGTATTCTGCTTAAGAAAATTATGCACATAAGGATACTGATGGATTGGCTTTGGGCAAATCTACTGTATTTCTTTACCAGCAAATCATGTGAAAGTTAACACCTCTAGGAAAACAAAAGACCATCATGAAAACCATCATGTCATCCCTTATGTAAAACAATGTCATGTTAGATAGAAGATTCAGAGTAAGCCTGAGCTTAGGCATGTCCATGTTTATGTTCATGACAAGCTTTAGCCTCTATGGGGGAAAAGATGGATTATCATTACAGCCATCATACCAGGATGACATCCATCTGCTATATGATGAATAAGTGTGTTTGAATGAGTTTGAGTGCATGAGTGCTGGACAAGGACGAAATGTAGTGTGTAGTCGCTCTTGCTATTTTCCCCATATGGCTCTTTAATTTAAATATCCCTCAGAGTAGAAAGCGTAAGACACGTAGTTGTTCTCACGCAGGCCTTTCAACATTGCTTCTTGGGTCTGACTGAGTGAGCAGAGTTGCATGGCAGTTCATTGACATGCTTTGCTTGGCACAGTTACTGCGTGCAGCTGTTTCTCTCCAGCCGTGCACTCACTCCTGATTTTATACAAGCAGGCATCGAGCTCCCCTTTATTTCCGGAAGAAAAACAAAATGAGTGGATTTCCCTGTGTTTTATACCCTATGCGGTAAAAACTAAAAAAATCCAACATAACACAAACATATGCACAAAAATGCAGAGAATGCTTATGCGTGTGTCACACTCATGCTAGATAATGGAATACATGGACCAACTCTGGAATTGCAAGGAATTTCAGCCCTCTTGATGGTGGCCAGTTGCTTCTTTCCAAGGAGACAGGCTTTTATTACCGCAGGGTACACACGGAGCAGTTGGACCGCATTTCACAATGTCCCACCACACACTGACATCTGACAAGTAGCCATCAAAGAAGATTATGTGCTATGTCAACATGGTGGAATTTGCTTCCCTGTACCGTACATCTGACATTGCTTTAGTTTGTTTGGGTTACCATCTAAAAATGTTGACGTAAATAAAAACTGTTTTGTTGTGTTTACAGTTTCATTTCTTTCCTTCTCCCAACACATTTAATTCTGGGAACTACATGGGGCAGTATATAACCAAAGGTCAAGCAACCACTGGAGTGACCAATATGTGGCCACATGCAACACAAAAACAAATCAAACTGCAACTTGAGTATTTCTGAAGGGCTAAAGAGCAGTGCTATTTCAGATGAGCCCAAGAGAGTGCTCTGTCCATTTCAAGAGGATTGTCTGGTCAAATTGGATTACATTTCATAATGATGTGGCATGGGCACAGCTGCCATTTTCCTAATTTAATTCCAACCCCGTAACAATGCCAATAAACTGTCCCTAAAAAAGGCTGACTTAGTCATAAGATCATTATCTGCTCCTTTAGGCCGCTCCTTACTGCAGTGGATAATTCAGTTACTTATACTTTAAACACTCATTAAATGGCTTTTTTGCTAGGAAACTCACTGATGTTTAAATTAAACGTGTTATTTCAAGCATTTTCATTTGTCTTTAAAAGTCACATGAAATCAGTGCATGGTCATAAATAAAAACTACTATTAGTAAAAAATTATCAGATTAATATTATATAGGACTTTAATTTTTGTGTCTTTGATAAACTTTATAGTATCTAAATGTAATACAATAATCCTAAAATTAAACACTTTCTAATTCCCTTTAATTTAAACTTATTTCACTTTTTCTTGCATTTTTCACATGTGCTAGGTGGTTTATTACATGAGATGCTTTGGGCTGGAAGCAGAGTAAAACATTTATGCACTGAATGCACAGGCTGAACACAGATTATGTCTTCTCTTAAACTCCCAACAATCCCCAACTCCTTGTTCTTCTGTACTCACTACTTACTGTACTTGACTTCATCACCAGCATACGTCTCCACGGCCACATGCTGCAAATACTCAAAGTGCGTATGCATGCAACTCACCATGCACAAGGATGTCTAAGATTTCACTCTGAATGGCTTAGTGCGTGCTTTATGGCACTCAAAGCATGTTGTGGTGGCATAGTATGTACTAGTCTGTGCCCAGCACCTACTTCTTATCCAGCAGGCTCCACCAACCACTCCATGTACATAAAGCAGAGAAGTAACACACTGTGTTACACTAGAACTACTGAATGTAGCTCAGTAGCTCACAGGAACAGATTCTAGCTCTTCTAACTACTGGTGCTAGAGGATTTGTTTTTCCAACCCTGGTATAAATGGCCTATTTTTTCCCAGCCACTTTCATTTAGCAGTTTTTAAAACAGTGTCAGGTTCCTAGTGCTTCGTCATATTATTGTAAATGGAATCGAGAAATTAAAAAACACTAGAAGATTTAGATATTTTATATTTCTTTTTAAATAATGTACACCGGATAGATGCCAGGTTATTAGTAATTCTCACTAGTAAAGACTTGAGCATAGAGGCTGTAAGAACAGCTTCAGTATCAGTTTACTGTTTTACTGTGCGTGCATGTGAGCATGTGTGGCGGAGGGGAACAAATGAATAATGGATTAAGTCACAAACTGACGGATGGGCAGATCAAAAGAGACAATGTAAACACGGAAATGCTTCTAGTTCATTTGAGTGGCCTATGGTAGGTCAAGGCTGAGGGAGAGAGACGCACCAAAGCAGCCTGCCATGGGAGAATCCATCTGCTGGCTATATATACACACCTGTGATGTCAAACAGAGAGAGAGGCAGAGAGAGAGAGCGAGAGAGAGAGGGAGGCAGAGAGAACGAGAGAGAGAGGGAGGCAGAGAGAGGGAGGCAGAGAGAGCGAGGCAGAGAGAGTGAGGAAGAATGAGAGAGAGAGAGAGAGAGAGAGGGGCAGAGAGAGAGAGCGAGAGAGGGAGGGAGGCAGAGAGAGCGAGAGAGAGGCAGAGAGAGAGAGAGGTAGACAGAGAGATAGGCAGACAGACAGAGGCAGAGAGAGAGAGACAGAGAGACACACAGAGAGAGAGACAGAGAGAGACAGAGACACAGAGAGAAATGAGAGAGAGAGAAATGAGAGGAAGCAGCAGGAAAGCAAATGCATCCACTACCAATCTCAAAGTGGAAAAAATTGCTGCTTATTTATTTATTTAGTTTATTTAACAAGACCTTCTTACCCAAGCTTTTTTTAGGCATCTTGCTACTGTTAAAAATGTCTCTCTATCTCTCATTACAGTGCAAGATTGATGCCATTCACCATTCATCTCCATTTTTTGAATAAAACCAGTGACGATGGACCGTTGTGACCTTATAAGTTCTTCTCCACGTCAGACCCATGCAAATCTTCAAACACTATCACTATTATCACCACTAGATTGGACTCCTCTGAGTGAGCTACATTCCCATACTAGATTCAAATTGGTGAGCAGCCACAGCAAATTCACAGGAATACATTTCCACATATAGTATACTTGCACTGGTTCTTGCTGGCACTTCTAATGCCTAGTTTTTAACGTCCCCTTTGCCTGTCCAGCATTTTCTATCTGTACGTTTCTATTGTTTCGGATGTCTCGAGATGCATTTTTATGTGTGTATTCAATCAAGTAATTGTGGTGTGACTATCTGGGGCTTTGACACATTTTTGATTGTTGTTTCAGGGTGTGAATTTAGCACCTAACAAAGGTCTCTGACTGAATCTTAGCTTTTCCATAAACAAATTATTTAGAGCTGACAAGTCAGTACATATTAATATTAAATTGGTGATGTAACACCTGTTAAAATGTAAAATAATGTATGTAGTTCATCTTCCTACTTACTTTTTTTATAAAAAGACAGGACTGTACCAATTAGGTGAGTACACAGGGGAAGCCTGGTAATAATTAGCAAGTGAGAGACAGATTAAACATGACACAGAAAGGAAGACAAAAACAGGGACTGACAATGAGAAATCTACTGGACAAGGACATAGAAACAGGCTGTGGGAGATGAAGGACACCCAGTCTAACAAAGAGTCAGAGGGAGGTAAGATGATAGAATGACAATGAACAATAACGCAAGGGGGCAGAGATAACGACAGAGAGATACAAATTACAAGACATCAAGAGAGACAGGACACTGAGCAAACACAAGACAGACAGACAGACAGAGAAGGGGGAAGACAGTGACAGAAAAACAAAGATACTGCAAGACAGGAACATAAACAAGTGGGTGACAGACAGAGAGCAGGACAGATTAGGAGCAAGAGAAATGGAAAGTGAGAGAGTGGTACCAGAGACAGACAGAGAGACCGTAAAAAAAAGACGAGAGACAGAAAGAAACATACTCGCTCATGTGACCCTGCTGATCTAACAGGACTTGGCTTTAGCACAGCTGTTCCTCTGGCTTTGGTCCTCATCGCTAGGGAAAACTCTATTCCAGTGTGAGGGGCTATTTATAGCTTTACCCAGGGAGACGTGAAACTAGTGAATCTCATAACACGCTCTGTTCCCCCTGTTTGCTATTTTAATGCCGGTACAGTTACCCAGTGTCCCTAGGTTACAAACCTACTCTGGGTCACAGGAAAATGGAAAAGGAAAAAAAAACAAACATAGGGAGTCTCTTCACATACTAATGCACACACACATATATGCAGGTGCAATGAAATGCACTGAAAACACCATGCGAAGAAAAGTTGCTATTTCTGTGTATAGGTCAGGCCTACTGAACCACACAGCTAAAGGCTAATTACTATCACACCACAGGAAGTGACATGGGAATCTCAGTGATGCATCTCTGCAAAGAAATCCCCACAGTTAGGGAATGAAACATTTTTATTCAGCTATTATATGACTGCATGAAAAAAGAGAATTCTGATTTGAGATGATGGGACTCTGTAAACCAAAGCCTGTTTTTTGTTTAGTTTCTATATCACCACAAAAACACAATTAACAGAGAGTGTGTGGCAACAGGGTTATTTGCTATCACAAAGTAGATACTCTGAACACACAAGGATAAAATCCAATTCTTGGAGAGGGAATTATGTATTATAACAATCAAAAAAACTATAGATCAAGGATAAATAGGTTTTAAGAATACCAAAACTATCAGCGTCACTGAAGACGTTTTCCATCTCCAAAATCATTAGCCCTGCGCTGCCCCTCAGTGCCCTGCCAATTTTGAGCACTGCATGCGGGAGTAGGATTAGATGATTTGTGGACACTGAACTAAATAGATGACATCCACAATGTTGGCAAACAGGGAGACAAGCCAAACGGTTTACATCTCTCTGCGTCTCCGCTGGACATCACACCAATCTGCACAACAGGACAGGCACTCATTCCTCAAAATGGCTGCAATCCAAATATGCTTTTTTGTGATGTCTCCTCATCTAGTGGAGAGAAACAGTATGATAGTGATATAAAAAAGGCATAATGTAAGCCTGGCAGCAAGATGTACATCCTTTGATGTCCTTCCACTTAAATACAGAAGGACAGAATAAAGACCCTTCTGCATTAATGGTACTTCCCTATGACTAGCGGGAGAATGCAAGAAAAAAACCCTTGAATGTACACTCCTGTTGATTCCTGATGCTTTGCTGCACCTCTTCCATTGATACAACAAGCCCCAGTGGTCTGGGATAAAAATAGATGATGCAGTGAGTTGTAGGGGGGATTGAAAGGTCAGCAATTGTGATCCATATGTCTTTGAGTTTTGTCATCTTAATGTCATCCGATAATTGATGGCCAGTGGCTTAACTGAGGGTATACTAAAAATATAGGCCATAAAAAAAAAATAAAAAAAAAAACAAGAAAGAAAAAAAATAAACACACTGAATGTATATTTCTCAAAACGGACCACAGGGTCAGTGGTTCGATCCCCGGTCCCGGCTATATGTTAAAGGGTTTCAGGACAAGACACTGAACCCCTAACAGCCCACTCCCCTTGCCGAAGGGCATCCGGCGTAAAAACTGCAGAATCAACATGTGGACAATGATCCACTGTGGGGAAACTGAACTTACTGCATAAGCCGAAAGGACAAAAAATAAATAAATAAATAAATTTCTGGTGTAAAAAGCCTGGCTAAAATAAATTAATGTACTGTATGGCTGTGCCTCCATTAGTTTACTATGTAGCTGAATAATAAATGGCATCACAGCAGTTTCAGAGCCTTAAAATCCATATCATCATTTTCTTTGCACTCTCCATTACTATTTTAAATCCTGACAGAAGTCCTGGCAAAAAGTTTGTCACCTCTTTTGCTAATTTTTGCTTCCACTGCATTAGACTGCAAATACCAATAATTGAGCATGTCATCCCCACAGCACACCAGGCATTAGACGAATTTATGGTCTCAAACTCACAGATGATGAAAACTAATTTGCTTAAATACAGATGGAGGAATTTCAGCTCATCAAATGTCTATGTAGTGAAAACAAGTACCAGAAAAACATTAGCCATTCTCAACATGTGTGCATGCAATTACTGGCTATTTAATTCTTAATAGAATTAATTTATAATTTTTGTTTCACCAATCTAGAGGCGACTTGTTACTATGGTGATACACTCACGCTTACATTCTTGTTTTCTATGCAAATGAGAACTTGAAGTGAAATGCTTGAAATTAGTCAATTTAATAAACCAGACAAATGCCCTTGAATGTGCCTGATGACAGGAGAAGCATTTACCGTACAGTTATCCCACCAAGGATGGAAATCCTAGTTTACCTAAATCTTCTGCAGTGGGTATTGCACATAGAGAATGCTAAATGACCAAGATATGTTCAGTCCCAGACTACAACCTTCAATGTTTTCCCAGAGGTGCTACCATTTTGTCCATTCTGGAAGAAGGTGGAATGAAAAAAGTAATATGGTTGAATCACATCAGCCTACAGCCATTAGCGGGACACTGGAAATAAAAAAAAAATGCTAATGTGAGGTTCCTTAAAATGACATTGTGTCCTTGTGATAATCTAGCTGCTTTGAACCACCAACCTCTGTTTGTTCAGCTTTACCCTGAAGGTTGACTCTGTTTTCCATTATAGCTCTTACAAACACGACTTTCATCCATTCAAGGGCACTGGGCATTTTTGTCTCTTTTTCTATACATACAGTAATGTGTGTGTGTGTGTGTGTGTGTGTGTGTGTGTGTGTGTGTGTGTGTGTGTGTGTGTGTGTGTGTGTGTGTGTGTGCGTGTGTGTGCGTGTGTGTGTGCGCGTGCTAAGGCAGTGATTGATTTCCATTTCATCTGGTGCTCGGTTTGTGTCGGCATCGCTTACCACACCTATGAATCAGGAGGTAATAGCATGCCTCAGAGCTTGCAGCCTGTCTGGACCTCCTAACCACTGGAGTCTGTGGCAGAGTTGGTTTCTCTACTAACAGAGCTCCATCAGTAGCCAGACTCTGTCAGCTGCATGCAACACTACAAAGCTGAAAAACTGGGGTCATTTAGCCTGGAGTTAATCACATTTCAGCATGGAAATTCAGTGAGACATTCATATAAAGAAATGCATATTAGAAGAGATGTACTGCAGCATGGTATTAGCTGCTGCGATGCTACAACAGCATTGTTCTCGCTGCAGTACCTATTGCACACCATTAAATTTTTTGGCAGATTATTCCGCTGACTATGTGATTGACCTTGAGCTGTCAGACAGTTTTCTTTTCTGAAAACCTCGTAAAATTGTCAGTTTTTCCACTCCGAACAATTTACATTTAAAGATACTGTATGAACCTTTTTAAAATATGTCATTACTATAAATATGATGGAGACCTGCTGTCAAAGCCTCTGTGACCCACACCCAAAGATATTTGCTTTTAAAGGTTTTTGAGAGAGGCTGACCTCTCTAACCAGTCAGACAATTATCCTTTGTTGAGATCATTTGTTTTGGAGCTTTGTCATTTATCGTATCAACAATATCAACCTGAAGCCCTGGGCAGAGCTGATTACCTTCTAAAGAAAAGTCCATTTAGATGTTTTCTAAGACTGCAAAACTGCCAAGATGGTATACATTGCCCTAATTGGCTCCCTGCTGTCTAACCTGCACCGATCAATGTCCGTGCTCTATATAGAGTGACTCCCTGACATGACTGGCTGATTAATTTTTCAGCAGCAAAGTGGACGGTACTTTTAAGTTACAGAAGCTTAAAATACTATGTTTAAACTTATGTGATGTAGAAAAACATATACATAAAATCCAGCATTGAAAGCAAACATGAAAACAAGCAAATAAGCACAGACTGACGTTATTGTTACGTTATTTGTATAAGAAATGTATGTATTACTGTGCATGTATCACTATATCAATCTAAATATAAATGTATGCCTTTGAAAATCTGCAGAGCTGTTTACTGAAATGTTGTTTTGTCTTTAAAAAAAATTAATTTGTCCAGGTTCAGCTGTTATTTGAATCTGAACCAACCACTCCAAAAAATGGATAATCACAGAATAACAGATGAGTGGGAGATATTGCATGGTGAGATACAGTTTTGATAAGCTCTGATTCACAAAATTACAAAATGCAAAAATGTTTCAAACACAAATAAACAAATGTTCAGATGGTCTCAGAAAGAATTTTTCCAACAATAGTCCATTCAGCACTGAACAATCAGCAGGTCAGTGGATGGCAGGTACATTCAGCATTTTAAGGAAACATCTCCTTGTGCTTTATTTTTTTTACAGATGTATCTTCCCGTCTGATTCTTTCTTACAATTAACAAGTAATGAGCCTCTGAGTGCTCTCACACTAATTAACCTCTTTCTATGATTTCATCTGATTTGCTGCCTCCACCCTAGCCATCATCTAATCACACCACTATTATAAACATTCACAGCGACCCATGAATGTGCAACCCAGTACCATTTGAAGTGAAGTGTTATAAGCACATATCCCTCGATCTTTCCATTCTCTTTTTCTTCTCCTCTTCCTTAGTCGTCTCTCATCATCCTAAGGATTCACTCTCTTCTGTTCTCTCAATTTCTTTTTTCTTTCTCCTCTCTTCTATTTTTTGCTACACTCCACCAGCTTAAGAGGAGACTGAAGAGACCAAGGAGATTAGGCTCTCTCTACTTGAGAGAAAGGTCTCATTACCTTTATCTTCTCCTTATGCAATAATACTATCAAAACTCTTCCTGTTGCTAGCCAATTCATGGTACTATATGAGTTTATTTAGGTGAACCTAACCCACATGTTTGATGTGCAACAATTGCAAACAAGGTATGGATTTGAATTTTAGTCAACAGCTTCCCTGGTTAAATGTCTGGAAAGTGTAAAAAGACCAACTTGTCTAATGGGAAATGGTAAAAAAAAACTGGTTCCTTCCATGTCTGGGAATGTGTCATTTGTTGGTCCACGAATTGTTGTACACAATATAGGAGTCAACAATGTTATTTGGGAAACGTGCCTGTTTAAAACAGAAAAAAAAAGGCCAGTCATCTGAGCCTAATGATTCAGAGACTTGCCCTTGATTTGAGAGCAGCTCAAAGGCTAACAAATGGAAGTGCAAATGATTTTCTAACTCTAGGCTCATTTAATCATTTTAAATTTAGATCTAACGCCTCCCACTAGGGAAAATAAATCGGCTTTCTTCATTGAGAATTTGCATGTTTTAACCCGGGAGTGAGGAAGAGGAAACAGGGAGAGGACATGCTGGGGATTGTTATGGCTTGTGTTCTCCTATCAGCCCACACCAAGGCCCCCAGTGTGTTCCACAGGGAAGGTTTTGTTTCTTGTCTGTGACCCTAGACAGAAAGGGCTTTGACCTCAGCTAACAAGATCCGTTAGGAGGAGCTGAAGTCTGGATGAAACATCGCAGCAAGTGGGTATACATGTTCTTAAGCCTACAGAGAATCTGTGTAATTATGCAAGATGGCAGTGCAGCAAAGCAATCTGTGTGTTTATAGGAAAGGTCATTGCCTTCAGAGGAACACTGGACCGTATTGCACAGCATTAAGCCTCCATGTGATGTGAAGTGTAAAGCGGGCTGCAGGGGTGGACTGAGGCATCTTTTTTCAATCTTTTGCTTTATCAAATAAATCTATTCTTAATGTAGAACTGAATATCCACACACCAGGCCTAAATAGACCACAAGAACCAGTATCGGTATCAAAGTCAAATTGTGTTTGTTTGTGTACAGCAGCTCGGATTTCCACTGTGATCTGTCTCTTTTAGTTACTGGCATGGTTATTGTGTTTGGAACGGGTTTGGGATTTGAGGAGTTGACAGAAAGCGTTGGGGGATGGCCTTTTGCCCAAGGTTGCAATAGGCATTTGCTGCGATGGTGCTGAGATGTGGGTGGGAGTGAGGAAAATCCACCTCCCTAGAGTCAGCAATTTGACCCTGGCAGGCTCGGGACAGGCTGCACTGTTGAGCTCAAATAAACAACAATAAAAATTCAGCACTGAAATAAAAAGAGTTGTCAGGGTGTGTTACAGAGAGAGTTGGCTACAGCTTTCACATGAGATGATGTGAAGACTGATGTGAAGACTGAATCAGCTCTTCTCTACTGTCCACACACTGTGCACTTGATCACTGCAGCACTGTACAAACCCAAGGACAAGTCACTGGGGGTGACACACAAAATGTGTTATGGCTGCATTTGCGTGATGGAGGATGTACTTCATGAAATTATACTGAAGCAACAAACGCAGGCATCAAGGGAGGAGAGCAAGCAAGAGTGCAGGACAATGGGTGATTCATCATGAAGCGGCTGGAACTTTTCAAAGCTTTTTCTTAAACATGATCACTTGCTGTCCTTGTACATGACAACTACAATGATGTACCAGTGGGCTAACCCATGATGTGTGCTGACAGGGAAGGGCGGTCGTTATGAGGATTGGCATCGCTAAACAGAGCCAACAACATATAGATTAGCTGCCAATTCACACATATTTTTTCTGAAGCGAATATCCAAAGGTTTTATGTCAATGAACAATGCGCATTACATCATAACTCCCTACTTCATCTGGTTTTTAAGACACTGTACAGGTAGGAGTTAGTTTCAGTGATCCACTCGTCTCGATGCATTATGAAGGAAACTCCAGCTCATGAGCTCCTCTTCAAATGCAGTGGTGAGGAAATCCACCTCACTAATCCCCAGTCTTACTGCATTTATTTAACAGGCTCTGAATGGCCGGTGAAGGTTTACTGTAAGAACGTTTTCCTTCCTTCTTCACTACCAAAAGAGCCACTCTTAATCAATATTGTTTTAAGGGCTTTTTACTGCTTAGCACCAGGCTCGTTTTTCAAAATAAAAGCTACGTGATCCTGAGGGACTAATAAACAGGGATGAAGCAACAGGGAAATTCACAGTTTGGTAACATGAGAAGGAGGGATAGAGAGGGGCCCATTGGTGATTCAAGTCAGTCAGTCATTCAGAGGCAGCTTCAGATTACAGCATCCATTTTTTAAAGTGTGGCTTTTTAAAGTTTTGCAACAAAATGTTTTACATAATTATTGTAATAAGCCTTTATTAAAAATCCAATACATTAGGAAAAAAATCTAATGAGAATACACTTCTATTTTTTGTTTATTTGGGATTTGTTCTTAGGCAAGGACCGAATTTATGCACACTCACACATATTGGAACGCTGACATGTTTCAACTGCACTGTTGTTAAAGATCTTAGGAGTTAAATTACAAACTTTTTATCATTAATATTTGGTTTTAATTACTTCCACAATTTTACAAAGCTTTGTGGTCTTTTAAATTGTATAAATACCACATTAACACTTCAATTTGCATCACACAACATCACAATAAAATGTGGTGTGCCACTTCACCCTTACCCACCACAGCAACAAGAGGATGTGCATTCTAACCTCTCCTGGCACAAGACAGTAGACTTGATGTCGAAGTTCTACAGCAATTAATTGCTAAGCTATAAATAAAGTCTATCGAATACATTTCACTTTACCAGCAAAGGCTTTAAAATATTATGAATAAAATCAATGGTTCCAAATTGCAAATAGATTTTACTTCTGTTTAATTTAAAATGAACACAAAGTGCCTTGTTCTTGAAATCTGTGATTTTTTTTTTTTTATTCAAGTTGTTTAATGATGAGTCGAATATAAGCATAACAGAATACATACAAATTCAATTCACATGCACCAACAGCAGTAATGTCTCTCCACTGGTATCCACTTCAACTTCATCAGTAGAAATCCAGGGTTCTTGCGCATGTGGAACAGGCAAGGATAAGACCATGATGGACAAACGTCGCTCTCATAAGAGCAGTCCATCGCTCATTGCTTGTCGCTTAGCAACAGAGACCTGGCAGGCAGACAGTAGGTGTGTGAGACAGAGTGTGTGGGAGGGGAGGATTGGAGGAAGGGGGGAGTGAGAGGGACATAAGCCGAGCAGCAGGGAGAAAAAGACACAGGCAAGCTGAGAGAGAGAAAGACAGACAGGAGATGTGATGCAAGACGCCTGTGGGAGTGATCTGGCTAATGTCAATACGTGATTCTGTGGATTAATTAGAGAAGTGATAATTCAACAGTTTGAAAAGTAACACGGGTATACAGAGGCATTTGTTTGAATTACATGACATTAAAAATGTGTAAATAATGACCTGAAATCAACGGTTAGCCAATAGTTGCTATAAATATTTGGCTATCAGCAACATTTACTAACATTATGTAGCTCAAATTAGACCTAATTTACAGTTGGTGGTTTGCATATGCTCTATTATCACAAGGTCATATGGAAATATCTTTTTTGCACTATAGCTGAAGGGAAAGAATTTGTTTTGCATTTATGGTTGCAACATAAAAGCTGTTTTGTTGTTGCCTCAAAATTTACATTTAATGGATGAGAGTAGGCAAGATAGGTGATTTAAGTGAAAACAGAACTGGCAGAGTTGTTGGTTTGTTGGTTTGGCTTGTTAACCAAAGAATAAAATGTGAAAATCTCGTGACCTGAATACAGACACTATTTAAGGTATTCAACAACAACAACAACAACAACAACAACATAACCTGTAGACATTAGTCCTCCAACTTGAAAGTCTGTTATCATTTTTGCACTTCTGGTTTCTTTGTTCTGAGTCTATGGTGTGGGAGATATTTTCTGTGCACATGTTTGGGCCCCTTAGTTCCAACTGAGCATTTTTGTTGTTTGTTGCTGACCATGTTGACCATCTCTTTATGCCCACAGGCTCCCCATCTTCTGATGGCTACTATCAGCAGAACAAAAATAAATTAAAAACAATCTTCTCAAACAAGTTTATTGGACTTGAAAATGAGTTCACTTTATTCAAATGGCTCCACAGTAAGCAGATTTTAATGGAATAGAGCACCTTTTAGATGTGATGGGGTGATTTGCATCATGGGCATTCAGCAGATAAGAATAAGATAAGAAAAATAAGATGCCATCAAATCAATATGGACCAAAATCTCTAAGGAATGTTTTTAGCACCTTGATTAATCTATGTCACAAAGACTTAAGGCAGTTCTGAAGGCAAACGCGGGTCCAACCCAGTAGCAAGGTGTACCTAATAAAGTAGCCAGAGCGTTTTTTGTTTGTTTGTTTTTCCACACTGCTGGCCATGCTGCTGTTTATAGACATTCAGTTCACAGCGTTTATTCTGGTGTGTGCATAGCACTGACAAATGAAAGTGAGATATAACACCACAGTACTGTAATTCAAAAGACTGTTTAGTAATGCACCATGGGTCTGCTGATCAGACTGTTTGCTTTAATTTAAACCTTACAATAATCTGAGTAAAAGACATCACAGCTGCAGTTTTCCGATAAAAAGCTTTAATCTTGTGGATATAATTATAGCATACATGAAAATGCACAGGGTGTTGGCCAACCTGTCCACGGTGTTTCAAACTGTGCAAAAGGCCTCCTAACAATGTGAAATGGTATGACATTTAAAGAGTCCTCTGTATAAGCCCGTGAATGGCTAACAGTTGATCCATTCTGACTCCATATTAAGGTTAGGTCACAATAACACTGTTATGAGGCATTATGTTTCCTTGAACCATGTTTATAAGCTTTAAACTGCAGTTTATGTTCATGTGAACTGTTAATCATAGCCAACATTTCTGAAACTCACGCAATTATTTTAAGATGATAAACAAATCTTATTCCAACATAAAAAAGGTGCAACAGTAGGCAAACGAAGGACATTCTAATAATGCAGGTGGCAAAATACCAAAATATCATCACGTTATTTTTAGCTCAGTGCAGGGTGAAAAATAGTCCCAAGTGCAAGCTTGGTACACACTCAATCCTCACAGTCTGGATTTTACAAGACATAGTATATTATTCTGCATTGGTCTAATGTCGCCAACAGCAGCCAAGTCTCAAGGAAATGTCAATGACAAGGATAGAGCTGTGCTTGAGTAACTTAAGAATGTGACGGCTCACACTGAGCTTTAATGTAATCATACTTGATCATAGCACAGTAGCTGACCAATGTGTGCTATACCTCTTGAGCCAATATAGACCCCCCTGCATGCTTCTCATGCTGTGTCATTCATTTTTAGGGTCTTTCAGTTGTTGATCTCTTAAACTGGCTGTCATTCAAATTTCAGACAGGAGATTTTCACGCTGCATAAACTGCTTGGACATTCTGCTATGGGGAACAAGCAGAGAGCACTATGTGCACTACCAGCTGTGGATACACAATATGAATGTTCTCCATTTAATCAAACCTGTTATTGGAGTTACGTCCAATGACTTTTATTTTAAATAGTATGCTAGTTTAAAATGCAAGATGGCATATGCTGATCGATCACCCCAGCACAGCTAAATACTCCAAGAAAAATTGTGCAACACGAGACACTCTCTTGACCAACTTGCTGATGGAAAACATCCAAGGGATCTCTATAATGGACCCAACTGACAGCGCTCTAATTCAATCACGTGTGTTGCAGTTGCAACTAAGCTGCCTCCAAATACCCCTGTCTATT
The DNA here is from genome assembly GCF_033026475.1 of Channa argus. Classification (NCBI taxonomy): domain Eukaryota; kingdom Metazoa; phylum Chordata; class Actinopteri; order Anabantiformes; family Channidae; genus Channa; species Channa argus. Next base: position 38,964,384 of record NC_090197.1, read on the forward strand.
TTAAACCCTGATCAACAATGACAAATCGAGAAGACTCGAGTATGCCTGAAAAAACATTACGCAAAAGCACGGAAACCAAACACCTAAGCCTCTGTCTAGCATGTGTAACTGTGTGTGTCCAATTATATACAGGCTGCATAGTCTCTCCGTGCCATCAAGACAACCTTCATATCACTGAATGTAAAACAACCAGGAAGTGTGAAGAGAAAAGAAAATACTTTACAGTGTAGATAAAAAAACAGCAATGTTTTAGCTAAATCACAACATTTTTGGTACTTCACACTATTCAGTCAGCCCACTTCAGGATTAACTCACCATATCTTCCTCACTAGCATAGAGTAAATGTCAAAAAACATAAAAAGTAGTAGACAAATCTGACTGGGTGTACACCACACTGGTAATAAATACACAGAGCTGTTTTCCTTCTTAATCACAGCATACTGGTCCCCTACAGCTGTTGTTTACTATTAAGGTGGGATTAGGGCCAAGTATGGCTGTGTAGTTCCAGGAGACAGCACCAATTGCATGGTTGTTCCCAGAATGCCTGGGTCTCTGGGATCAATTTGTGTAGAGTTTCATGTTAGTGGGGACAGAGGCCCTGTCCTCCTCTGCTCTCTAGCTCGAAGGCTAACAACACAGTCATAACGGGTTGACCCATCTAATCCTTTTACTTCTTCCGTTGGCACTAAATATATTTTTTAATACTACATATGTGCCCATAGGACACAACTGAGAGTTAATATTGTGGTCCTAAGATCAAGAGCATTGAAATTGTATAATGTACTGCCTATTGTGAAAAACAGCTTGAAGGATTCCTGGTTATTGATTTATGAATATAAGGGTAAAGAATGCCTCCTCCCAGCTAAGTCTCAGTGCCATCAAAAATGCAGCTACAGTATCGTTGTCTATGCAAGACAAGAACAACACACTGGCTTCTCCATTATTCATGTGGGGTTCCACCTGTAGCACCTCAGCTATATCATATATGTCCCATAGGAATATTTGCAGGAGCTAGGCAATAAATGCAGTATTACTGCACTGATACTGTGACGTTTTGTTACAGTTCATCCAATATTTATTTATTGTGTGCATTTGCCATATCCTCTATTTGTCTTTCAGTAATGCTTGTAATTTGTTTGCTCAGGCTCTGTGCTGTTTATTTTTTATCATGGAACTGTTTTATGTGTTATTTTGTGCATATATGTTGTGCGTGGGTTCGGCGTTGAATGAACAATCCATAGCTTAAGCACACCAGTGACAGCCGCTGCCTCATGTTAGCAAAGCCATACCATGTTGATTTTTCCATGTAATGACAAAAATTTATAAAACTAATTATTTATGAAATCAAAACATTTGTGATCTAATTCTTTTTCCTTTTAAGTGAAAACGTATCTGCAAACCCCATTTTCTTTTTCCCTCTTTGCTATACTGTAAAATGTATTTGCATGTTTAAATTTTAAAAGTTGAACAGAAAATTGTTAAATGCTGCAGTGGTTGAGTGCAGTTTGGTCAGGGCACCTCCCTTTATGTTCTCAATAATACTGGTTGGGATATTTTTTCATCATGGTGCAAGAGCTGCCTTTATGTATTATTATGTGCATATGTGAATCGTTATTTGCATAGATTTGTTGTATGATCAGCAATCTAACAGCTAGAGACGCTGCTCTTACATCCTCAGCCAATGCCACTGGGATGGCAAATGCTGAGGACATAAGTCCACCAGCCGTGCAGTCGGCAGTTTGATTCCCACCTCTTCATTTGTTGAAATGTCCTTTGGCAGGACTCTGAGCCCCAAGTTGCTCCTGAGGTCAGCACCTTGCATGGCAGGTGTCATCACCAGTAATTGAATCTGTGCATGTAAATGGGTGAATGGGACATAGATACTTTGGTACTGCAGCAGGGATAAGACATACTTGACATAATTCATAACAAACCCTATTTTGAACAAAAACACATGATAAACACTAAGGGTCACCTTCAAAACCAGAGGAGAGGAGAATAGAACAGCTCTATCACTGAAAATAATTGAAATGGCTCTGAACATTGTTGACAAAGACTGGGCTGACATATGAGCACCAAAGCTTTTGGTTAGAAAAATGTAACTACTTGTTTTCTTCTTCACTTATCAATATCAAAAGGATAACTGCTTTTAAAGGCTATAGGTTTGAAAGTCAAATAGCATTTAATATTCTAATATATCTGACATCTAATAGTGCTTTGCAAAATTGAATATTTCAAATCAAATTATTAGAAGTTTTTGCCCCACAAACCACAGTTTTCCTATGTAAGCACTGTAAATGACAGGCTTTTACTGCATCATGATAAATGAACCCTGCTCTTTTGTGAATGTGCAACTGAAGGTCACGGCCTTTGACAGGTGACAGCAAGGTCAGACTTTTACTATAGAAAAAAGGGCCACGAGCTAAGAGAAAGCTCTATACTGACTGAGAGGGAGTGTCTGTATGTGTGAATAAAAAAAAAGTAGGCCTGAGACAGTGAATCATATTTTGCATTGCAATCTCTGTATATCACAGCCACTGCCATTTTGCCCACTGGCTTTGCAACACTGTTCCAAGTTTCATCTGCGTATTTCCCTACTCTTGACTGACATCACAAGATAGCACTGATGAATACATAATGTTTGGGTTAACTGAATGTTTTTTTATACTAAATACTCTATGGTAGCTGCTCTGTAACAAAGAAGCTATGGAGTATGGAAACGGACATAATAACTAGACTCTGGACCTCTTAACAACAGTAAGCGAAATCCTATGTATTTTTAACAGGGAGATGTATTTCTTGACTTGTCTATCTTTGTTCCTTTCACCTAACATGCATTTTGGAAATCAAATAAACCCTGTATTTCTAAACACCCACATACACCCATTGCCAAGAATGGGTTGCTTTGATCGACAGGGAGCGTGGCAGTGATGGTCAGACGCTGTGTGTCAGAGTAATTACAGAACAGCCATGTTAGCAGGCCAAGGCTCGTCCCACAGAAAGAGTAAACAGCAGCACAGTGCAGCTTCACCTCAAGACAGCCCGTCTATGTTCTGTGCACTGGTCTGTCATGTGAGAAGACAGAGATGGGTAATTTCTACTGTGAACCTTGTCAACTTTGCCCCAACCCCTTTTGAGACAGATTAAAGGCTCCTTCTCGTGTGACGCCCTGGTCGTAGTTTTCCATTTCTGATCCCCTGAGCAGGGGTCAATGCCCTAAAGGTGAAGGGCAAATCACCTTAAAATGAAAGCAGACAGAGCAATTCACGTACTCGAGTTGTCAAAAACAGACAGCAGAGGATTGTATCTGTTTACTCCTTTCTTGCTGTCCATTTGGTCCCCTTCACTGTGTTCTTCTCACATTTTCTAATTATGAATGACTGGTACAGCCAGTATTTTAACAAGGCTGTTCCCACACGTTATCTGTCCCCATGTGTTTGCCAACCCGAGTATGGCCAAGTGAACAATAAGGGCTTACATTCAGATGAAAATGACATTGGGTACAACATTTTAGACTGTTGCTCCTTTGGGAGAACACAGGTGAAGCCTGAAGGGCACTGGCCAGGATAGAAAGATGAAGTGAGTGGTTGACAGACAATGAAAGAAAATGAGAGAACATACCTGTAGAGAGAAAACGAAAATACAGCACATAAACTAATAAAGGTGAAAATAAAGGACATAAAGCCAGCAAATGGGCGAATTAAAGAGCACTAGAGACAAAGACACAGGGCTTTCTGAAAGCTTGCCAGCATACTTCTGTTGCTCATGTTCACTTGAGACATTGTGCTGTAGAGCAGCTGCTAAGCTTAGCAGGCTCCTATTCCGGCCCATTACAGAGATCAGTGCACAGGGCAGACTATTCACAAAATACCCAGCTACTCACCCCTTGCGATAGTCACCCCACTAGTGACTATCACAATCAGAAGATATCATTTAGCAATTTTAAAAATACAGTTCGTGAAGGATTTTCTTTGTCAGAAGAGCAGCATAGTTAAGTCTAGTAGTTTTCATTGTTAGTGGCTGAGGCCACCATCGACCAATTTTATGTAACTAAAGCAATACTACACAAAACGCAATGTGTTTTGTCATGGAGATTACAGGTAACAATCATTCATTAAATATGTGGCGACGAAACACATAACATAAAACAACTGTTTTAATATTTTTCCATCATTGGTTGAGTTTTTATATTACAGGAGCAATGGACCAAGGACGAGTACTGACAGACAGAGGTGCAGGTCACAAACTGCACATCTTCAAATGATGGTAAACAACTCACGGCATGATGGAAAAAGGCTTAATAATTAATTGAATTGTTTTTACAAATGTAAATTGGTTTGGCTACAGTGTAAATAGATACACCAGTTGTCTGTTATATTTCTGACAATGCTGCTCAAGAAGCCATTCTGTCCTCAGAATGCTGTGACCATAGGAGTGAGAAAATCAGCGTGGGCTTAACAGCTCAAACATTATAACATAATACAATAAAAAGGTAGGGCTGCTTCTGAAGTAAATGCCAAATACTGGCAGTCACTACGGATTTTAGAGAAAGATTTATTAACAACCACGGACACAGTTCTTCTTACTTGTGTCAAGATATAACAAATAACTGCACTCAAGACTGTTTAAAGTCTTAATTAACGGCCTGTGTGGGATGGTTCTTTCAATCCCACACCCGCCCACCCGCGCAGAATTTCAGTCCATTACTGCCTGTCCCTGCAGATGTGCCAATACACTCCTGCTGCCAGCTCTTGAGATCTGGCCACTCCTGTCTGCTAAAGTGTGTTTTTAATCCAAATCTCTATCAGGCTTGTTCCACTGGGAAAATACGACAAATTAAATGGTAAACGTTATGCACTTATATAGCACTCTTCTACCTAAAGCACTTTACACTGCTTCTTATTCACCCATTCACACACATACTCATACACCAATGTTTAACATGCACCTGGCCAACACTCATCGGGAGCAAATAAGTTGGGGTTCAGTGTCTTGCTCAAGGACACTTTGACATGATACTGGAGGAGGTGGGGATTGAACCAACAACTGTGAGATTAGTGGACAACCACTCTACCTTCCTGCACCACGGTCACCCTCATTTTAGTCCTTATGGATTTTTTAATGCAGTGTTTTCACAATGATAAGTGTGTAACAGGCCACCTTCAGAGGCATTGTTGTTGTTCTTAGCGATAAATGTAAAAAATAGATTTAATATAAAAAAATTGCATGATTATTTTTATTTAAAATGGCCAATTGTAATTACTTTATCTTTAATTTCTGATACGACACGTGGAAAGATCTGCTATGAATTCTGAATGTCAAAGCATCCAGCTGACCATTCCGGATGCAGCCCACTGGAGCAGTGTCTAGTACATAGCAGGTTCAAGAACTAGAGTGATTACCAGCAGATCTCAGCTAATAAGTGATATACACTATTGGAATTTATGAAGTAAATTCCCTGAAAAGAAACATCACTACAGAAAGAAGAAATGGTTGCTAATGTAACAGTGTTAGCTTTATTAAGGTTTATTTTTCAACTACAAAACAAATGTAAGCGTTTTTAAAGTTACACAGATGGTTTCCTCACCTGTGTTTAACTCGTCCAACAATGCTTTCTAAGGGGCCCGTAAAACTCACACGAGTCTCTGAGGTTTTTTGGAGAACAAAGGAGAGGTCCAGGTCTTAAATAAATTATCTGGCGACACTATATGTTTCCCTCTATAAGCTTAATTTCTAGATGCCATACTTTCTAGTTTCAAATGTAAATTTAGATCAGTGACATTTACTGAGTGCACTTGTGTTTCCTAAAGAACAGACCCTGTCAATTCTAATCACATGACCTTGCACCCAGTGGCATCCTTTAGGCCAAAATGTCAACTTTGCAGATAATGTAATTTAATATGTATAATCTAATAAGCGGATTGCCATAAACTTTGCTGAGGAAGTGCTCCCAAGTGGATAAAACCCTTCATTTGTCACCAGTCTTTCGGCAAACTTTATATTTTTTCCCTACTGCCAGCATGCAGCTAAGACAAGCACTATCATCAGTATGTGTGTTACCTCACTTGTATTTAAAAGACTTTCGACTTTTTGCCAGTTTATGTAAAAAGAGGATTTTTTGTGTATATAATTTACAAATACTGTACAGGTATAATTCTATTGTGGTCTGACATATAATTTGAGAAATAATTCAAATGAGAATGTGAATGTATGTGAAACGCAGATGATATGGAAATGAGTAAAAACCTCATTTTGATCTTGGAATAGTTTCCCACTAGGTGCTCTACTCCTTAGCTCCTTATCACTGCCTGTGCAACACACGGGGATATTCAGATTATGTGACGTGCCACTAGCCTTCCACTACTGCTATCAACAACCTGGTCACACACACCTGCTTAGTTTCAAAGCAGCCAATTAAACCCTGCTGTTGAGACATGACAATTCCCACAGAGTGTTTATTCATGTCTGTTGCTCTGAATTTAGCAATGTCCAAACAGCAAATACACAACTTAAGTGGTACCTGGTAAAGGGTATTTAGTGTTTCAGAATATGCAATGTCATTGTTTTTAAATAAAACCAAACTTCTTTCACTTTTAAATTTTTTGTATCTTCATCATTTTATATAACTACAAGGTGCTGGATTTATTTAGGATTTTGTTTTTTGTTTTTTTAAGTACACAACAGCACCGACAGGGCCACATATGACAAGCCTTGCTCAGGCTCACTTGCTGAGCTCTCCATGGTGCTGAAAATCTTCTCTTGTGCAGACTGGCTGATGCTTATGATCCATCATGTTTAATAAATTTTGCCAAAACACAGAGATTGAGCACAACTGCTATGTGTCACCATGGCCAATGGATTCTAGGTCTCGGATGAGCCCCATAGACAGCAACGTGTGACTATTAGAACTAATCCCTGCCTCCTCTTCGGTCAATTTCATAATTTAAGCACATCTTTCAAAAGAGGCAGTAAACTTGCCAGAAGCAGTTCTGTCGACAATGCTGCCAACTATTTCTAATTCTAAAGTTTAAAACAATTACCATAGGGTCATATTTCTGTAACTTGACCTCCACTGAATTGATATGACCACATTTCCATTCTAAAATCAGGTTAGCTTGCACCACAAGTGAATACAAAAGCATGTCTAGACAAAGCCACAACTGACAGCAATATACTGAGGAAAACATGTACACTTCTAAGCATTATACAGGAAAAAGACAGGACCAACGACTTGGACAACACAACTGTCCTTAACAAGCAGCATCATAACATACATGACATCAGTCTCAGAACCTCCAAGGTTCCAACCATAATGGGCTTGAGATGTTATTCGTAAAAAAATAAAATTACACAGTGACTGAAATGGTAGCAAGGCCAAAAATTTGTACAAAAGAAAAAATGTTTTATATCTCTGCGAGACGACTGACAAGTGTCTCTAGTCGGCATCACAAACAGCAATATACAACTTTCTATGAGACTCACTGTCATCAACTCTTGGGACAAATCAGCAAAGGAGGACATCATGCATATTAAAATGTCTATTTTCCAAATGTTCCAGCCATCAAACCTAAGGACACAGCCTGTCACAGCTCTACATTATCATTCATCTTTAACGATGCACCCAGCAGTGAACCCATGCACTCCGTGCATTATCTGTACATGATGTCTACACATGCTGTCATTTGGGCCTCAACAGTGTGTGCATCATCTCACAAAGCTCATGTCACTCAGAAATTGGTCTGCCTCACTTGGTTCATGTCTACATACATTCCACAGTTTTCAGGGCAATGCAGCAGGAGTCAGAACCTGAGTGAGACAGCATTGGCATTTCACTTTTGCAAGTATCAAACAAGCCTGTAATTGACAGCTGGGCTATTTATTCTGCACAGCCACTCTGGAAAATGTCAGAAGAAGTCAAGAGGTACAATCACTGTAGCAGGCTGAACAGGTTTTAGCTTGTAGGCTGCCATTCATTGTGAGTCATTCTTCTGTTTACCTATTTAAAAAAAAGAAAAAAATCAATTATATTAGGTTTGATATTAACTAACCTAGAGACGATGACTGGGCTGTTACTAAATGAGGTGTAATGTTAGTATTGTAGCATGATGTCTATGAAACCACACTACTTACATGCAGAGAGAAAACTGAACCTGCTCTTAGCCTGCTAGGAGAACGACAATTAGTATATTAGCAGAGCCCCCTTAGAGGGTAAGTGAAACACGCTGATAAGACCAGCAGTGATGTGCAATCCCAACACTTTCATAACCTTCTCTGTTAGAAAAAAATGTGTTTTCTTCAGTTTAGCATCACTGTAGCTTGAATAACATTGGACTGGAGGCTCTGCTTATACACCCAGTCACACACACTGGCTTGGCCTCACATAATCTCTCTCTCTCTCTCTTAGGAACATACAGACATTATCTCTAAATAGGAAGCCGAAACACTGCCTGCTGAGATCTTTGAAGGTCATTGCAGTGTCCTCTCTTTCTCCACCTCTCTCTCACTGTGCATCAGTGCTCACAGCTCAAAGCACCAATTATAATGTTAACTGCATTTTGATGTCCACATATCAGTGCTCCACTGGATTCCCTGATTTCTGAGGGTAGGCGGTGGGCTAAGGGGAGTGGAGCGAAAATGGGGCAGAAGAGTAATAGACTGGCTGGCTGTGCTTGTTAGCACCAGAAAAAGACTAGCCCCGATCTTGGATATGATTCTATGCAAAGTCAAGAAATGTTGGAACATTTATAGTATTTTAATATTTCTGCATGACAGACGTAAAATTTTCAAATTAAATCAAAAAAAGACGCAGGATTTCAGACATATAATTGTGCATAAAAATAGAGAGTTCCATATGTTCCACGGAGAATGGCACACATTAAATACCCGTTCAGACATACAAAAGCAATACGTGCACATTGTTCACACACAATGAAATCAGCTGAACTTAACCATACTGTCTGGTAGCTAGCGGATCTATTGTATAAGCAAATATGTTTCCAGTGCCAGTGTGACTTAGCAAGAATCAAGTGGCTTAGACCCTATCATACATATCCAATAATGGGAATGCCAGACTAGCACCCACACCCTTATGGTGCCACTGTAGGTTTCCCCTCTCTAACCTTTAACCTCCGAATACTTCCTAGGGTGCAGACATCCTTTTAATAGTACAGTGACTGGCTAAAGAAGACATAACAGCATGACAGTTTGAGTAGAGGGGCGTGGACCTCTGTGTCCATCTCATGATATACATAGTCTGGTCTGATATATGGCCTCTCCCTGTCTGTGGATTAACATACACCAGCGAGGCACACTACAGTTGTCCCTAGATGGCCATCAAACCAGGCCCAAAATATTAGGGATTAGGGCCTGGAAATTGATCTGCACTGAACAACAACTCATGAGTCACACATTCCAAATTAGTGGAGTATGAGAAAAGAATTTGAGTAGTTTGTGAATGTTTACATTATATTTATTTACTTTGAAAGACAAATGCTGCTTATCTCTGTTTAGTGTCACTGTAAACTGAGTCTTTGGAATCTTTGGACTTTTGACACTTGCGGCAAAACAAGCATCACATTGTACTCTCGGAAAATGTAATGACCTTTTTATTTTTTTATAATTTTCTGACATTGTCTAGACTAACTTACATTTAATCAACAGTCTGAGGTACAGAATAATCTTTAGCTGCATTCCTATCTAGATAAAAGGGGCTTGAACAAATGATGTAGTGGAAATTCATTATGCTTTGCCCTGGGAAAAGCTCTAAGCCAATAACACATGGGAAGACACTTGAAACTCGCCCACTAACCACAAGAACACAGTTCACTTACACACATACATTCCTGAGATGACATCAACAACTAAGTGTATATACTGTACTGTACTTACACACACACACACGTGCCCATTACACTTCATCAGGCTTTTGTATTTAGGTGGAATTTTAATAAACTAGTGTTGGATGAAGCAGGCCGAGTTGGGCCAAGTTAGGCCGAGGTTAGTGAGAGCGACAGCTGATGGCTGGGTGTGTGCTCTATGCTGCCCTAGCGAAATGCAGCTGGTCTGTTGCCAAGCACAAGGGAATACACAGGCTCACAACAGTTCCTCTCTGCAGGCACCTCCGCAATCCATTCCACTTAAAGGTAAGCGCAGTGAAGACTGTTCCAGCATTCTTCATTCACTCTGCCAAAGATTTGGTTTGCCCTTGTCACATGGGTGGACACAAAAGTAGACACTGACACATGCAAACTCTGAGGCGTGTTTCAAACTCAGGTTTGATTAACTGCTCTGCAGTGAAAGCTGAGCTGTAGAAATCAATAACAATCTTCAATTATGGAAAAGCATTTTAATGATTGAAATTCACGAAGGCTGCCATATCTCATTAGGTGGTCAATCATAAAATGGATTTTTCATGGCGTTTAAAAAAAAAAAAGATAATAAAAAAATAAACACCTTAACTTAGAGCAGATTCACCTTTTCACCTTTAAAGTTGCTAAGTGTAAAGCGACAATATGTTTGATTTATCATGAACTTCAGGCTGACAAGGGTCAGAGAAAATGGAGCCTAGGCACCACATTTGTCCTCATCCCGGATTTTTATCGCTTACATCACAGGAGCGGAGTCTGGCCTTCAGTGAGGAATACGAAACACACAGCACATCAAACTCTCATTAGATAAGATGAAATTTTAATGATGCCATGGCTGTGCTGGGGACACAGGACTAGAGCTGCAGCAAACAAAAATGACAAATACCAGGAGCTTCAGTAAATGCAAAAATCTATGATAAAAGGTAAAATTATATCATCTAGATTAGATTTAGGCACAGGGAAGGTAAATATCTTGAGGAGCATGTACATGCCAAGCAGAAACACTGCTCTATCACCACTCCCGTTGAGCTGTTTGGACAGATTCTGACGGCTCTAAAGTGCACATAAAAACACTCCATGCTTAGAGGGATGAGGGGGAGGCTGGAGGTGCTCAGCACAGCAACTGCATCAGCTGTTGTTCTGAGGTGAAGTGGTAGGTGTATGTTTTTTTGTCCTCATTTTGTATATATTTTTCAAAACACATGAATGCAGTGTATCGTCCAGTGCTTAGCTTGAAACACAACAGTCCACTCTGACTTTACTTGTGCGGTGCCTCTACATGGTCCGGTCTGCAGACTTTGCAGCTGATGAGTTACCACTCCAGGAACTTTTTGGACCAAATCCCCTCTCCTATGTCTGCTTTGTGACAGTGGATGCTGCACCAGCTAAACCTGTCTCTTAGAAAACACTCTACAGGGGCTCTTAGCTACTTTCAGCGATAATTTATTTTAAAAAGACATGAAGAGAAGTGGCTGGTGTCTCTACTGTGTCACTGGCTTTAGTAGATAAACAGTAGATAAACAGTGTCATTTTAGTGAGCAACTAATCACATAATTATGAAATTGCTCCTTTTGGTTCTAGTTTGCTTAGTACATGTACATAAATGCCATAAAACTTCCCATTGACTTTCCTATACCCAAAAATCTCTCTACTTCTAGCTGAAAAATGCCTCCAGATGACATCACTTAGAGGAACCTTCAATTCAGATTACGTCATCTTGTTGCTCACACTATGAAGTTTGTAATCATGATCAATCTGCTTTTCCGGGAGCTCCACAGATGACATCAGCTGAATTCCTAATAATAAAACTCCTCCGGGTGATGTCATCTGGAGGAGTTTTTTCAGCTAGAAGCAGAAAAATATTAAATATAGGGATACAGAGGGAAGTTTAAAAGCATCAATGTACATTAACACCCTATTTTAAAGCCATAGAGAGCAAATTGAAAATTTGTAAAGTCGCCCTTTATAGAGAAGTATTGTATAGCCTGCAATGTAATTACTAAAACAAGCCACAAATAATACCTATTTAAAATGATTATTTATTTCCTCAATTAATTAAAAAAGTATTTAAAAGAGATTAACAAGGTCAGGTACTTTGGTTTACTCACTAGCTCTACAATAGATCATCTCAGACATAGCTTATTTTAAAGAAGTTTTTTCATAGTAATTTTCTTCAGAGAACAGTTGTTAAATTCATGTTAGAATGGAGACGGCTGCCACAAATGTAAAGCATCTATACACCTCCTTCCTATGCATCCCAAGTAATAGATAATTCATAAGAACTCCTGGAGGTGAAATGATGTAAAGGGGATAACAATAAGCCCAGACAACAATACAAAAAAACAAACAAAAACTAATTCACCGAGTCTACAAGATGATTGGAAACGGAAAACAGAGCAGGATTACAGTGTGTGCTAACAAGTCTCAAACTGCAACAAAAATAAAATCATGGAGCTCATCCCAACAGCCTGATAATAGGTGATTAGAGAAGGACCTATTGCAGAGGAGAAAAAAAAACTGCAATTGTGGTTAATACGTGGTTTAACTTTATGTTTAAATAATCCCAAGTACCCAGCACATTACTCGAAAAATCAATAAAGGGCTCTTTTTATTCTTGGTTTTATAATCCTTTTTAGCCCACCCAACAGACAGTACCACAAGAGTAAAATATTGTTTTGTTGTCCACAATATAACTAGTTTTGTTGGGAAAGACATAAGTACAAAGATAATTATCACTGGTTCCTATGACTCTTGGTCAGTTCCTTTGAGTCCTAAATGTATTTATAGACTTTGCAGTGCAAGTACAGTGGCAATCGAACCGCAAAATAATGATTTTCAACACTGGAAACACTTCCAGTGCCAATTCCCAAGAATATTGTATTACTATAATTTGTCCAGTATGATCTTCATTACTCTAAAACTCTCTTGTAATTGTTAGACAAAGCTGGGCCCAAGGACACAGGAAGTTGGAACTAGGACACAACTTTGTGTAAATGGCAGAGCACAAGAGGACACTATGCAATGCAACACCCCCTCTAGAAGCCTTCATCACCCTCGCACCCCCTGTTTCCACTTCCTGCTGTGTGTCTCTCAGATTTTCCACCTCTATCACCTTTCCACTGATTCCAGATTCCCAGTACTGTCAGAGAAGGGCCACCACCTTCCAAGCCAACAATGCATCCTGTTTCTGACACATGCCAAGCTAGCTGCCCACACTAGTCAGCTGAACACAGATCCAGTTTCCCCTTCTTAATACTCCTAACAAGCCTTTTCCTTTTGCAGCCAAGTGTCAAGTCTACCAAAGTCACCTAGCACGATGGCTCTGCTATGCACACAACAACACAGAGAGGGATATCGGGCTGCCTTTATTTTTACCATTCCTTCCGATCTACAAGAGATGACAACTAAGCAGACACCAGCCAGCATTCACAAGATTATATTTGCATGGTTTATTTTCATCACTTTCCTAGCAAAACTGTGTGCTTTATGAAGGATAACATATGGTTAGGTACCATTTGGGCATAACAAAATGACAGTAGATTGGCAGCCAAGTAATAGCTTAAAGAGTGTCTGTATGTGCATATATGTGTATTTATTTATTTATTTATTTATCCCTCATTTCTTGTAAACATTTTTGGGTTGTTCAGCATGACCAATAACCTGGGTGGAAAATACAAAATAAAACCTGAACTTGAGATCATCAGTGTAATTAGATCCAAATTATAGATCCACTCTAGCTTAGGTAAAAATATCCATATGGTTTATGGATATTCCTGTTCATTCACTTTTATGCCCCCCCTCCGGAAAGAAAAACTGTTTGGATTCAATATCCAATTTAAACGATGATTTCTTTGGATGAAAACATGATGTGATCAGGTCATTTTAATACAAATAATTCTGAAGTACTGCCCAGTAGTACTCTGTGTACACGTTATAGTTTCCCAAGGTAACATTAGATATAAAATAATAAAGCTGCACTAAAAGGGCCAATGGCCCTAAAAGGATGTTACAGAAGAGCATCAGAGAGGGGACACGGCTCGTTCATCTCAACTGGACACAACCCAAAGAAGAACGAGGAAGATAAACTCACTATCTCTTTCTCCTGCCCATCATCCTCTTATCAAGCTATTTGCACTTATCCCTGACCACAGACTGGCATAGTTGCAACACTTGCCATTAACTTTATGTACCATCTAAATATTTTCTCAATCCAAGCAATCACTGTGAAATAAAAACACATTAGACCATGTTTTTGCACACTCTGAACAGCACCTTTCTACTGACCCTCTGTTCAGCCAGGGACCACTAAACACAAGTGTGTGAGTCATGTATGAAACAGGCTTTGTACACATGTGAATCAGCCATGATTCATCTTTAATGCTGGTCACTCCCAGCAAAGTAATGGGTAGTGACCCTTTTTATCCTGTTTCTATATCAGTCCTGCTGACAGGTTACATTGATCACTCCACAATGTGTAGCATGGAAACATTATAGTCACCATTGACTGTACACATTGGAAAATAGAATATCACAAAACAGCATTATAAATAGTGATTTTCAGAGATCTGACATTAAGGAGTTGCTGCCTACTACTATATGAAGGGAATGGTTTGATGTCAATGGATCACAATGGACCCCATTAATAAGTAAGTCTCACTGGTGTAAGAACATGATTACATGAAACCAACTGAAATGATCCCTTTCATATTAGAAGAACTAATGTAACAGTGTGACTACTTTGATATATGTGGAAGCAAATTTAATAAATACATTGTTTTGCTCTCATCCCACCTCTATCTGTCATGCAACACCACCCCCTTCATTCAAGAGTGGGAGTTGGTAAACACAGCCAACGGTTACCAATCATATTTGAGTGATGCATTCATTATAAAAACACTGCAATGTACAGTTATTATCGGTTTGGCGGGTTCGTGTGATGTAGATGAGGAGAAAACCAGTAAATTCAGCTTAGTGTCATGTCCCTTGCACAATGAAGACCACTGCAGAATACGAAGTCAGACCATGTTTGCATACAATTAATGGTCTACCAGTGTGTGTGAGAGAAAACCCCTGTTGGCAAAGTAGCCACCATACCTTGTTTTTGATGTTGCAATGGCAGCAAACAGTCCACAGATATTTGAGGGTCCTCCATAGCAGGATGATGAAGAGACCCCCAAAAAACGTCACCATGGAGGAGGCGAGGAATGCCCACCACATGCGCTGCCCATTATTGTCGCAGGGCACCTCAGACGAGAACGGGATGACAACGTCTTCCATCTTGGATATTAAGATTGAAGAGTCCGGATTTATATTATTATTGATACTGCTTGTCCTCATAGAGCTGTCGCTTCCATGGGGAACCGTGCCATCTGCTTCAGCTAGCATTTATGAGCCTTGGAGAGCCTGTGCCAGCGTCCCCAGCCCCACTCACCAGCCATATTGCTCGGAAAAAAGAAAAAAATCCCCTTCTTCGCTGTAGATTCTGTTCACCCACCCGATGGAGTCTCTGTCTGTATTTTAGCAGCCTATGAATTGTTTATTAGTAACAGCGTGGGACTCCGCACACGCGAACCAGACCAAAATAGCGGCTCGGTGGCCCTTGGAGAGAGGCATTTAAATCCGCATAAATGACGAATTCTTGGTGCCTCTCAATCTGACGGGCTTTCCGGCTCTCTCACGCCAAAATCCATGGTGAAGACGGCGTCGTTTGCAGCCGCCGAGGCTGCCAATGATGTGTCGGCTGATGGGACAACACACCAACAATGGGAAATGTTAACAGCCTGTTCTCGGCGAGGCGACCGCTCTAGTCGTGTTCCATTCAGGGAACCTGTCGATTAGCAGGCGGAGAATCGATTTCACTTTCTTCAAGTGTCAATCGACTGTGAAGGGTTTGCAACAAGGCGAAAAACAGAGAGAGAGAGAGATAATTGGACTCTACAGTTGGTTCGCTGTCACTGCAGCGCCGACGAGTGCACACTCTTGCGGGCGTTTTTCGTTGGTAATTCTGCGTAAAAGCGCTGGCGCTCGGGTGGTTGTAGCGGTCTCCATTCGGTCTCCTGCAGCCCTGGCACGGCGCGGCCAGCTCAGAGCGCCAGTCAGATCCGCTCCAGAGGAGAGCGGGGAGATTCACAGGTAGGAGGGCGGAGCGAAACGCCAACGATAAAGATTGACCCAGAGCTGCGATAGCGCTGCGATATTCAGTCCGAGTGCCCACCGGTCTCTGCAGCCTGGCTATAAATGCGCCTTTGCGTCTTTCATGGACGCCAATGACGCACGTCGCAAAACGGAAAGGTTCCCCAATCTTTGAATAAGTTAAGGATAATAACTTACTCAATAAACATCAGAATCAAATGATGAATCCTGATAGGCCTGTTGGGGTGATGTCAGTAAATATAATAAAACAACACGGTCAGGTTGTGAGTGACTACAACACCGTTAGTTCCCAAGGGGACAGTGTTCCCACTTTCCAGTTACCGAGCCCATGGCTTTTCCTGCATGTATGATGGGAGGGGGCTGTTTCCATTCCAGAAATGACTATAACAGAAGTCCTCAAACATACACACAAGGGAAAATGCCACCCCCTCTTATTCAGTGACTGTAATATGCTTACACTTTTACTCAAAAACAGGTGTGGATTGGTGATGACTGTGAAGCATGACTAGTAGCAGTTTATGGCTGTACGCAGAAATGCCCCTAAAGTAGCCATCCAGACCTAAGGATATGGGGAAACAGCTGGCTTGGGGCCCTGAATAACCATTGACCCTAGGCCCCAAGTTAGGCAGGTGCACACAGCCAAGGCTCCAGACTTCTTGGAGTTTTTTTAGTTTTTTTTTAGGGGTAAATAACCTGTCAAGAGTGTTTTATTAAAGGCTAGAGTGAGATAATTATGCCATTTCTGCACTCTGAAATGGGAGTTATGACAATTTATCTCAAGCCTGTATCATATGAAAAGTAAATATTCCTATACATTTAATGATGCAGATGAGAAACAATTTCTATGAAGGTGATTTATTGTTTGTGAATAAGTTACAAAAATAGCTGCTGTAAGGGAATCTGCTTCAAAAGCTGTAAAATACTGAAGACATAGCCATCAGTAAATTACAGCACTTCAGAGTTTTGAATTCACATAGCCAATAGAGGCAGCTTAGGCCAACAATGCTCTTTATTGATATATTTATTTAATTTTATTTTTCATTAAATTGTTTTTTGTTTCCTTACAACAAGCCTGCAGAAAAACACCAAGATCAAAATCAGGTAGGACAGGTAGAACTAAGGTTTCAGCTATGAACTAGGACTCTGTTGCCATATGTATTGTGAAACTAGAGTTGTGCTGCATCTGATCAACAAGTGTTTAGGCAGCCAGATGAGTAGAGATGATCCAGAACAGCAGGACTAAAGTTATTGTCCTCCTGCTAGTAAGACTGTGAACTCTCTCACTGAAAGCAGATGATGGACTAAGTGTTGTCTTTTAAATATTGTAACTTTCTAATAAAAGATGTAAATCCTTGATAGAACCAAGGTGTTAGTGGTCAGGAGATAATTGATCCAATACTTTCAAAACCCCACAAAAGCTTCCCGGTACTGTTAATACAGGGAACATTATTAACTAAGACAAATAGATTATACTAGTCATATTCTGTGCACAAGCCAACTGAATTCCAAAGCAACAACAAGCTCCTAAAGAGGTCATAAACACATTAACAACACGTGTTACTTGTTGTATAGGTCATGATAACTCTTTATGCTTTTTATTGCAGGACAGAGTAGATGTCAAGTGGCACTTTTCATACACAATGCTAATTCAAGATGCTTTACATGAGCATACATGTGCTTTCAAAGGGACTTGATCATCTCCCATGATTGGCCAGCTGTTGGGGAAGTGGCTCCTGTGGGCCACCTTTGCCAGAGGGTCTTATAGTCGACAGGTGAAATTAACATGAGAGTGGACAGGTGGTAATCCCACAGGGCATTTGGAGATGCTGGAGAACAAGCTGAAGTCCAAACTGGATGAATTCACCCCATGAATTAGAGATTCTGCAAAGAGAGAAACATGTCTCCTCACTTTGACCATAAGATTTGACATAGACTGGGAAAGGCAATGCTTGCCGGTGTGGATTACAAAGATTCTTCACTTCCACACTTTACACTTGTCAATTCACTTGAGGGGTCATCTGCTGCTTTGAAACACACCCCAGAATGAGGGCTGGAGACCCTACTCCTTTCTAACAGGCAAGACAGCATATGGACAACTTAAAGAATAAGGTCACCCACAGCATAATGTAGTGCAAGGTCATTAGTGACCAAAACATTAAGCGACATTTTCTGGAAAGGATCAAGTGAACCCACTTTTCTTGCCGTTACCTTTTTGCCCATGTGAACTTGAGAGGCACTTGGAGGGTCATCACCCAATGTGACATCATTGGCTAGAAGACCACAGGATTCCAGATGCAGTACTGGGAGGGAACAAGCTCAAACTACAGGTGTCCAATCAACCAACAAGATCTAGTGTAGCTAGAGGTTTTCCAACTGCACAGAAATTAACTTACAGAAAGCTGAACAAATAAAATCTACCTTCCAGGAAAATGTATATCTGTTTGTCAAATTCCTTAGTTTGGGGCTCCATTTATCAAACATCTAAGAAATAAATATAAGAATACCATCTTAGAAAATCTTAAATATTAATCACAAAACTTGTGTAAATAAAAAATAAGGCGGTAGACAAGGCGGTCACAAAATATTGCACTTTAGGTAGAGGGAAGAGTTTATTGAAAGAGCAGAAATTTTTTCAAAAGCTAATACAAACTCAGACTGAGTTCATGTTGTGATACAGAAAATGAGTTTTATTCTCATGTTAATGTTTTAACATACAAATCACATTCCTTTAATAAAAGAAAAGTTAAATCAGTACCTTTTATCTAGATTCTTTCTAAAAATACAACAATTTCATGTTGTATCCTGCACTCACCTCTTACCCATGCTATCTACTCAGAAAAATAGTAAGATTACAATTTGCCTCTGTTTACTTTTTAGCCCAATAGTCAAACTCGTGGACAATCTTTTGAAAAACTGTGCAAGAATAGATCCCTTTTTAATAATTCAAATAAGAAGTGATCCTTTTTTTCCTAATCAAGAATAAAAGGCAATCAATGAAATGTAAGGAACTGATGTGATACATAAAAACTTGAACTAGTTACAGTAGAAATTATAGTACCTATGAAAAGTCTACTGGAAACCTAGCAACAGTTACATGTTTAAGGTTCACAGATAAACAAGTGCAAAACAGAAATAGAAGGATAAAGTTGCTTTAGTGGATTTTGGCACAATAAGGTACAGGATATGGTTTGAAGGAAGGGCAGAAAATTTTCATCCATATTTTTTGCCTCCTTAATAATAAAAAAAAACAATTAAATAACAATAACAATGAAAAGTTACTAACATTTAAACAGATCAGAGGAAAATCCTTTAAGATATTACCCTGCAATTTTGCTTCATAGTGTCTTTTTTATGAGTACATCAATAATTGACTGACAACCAACCACAAAAAAAAAAAACAGAAACGAAACAAAACAAAAAAACAAAACATGCAAATACCTGCTAAGACATGATTTCGCCCCCAGACAATCCTAGGCTTATGACCTAGTGAAAATACATGTAATATATATATTTTTATATAGATATATTTATTTATTTACTTATTTTTAGATGTATCTGCATACTGGAATATGTTGTACTCTATATTGTTGTTAAATATATGTTAAAGAGAACGATACACAGTGGTCTGTCTAGCCCTGGAGTGCATTCTGAGGAGTTAACCCGTTGGCCGCTGCTTCGGCCTACCCTCAAAACCTCACCATTGTCTTACGCTCTACACTGTATCTGGTCTCAAATCAGCCTCTAGATCCTTTAGTCAGCGGCGAGTGAAATGATAAGTTTAATCTTGAAATAAACTTTAAAGAATTTTCTCGAAGGTCTAGCTAAGAGACCAGGGGCTGGTTTCAGATCCGGCTTCTTCTCCGAAGGCACTTCCGAAAGGCCCAAAAACTGTCCACACACCCAGCTACTATAGAAACACAATGCATAGAGCAAACATCAATGTGTTTTGAGTTTTCGTGGCCGTCACTGCTGCCAGTCGGGATCAGTAACACCACAGCTACATAATTTCAGAGGTTTGATGCTTCAGGGATGAAACACAATGAGGTGTGTGATGTGTGATCCTGGCATTCCATTTCTATAGCATCATATTCACAAACAACCACGATTCAACTCATCTGAAATTGTCAGTACAATTGTGAACAACAGTCAGAGTGCTGTTTTCTCTCTTACACACAGTCACGCACAAAAACAAACACACACAATTAGTTGTCAGTCATCGTTGAATGGGTGCATAAATGTAGGGAAACCACAAATATCATTTGAATATACAGGTGGACCAGGGGGTTGCTGAACTTCATTAGTGTTGAGGTTTGTGTACATTGGGGGCGGGGGGGAGGGGGACACGCATTCAAGCAAATATTGAACACCAATAATCAGACACATCTTTAGACTGTAAACGGACGCTTGCAGCATTACAAGTACACCACCAGAAACCCTTAAGGAAGACTGAATTAACATAAATGTTAAGATCCAGTGCTACTAACCTGCTCTGGAGTACATCAGAAATAAAGGAGGCTCTGATTATAATCATTAACAAAGACAAAATAAAAAAATATCAATAATTTACATAACTAGCTCACAATTGTGTACCTATCGGTGTAGTGTGAAAGGTTTACTTAGTGTTTGGGGAATGGAGATGAAAGCCGCAGCTTGCTGTAGTGGCAGCTGGTCTCCTCTAGGGGCAGCCAAGTGGGGTCCACAGGACTTTACTTTGTTCTTGATCAACTATAGTCATGATTTGAGTGCAAATGTAAGGAAGGGTGCCCCCTTGAACAATACCTGCAAAAAAAAAAAAAAAGGGGTAAATGGTCTCCATGTATATAGCGCTTTTCTACCTATTGTGACTCAAAGCGCTTTCCACTGCTTTTCATTCACCAATTCACACACACACACACACACACACACACACACACACAGATGGGGGAGCTTCTATGTAGCTGGCCAACGCTCACCCGGAGCAACTAAGTTGGGGTTCAGTGTCTTGCTCAAGGACACTTCGACATGTGACTGGAGGAGCTGGGGATCGAACCAGCAACTGGGAGGATTGGTGGACGACCGCTCTACCTCCTGCGCCACAGTCGCCCCAACGGGCTGACTAAAAACAGAGGGAACACATTTCTGAAGGACTGTATGTTTTAAACAAATAATTGTCACTATCTGTGGTGTATCTGGTTTCTTTTGGTGCATACCAACCTGTGAAGAATTTGCTGTACTCTTGCTCTATCTTCTGTGCACTTTCAAATTGCTCCTTGGAATGTTTCTGAGAGACTTTGTCCCGCAGATAAACCGAATCTTTCTGCTCCCTGTGACAAAAGAAGTTATAGAAAGAAAAACTTAAAAAAAAAAAAAAAAAAGATTAGGAACCTGCTCAGTTAATTTATTATTTTGCCAGTAAAAGGCCTAACTATCTGTAAATCTGTTATAAATTAGATTGAGCAGGGATTGCAAACATTTTTTTAAATATATGACAACAATGTAAGAGGAATTCTGGTAAGCATTTGTGACATTAAACAAGTAATAAAAATAAAAATACAACAGTCTCACTGATAGAATTGATTTTAAAAAGAAGGGAAAAACACCCATGTTACAACAGCTGTTTGGCATAATGCAAGTGTGTAATAGAGGACGGGTGCTTTTACAGACACAGCAAAAGGTTCACGGTGGGACAGAGAGTGTGAGGGCTTATCTGTACTGTAGACTGTACCAGCCAAACATTTTGCACAACACTCAAAGAATCTAATTAGCGTTATAAAACAGGATGCTCCTTACTTGATCTGCTTGGCGTTTTTGTAGCGAACAAAGACAACAATTGGATAAATGTGAACACTGTGGAGCCTTTCGATGGCATGTGGAGCAATATCAAGCAAACAGTGGCAGCCCTGTAACCCAAAAAAAAAGAAAAAAAAAAGAAAACAGAACATCACCTCTAATTCAACATGTTGTTTGGACAGGTATGAGAAAGATAAACATTTTCTGGTTTCCTTTATTTGCACTAAAATAGTTATCTTGTGCAAACACAGATTAAAGACAAATAGAATAGAAGCTGCTTTGTATTCTATGGTAAAACCTGATGAGAAAAAAAGGACAGACTAATACCTTGTCTGTTATTTCCTTAATGCAAGCAACAGTGGTCACATCAAAATGGCCACTCCTGCGCTTGTAGTCTATGAAGAGGCAATCTTTGACCCCTCGCTCGATGGCTTGCTGGGAAGCCTTCATGACCTCTGCAGGCATAAAAGAAAGAGTAAATAAAACTGGGCAAAGCTTCTATAATCATCCAAATCAAATATCCTATTTCTTTAACCATATAGTCTTATTTTCATGTCATGTCAAATCCCTATTTGTTTCTCTGATATATTGATTATCAATGAAGAAATTGTGGTTGGACTGCTGCAGAGATGATTGCACCGCTACAGGGGCTTTATTGTGGCTTCTCTAAGGACAATTCCACGTGGCCAGGAGGAAAGAGGAACCGAACCACCAAACCCTGGGGTTCGAAGATCGTTGCTCCACCAACTGAGCCGCAAACCCCCATTTGTTAGAGCGCCAAACATCTGGATGAGATGAACTCACCCAGTAAACATCTGCAGAACTTCCCAGGAGACTCTTTGACTAGCATCTCCTTGACAGGATCAGTGAGTGGCCCAAGAATGAGCACTGGTCTGGGAGAAGTGCACTCCACCTTCTGGACACGCTGGTATGCCAGGCTCACACAGTCTGACAAAAAGAACACACAGGTCAAACACACAGGTCAAACATCCTCTTCTGCAAAGGTTTTCTTCTTTGTAACCCCCCCCCACAAAAAAAGTAAATAAAAAATAAAAACATGGAAAAACATTGAAACCTTTCTTCTCACCATCAAAGAAGGGAATGGAGTCTGTGCTAATGGTGTCAAGGGCCACCATCTCTTTGCTGTCTTTGGAGCTGCTGCGTTTGTGTTTCTGTTTCCTTCTGAAGAAGGATCTGCGGGCTGCTGCAGAGAGAGTCTTACTGGAATCTTCCTTTATTTCTGTCACACTGTATCTGCGATAAAACTCTTGGTCCATCCTACACCACACATATAAATTAACCAAAAAAAAAAAAAAAAAAAAAAAAAAAACAGAAACAAAAAGGCAGTGTGGGCATCAGTGTATAGATATTCATTAGATGTCATTACATATTAATTCTACATTATAGCAGTATGGCAGATTGTTGGCACAGCTGTTACAAACTCTCCACCAGCTCAAAACTGAATGTGTGCAAGTGTGCGCTGCATTCTCAACCCACATGTATTTGCTGGGGATCTGGCCCCTCTGGATCTTCTGTGCGTTCTCGTCTAGCTGCCAGGCCATCCATGTCCCAAAGCTGCCCTTTGGTAAAGACTCATCCACATACAGGATGTCATCCTTCTTAAAACTGAGGTCCCCCTCAGCCTCCCCTACCCGGTCGTAAAGTGCTCTGGCGGGAAGGAGAGACAAAGATAAATAGGGAGTAATAAAGAGTAGGGCAGGACGAGGGAGCAAAGGAGCTTAAAGTTGATAAAGTAAGAGCGGAGATGACGTATCAGACGAGATAGGTATGATGATAATATAAGACTTGGAGGAAAAAGGGTAAGACAGGATGTTTAGTGACAGTTTATCTACTATCTTGTTTAACTCCTGTTGGTGCCTTGTAAGTCATTATGGAGCAGCCCATCTGTAACAGCCAGGCAGGCTGAGAGTATTTACTGCGGATGACCTCACAAGTCCACTTCCCTATATGACAAGTGACTGTGGCAGCTGTGGCAGAATGCCCCAAACTATCAACAATAAAACATAACTATTTTAGTGCTTTATTTTCCATTCATTTACAGTACAGTGTTTTGTTAGTAAAACCAAAAAGAACATTACAATAGATGTGTTGCTGGGCATGGTGTGTAGTTAGTAGAGAGATTAGGTAAGATGTGTTGTCATTAGCTTAACTGCAGTCACACGGTGGATCTGCGACATTATCAAGAAAGTTTTCAGCTTCTCCAAGGGCCACTCGTGTTGTGGCACTATATATAGCTTTATGAACAGTGATGAGGCTGCTTAACCAAAATTAGTGTGGTCCTTTTTGTAGAGCAGAACTCATAAAATGTCCAGCATTGATCTTTGTGGATGTGTAATGTGCGTCTATAGACATGTACCTAATATAAAAGCCATCTCCTGGAACATCTTTGAGCATATTGAAGTCATCTGGCCGATGGTGCACCTTGAATGTGACTGTCTCTGCAGGCTTCAGCATCTCAACGTACACCTCTTCTGCTGTCTTATTCTTCATATTCACCGAGTTATACTAAAAGACAAGGTAATAAGAATGGAAAAACAACATCATTAAAAATGAAATAAATAACAAAAAAGCAAATTGGTATTTACATTTACTCATTTGTAAAATTATTAGCAATGCAGAGGAAGTTTCCACTAGTAAACAAACACTTTTCCAAGCTTTCAGCTGTATTAAAGAGTTGCGGTACTGATTTAAATCATGTATGGATGAAGAAAACAAACAGGATGGGAAATTGAAGGACAGAGTGTGCGGCCTGATGACAAAGCTGCATGGAAATTCAGACAGTGGGCTAATTGTGGCAGAGCGCTAAGTAGGAGCATGCCAGGAATTCTCTATTATGAGTTAGCTATGCTCTGACAGATCACAAGTGGAGAATGAGAAAGAAATCAGACAGCGAGAGGATCAATGAAAGCAATGACAGATAGGAACAAAAGAAATACCAGTGACTTTTAGTACTCGAGTTACGACCACACACAAAACATTAAGAGTCATAAGACGGCAAACATCCTATAAGAGCTTAGCTAAGATAACTGATATTACACCTATATATATATATATATCTTTACTAACAAAAATACTGCTTTATGTGAAATTGGCAAAAGCTCTCAGTTTACAAAGTAGCTGATGAGTTTATGCATTATGTGCAGAACTACATACATACATAACAAAATAGGTTGTGTGTCTAAATATTCAAATTCAAACCTCTAGGATGAGGTCCCCAGAAAGGAGCCCATCAGGGCCCCTGGCAGGACTGTCCTCATCCAGGCTTTCAATGTAAACACCTCGTAGGTTCCCTCCGCAGAGTGTGACTCCCACCTCAACCCCAGGCCTATGCACCGTCACGAGCCGTGGCTCACCCACCTTCCTGCTGCCATCAGATGGCATTCTGAAAGAAAACAAGTAATCAGTTAGTGACAGCGCAATAGTGTAATTGTTTGAAAGTAAACAATAATTTTTCTTATCCACAGCGTACTGTCCTTATACAGTATTAATAGTTGTTTACATATTTACCGGATGAAATTGCGGGGGCTGGTAGTGGGTGTGGTCTGCTTGGAGGAGGGAGTGAGCGTGCCCTCATCCTGTTCACTGAGTGTATCAATGGTGGAGTGATTGTCGGGGGTGGCGGCCCCACTTCCCTGGGGAGTTGGCTGAGTACTGACCGGCTCTAGCCGGGAGCTGCACCAATAAATAATAAAAAGTAGTCAAAATAATGTAGAGGACTTACTCTAATGTGTTATCTATCACTGTATCGTTTGAGTATGTCAAACAGGTGAATCATCCACAGTTTTTATAATATTTAAATTCAAAAGTAGTAGAACCTGTGCTGCTGTTGTTTTACTTAAACTATTCCTAATATTAACCAAACAGTCTGTCTTGCTTTAGTTAAACCCTATTCAGCTGTTGGTGGCAAGTAAAAAGATAAAACAGGATGTTTTGATTGTTTTTGATGACTCACTAAAATGCCAAAATGAAAGGATGAAAAGATTTACCTCATTTGAGGTAAATGTACCATTTGTAAGCAAGTCTATTTTTCCACTGTAATATGTCGATGATATGTAGGTGAGATTTTTGAGTACAAATTTTGTTGGAAATAAGAAAATACAATAAAATAAACAACTATTCATCATCTGGTCTTATTGCTCAAAACCTGCCAATGATCTAAAAATGGACTTTTAGAATATCTGGCCATATAAAAAACTAGAGAAATTAATTCTTGTCCATTTCCTTTAACCAAGTCAGGAATCATCCAAGTAACACACTTAGGAATCGAATTTAGAACTGAAAATGAAAATCCACACAAAACAAACAAACAAAAATCTTCAAACAACATCGTGTTACCTGGATCGAGAATGGTTGCCCAGCTGGTACATGTGCGGGTTGTACTGGGCCATAATGGTTATGGTGTCACACTGCTGGCCGATGATAAGACGAGCTTGCTGCTCTGTAGCATTCCGCAAGTTAATCCCATTATACTGATGAGAGAACCAGAGTGTAATTATGAAAGAGTTTTAAGAGAGATATGGCAGAGCATGTGCTCAATGAAGGGTTTCAAGTCATTAATAGCACTTGGTTGAGAAGATTTTCATGAAACTTGACAGCAGATTGGGTTTAGAGTAATTTTTTTAGGCTTAAAAAAAATTGTGTACACTATGTTCTGACCAGGACAGTCGTTACTTCCATTGCAATATCAGCACTTCTATTTGTATTCATAACTGCTAAAGCAATGCATGCTTAATTTTAGTTATGTAAAATCTCAAATACATATTTATGATATCTACATGATGCATGCACTTATTCACAACACATCATAGTTACACTGAACAGACCTACAAGCTGAGATGTTTCTTTGCTACTGTTGAGGTGCACATCTGCCTTCCATTGTATTTAATTACTAAAAGATACTGTGTAGTGGAAGGTCCCCACTTGATGTGATATTTTTATCAGTATTTCAGCTTACACACCCTTTCAGTGTATGCATTTCAGCAAGAATTTAAATATTGGGAACACCTGTGATAACACTAATGAATCCAGCCTTCCAGGAAGTGAACCCATACAGAATACATGTTTAGTATGGCACATCAACAAACAGTGGGGCATTGGCATCTTACGGCCAAATCTTTGCAGCACACCTGCATTGTTGACGCTAATCAGACCCTGCCCTGCAGCTTTTTCAGCCATTTGAGCAATATATCAGTAAGAATGGTCCTGCATTGCATGCTTTCTGCTTGAAGCTATAACTATTTTAACATACAGTAGGTTGCTCATACCTCCAGCAATTGGTCTCCATACTCCAATCCTGCTTGATGAGCGATGCTACCTCCGGTAACTTTAGAGACAAAGATTCCACCATTTTCTCCACTGACGATGGAAATCCCCAGAGGCTCTGCACCTTTGTGAACAATGACATTGCGTGGTTCCTCCAAATATGGCCTGGTGCGAAAAAGGAATGAATAACATCACAGTAAAATAGTTAAAAAGTCTTCTACACATGAGAAAGTTGGGAAGGTAAATGATGAGGTTATATTTTCACAGTTGGTCTGACCAATTTGTTTACAGCTCTGGAGAGTTTCTTGCTATTCTAGCTTTCTTTGTTGTACCTTTGGAGTCATCTTTGCTGGGTGTCTACTTGTAGTGAGTGGCAGTCATACTGACTGCCACTGATGAAGTACTGAATTGTCTGATGAAGTACCCAAATTCTTGGAGATTACTTTCCAATTGTTTACAGATGTATGAAAATCACTAATTTTTTTTTAATCATAAATAGTCATAAATCTTTCTTTGTGAGCCATGGTTCATGTCAGCAGCTGCATCTTGTGAGTTTAAAACAGTTTGTTTTTGTAAGTCAAACTCACACTTCCAAATCTGAATGATCACTGAATGGAATCCAGGTTTGGTAACTGATTCGGATTAGCTTTTGTTTATGTCAATAGCTGAGTTAGGGTTGATTGTGTTCATAATTTTAACTTGAAGGCCACCATATTTTAGGTTTATATGGAAATTTAGATAATTACATAGCAATAACGTTTTTATTGTAACTGTTTACCTCAAATTTTATTTGGTAAAAACAAACAAAAATTGAATACAAAGAAATGTTTATTTTAAAGAAAATCTGAGTAGAAATTTCTCCCCAGGCCTGTAAATTGACCATCTTTTTAGAATATCACCCTTTGGTTGGCTTGCAGAAAGCACAAGCAGGAGAAATTCCTTCATATGAAAGAGATTTGCATGAACTTGTATCTTCTTAACAAGTTGGCTTTGGCGATGGCATACAATTCCATAAAGGACGATAAGAGGAATGAATTAGCAGCCAGAGACAGGGGTAAACAGAGTGGTGATGTACAAACAAGACAAAGCCTAGAGGCTTGAGGTTGAATAATACTATCATTGCACAACACACAATTGCTTCAAAAAGTATTTGAAACCCTTTACTTCTTGGACATTTTACTGCATTGTACATTTAATTTGAAATGGATGAAAGATATCAAGTTTGGGATTATTGTTATTATAAAAAGTAAGTCATTACCCCAGTCTCAGTTTATGTGCACTGTGGAAGAGGTTGTTTTCATTATTCATACCTCAACTCAGTCTCAAAGTGCCACAGACAAGCACCTTCATAATCCTGTCATTACCATGCTTCATCATTTATAAACAGGTGTGTGCCCTTCTAAACTATGTCCAACCCATTTGGTTTGCCACAAGTGCTTTCTAATCAAGTTCTCGTCACATCTCAGGGTAATTAAAGCAAACAAGATAAACCTGACAACAGCAAAATGTCTGAATAATTTAATAAAGGATGAGATTTAAGTTTTTGAGTTTCAATGAATTTACTAATATTTCTCAAAACATGTTTCACGGTGCTGAGGTGGTTAGCGGCCGACCGTGGCCTTTCAATGTGAAGTTAACATGTTGTCCCTGTGTTTACTTGGGTTTCCTCTGGGTACTCTGGTTTCTGCCCACAGTATAAAGACATGCATGTGAGGTTAACTGGTGACTCTAAATTATCCATAGGTGTGAATGTGAGTGTGAATGGCTGTCTGTCTCTATATGACTCTCAGTGCCATCCCCGAGATAGACTGGCGACCTGTACAGGGAGTATTTTATCAACTTACAGACATTTACAATCTCATAAAAAGGTGCAAAAAGTAAAGGGGTGTGAATATTTTCTGAAACAACTGTACATTCTGCAGACTAAATAATTGCTTGGCTTTGGGATAAAATACACACATGCAAATTGAACATGTTGTCAGCATAGGGTATGGATACTGCATGCAGTATTTCAGATGGATTTTCAAGTGGAATTTGCTGACATGGAGGAAGTCGAGTGAAAACCTATAAACATGACTGTTAAACTTTGAAGTACAGATAATCAGGGCTTTTGGTTTCCTTAGGCACAAATCATATACTCATGCATGCAAACCGGACTGGGTAAAAACCGTCACAAAATCTCCTTTGGCATTCCACATAGTGCATTTGTAAACTGCAAAATACTTTTGCGCTCCTCTATTTTATCTACCCAGTTGCACTGAAGCATGTGAATGTGAACTTGGGGGCAGGGTGAGAGGGGGCATTCCCTTGACTGTAGCACTGTGAGAAAAAACAAACCTTAGGCTCCTGAGAGAGGAGAACCTCGGCCTTGCAGCCAGAGGAATCCTTAAAAATGATCGGTTACGGTAAAGAGATCTGGAAGTGGAAGGTTATAGAAAGGGAAAAGGAAAATAAAGAGTAGAATGGAGGACAGATATCATCCACAGACAGTAACAGTGTAAAAGAGTGAGTGTCAGCTATGCACAAATGGGACAGAAATGTGGGTGGCAAGAATAAAATAACATCGCAACACAACAGCAGATCCGTTCTTCTTTTGTGGGAAGAGAAAACAGACTTTCATAAAATTTATGAGTTTTAATAGGATTTGAGGATCTGAATGTGAATGAGGGACAGTACAGCTCTGACCATGACGGAACTGTTGCTTGGCAACACCTTTTGAGATAGCTTGGGAGGATCCCTGAAGGTACACGTGGACCATTCTGAAGTGATCCTTCTAATCATGGTCAATTTTCTCAGTTTCCCTGTCCTATTACAGGACGCAATATTCAAGTTGACACCAATAACAATCATCTGATTAATATTCTTAGCAGGTTATTCATGCAATGTATACTTCAAATGCCAGGTAAGGAAATTGGTTAAAAAAAATATGTCAACAAGCTAATATGCAGACATCTCATTCAGCTGGTCAGCAGATTTTTGTCTGTTTAAATTATTATTACTTGCATACCTGTCTTTCCTGCGCTCCCCTATTGGCACAGGGCTGACTGAGATTCGTGGTAAAGTGGAAATGGAGCCTTGTGATTGACTGCTGGCAAACGAGGAAGTCTCCAGGTTGAGTGGTGACTGTGGAGGTGTAATGAGACTAGGACTGCTACACTCGGAGTGTGAGAGGGAGCCTGGATTTAGGTGAAGGGTACCAGAAAAAGACAGTGTAACATGTATATTTCACATGAAAAAACACTTCAAAGAACACACAACTGATACATAGAGCTTTAATAAAAGACTGTAAACGATTTGTCTCTAGTCCTACATCCATAGAAATCCATAGAAACTGACATTTCACACTGTACAAAGATATTACAAAAAAATAAACAGATATAACACTGATAGTTTTTTTTTTTTTTAAGTGTGGAAACATGTTGTATGTGTTTTTACATTTGTTCATTGTCAGCCAAGGAGGTGGTTTGGGTATACAGGTCATAAATTACACATCATCTTTCTTTCTGAACTAACCACTCAAGACATAATAAAACTTTGAGCGTAAGAGATAAAACTGTTAGAATGTGTGCTGACTGAAAGCTAAAGAGACTTAAGGTCCAAACATGCTGACAAGCTTATACTAATAATCAAAACTGGATATATTTAGGATGAAATAAAGAATTTTATGACACTGAGCTTACAACTCAGATAGGCTTGTGTTTGTGTTTTAATAAGCATATTTAATTCTGTGTGAAGTTTGTTTTTAATAGTGAGCACAGTACCTCTGTCTGACCCCAGCATGGATCGGGGGTAGCGAGGGGTGGAAGGGATTTTGATCCTCTCTGTGCGGTACTGGACATTATTGGCAGAACCTGGTAGAGATGATACAGGAATGAAAGCTGTGAAATAATACCTGAAAAGAGAAAGGGAGTCTGTGATCTTTATGCGTATGTGCATGCGTGTCAGACTGACCGAGCCGTGCGCTGGAGGGCAGTGAGTTTGTACCGTGTGAGGCTCTGCTGCTGCGTGACGATGAGGATTCAGAGTAGTCAGTCGCCCGCTTCTGCTGGCTCAGGTCTAGGCTCAGACGACCCTGGTGTTGTGGGCTGCGCAGACCAAAACAAGTGTTGGAAAAGCAGATACAAGTATGAATACAATTGTTATGAAATTATTTAAATGTGCAAAATATTTCACAGTTCAGATTTAATTAAACTGATGGGCTGAGCTAATGTGATTATGCCTTTGGGGAATATTCTAATTTAAATATTATATTATATTATATATTAGTCATCATAATAGGCCCCATCAGAAAGAAATTGAGCAAACTCTTAACAAACCACCAATATAAAACAATTATATATATAGAAAAGGGCGTGAAAGTGAAAAGGAGTTAACCTGGTGTGGGTGTGCTGGTGACAAATCTGAGAGGAGACAGATGGACAGTTGCTGGTATGAACACGGTGACTGCGCACAGTGTACACTGGATTCCTCATCACAGCAGTCACAGCAGGGCAAGGAGACAGTCCTCGGTGAGCTGAGTCTTACAGAGCACAGACATATTACTATGTTGAAGACAGGAAAATCTTTGATTATTATATGCATGTGTTTTGTAAGCATTAGAGAAACTCACTAGAAGGTAAGGTGCCATTGTAGACAGTTGGGACAAAGCCGACGCTATGCCTATGGGAGCGACTGGGGGAGGAACGTAGCATGTCCCTGGGCTCTGGTGAATGCTCATCATTAGAGTAGCTCTGTGATGAATGACAGAAAATTAACACCGTTTTCCCTGCAGGGTAAAAAAACACCATTATATCTTGGGAACTGTTCTCTACTCGGTGCTGGAGACAAGTATCATAAAAAATCATCCCACAACAGTAAAACGAACATTTATCCCCACTGTGTCCGTCCTCCTGTGTGCTTCAGGGTCTGAAGAGGTAGCCAGGCACCTCAGGCACTGACTCAGATCATGGGTTGGTTGAGTGTCCCAGTGCAGAAACATCAATCAGTTAGACTTGCTAAGTAATTGAAAAAATTCCAAGAGGAACATTTCTGATTGAGCTGTAAATTCTATTACCGACCGGTTGCTTTGACACACAAAATTTTGAATGTTGGTCTCTTTTACAATTTTTGAAACAGATCTCTACAATATGCATCATGTTCTCATTCATTTTTAAGAACCTTTTTAGGGAAAAGATTTTGGCAGGAAATGCACAATATAAAAATCCTGGGTCCACTTTTGAGATTCTATAAAGACTCACTTGGAAGGTGGGGAGAGTGATGGTCTGGGGTGTCATCCTGCGTCGGAGGGCGGGGGCAGATTTGGGGCGTGGTCTCTTCACCTCTGGCTCCTCCCCTCTAGTTCTGCCAATGTCCTCGTCACATGACTTCCTTGAGGTCAGGACCTTGCCATCAAGGAAGTAGTGATTACCATTCCTGTCTCTTTCCCGTTCACTCCTGTCCCTGCTTTCTCCTGCTGCCATGGAGATGACAGCCTCCCCCTTACCATCTGAAGTGATCGTGCAGTCAGAGGCAGAGCTGCTTTGATGTTTGTGTTTGAACTTAAAAGAGTCACTGCGTGTGGGTGGGGTTGGAGGGGTTGGGGTAGGGGTGGATGAGGAGGAGAGGGACTCTGTCTTGGAAGGCTGTGGGGAATGGGAAGAAGCTGCAGCAGCTACGGCTGCAATCTGACTGGCCGCCATGTACTCCATCTTAGAGGAAGGCGTTTCAGGGCGTTTGAAAGTGTCTGGATCAAAGATGGACTTCCTCTGCTTAGGCGATTTGAAGATGGAGAGCTGGGCTGCTGCTGTTATTGGACTGGTATTGTCTGGTGCAACTGACATACCTCCCACCATCATCTTGGGCCATATGCCCCCACCGTGCTTCTTCTCCAGGGTCGTCTCCATTGTGATGCAGTCCGAGGGAGAGACGGGCTCAAAAGGCAAAGAGGAAGGTGCCTTTGTGTAGGTACAACACTCTTGGAAAGCACTGGGCCCATAGCGGCCGATGCCCAAGTCAGAGCCTGGACGAAGGCTAGTGGCATGGAGGGAACTTGGAGAGAATGGCTTGCTGATGTCTCCGTACACCTCATCCGACTCACCTCTGACCTTCCTCCTCTCTCCAGAGATGCTACTTGCACTGGTGTTTCCAACATCAGGGCAGAAAATGTCAGTCTGTGTTGAGCTGTTGCGTTTGAGGTTGCGGCTGTTCCGGGAGTGAACCTCTGTCAGGTGAATGCGCCCATTGGATTTCTCTGATGAGTCCCGCAAACTCTCAAAAATGTTCTGACCTGATGTACTGTGAGGGAAGAACTGTGGGGAGGACAGATAAACATACTTTTTGATAGGTCACAAAAATAGTTGGTAATACATCAGATAATTTGGTTTTCTAAACTGAACAGGTAAAATTTAAAAATTGCTATATAGGAAATAAAAAGTATAAAGAAAACTCTTGAATAGTTCCAGTTTAGGTGAAGTAGAAAAGGAACCCCGAAAGCTTAATGTAAAAAGCCAACCTTCATGAGAGAGAGGCTAAGAGAGTCCCTGCAGCTCCTCAACAGAGCCTCACATTCTGTCACAGATTTGTTATCCAGAGCAATGCCATTTATCTGGGGAGTAGAAAAAGACACAGGAAATGAGGACAGCTTCTTCAAAACTCAAGCAGTGCCCATTAGTGTTTTTGATATTTCTCTCAAGTGTGTGTAAAAGTCTTGGAAGTCTTTGCATTTTCAAAACAGACTCATGCCTATAGTAGAAACACAGACAGGTGGCATATCACGTAAAGGTGGGAGGGCCTGGGGCTTAACATGTGTCTCACTCGGCTACAGGGAATGGAACCACAAGAAATCGAGTCCAGCCCAGGCCAGCTTGAAGAACCCTCAAATAGCAACCCACACATTTCCATAACAATAGGCCCAAAGATTACACCAATGTCCAGGGATATTAAAAGGAAAAGTGGGGAATTTTACTATAACCTAGAACAATTTTGATATTTTATATCAAGGGGGAAAAAGAAACAGACATCCTCTGAGCGATTGTTTTCACCAACTGACATTCAATTGCTTCCAATGGATATTTCATTACAGATTCAGCACTATGGACTATTAAGCATTTACTAAGTTATATATAACCTGATGCACTAATGGGATTAACATCCACAAGGGCATGATAAAATATGATACTCATCCACTATTAGCATCTTTTATCACATCATCTACACTTACCATTGCTAATCATGGTTACAGCTGAGCCATCATCTGGGATATCAGTTCCCTGGCTACTTAGAGAAGACCGCTATGCTGCTAAGTGGTGGGCAGAGATAGCAAAGAGCTCAGAGATTGTAAGGTAATGCATAGGTGCTTAGGTTTAAACTAACATAGGAGTAAAAAATGTCTGCTGCTACTGTCAGATTACCAGAGGTCATTTTTCAGAAATAGAGCCTGATTATGCATAGTTCAATTTCTGGCGCATACCGTTTCTCACTTATTTCCTTAAGAATGAGCTGTATGTGCACAGATAGCTCCACCTAGCCCTTTACTGCTGCAAGTTTCTGAGGATTTCATCAAAAGGAGCAGACTTTCTTTCCTCTACTTTATATACTTAACTTAATCCCACCTAGATTATTAAACCAAAGGAACCTCTGAGAGCTATAGTGTGGCAGATGTGGAGGAAATCAGTATTAAAAGAGAAAAAAGAAAAGAAAAAAAGAGGATTTTGTAGAAGCTGACAATGACTCACAGCAATCAGTCTGTCTCCAACTGTGGGAGAACCTTCTCTAGCTGCCGGACTGCCCTGGACTATGGCAGCGACAAACACCCCACTCTCCAGACCAATTCCACAGTCTGAAATACAGAAAGAAAAATTGTCAGATTAAGAAGAAAACTAAAAATAATACTAAAGCAATTAAGAGTTATCAGCCATGACTAAACATACAAATGTATTTATAAGTAGGCCAGGTAAGTCAGCAGACTAATATACCTTTGTGTCCAGCAAGGTTGATGTGAACAGGAGTGACGAGCCTTCCTCCCAGAGACTTCCTTCTTCGTACCACCATGTTGATCAATCCCCCACCATTAAGGACAGCTTTCACCACCTGCTTTCTGTCCTTATTGGTCAGGTCAATGTCATTAATCTTCAACAACCAATCATTCACTCTAGGAACACAAGGGGGTAGATAGATGGATTTAATAAACCGACCAGAAAAAGAAACAGATTAGCTTCTGGAGGTAGCTCATACCTTAACCTTCCATCCGCGATACTTCCTTTGTCCACCCTTGTAACAAATATTCCACAATCTCCAGGTAAATATGGATCATTTACCCCCTCAGCAATATCAAATCCAAGTGCCTTCAAATCCATGTCATCCTGTGAAGGCAATAATAGAAATGTCAGTAAATAATTCATTTTGACTAATTTCAATAGTATTGAGTTTTGGGAGTTTCGGAAGTTCCACCGGCTCTCAGGACATTGGTATGTCACCAAATCACTCTCAGTAATAGGAGCTGAGCACTGCTCTTACCCTGTCTTTCTCAAACTCCACCACCTCCGTCTCCCACTCCAGGGAGTCTGTGTCGATGGCTGAGTCGTGAGAGCTGTGGGCCATTAGCTGACAGAACCGGGCCTCCTTCTCCAGCTGGCTCTCCATCTTCTCCCTTAACAAAGAAAGACAACACACACAGAGTCAAAGGCCAGTCACTTGAGGACGAATGGACAAAACTGAAAGAAAAGAACCACACACACACAATTAGTCTAGGCTCACATCATAACATGCAGCAATTCAGAAACTATTCATATTCTGACCTTCTTTTTTATGTGGAACTGGACTCATGTCTTTATGCCTTTTCAAAACCTTCCTTATGTTTTTTCTTACACTTGGCGCTTTCTGTTTTGTAGTTTAGGGAGTAAAATTTTTAGAACCCCTAACAGTCCATTCCCATCCCCAGCTGTGCAGTGCCGGTCCAAGCCCCGTAGAAATTGGGGAGGGTTGCATCAGGAAGGGCATTCAGCATAAAAACTGTGCCAAATCAACATGCGGACAATGATCCGCTGTGGCGACCCTGAATTCAAGGGATAAGCGTAAAGGACAAAAAAAAAAAATAGAATGCCATAAAAGTGCCCCCTGTCAGTAAGATATATGGTGTCCTACTGAGGAGTGCCTTGAGGGTAGCTGTGGATTTAAATCCCCAATCTTACATTGTTCTTTACAGAGAATAGAGGAAGACACTCTCAAAGTCAAAGCATATTGCATACTTTAGCAGGATATTGTCATACACACTTCAGCCAGCAGAGGGCACCTTTGCATGCAGTATTAACGCATTGAAATTTTCTTCCTCCCTGAATCTCAATGTCTCCCTTTGCCCCTAACAGTGATGCTTTTTGGGATTTCACTTTTAACCTGGGCAAGTGGAAATGGCACCAGACAAACAATTGAGCTCAGTGTTGTCCCCAAACGCGGATATTACAGCTTATACATTGCCACACACTGAGTGCAAAACCTTGTAGAGAAAACGACAGTGTGGTACACAAAGCTGACCGAGTAAAGGGAAGGTTGTTGAGCGTTCAATTAATTGCAGGGGCATTTTCTTAATGTTTCCTATGAGCCTTTCCTTTTATTTTCATCATGACAGAGGGTTCAAAATCTCGGTGAAGACTCACTTGAGTTCTTTGAGTTCGCGCAATGCATCGTTCTTCTGTTTCCTCATGTCATCCAGATTACGCAGGGCATCGGCCAGGTCACTGACTGCTCGGTCCCTTTCTCGTCGCAGGTTATCACACAGTGTTCTGAGGAAGCAGTAAATAGAAGTGGGGAGACAAAGTATGTGAGAATAAAGGGTAAATTACATTAGAGGGTATATTACATTAGAAGAAGCAATCATTAGCCAAAGACTAGAAAATATCTAA
The DNA here is from genome assembly GCF_033026475.1 of Channa argus. Taxonomy (NCBI): domain Eukaryota; kingdom Metazoa; phylum Chordata; class Actinopteri; order Anabantiformes; family Channidae; genus Channa; species Channa argus. Next base: position 39,001,330 of record NC_090197.1, read on the forward strand.
CAGTAATAGACTGACCTTATACTCTCCCTCTCTGCCACAATTTTGTCTCTCTCTTGAAAGGCCCAGTCCCGTCGACATTTGGCAACCTCAGCCTCCTGTGTTGCCTCCTTCAACTCCTGGGACATGGCTTCATACTGTTTCCTCAACATCTCAATCTCTTTATTGGCCCGTTCCATGTCGAGGGTGGCGGAGTCTTGTTTCTAAGAACATTCAGAATACACAGATAAGATTATTCATTATACAAGCGTGATAAAATATTCCAAAAGACTATCCAGGTGTGTGACTTAAATACAAAAGCAAACTTCTTTTTGAAGTCTTAAAGTATATCGTTTGACATGCAGGACTAAGAGGGCCATCTAGTGTGCAGAAAGAGGTCTGCTTAATGGTTAGTCTGCTGACACTGTAATTCACCAGCTGACAGGTCAACTAAGCTCTTTATCACGTGTCTAACATTTAACTTTATAATGTCAAATCTAAAGTAGTAACCAGAGCAGTTGTTACCTGTCTAGCCTGATAGTACTCTCGAAGCAGCTGATCCCTTTGAATGATGGCCTCTGTCCTCTCCTTGCGGGCCACGTCCCTCTCCTCCCGGACCGTCTCAATGTCCTTGCAGGCCTGGCTCAGCTCCTTCTGGGCCTCAGCCTTGTCCTTCACCTCGTGGCAATACTTCTCCAGCAGCTCGTTCCTCTCGCAGATTGCCCTGTCACGGTCCACCAACGACGAGTTTAACTCCTGTCACAGAAAAAAAACACCATGTTAATGCATTGTGAAAAACAAAAATCATAAGAAGACCAGTGTATACTGATGAAACTTGTTTGTCAACCAGACTGTTCTGAAATATCCCTTTGTGAAAATAGTGCTTTAGACAAAGCCAGGTTAGTTGTTTCCCCATTTCCAGCTTTTTGAGCAAAATGCCTGTAAGGTCCAAACAGTCGATTCCATTAAGCAAAAAAAGTAATCTCAACTCTTCTGTGTCCATTACAATTCAAAAGTTTAACAAATTCTTGTCCATATAAACTCCAAACAAACATGATTAGAAAACAGATTTAATAAAACTATATGCTATTCCCCTAAGGACATATTGATAAAAAACAAAACAAAAACACTAGCAAGATTGTTCTCATTATTTACTCTCACATATTTTAAATGTTGTAAAGCACAACACCAGGAGCAGCTACAATAATAAAAAGGTGCGCATGCCCATAGTAGCTGCATATTGGGCTCTTAATGTGAAGCACACACACAAAGGCAAGGGGAGGAGGGAGGAGCTGGGATGTCCGACATTTTTAGATCACAGAAGTAACATGACTACCTTTCTTTGGTATTATTTTGTTGTCTTCACCTGCTATGGCTGCCATTACTCTAGCTTGTTGATGAACAAAGCCAACACCCGGGCAGGCGTCTCCAAGTAAAAGGTGAAAGCTAACATTGACATCTCAACTTTAGAGAACTACTGCTGCTGCCAATAGATATCTGCTTGATGTTCTCAAAAAAAAAAAAGAATTCATGTTTGCGACAGAGCTGTATAATCTAATTATATTGTATTAAGAGTGCATAACTGTACTTAACTAATCTAAACATAAATAATACGTTTAGATACATAAGGTTGTGTAGATTCGATACATTTTGAATCCCGATACCTGTCTAAGTGCCTCCAGTTCCTCACTGGCCACCACTCTCTCTGAAGAAGTGTTTTTCAGCCGGGCCTCGGCAGCCTCCAACTCTGTCTGCAACTTGTCCAGCTCTTTGATCACCTGGTCTCTCTCACTCATGATGAGACGATATTCACTGAACACAGAGTCCCTCTCCTCCTTGTACTTTTCGCAGTCTTTGGCTGCCTTAAGCTGCAAGTTCTTGTAGCGTGTAACCTCCGACTGCAGGCGCTCCATCTCTCTCTGCAGCTCCTTATTTTGGGCTGATGACTTGTTTAGCTCCTGCTGCACTGAATCAAACCTGAGAGAATGGAGAAAGAAGTGAGAATTTGAATATTACATATATGTGTTTGTTCCATTTATTCCTGTTTTCTGTATGTATGGGCAGATGTTGAGGCTTTTACCTCCTGATCGAGGTGGAGTACTGCTGCTGGTACTGCATGGCTGAGTCGTGCTGCTTGAGCAGTGCATCCATCTGCTTCTGTAGTCGCCGATTCTCCTCCTCGACCTGCTCTAGGCGGCTGAGGTCTGTGTTGTGATTTGCCACCTTTTCACTGTAGCGTTTGCTCAGGGCATCGTACTCCTTCTTTACGCCGTCAAGCTTCTCCATGGCTGTGTCATACAGTTTGTTTAACACCTCTGATGAGCCTTTCTCTCTCATTACCTGACCAGGAAAACAAACATCACACCATACGTTGTAGCACATTTAGAGAAAGAGTTCAACTGATTGTTGGCATCAAATTAAATGTGAAAAGTCTTTATTTGCTGTGCCTCACTTTAGCAGCAGATGGCATCAATGGGTAAGCAAGGTTCTATTTTTAATGGTCCAAGCAAATCCAATGCCAGCTTAAACAATGGCTTTTACATGTGCAATGCATTTCTGTAATGGCACTTAAGCACGCACGTACCAAAACCAAATGGCTGTTATACATGTAGAGTGTATCCTTCAGACTATATTACTAATTCTGTGAGAAACAGAGTATCTCATTACTGCAGGTCTTGCTGATATTGTCTTCTTGATTCCTGTGAGAGCTACTTTGACCTGAGGGCTGCATTCACCTCATCTACAGAGCACACACTGCATATGTGCTGATCTTGTAGCTACATGGGTCACTGTGCCCTTTGCCCAAGCCAAAGCCCTTCTCTTGTGTTCTTGCCCTTTTCAGAAATGCTTTGTGTGCATTTCCCTGTGCTTGGTTGCCCTGTGCTCTTAACCACTGCATTGTTCCCATGGGTGCTGTGTGAGACAGTACTGCATGATAGTCAAATACAAGTCACAGCAACCTTGTGCTGTTCAGGACAAAGTACTCAGTACACACAAGACACAAAGCAACTTTGAGTGATGTCCCAAAAAGATTGCTTTCAGGTGTTAAAGAGATGAAAATACTTAAGGACAATTGTGTGTGACTCACAAAGCAAAGAACCAACCAATTTATAAAAAGCAGTCTGATGTCCCATGAACTGGTATCTGTGCCTTATGACGAAATCACCTACTCATTTCCTTTTATGAAGAATATGAATTTCAATCAATAAAAAAATTCTTCAATAACTAGAAATATATCATAGATAGATTCAGATCACGATTAACATATCAAACATGGCCATCTCCTTTAGAATAAAGTTTTATCCAATAACAATCTCAAGAACAAATCCAAAAATATCTATCTTACAGTGTTATAGATTCTTTAATTCTCAATATAATTTAACCTTAAAACCTTGAATGTATTCAAATCAGTGTTCATTTTAATTTAAACATTTCATTGGATGAAATTTTAAAAGGTTCCCTAAATACCCTGTCAATAAAAAAAAATACAGAGATGAAATCCCCAGGGGCCCACTTTATAAATCTAAAATGTCTCTCTTTTGAAAAGCTAGTTTTCAAATCTGGCCCTTTCCTTCCTTTGTAACATCTCGGTAGCTACAGGAGGCATCTGCATGTGTGTAAGTGTGTGTCTCTGTATTTACAAATGGATTGTACCTGCTGTTGCTGCAGTCGGAGGTCAGCCAACTCTTTCTGGTCTTGACTGTGCAGTCGTTTCAGCTCCTCACAGTTCTGTTTTACGTGGTTGTGTTCTCTGACTAGTTGGGCATTGTCTCTCCTAAGTGTCTCCATCTCCTCCTTTAGCTGTGTCTGTTCGCCTAGGACGCGGCTGTGCAGCATGCTACAAAGAGGAAACACATATATGCAGAACAAGTCGACATACTGACAGGGACTCATATTGTCCATTTAAATATACATAACAGAAAGAAAGCTTTGATGAAAAACCTCAAATAATTTAAATCAATTAGGAGGGTATGTAGTTTATGGACAATAAATGACGATGTTACTATACGTTTTGTATAAAATTTCTACATGATCAGTATTTAACACCAGCTTAATTTATGTTTTAATATTCTAATTGGCTACACAGTTAATACACAGGGTGGTCAGCTCCAGAAATTGTGCCTAACCTTATGAGCCGTTAGGTTGAAATATTCAATCTCATAAATGCTTCCATTTCCAAGCTTTTAATACCACCATGCATGTTTTTATTGTTTGTATTGTAAATTCCCTTTCGACTGTGGATGCCAGCTGCAGCTCCGAGGAACATTCTTTCAATTAGGTTAATTGCATCAGCATACCAATATTTGTAACAATTCCAGTAAAACAAAGCAATACAACGCAATTATTTCATCGCTAAAAGGCAGCAGGTGGTAGGCGACAAGCATGTCGCCCAAACAAGCATTTACAAAATTTACAACATTTCAATAATGAGACCTGTGCACAGCGACTAGCAGCACTGCACTTAGACTACACGGTACAGCTAAATATTGGAAACTCAATGACTTTTAAGGGTCCTTCATTAGCCACTAGGACAAAATAACAGGTACCATCACATATAGCAGGAGCAATACTTACTGGTAGAAGTCAGCCTCTTTTACAGCCTCCTCGCACCTCTTGAGCGTTTTTGTGTGCTGGTTCTGGAGAGACTGCAGATCTGCCATGGCCCTCATGCACTGACTTTTCAGACGCTCATAGTCATGACTGGCTTTGGAATTTGGCCTTAAGGAGAAAAAGGCAGCAAGGAATCAACCCTCTATCCAGCAGCCTTGTAGAGTGATGTGGGAGAACACAGCTCAGATAGAAAACCTTGTATGATTTCATAAGATAGGACAGAAATGTCTGACTCACTGTAAATAACATTTAAAAATATGTAAGTGAAGCTCTATTCATATCATATTCCGTAATAGAAAAATGTGGAAAGCAATGCAAATGAAACTTAAGTAGCCAGTGTCAGTGCCCTGTCTGTGCAAGGTAGAGTCAATATTATTCAAAACAACAGTAGATGAAAACATGGCAGCCATAACTGAGGACACTGACATCACAGTGACTTTAACAACCTAGAGAGAGTAAATATTACCAGTCATAAACCTTATTACTTTGAGAGCAATAAATCTCAAGTCTGAGGCAACAGTCGGTTTCATTTAGGCAACCCCCCCACCCCCAAAAAAACAGGAATATAAACAAAAATAACAATTTGGCAGGCAGGCTAGGATTTTCACCTGCAGTCATCAAAGGTGGTCCCAGGCGATGCCAACGCCAGACGCTTACGGAGCTCATCCCTCTCCCTGGTGACCTGGCGGAGCTGGAACAAAATAGTGTCCAGGTTGTCACCGGATGGCCGGTTGTCATTGATTGCTGGGGGTGGGGAGGATGCTTCACCATTAACAGGTGAACCTGCAACATTGAGCACATAACCGGAGGCTAGGACCATAGCATACAAACGTTTCCCTCAAAATCCACATTATCATTCAAAAGTTATTTCATTAAATGTATTCTGCCAAATTTACTGACATAAAAAATAAAATGTAAACATTATAACCTACCCAAAGGGACACAGCCAACTTACACAAGCATGAAGGCATTTAGTCAACTTTAGCGCTACACAATAACACTACAAAATAATAAGATTATAGATTTTTTGGACAAAAGATATATATCAATAAGGAGTCATTTTCAGGGTTGTTATCTTCTAAAACAATGCTTGTGACAGGAAATTTGAGGATTATGTTCATCTTTGGCTCAACATTTGGCTCTTTTCAAGGTTTATGTAACACAGCTGAGTCATTTGGACCTTTGTCAAACTAGCGAAAGACAAGCACGGCAAACTTCCTTAAGGACAGAGAAAGACATTGGGAAAGTTTTATTGTACCGATATGTTTTAAAGCAAAGGAAAAATAAAACACCGACTTCCTGAGAAGACTTTAAAGAATTAGGTTAATATTAAACAAGCATACACGGCATACACCTTCGCACAGTTATGGTTTCTTTGGAAGTACAGAACCTGGGGTGACACACACACACACACACATACACACACACACACAATAACAGGCATCTTTAGTAATTATACATACCAACACTACTGAGGGAGCTGCTGCTTTCTGAGTCGGAGGGCATGGTGGACAAAACACTGTACGTGGAACCTGCCAAGAGAAGAAATTCATTCAGACAAAAAGCACCAAAACAATACCCAGTTACACACTAGCTTGGATTAATTGCCCATGGAATGTGGAAAGAAATTCATATTATACAGTCAGCTCCATATTTCCTGCACATCTGTATGAACATTTTGGTGCAGGGTATATACTTTGTATAATGACTTCAACACTTCTCCTTAGCAGCTTTATGTCGTCACTCCAGAATGTCGCCGTCGTTAAACCTCCTTTCCCTCACTGTGCACTTTGACTTGCTTTGATGTATAGACCCTGTATGTTTCTGCTACACAGGCAGAATGTCACAGCTGAAATGGGATTTTCTCTTTTTATGTCAAGTACATTGAGAGGGAGGGAGAGAGAGACAGACAGAAAATGAATAGCTGTGCACACCGTTAAGCTGGTGGATATTTTACACAGGCTACAACAATCCATAGGATCGACTATGCAGATACCCATTATGCTGCAGAGTCCTTGCTCCAAAGGGCAACATAAACATGGCAGACAGCACAGATGGAATTACTTTAAAGACAACTTAGACCTTTACTCACAGCAGAAGACATCCTCTATTCTGCTACACAGTCTCATTTCTCTTATTTGTTTCAATAAATACACAGACTTTCCAAGAGGGGGATGTGCTTTTAAACAGATTTTTACCCACGCATCTAAATGTTTTTGTGCTACTGAAATCAACTATGTAGTTCAAGCACAGCACTACACATTTTTACTTGAACAAATTGCCCCAAAAAATACTTACTATTTAAGTAGGTGATGATGAAGCTTTTTCTATTGGCTAATGATCAAGAAATAATCTAAGCTTCACTAATTCTGGAATCCTGAAACCCCAATCCTGGAAGCCTTGCGCAGTTTAAACATTTTTGATGACAAATTTGAACCTGCATAAAAGATCACAGAAAAGCACAGCTAATACTTATCTAATGTGATAACTGCACACCCAAACACACAGGGTTTAAGAGAGCAGGGGAATGGTAGCTCAGCAGCAGGCAATAGATTGATGCCCACTGTTTTAGATCTCCATCTCTGTCCTTGCATTCCCCACTGGGTTTAGCTACAGCTCTGGCTTCAGCCCTCAATATGTGACAAGGCCAAGCCTAATTAACTATGAGCGCTGTGTGAGTGAGCCACTCTATCAGGGTGGAATTGGAGCAAGATGAGAAACCATTGACAGGCATGGAGTAAAGGAGGACAGATGAAAGGAGATAGCCTAACTAAGCTGTAAAAGAGATAAGGATGACGCGTAAAATACATATTCTGAGAGAAGCAAGTGGAGAGACTGTTTTTTGTTTTTTTTTTCAGTTTCTCCACTTGCTTCTCTCAGAGGGGAACGGAGCAAAAAGGCTTTTAATCTGTTCTGACGTTCCCTGATGCTCAACACTTTCACTCCCTGAAGTGCTTGGAGCACACAGCTTTGATTTCATATTGTTCCATCAGACCTGATGAGAACCACTCTGGGGCATACGTTCTCTGCAATCAACACACTATGCAAAAGATTCCTAATCATTTCCATGGCTTCATTTAAAAGCAACAACTGACTTCTTGAGCCTAGCATCTGACTGACAAAGGAAAAGCTGTGAGCCACTGAGCGGTATTACGTCAGCTCCGCTCAAGGATAAATCTTTTTAAAATACCGTACACGCAGTAAAAGCTCTGTGCCAGAAAAAAGTCTGCATTCTTTGTTGTTCCATGTAGTGATTTGGAATCCGAAACACTCAGATAAATTAAAATCCTAGTAATCTCTATAACTGAGGACACTCCAATCACTGGAGAGTGACAACTACCACGTACCAGACAGTTCAGAGGTCATACTCTTAATCTTATGTGTACCACATTTTCTATATTTAGATCAGTGTAATGTGCTGATTAGTTTACCCTAACCACACCAATAAATGCAGTATGGATTGCATACATGAGCCAGCTACCTGGTGGTCAGTGGCTTTTGCAAGATGTTTTAATCATCAATAGTGATTAGTGGCAGACACGGTCACTAAGGCTGATCATTTGTAACCACATTCACTGCATCAATAAGACAGGCTTCTATTAGGAGAGTATAGGTCTGATGATTTTCAGTGGGAGAATCCACCTGTCTCTGTAGGAAACATGCAGTCAGGACAGATCAGACCTGAGGAACCATACCCAGCATTCACAGCAAATTCCAACACATCATGATAGATTTCATCACGAGCCATTAGCTATGGCAATAAGGAGTGAGCATCTGCTACTGACTCCCAACAAAGGATGAGATGAGAGCTGAAAATATTCCAGTGGAGGACCTGAGGCAACATTAACAAAGGCCTGTGATCTAAATAGGTCAGGGGAGTAGTAACCATACCTAAGGGGCTCCACTTCCCCCACACTTTTTCTGCACTCTGTTTTTCCTCCCAATCAAGTGATGTGCTCAACCACCAACAGTTGCTTCAGACAGCCAGATTATGTTCTCCAGCCCATAAACCTAGATGACACTCGTTGCCATGGTGAAGCTGGATGAGAGGGAAAGTAAATTTTGCAGCGTAGCAAAAATAGAGGACCTAGGAGTTTGGAAGCTGATGCAGGAGATCCTTATCAAAGAAAGATGCAAAGTTTAACTTCCACTGTTGGGAGAGTTTAAATTAATCATCAGCTGCAGAAAATTCTCTTATCTGACAGTGAGCGTATCTCCCCAAAACATTAAACACATATGATTATTGTTGTGATCAGAACCTTCTGCTCTTTCCAGCTCCCTTTATCACATGTTGACAAAGCTTCAGGCTACGGATTTGATGGAGCCTACATGCCTGTTGAGTTCTCAAGACAAAATTTTAAGGACTGCTTTGTAAAAGAGCAGCATTAACACCCCAAAGATAATACTGTGTGCTTTGTTTATTACCCACTGTCAGCTCTCCTCATTGTTAGTGATTAAAAACAAAAGTCAAGAAGAGAGTAGGGTTCAGAAAGACTGTATGTCCTATTGTGTCCTTAGCCATTAAACTACAGAAGCACAAATAATAGCAACACTAATAATACAGATGAATACTTCTACCCAGTAATTTTACAGTGTGCTTAAGTAAGGCTAAAGGATTTTTTAGTGTTAAGCCAGGGAGCAGAAACATATCCTTTACTGGGGAATCCCAGACACCTACATCCTGGCTGTGCCACAGCATGGAGAGTCAAGATAATCAGATAACAGATAACAAGTCCCAATCCACTACCAGTGTTCTTTTTTCTCACTTTTTCAATTTAAAATATGTTTTTTCCCCACTTTGTCTAAATGGGGTTTACCTTTTGTGTCTAAAGTAACATTAACGTGGCAGTGTGCATACACACTGTCAAATCTATATCACACACTGTCTCCAACAATCGATGGAGAAAAGCATTTGACATTCTTACTTAAACGTTTGCTTCCTATTCTACCCTAAATCTCATCATAAAATATGTATAAAAGTTTAAACTGTGGTTACTATACATGCAATTCTGTTTGGAATATGATATAAATTCACTTCTCAGAATCCCTCCCTGTACTCTGGAACTTCCAGTAAGCCGTGTAGTGAGTCTAACTCCTGGGGAGGCAATGACACAACAGGCCAAGATTCTAGTGCTATGTGCCAGTGAAGCCTTGCTGCTGGGGTGAAGGATTGATCATCTGACTTAAGGAGACTACACTAAGCATAAACATGAAGACATCTAACACGATGACTCCATGAGCAAGGATTATTACACCGCACGCACACTGCCTGACTCAAAGCTCCGGCCTACGGTCAATCCCACCCACCTTTTCCACTCAGGTCTACGTCTGCCTGTGGCACGTCTCAAAATAAGATCTGCAACAGCGTTGACTGTAATACAAGACCATGTTGCCTATGCAATCTGATAGTCATTTTGAATCGGTGTAAATGCTGTGGGCCATGAAGTGGAAAACAGAAAAAGACCTTTTTGAACAACTTACCCGTGTCAAGCATTGGGTTACAAAAACAAATCTGCCAAATGCTCTGCTACACAGCTAGTAAACATTATATAACTAAAAACACTTGCCAAAAGCCTGTCTGTGTGGAATAACCCCACTACTGGAATTTGGGCAATCTTTGTGACATTCTTTTCATGGTTAATCACTGAGAAGACTACGCTGATCCTGAAAGCATTCTCTTTGTGTGCTACGTTAATTCTCTGAATAAATTGCACTATAATATTTCCTTGGTTGCCATAAGAAAGGAATCTAGTGCTGAAGACAAGTGAACCTTAACTCTGCAGATGTGACAGTTTCACATTAAACAATTAAAAATGGTGTCAGTAGTTTAGCTCTCAATCAGTGCTCCCATTCATATCAAAACTATATAAACAATAACTGTACTCAAAAAATGAAACTTAACTTGTTGGCAGATTTATACCATGTAAACCCACAATAATTCATCTAAAGCCAATTCATCTGATTTTTTTAGCATCTTATCCCTTGTCCCCTTTTCTCTTTCTAAAAGTGGGGACACCAAATCTCTATTATCATCATTTGGTTGTGATTACTGGTGAAATGGTGGAGGCATATGCCAGACAGAGAGGACAAATGAGTACAGTTGTTAAAAGGTTGTAAACTGAAAAGATGGAGGAATATAAAAAATATGGCAAAAATAAAATAGCCAGGCAAACATTTAAAACATACTTCTACAACTTTTCATTGCTGGTAAACATTTAGATGCTGTCCTTTTCTCGACCTTGTGGGATAATAGGAAAGTAAAGGAAAGTCTGTGGTAATGGAAATTAAGTCCCGTTTCACAGACTACCCTCCTGGCTGAGGTTCACAGTGTAACATACCTACTAAACTTCAGATATTATTTTAAAACAAGGATATGCATTTTACACTACAAATCTGGTGAGTGAGAGAATAACATAATTAGACACAATTAAACTAGAACAATAACACCAATGTTCCAGTGGAAGCACTGAGGTCAACCTCTCATTAGCCTGCATCCCAGCCTGGAGCTACTATTTTTAAAATTAGTAATCATTTCGCCAATATAATAAAAAAGAAAACATACATAATTTATTATTATATATAATCGGATAGAAATTGCCATGTTTGAGGGGCTGAAATCTGTGATTTAGCATTTACCTAGATTTAGGACAACTACATTTAACTAGATAAAGAACGCAAGTATAATCATTGATTACAAAAACAAACTTGAGTAAAATTCTGTGGACTGCTTTTTTAATCAGCTAAAATATTTCATCCTTAAACTCAACAGCACATTGGTTCACATGGACACAACCTGGCCTGTTTTCAATCGAAGTGGGAATTGCTGACTGCACAAACTGGTTGTATTACACTGCATTGTAATAACGGTCACACAAACAAACAACTCATATAAAATGATGGGCTCAGATGTCATCAAATCACACCTAAGTAAAAACCCTGGGCACCTGCAAATGAATTGATGGCTTCCTCTACATGGTGAGAAGGGAGTAAAGAGTGAACAAGGGGAAAGTAGGGTGACTCTGTGAGTGACAGTGTGGGTCGCTGAATGACAGGGAGCGAGGAAAGTAAGCTCCGGCTGAGCTCACGGGACATACTCAAATGCAATGGTTGTGACAAGAGTGTCAGGGTCATAACATATTCAGTTGTCCACTGTGGTTTATGGTTTGGGACAGAAACTAGTTGACACAGATGAGAACACCCCCCTTCAACAGCACTGCTGTAGACATAGCAAGCTGCTGAATGAGCACTTTAGGCCTGCTCAACTTTTCAACAAAAGGCCTGTTGTCTCTCTCTCACTCTTGCTCACTCTATCACCCTCGTCTGTCTCTGTGGCGTGTCTCTATTTAAGTGTGCGGAGAAACAAAACCCCTCAGCAGCGAAAAAGAAATATATATAATAAGCCAGAAAGAAAGTAAAGAGATGGATAGTGGGTCGGTAAAAAAATAAAAGCAATAAAGAACAGGAAACAATAGGAAAAAGAAGGAAAAGGAGCAAAAGAAGATTGTGGGCATGGCATCTTGTCAGAAAGTATTGTGTTGCCCTCCTCTCGGAGTGTGTTTAAATCACTGTCACAGACCCTTGAGTCTGAAATGAGTGGGGGGATGTGCAGGTACATCTCTTCTACCATTCCTTCAGGTAGAATATGATCTGTATAGCACAAGCGGACAAGCCCATGATCTAGGGCACGAAACCAGCTTGATTGCAGCTAAATGGATTTAAAAAATGTATTCAATTTGGTTTGAGACCACAGAAATGTGCTCTCGTTTTGAAACGTAAAAAAGGCCAAAACTTAAGTGACTTGAGTGAATCTTCCACTCTGCAGTTTAATCAGAGAATTTGTTAAAAAGAGTGAGAGCCACATTCTTTTGGAATAACACAGGCACAACACAGGCTAAATAATGAATGATTTATTGGTATGTTCTCTCCACCAAATGTATTGCGGTTTGCCAGGAAAACACTAATAATTTACAGAGCCCAAGGTGTAAACAATTAGGCATTTGTGAGTGCATCTGTATGCTTTTCATTTGGCATGAGGATGGTTCTTTTTCTTTTATTTTATGTGTGCACATATGGAGGCTCAGCTGGCAGAGGAGGTGCATCCGAACGACAAGAGCAGGCAAAGCAGCATGAGAGGAGATGAGCGGAGAGCAGGTTGCTATCAGCAAGACTCATCAGACACACACGCACAATCATATGGCCTGTGTTCACACACTCTACGTCCTTTGGAGCTCTGAAGATTTCATCCCTGTGTGATGTTTTCACCAGCCTCTTTGCCTGAAGGCACTCCGAGAGCTGGTTGTCTTTGGTCGCTCGCGAGTGTGGTTAATCATATCAGCCGAATCACTACACTAAAGACAATTTTAAAAAAAGCACAACACTTTAGCTTCAACGGAAGGAGCCGAGAGTGTGTCGGCTAATACAGAGGAGTGTACAGGCACGATAAAGGGTGTCTCACAGAGAGAGTTCACACCAGAGAGAGGAGAGCAAGGCCTAATCCTCTGTTGAATAACCACAGGCTGCCTCACTACTGGTACTCCCTGTCTCCTAGCACAGGCCAGATCAACTCTGGGGCCCAGTGCTACAGTCTACAAAAGTTAAAGTGTAAAGAAAAAAACAAATCCAAAGTCTTGTCCAGCTAAAGTCAAAGGACTAACAGAGGAACTAATTGTGCAGCTACTCCTAGGTAAACACATGTCAGTGTGTTTCAGAGGATTACAGGGTGAGTGTTATTCTGCAGCAGCAACACTCAATACAAGGAAGTAATAAAGCTTAAGAATTAGTGATCCAGTCAGCAGAGCATCAAGGCACCAACTCAGCAGTGCCTGCTAATGTCTGCTTGCGACATGCTTCAACTTGGCAGCTGTAAACATGGTTGATACTGTGTATTTAAAAGGACATAAACGTATGTTTACAATAAAGCTCAACTATATTAAAGTGATCTGCAAGTTGACTAGTGTTGTTGTTTTACACATAAAACATGTCAAACCGAAGCATTACCCTTGCATCTTGTCGCTACATTTGGCTTTCAAGACTCATCCTGCATTCAAGCCCTGAGGCTATGCTGCTGGTTTTGAGTGTGCCACCGGCCTCATTCATTCAGACAAAGCAAAACAGGCAAAAGTAGACAAGGCTTTTACACTTGGTTGCACCGTCTCTATACAACAACAACTAAAATTTCTGAAGTGGAGGCAATTGCTGCGAGGAGGACATATTGCAAATTAACTGCCTAAAATGAATAAACTAATTATAAAGTTAGCATTAATGCAATTGGGAAGAAATACGGTTAAATCCGCTTCTAAATACAAACTTGTTTTTTTCTTCAAATGAGAGGGTGGACTGATCTACACCATGATTTATGTTTCGAAGCATGGATAGGTAGGCTGCACGCATCATACCCATGTACAGGTCAACGTAGAGCAACATGTCAGCAGTACAACCGTTGTCATGGGAACAAGTCAGGGTACCTAATGTACCATAACCATATAATGCTACATATAACAAATTGGAGTGTTGGATAACAAGTAATCTTTTGTCTGAATTTAGTATAAATCACCACACACACAAAAACACACCACAACTGGCCAAACCAAATCTACACCGTAAATGTATAATCTGTGCATTGCAGTGACTGGGATAGAGCCTTTAAGGCCAGGAGGGCTAAATAACGGCGTAACAGTCCTTGGCTGAATAAAGTGCTGTGTACTAGACGTGCAGGGTAACGCACATACCTGGTGCATAATCTTCTATACTCTTCCACTCTGCTATTGCTGATGTGGGGCCATGTTGCAAGGAACACTGCTTCTTGCCCTTGCAACCTTATATGCTCCACTACTGTGATTTATACAGTCTTTTTGGAAAACAATGCATACAGCTCCAAACCCTGCTCTTGTGTATCTATGCGCACACACACTCACACACGCCAGACCACCCAGCTTGTACTCAAAGCCAAGGGTTACGCAGTGGCTGGTCCACTCATTTTGGATTCATGCCTATTTATGTCCACTATGTCTCAGCTCTTACCGGTGGAGTGGTCCACAGGTCCCCCGCCGCTGTTGCCGAACAGGGCAGTATACAGGTCAGGGTATGCCTTCTCTAGGGCCACACACAGGTCGAGGAAATGGTCGCTCTCCTTGTTCATGAGCATCTTCAGAAGGTGGTCCACTTTCTCGGCGCTGGACGAACAGTTCTGGTCCAATTCGAACCTATCGAGTTGGCTCAAGGTACCAGAAACTATCAGCAGCTCGATCACTCGGTCCGCGTCTGTTATGGAATCCAATAAGTTCTGGTGGCACTGATCTAGCAACTCTTTGTGCTTTGGCTCCATTGCTATCCGTTCTAGTTCCGTAGCTTCCCAGCTAACCCAGACGGCCAAGTGGATGCAATATCCTTCCTGATCAAAAGTACCGAGCGATTACCGAACTTAACTTACCGCGGCTTGCAGAAGTTCGCCGGAGCCACCATGGCATTAGGTTGCACGGGAGATCATTTTTTATAGCATTTTGAAAAAGGCACAAGGAGCCATATTTGTTGCCCAAAGCTGTTGACTGCACTAAACAGCAATACATTTTTCCATCTTTAGCATTTCAGGCCGTTTTTTGCTTTCCCTCGGAGTACGCTTGACCCGAACACATTTTCCTCTTCTTATGTATCATTTAATGCGCCCTTTGACGACTCCGCTGCTGGGAAAACTCACGTAACTCCGCTGCTGTTTCCCAGTTACACTGTATCCTCCGCCATGTCTGAGCCACTCAGCAGCTGCTGCCCGCTGTCAATCAACGGGCCGTTCAATGACCATATAAGGCAAAAGGGGCGAGGCTTGAGGAAATAACACACCCCTTTCATCAATGGGCGTACACATCCGCCTGTAGTACGTCGAAGATCCCAGGCGGAAAAAAAAATGAGAATGGAGAGAATTTGCATTAAAATCTGGAGATATTTTAAAAATATCGACGCAGAGGTACAAGAGGACAACAATGACCTCGGATTATCAAAATGAAATATGTAATAGTGATTCTGTTGTTTGCACTGAGAGATTGAACAGTTACTCATACACTGCATTACATACAAATAAGGGACGTTTTACTTGAATAATTGTATGTCACTTTATACTTCACTACAATTCAGTAATATTATTTCCATTTCTAGTAGACTTTATTTCATTTACTATGTCATTTAGAATGTACATCTTTCACACTCAATATTTACAAACTTTTGCATTAAAAAACATAGGAGATTACAACCTGCAGTGTTTGGACAGATGCCACTTGCAGCAAAAGGCCATTTTCTTTTTAGAGCAGCTGCACCCAGCCAACTACGAAGGCACAATGCTAATTACAGAGTAAGACTACAGTAATGATAAGACTTTCCTAATAGTAGCCTACTTAATGTAGTCACGTTTTACATTTTCTGTTATCTTTGTGATAGTTCCATCAGTCTGATGCAGCTCAAGATCTCATCACAATGCATGACATAAATTGATGTCATAAAAATATGTCACCCTGTAGTTGATATTCCATGCATTGATCCTTCAATATTATCTTTTGATTCAACTTAGACATTAAGCAATCTATTCCCTACTGTCTACGGTAAGAAATATTTTTGTTGAAATCCCAGCGGAGTAATAAAGATATAAGCATTTTATTCAGTTCTTGCATAATGCTGCTGCTTTCGCCACGGGCTTATACACCGTGTTTCTATATCTAGCTGTACCCAAATTCTGTGTGCAGCATCTGTGTGTTGGATAGAAGGGAGCAGTGACCCACATGTTTAAAAACAACATTTAAGGGTGACAAATGAAATGTGTATTTCAACACTGTTTTTAAATACAATACGACGATGATGGTGATGATGATGGATGCGCTCTGATCCTAGTCTCCAGCTGAATAAATATTGTTGGCACAGAGGCAGGCATCTGCAGGCATACCTCTCAAACCATGACCTTATTCATGCATGCACTGAATCACATTGTGACATCTGCAGCCCTCTCCCTCCCTGTCTCTCCTCTCTCTTTCTGTCTCTCTGCCATGCTGGCTCCATGGCTTGTGCAACCATGTGCTATCCCTTTAGATGAAAAATGAATTACAATTTATTCATATCAAAGGGAAGCAAGTCCCTGTTGCCAACACAGATTGTGTCTGTAGCCTACTTCTGAGGACACACATTTAAATAGAGAATATAGCCCGGTGCATTTTATATTGGGGGTATAAATGAGTTTATTATTTAGACAACATGGGTGGTGCTACTAGCTGTCTCATAATTTACCGAAACATTATTAAACTGATTTGTTTATCAGGCACCCAAGATCTGGGTAGATAATAGCTGTATCTTTTATTGAGGAGTCTATCAGTAAGTATTCTCATCATTTATCCTGCCCAAATATTATCAAACAGGTAATACAGGTCTTATGGTTCTTATAGTCTCAATAGAGATCTAGTTCATGGAAAGGGCATCCTTAAAAATACTGGCAAAATTATAACTTTATAATACACTCATTTCACGCACTTATTTACTGAATCTGTAATATTAATTGTCATTAAGATGTATGTGTGCATTGAGGTTCCAATTTAAAATAAAAATTACAATATGTTTGAAGAGAATATGTGCATCATTATACTAGGACATTTTTACTGTAAAGGCATGCATTCCCCCAAATATTCCTGAGGTACTATGAGAGAATTCCCAAATGATTAGAGCAATCATATTAGACATTCAATTAGGCAGTGCATAGTTTTTAATTAACAGCAATTTACACAGCCTTCAGCTGTATGGCTGCAACCAATCTGAGTTTCAATAATACCAAAACTAGAATATTTGCAGAGACATGTTGAAACACTTGATATGACTTCATAAAATTAATCTAACATCTAAATCATCTGCTAAAAACCAGTGTAATCAGATCTAATCTTAATTTAAGTTATAGTTATTTTAATCTAAACATCTCTCTAAAGCCCTCAAGCTTCCTCAGACAAATATGGTCCACTTTAATATGACGTGATCAAAAACGATTCTTTCTGCATGGCTATTACCCAAGGGTCCCTCAGGCCTCTGACAGCACTGACAGACATGCTAGACTTGTTTAATGGGGCCAAGGCAGCTTTATGGATGCCATCAATTCCACGGGCTCACCCCTTTTCACTTCACAGTTATTGATTATAGTGCACAGTACTGTAGCTAGCAAAGCATGGAGTCAAATCTTTACAGTCAACCGTGTGAAGCCAACAACAGTACTCGTTAAGGCAATTATGTATCTGTATAATTAAGTAAAATGCTATTTGTTGTCGAGTGGTTTTCCTCATAGATCATGAGACATTTAACGTTTACTGTAAAAGAATCAACAAAGTTTTTCATGTGACTTGTAAAAATGTACAATTTGATCATGAATACTGATCTAACGCCATCATTCAATAGGGCTTGGTTTGGTAAAATTCTCATTTTTTGGTGAAGCTGTCAGGGTTGAACAAATACTTCACCACCCTCCACTGGAAAATTGACTGTAGTACCAAATGGCAGTATCAGAGCAGTCATGACAGTTTTTGGAGATGTCATACTGCAGCATACAAGGAACTCTAATGAGAAATATTTAACACTTAAGGACTCACATGTGAACCATTGAAGAGAGTGGATAGACAATGTAGATATCTAAGTAGAATCTCTTCATAGGATGTTAGAAATTATGTAAAATATGCAACCAAGTATTTTACAAATGATGAACATCAAATACTGTCCCCTCAGCATGCCTTTAGTTTATTTTAAAAGACTTGCAGATAAAAACACCAACAGTTTATGAATTTTGATGCTGATTGTACATGTTGCTATGATAGGTATATGACACAATAATTAAAGCATGTGGCAAAAGTACAGCACAACTACGATGACCCAAAACAGGTTTAAACAAAAAACAGAATAGCTTTAGTAAATGCAAACATTAACTTTGGTACTTAGCTGCTATATAATTCATGTCTGATACTTTATTCAACATTAATGACATTTTGACAAACGGACAGATATCTAAATATCTTACCGTATTGGCACAACTTGAATACATTACCTTAGAAATATAAAGCTCTTAAAATCAAAAGGTTATCTCTTATAAATTGTATTGTAGGGGCATGGATATTCAACTCATAAGGTATACATAGTGAAAAACAAACCCTTTTTATCCATAAAGAAGAAAAACGATATGTAGCAAAATGAGGTTCTTATGACTGGTTAAAAATTGCATTGAGACCCCTGGCATGGCATGCAGGTTGTGTATAGTGCATACAGATAAGGCAGAAAACTGATTTTTATGTAGTTGGCATCGTTTCCTTTTCAATCACTGCCTCCACAGAGCTTGAATAGGAGTTTCTTGTAGTCTCCTGATGTGTCTCCCTGTCAATAAAACAAATGTATCATCAAATAATTAAGACATTTATCTTGTTTGTCATTTATGTTCATTAAAGATAGTGTATAATGAAGACACTTACCGAGATGTCTACGAAAAGTGACTTGCCATATTTTTTAATGTACTCCTGACGGATATCAAGCATGTCAATCTCCGAACGGGAGACCATAATCCGGATCAAGGTTTTGTCTTTGGTTCCAAGCCCCTGAACATGATGGGGATTAAATATAAATTAAATAATATTCTTAACCTTAGTTCATATAGAAGATTTAGTATACAATAGAGATAACGAGTCTCACCCTCATGGCCTTGTAAAGCCTCTCAGCAAAGTAGGCAGGCGTGTTCTTGATACACTTCACTAAAAAGAAAAGAAAAAAAAATGCAAAATATTTATTTGTGCCAACACAAGCACTTATACATTGTCTTTTTAAGTACAAATAAGATCACCAAATTACTTGAATGGAAGAGAAAGTCAGAATAATTTACCACTGCAAAATGAGGAATATGAAGACAGCAAAATTGTATCTTATTACAATCTAAAATGTGTGAAAAAATGAAATGATGGGCAACAAGTGACTTTAAAGCTGCAAGAATTTCAATATCTTCTGATTTAATCAAATGCTTATGTAGACTCTGAAGGGGGTTGATTATCAAGAGGACAATTTCTAGCTCTACTGATCTTTTAGAAACTGCATCTACTATTTGATTGAATATAATTTCTTCAAACAATGCTAATGGCAGCAGCTGAAGATTTTCTTTAAAATTTGTGGAGACCAAAAAGCCAACCATGTTATCACAAAACAACTGCCATTTGGGTGATATGTGATATGTGATATGTTTCCATGTGTTCGCTAAATATGAAGAAAAATGTGGCCCCTTTGGCCTCTAGTGTCAAAATACTTTGTGCAGATTTAAAGTGAGCAAAGAAAGATTTAGAAAAAAATATGTGCAAAATTAGAAATAAAAAAAAAATAAAAAAATAAAAAAAATGTCTAAGACAGTGACATGAAACACACTGGCAAAAACAATGGCAAACATCAAACACTGTAGTACACACCCACTCACAATTAAAAGATGTACACTGTACGTGCAAAACAAATGACAGGATTCAAATAAAAATACATCTGAAAGTATGTTACCATAACCCAGAGAAATGTTGGCAAAAAAGAAAATATAAAAGCATCAGTTCTACAGTTTATTACATGTAACTTTGAAGTAAATGTACTGAGTATATTAAATTAACTGTAATACAGTGAGCATGTAAAACATCACGTCACATATTTACTACAAACAATCATACACACTTTTGAATAACTACTAATACAGAACAAACTCTGACTCTCACAATACAGTGGCCCTTCTAAGATAAAAACTGGATAGGTTTTTGTCAATTCTTACCCACTGCCAACATGCCACTCTCCAGGTCTCCAGACATCTCCCTGCTAATGCTCTGCTCGATATCTCTGCCACACATCTGCTGGTACTCATGAAACACTATAAACACAGAAATGCATCATCAGTAATATAGTCAATAAAGCACTAAACTTGAATTTATGGCCTGATTCTCTTTAACCATCTTATCTTTTACAAACTGAAGCGTACATTGTGGAGTCGTTATCATAAATAATACCTGCTCTGAGGTGGGGTTTGCTCCTGGCACACAAAATAGCATTGAATTTGGATTCATCCGTCCCCAGCTTGTTCTCTCCAGCAGCATATAGGGCCTACAAGAAGAAGAGCAATATGTAAAAATCAATGTATCTTTGAAATCTGTAGGTCAATTATCGATGTATATAAGAACTACCGCGTTGCAAATAAATTATTAAACATTGATTAATAATGACAATATAGCAAACCTTACCTGAGCATCTTGTTTAGCCACAGAAATGTCAACGGTTTCTCGTTCATCACGACTACCCTTTAAAGTAACGAGACAAACATTCCTAACTAAATCCGAAAGTCGCTGTTAACAAATATCAAATATAAATTATTCATATTATAGCTGTACCTGGGCGAGAGAGATCAGGAGCCTGCGGAAGTGACCTGAGGTATCCCCACTGATGGCCTCCTCCAGTGACTTCTTATGCTCTGAAATGGCAGAAAAGTAATTACTTAATCCAAATGAAATACATAGACAGGTTTTCAGGCATAGACTGTAAGTAGGGAGACCACAATACAACTTACTATCAACGGAATCCATGATACTGTGAGTACAACACTGAAAAATTATAAACCTTTAAACTGTAGAATAAAAATTTACTCCAGTACTCCATATGTGCATTTATGTGCAATAGATCCCTTGCTGTAACATCTCCCTAGGCATGGTGGTACCCTCATCCAAGTGCTCTGAATTTATCAGCTAATGTAATAAAACTCTTTCAAGTGACAATTGTGTTGTGATACTAAGATAAAGGACAACAGAACCATGGTGGAAAGCAGTGCATTAACTGCTAAGGCATTTCACCTTGTTTGTAAATGCGGTTTATCTCCTTGATTTCAGCGTTGGAGCGAGAAGACAAGATCTCTATCAGACATGCTTCATCAGTTCCAGCTCCCTGTTAGGAAGACATGTACAGATTCTGATAACCTAGCAAACAAAAATTCTACTCTTAAAGCACCCAGAAAGTTCTCCTATCACCAATGCAGTTCTTTTTATTTTTAAAATGTTTCCAAAAATTTACCTTTATGGACGTATGGAGCTCAGAGGCATCAAACTCAGCTGGAGTCTTTAACATGGCCATAACCAGCTTTCTGAATTCTCCAGACAGTTCAGAATGTAGATCCTTAATCAGATCCTGAAAACAGAAACATGCTTGGAATAACTCAAAACCACCATAAACTGCTATTATGTAAACAATATTGTAGGAAGCTCTGTGGCATAGCTATAATGAGCTCTGATGACATTTACACCTCTCTCGATTTGAGGACCTGTTGTCCACTTGGGACTATTATTCACTGAACCACAAATGATTCTATTTTTAGTAAATGGAGTTTGTTGTGGAAACTATTAAAAAAGGAGTGCTCATGGAAAATGTCAGTTATCACACAAGCAGTAAATAAGGACACAGACAATTACCTTTCCATAAGATGTTTTGTAGGCCCGAAGCAAAGGCACACGTTGCTGGTTTGAGCGACTCCCCAGTAACTCAATAATGGCTTGCTCATCAGTTCCTGTAGAGACAAGATAAATAAAAAAAAAAAGCTATATTTTTAATTTTTTTTAGTCTTACTAAATTATACTTTGCGTAGATATGACTCTACTTATCCTGAAATAACAAATGACTTTTATGCATTATCCAGAAAAACACCATTACAATGATTAGCTTAATATTTCCACACTGACCATGATCTTTACAACCAATCAACAAAACTACTAAATGGCAGTTAGGGCAGTGAAACCACAAATATCAGGCCTTCGGTGAGCGTCCGTCAACCTAGTTTTTTTTTCCCCAGCAAAGTTGTCTCTCGGCTGGCTGCGTCATGGCCCTTAGAACACAACTGCCCAAATGGGAAACAACCATTGCTTCATGTGCAGGCAAAATACATTCCAGCCCAAAAAAAGGTATAAATATCCAAATAATAAAAACAAAACCCTGCTTAAGGTGTTTACCCATTGCACCTACCAAAGCCCTTCATGGCCTTCCTAAGAACTTCTACATCTTTGAGTGGGTCAGCTCCAGGAAAGTCCTTGATTGTTCCCCTGTATCCTCTCTGAGATAACAATAGAGCAATTTCGTTAACGTGACAGTGCTACTGAAATAAATTCAGTTCATTCTGTTTTTGAACTCACATTGTAAATGGATAATGGTGTGAGTATAATGAACAACAAATAAGAGACAGAGGTAGAAAGCATAAAACAGAAGATCTTTTCTTCAACAGAATTAACTTATTATTTTCAGTGGCTCTTACATTGATAGCTGGAGCTACTGGCATGACTCCCCCACCAGGGGCTGGCATTGATGGATTTGGTGATGGGTACCCTGGCATAGGTGCTGGTGCACTTCCAAAACCTGGCATGGTTGGGTTAGGGGATGGTGCACCAGGATACCCTGGCACAGTCTGGCCAGGCTGACCAGGGTATCCTTGTTGTCCAGGCTGACCCGGGTATCCTTGTTGTCCAGGCTGACCCGGGTATCCTTGTTGTCCAGGCTGACCCGGGTAGCCTTGCTGTCCAGGCTGACCAGGGTAGCCTTGCTGTCCAGGCTGACCAGGGTAGCCTTGCTGTCCAGGCTGACCAGGGTAGCCTTGCTGTCCAGGCTGACCAGGGTAGCCTTGCTGTCCAGGCTGACCAGGGTAGCCTTGCTGTCCAGGCTGACCAGGGTAGCCCATCCCTGGGCCTTGGGGTTGAGGCATGGGCCCTCCTGTCTGTAGGCATGACATTGCACAGATAGTTAAAGGTTGTTTTATTTAAAGCACTGTAACTGGTCACATTTTTCCAGATTTACTTTTATTAATTTTAATTGCTTATGTTTAAAATGTTATTTTATATTAAATAAGCATTGTCCACATCAATACATTTTCAACCAAGTACCTTCTCCTGGATCTATCTTCAGGACAAAGTAAAATAATATTCCTGATGTTCTGAATTTCTACCGGTTGTCATGTCCAGACATAAATAAGAAAGAAGTAATAAAGTAAGAAAATGGTAAACCAGAAAATGCAGACTTTGGAACATTCTTACCATAAAGTGCAATGATATTAATATTATCTAATTCGTTATAACTGGAATATTCAATGCATTAACCTAATGATGCATTATAAACACAGTAGGATTTTTTTAGGGGCAGAAGATTTTTTTTTAAAGTTCAGCCTACCATTCCAGAATTGGTCAGACCATCAAGACCAATGGAGGGATATCCACTAGCAGGGCCACCACCCCAGCTGCCTGAAGAAGGCAACAAAGACAAAACCATTTTTGGTTTTGGATTTTGGTTCTTTTAGCAACTACAGAGATGTTTTGTTTTCAGAAAGTATTCCTAAGCGGTTAACGTTTTCCACATTTTGTTATGTTACAGCCTTATTTCAAAATGGATAAAATGTATTATTTTCCTCAAAGTTCTACAAACAGTACCCCATAATGACAACGTGAAAGAAGTTTGTTTGAAATCTTTGCAAATTTATTAAAAATAAAAACTTTTAAAAGAACGCATGATGGAGGCCACTGCGCTCATTGATACCTTCAACACTGCAGAAATTTTTCTGCACCCTTCCCCACATCTGTGCCTCGATACAATCCTGTCTCGAGGTCTACAGACAATTCCTTAGACTTCATGCACTGTTAAGTGTGGGACATTATAGAGACAGGTGCATGCTTTTCCAAATAACGTCCAATCAACCTAATTTCCCATAGGTGCACTGCAATAAAGTTGTAGAAACATTTCAAGAATCAGAGGAAACAGGATGCACCAGGGCTCAATTTTGAGTGTCATGGCAAAGACCATGAGTATATACATGAGATGCTTTTCGTTTAGTATTTTTAATAAAATTCATTCAATTTTGTCATTATTGGTTATTTGTAGAAGTTTGAGGAAAATGATGAATTTGATTTATTTTGGAATAAGGCTGTAACATAACAAAATATGGAAAATTTTAAGTGCTGGGAATACTTTCTGGATGCACTGTACCTGGCAGCTTATAGTAGCCCCAAATTTACAGTACATATGAGAGTGGTATCAATCATGTGATCTTACTCTCACAAAAGAGTCAAGCACATTTCCACAAATGTTAAGCTATTTCTTGAACAGTTTTGCTGGATGGCTTACCTGGTGGTGGTCCCCCTGGGTAGCCTCCAGCTTGTGCTGGATATCCTCCTGGCTGTGAAGGAAACCCACCAGGTTGAGGAGGGTAGCCACCTGGCTGTGAAGGGTAGCCTCCTGCTTGGGGAGGGTAAGCTCCAGGCTGAGGTGGATAAGCACCTGGTTGAGGAGGGTAAGCTCCAGGCTGTGGGGGGTATCCGCCTGATGAAGGTGGGTATCCAGCGTAGCTCATTGCTTTAAACATAAAACAGTACCATTAATCTAAGAATTGCAGAAGATAAGATAATATTAAAAATCATTCCTATAAATTCTTAGCTATGATGGGGTACTGTCTAAGCTTTCAGTTTGGTTTTGCATTGTATGAAAATGTATTCTCAATGCTCAAATAGGGTTACTTGTTCCATGGTAAAAAAAAAACAAAAAAAACTTCAGGGCAATAGAATGAACAATCTCCCCTGCTTTGCATTTTATAGGGTAAGAGAAAAAAACATCACTATCATTTGAATAGGCAGGCAAGGCAGGAAAGGTACACCTGGAAATGCAGAGGTCAAATACTTACAATTATTTACAGTGAATGCAATCTTTAATGAGTTACAGATATATTTACATATTTAAAATAGACATGCCAATCCTAATGACCTAATACACGACATCTAAATAGTTTTAACCTAGCTCCTGCTTGAGACTCTTTTATTATATCCAAGTATACACCACAACATTACAACTGGTGGTTTTGATAATGTCAGCATGACCCCTCTCATATACACACACACACACACACACACACACACACACAAGTATTCCACTAAGAAAATAATACTCAAGTACATTTAAACAATATTGATTATGTTAATTATGGCAAAACATGTACAGTGAATAAATAATAAATAGAGGTAAAAGATCACTGATCAGCAAAGGTGTATCTAATTTTAACCACTTAATGTGCTGACAGGTCTTTAAAAAACAAAAAAAACCAAAACAAAAACAACAACATATTTTGATATTAGAACTACCAGGCGGTGTTAATGGCCTTGATAATGAGTGTTTATAGCACACGGCTGACTCGGGCTACTTTTAAAGATTCCCCACATGCCTTGCAAATGTTGAACTGTGTGAAATTGTTCATCAAACTTGATGGTTCAGGGGTAAACACATCACCTCGGGCTGCTTTCACACTTGAGAAACTGAGGAAACTGTGCGATGACAAAACCACAAAGCTCTGCTGCAAACCAATGCACTAAGTTAGCCTTCGGTAATTACAAGTACCTAAGCTGTTACAGACAGTGTTCGGTTCGCTATTAGCTAATGCTGATGTCCTTTCCTTGATTTAGCTCGACTTCCGATCCAGTACATTAGGTGTGCTAGCAAAGTGTGTCAGCTCTGCCACCTTAACCTCTCAATACATTATTAAGTTGAATACGTTAACACTTGTTAACTTGTAAATATACAAATCTTAAATCATAGGTTGTGCTACGAAGACCGTGCTAGCTCAGTGGAAAACATTTAGCTTTAGCTTCCAAACACCAACAAATTTGCTCCAGCTCAGGCCTGTGCTAATCTTCGACAGGAAACCCACCGAGTTACATTCCCAGCTCATAAGTTTATCTCGGCTCTACCAGTCTTGCCAGCGCACGTTTCGTATCGCACGTTTATTCCGTATCTCAGCTTGCTAGCAAACCATAAATAAAAGAACAAAAATCAGCAACGACATGCCGCTACGACCCAGGCGAGCGTGTTATGTAGCTGGGAACTGTTTGAACAGAAGACATATGTAATCTGTCCGAGCGTTGGCGAGGAAACGCTAGCGTCGATGAACGGCGGAGATAACGTTAAAATTACAGTTTCCTCAAAACAGCTGCCACTTACTTAATTATAAAGTCTGCCGATATGAGTCATTATCCTAGCTTGGAGTGTGTAAGACGTTGTTTGATTTTAGCACTTACTTTTGCCTCCTTGTAGTGTCTTCCTGGTAGACTTGTTTCACTACTAGCAGACTGTTTATCCAGTGTGGGTGGGACTCATAGTTTCCATTTAAGGAGCCACCCATTTATCTGTCAGAGAGCAATGACAGGTGACGTCTATCCATGCGACAGCAACCATAAACAAATACTAGATCTATACATCAGTGAGCAGAAGCAACATTATGGAAAATGTGAGCAACCCACGCCACCTCATATTTCACAATAACTTTATTATTTAACAAGTGTGGAGGCTAAAACAAACAGTGGCCTGTCCAGTTAAACCACTACCTACTGCAGTCTATATGTGTTTACTGACACACACAGACACATTTTCTAATTCTTAACAATGAGAATTCACAAGGGTATTTAAGTATATGACTTAAATGATAAGTACATTTACATCTAAATAACATTTTAAGGTACTAGTACTTAATGAAGTTCAGCGAGAATGAAAGGAAAGGTGTTTAAGACGTTGGTGAGACCAGCGATGTTTTTCGACTTAGAGACAGTGGCACTGAAGAAATGACAGGAGGCAGAGCTTGAGGTAGCAGAGCTAGGTGTGACGAGGATGGACAGGATTAGGAATGAGTACATCAGAGGGACAGCTCATGTTAGATGTTTTGGAAATAAAGTCAGAGAGGCCATATTGAGGTGGTTTGGACATGTTCAGAGGAGAAACTGTGAATATATCGGTAGAAGGATGCTGAGGTTGGAGCTGCCAGGCAGGAGATCTAGAGGTAGACCAAAGAGGAGATATATGGATGTAGTGAGGGAGGACATGAAGTTAGTTGGTGTGAGTGAAGAGGATGCAGAGGACAGGGTTAGATGGAGACACATGATTCGCTGTGGCGACCCCTGAAAGGGAACAGCCCAAAGGAAAAGAAGAAGTACTTAATGAAGTACTATTGTTGATTTAACACCTAACAGTAAGTACAGTGATTACATTCAGCTTCGTCTTTACCAGATGTCATTTTATTGGCTGAATAATAGAAATCTTTATATTTTTTGCCCGTCTTCAGCGTTGTAAAACAATTTTGGACCAGACTTGCACATTCCTCATTTAATAGCATCAGATTCTATAGGTTTAAAAATACACAGTTTTTTTTGTGGGACTGTAATTTTGTACTTGGACTTGAGTAAAGAATATAAATTGGTACATTTAGATTATGTGATCCTTTTTGTAGGCATGTCCGTAGTACTGAGTTTGTTACCCTGCCACCTCTAATTAGCTATAATTGTATTTGCTGAAATTCATTTTGACATTAATGTAAGGCCTGACATTGGGGGAATAGTATCCTAACAATAAACGTTAGGAAAAGCATTTTTTTTTTAATCTGAAGGTTACTAATTACCTTTACAAGAAGCAGGTTACACACATTATGTGTGACATTATGTGTGACATGCCACAAGAGGGAACCCTTTTCATAGCTTTCTCCTAACTCCATACTGGCTTGCTTGATGTTTTTTTTTTTGCCTTAGACAGTAGGAACTGCTCAAGAGACCAAGAGAGAGGCCTAGGCGTGGTGTTAAGGTGCTGGCTTTATTGGTTGGTTAACTGAATTAATTGACTGGGCTTTTTAAAAATGGTGTTTAAATATAGAGTTTTATATTTTTTTACAGATGAAGAAATAGTTTCATCCACCCAAACAGATCATAGACTGTATTTGGAATGTATGCAGCTACAGACGAAACACTACATTAGTAAAGATAACAACATTAACAACTTTTCACAGGGAGACTGCTAACATTAGAGAGGGGAACTGCCCACCTCTGTCCCTGAATAAACAAAACACCTATTTACAACATGCCCCTACTCTCTGTGCCTCACACTTCACATTTTGGTCATTAGGTGGTACAATTACCCAAAATGAATATTCAAGTTATATGTGCAAGCACTTGCCTAAAAAAGTATCCCAGGCAGCATTTTTAATTCTTTACCCAAGTTCAAATAAAAAGTACAGGCTCTAAAATGCCCTCAAATTACAAATACTGCTCTAACAAAGTTTGACAAACTCCAAGACTACTACCTACTATTATGGAAGGAAATTTAACATTAATATCTGTTACTATAGTGATTGCCTGGAACAAAAATGAATAAATAATTGTGGTAAATAATTACTTTATTTACATGTATACAATTAGTCAGTACTTCATCGTTTATTAATTATATCTTCATGAACAATTAAGAATCTGCAAAAAAAAGCCCTAAAAACTAACAATTTCAAATGAATGTGGCGGAGTAAAAATACTATATTCCTCACTGAATTAGTAGAATTAGAATAAAGGTAACCTAAAATAGAAATACTATAAGTACCTAAAATATTGCGCTAAATTACAGTGCTGGAGTACTTACCTGACACAGAATGAACCCTAACCAAACCCTAAACAAGTATGAAACAGCCCTTAAACTGGGATGTGTGACCCCCTGACAATGCAGAAACACCCACACAACTATAGTCTCTAAATGGTAGGACTACTTAAACTTGTCCAGTCAAGTTAGACAAGTACACACAATTTTTAACTCACATTAGTTCTTTACTTTTACTTTATTACTTTATTAATGACACATACATGCTCCAGGAAAACACAAACAACAAAACAATAGCACCTACACACACACAAAAAAAAGAACAGCATAAAAAGACATTCATAAATGTTATGAGTAAACCAAAAACATATACGCCACACGTCCCTGTATAAACTGGTTTAATTTAGTTAGTGATGTGGCAGAATATGTATTAATCCAATGGTAAAGCAGAGCTGTGGGCTCGAACCATGTAGACGATCAGTGACTCTGATTGGTCTGCGTACTCGATGACGCAGAGCCACCCTCATTACATATTCAAAGAGTCTCGCTCTGCTCAGCTGCAATAAAGGCAGATAGCGGACCATGGGGAGCAGGGGAAAACTTTTTATACTGACATATTATCGCAATGACTTTTGAGTAACGTGTAAGTGGGACGAGGCTCCCGGCGTGAGGAGGACAGGGCCCTTCACGGGAAGAAAAAAGGAGCGCTTGCCATCTGCCGGGGTACGGGAACGAAACGCAAGACGGCGAAAGAGTTGAGACCAGTCCAAGAATCAGCGGGGGAAAATCCAGTTTAGCCATTTGAATTGAAAGATGAGCTTATTGTCTGCCATAGACACGAGTGCCTCCGTGTACCAGCCTGCGCAACTTCTCAACTGGGTCTATCTCTCCTTACAAGACCCCCACCAAACCAGCGCATTTGACGCATTTAGACCCGAGCCCAACTCTTCCCACCCGGATCTCAGTTTCAGCAAGACTCCCGCAGCGGCGGACTTGAGCTCTTCACTGAACTCCAACTATCTCAACAACTTCTTTCAGCTGCAGCGGAACGAGGTGAAAGATGGCGTGTCATACACATATCTGTAATATCTGACATTTAGAGATTGTGTGAATGAAAGTTGGTTGGTGTGTTGACAATGCAGTAACAGTTTTACAGTATGCAGCACTGGCTGTTTTGGTGGTAGGATGTGACCTTTATATTTTCAGTAACTCCACATAATCTTATATCGGTGGCGTATATAATTCCTTTGGATTTCATATCAACATATCAACATTTAATGGTTGTTATCATACTTTATATAACACAGAAGGTATATAAATATCACTACGCGAAGAATTGAGAAAATAGTTTGATTCCACAGAAGGTACTAGTACACTATAAGTGGGTAAATGCACAGTGTGAATATGAACCTTATAAACCTTATGACGACAACAACTGGAGCACTATTATAGGATTAGTTAGTTTGGATCTTACCAGACAATTAAATAGTTACAAATCCAAGTTAGGTTTTTATATGTAGAAAATTCCATTTCCTGGCAGTGTCATTAAATATTTTTGGACAAATAGGTGAGTTTTTTGGAAACCAATGAGTTGTGGTTCAAGTGAAACTGTTGAGCAAAACATGTTTTAATCAGACATGCCTCTGATAAGAGAGGTAAAAAGGAACAGATAGAAATAGATTCCCTCACACGCCTTTGTCTGGAGAGAGCAGGTCACTGCAGCCTCTTGCTGAGACCTGCTCTCTGACTTCTTCAAATAGACCAGGTTGTGCAAACAAAATCAATCCCTGTTTACATATCGCCTATTTTTATAACTCTGCGTAATTTTAGGGACAAGCATGCTGATAATGTATACAGGATACAAACCTGATACCTCAGTCCATGCTGTGCAAAAGGAATCCCACTACCACAATCCTTAATCTCAGCCACATACACATATGCATATAGCACACACAGACAAATAATCACACACGATGGACGAAAAGGTAGTTTGAAGCAATGATCCTAGTGTGTTGATTACACCACTGTTACATTTCTTAGATCTATGTTACTATGACGCTGTGTTGGAAACTCTAGGAAACACTAGTAGTGGCTGGATGCGAGAGTCACCATTTAGAGCCAGTGTCCATTATTATGGTGGTAACCATAGAGGCCTTTTGAAGTCATTTAACATAAAACAGTCCGCTGAAAGCTGGGCGTGCACATTATAGCTACACGGAATTGTGTATTGCTGTTCAATCCACATGAGTATAAAGTGTTTCAAACTGAGGGAACACACATACAGTCTGGAAACAGTTTGGTGGGGTTGCTTTTTGCAACTTAATATACTGGCTAAGCCAAGTAAAACAAACTGCTGCAGGGATTTGATGATTAGATAAGTAATGCAAAATGTGGTTGTTTTTGAAGTCAAGGATCACACAGCTATTCACTTTAAATGAAAGCGATACATTGATAAATTAGTTGTGATAGTTGAATTTATACTGCAAGCTCATCTGCCGGCAGCTTTGTTCAAATGTTTGTTACCAAATTTCCACAGCCATGGTTTTAAAAACATCAATGTGTGATCGCTCCCTGCAGTGCAACACCTCATTCCTGGACTTGTGAAAAGAGTTGCAGATGTGCTGCAGTTCATCCCGCCACTTGACACACGTGACAAGTAATGACGCCATTTTAATGATAGCATTGTGATGGTCATTGCATACATACACTTTCACCATCACACACATAAACAGAAAACTCCTGCTGAGTCACTCAGTCTCTCTTTCTCTCTCTCTTACTTACCGAAGCTCAAACACAGACACACACACACAAAAAAACAAACAGTCTCACCCCACCATTAGCAGATGTGTGAAATCTGTTTCCTTTGGGCTGACAGTAGAAAGTTTAAAACCTTGAAATAAGTGTGAGGAACATCAACTGAGCAAAGTTTCCTGTTTCATATTTGTTAAAATAATTATACAATCTGTACTAAGACTCAAGTTTAGCAAACACACGAAACATGTATGTTTCTACAAGGAGTGATAATACATAACACAATAACACACAGAACTAAAACACATGGCGGATGGAAAACTTGATAAACTGCAGGGCTGTAATGCTTGATTTACGATGACTACATGTAATAAATGAACATGAGTCTTAAAGCTGGAGCTGGTTAGCGAGACAATCTCACAGCCTGCAGATAAAGATTTGGCTTTCAGCGCAGGCCAGATTCCCAAGTCCAAGGTTTCTGTGCTGTGCAACATTTAACATCAACAGGAGCATCATTTCCCAGACACAAGCCTGTGTCCATAAAGGAGGCATGGCTGTTAGTGATGAGGGACAGTTTGTCTGTGGATTTCATCATGCCTATGCATATTGTTTTTACTGAAGACCGGTATCTGGAACTTTTGTTTTTAGTGGAGTTAAATGACAAGGCAGATGAGTAGCTAGGCTGTTGGTGGGCAACATGTCAACAGAGGTTAATTCACCCATAATTCAAATCACTCCCCTCCCCCCTCGCCCGTGCCCAATACCTGTCTCACTGTTGGACTGTATTTGAACAGAGGAAGACATGAATGAGAAGGGAAATAAGCATCTGGAGCCAGTGCTTTTCTAGTTTTTAATATTCAGGGGGCATCTCTATGAATTCACTGGGCCCTGTGGCATGCAACACTGCGTTTCTGTGGCTCTGAGCAGACTACAAACACTGACCATGACTAGTTTACCACCAACAGTGCATGGTGACATTGCGGATGTTCCACAGGCTGGGGAGGGAATATGCGTCCCATCTTGTTTACAATCAGTCATCCTCTGTAAAGTCCTGTCTTTCTCTGTGGACATGCTCAGTACTTTTCCAGCACATGAGCACAGCTGGGCCTCACGCCAGATGTTCTGAATTTAATGAGAGAAATGATCTTGGAAGGTTTTTTTTCCCTTCACTTTTTTTGTGCAACAGAAAATAGGACAGAGAGCACGTAAAGGAAATTGGTGATTAATATCAGCATTTTAAGACTTCCAAACAATCAAAACAGCTACATTTTATGTTGTAGCATCTTCTATGTAGTCATCCGGCATATCATGTGTCAACAAGTCACACTGGGAATTGTGTGTGAATTTTGTAACTGCACTCCACGATTGCTGTTTATTTTATGTACAACATAAATACTACTTTTTAAATGTTAGAATCTAAAGTATTGTGTGATAAAATTGAACCTTGTCTGCTGTGTTTTATTATGTTATAGGCCTTAAACAACAACGTGTATAAGAATGTGTCACCCTACGGGTCCCTGAACAACATTGTGGATGGACTCAACTCCCTGACGGACCATTTCTCAGACCTTTCCCTTTCTTCAGAGCCAAGAAAACCCAACAAGAGACCCCCACCCAACTATTTGTGCCACCTGTGCTTCAATAAGGGCCATTACATCAAAGACTGCCCTCAGGTGAGGCTCAGAAGAGCTCATATATTACCGTCTCGTCTTTAAGATAACATAAATAGTTTAAAACATCTCATTTCAGTTTAAATTTCCCAATTAGTGGGTATACACGCCTTTCAGGTGTTTACCCACTAATTTATGTTTTGCATTTTAATAAATGTATGACTTTACATGTCTTTAGTGGTTCATACAAGCCAATGATGGCTGTAAAAGTCATGCCTGCTCCAGTCAATGCCTCTCTTCCGTTCTCTTTCTCTGGCTCTGGCCTGACCTACTTGTTGAACAGGCTGGCCTCTGTCTTCCTCAGTCATGTGCGAGTGTGTGTATATGTGTGCTTGTGTGCATCTTAACTGCCCCAGCATTACACTACATGAAGCCATCCATTATAACCACGATAAATAACACTAGCTATAGGTCAAGAATTAACTCTAAAACTGTCTCAGCATTGGATCATTATGTTAGCTGTGTTGGCACTTATTTCTAGGTTGAAAAACCACAAACAACTACTTTACCAGCCATTTGTTCCTGACGTGTAGCTTGAAATGTATGAATCCACAGCCAAATTCACTTGTGCTTATCAGTTACAGATATTGTTTTCATATACAGTAAATAACCTAAGGGATGCGATATTGTATAGGGTGAAAAAGGAATGGACTATGAAACTGCTGGGGTGGATCTGTCATTGTGGTGTCATGTAACGCTTTGTAAAGGCAAACTCTATGACTGGGATTGTAGCCTAGAAGTGATCGGATTTCATAGAGAAGTATAAAGGCACTTTCCATGAGAACTGTAGAGGTTTTGCAGCAAGTTCTTTTTATTTGCACTCATGGTACCTAATAATCAAATTTCTTGCCTCTTCCCATATTTTTTTCTCCCTTCCTGGGTGAGGTGCAATAGCCTAACCCTAGCCCTGATTTTCTTTTGCATGGAATGGTAATGAGGAGCAGATGTGAGATTGAAATGCTTTGACCCGCTTTATGACATATGATGACTGGTCTCAGGAGGTCTGTAAAAGACCTGTGGACTGACGAAATATCTCCCGGACAGCTCCAAACTCCAATGTGTGGGAATTAGATCATTTATTGACAATTCTAATGGGAATTTGGGTTGTAGTATATCATGCAACATGTATCATGCATTGCCTTATTTTTCTTTTATGCAATGCTGTATTTGTTGATGTGAGGATTGATCAAATACTCCACATAAGAGTAGGTGTACATTGACTAATACATGTAGATAATCTAGTATGTTCTTTTTCATATGACCATTTAAAAAGATTCTCTTGACATTACATTTCAAAATAAAGAAAATGTTGCTTTATTTAACAAAAACAACTTTACAGTAGCAGCTTTGAAATCAATCTTGCTGTAGATGTGATCATGGACATCTTCTGGTTTTTTATTTTAGCTGTTTGTTAAACTGCCAGCAGTAACTCAAAAAGCAGCAAAGTCTCCCACACCTACAAAGTTCAACACCATCTCAGTTATTTAGGTCTCTCCAGGGTTTTGTTATGTACCTTCCATTTGTGCCCAGTCACCTGTTGTTGTGTGCTTTGCCAAGTCTTACTTAGCCAGCTGAAGACCCAAATAACAGATGTGACACACATCTGGCATTGCGCATGAGCACAAGTTTTTAATGGCAAGTGTTTAACCTATCATAAGTCAAGAAGTTTGTCATTTTCCAAACATTATTTTTCTTTTCTTCTTAATATAACTTTACTTCACAAGGTACAATGATCAGTTGTGTGTCAGTGGAATTTCTTGTATTTGCCAGCACTGGTATGCATTTGAGAATGTGTCCCAACTAATAGTGTGTTATGAGATGCTTTGAAAAAAAAGACTCTTGCTTAGTTTGAGATCCTCGTCCAATGTGGAGAATCCCGTTGTGATGACATGGACAGTGTTCCTCTGCCTCTCCAAAACATGTTTTACTTTGTTATTTTGTGCTGTAACTTTTATCACTAAGGCAAGGGCAACTTTTAGATCAATGGATAAGACTGATTAGATTCTGCATGTGCTTTTTTCAGCAAATCATAGAAAAAGACACCAAGACACAATAGCAGACCTGATACTAATATGTACTCTCTGTGCGTTACAAGCTTTATGAACGCATTCGTCGAACCCTGTGCTAAACACGTACCTTCAAATCGGATGCCGTTTTTTAATTGTCTTCAAACCACCTTGCTTCTGTAAATATGTATTAGAGAACCAAATGTGCGTTAATCCACAGCAGAAAAAATCCCCAAACAAATGCAGTATATACACCCATTTAATATAGTTATCAAAACTACAGCATATCGTTGTTTTAGGAAACCACTCATATGGTTTTATATTATACATTTGGGACCTGTTCTTCTTTACTTCAGTACGAAGCAATGGTATTGGGGCTTCGTGCCCAGTAAGAAAGTAAGATAATTAGGTATTTGGTGAGATCCAGATGTGCTTATTGCATTATTATTGTTTAATAAAATTAGATATGTTTAAATTGAAATATAGTCAAATCGAATTAAGAAAGTAATAATTTATCCTATGCTTTAAAACCACCTTACTTTTATTCAAGCTGACTTTTTTGCAAGTGGAGCTAGAGCCACAAATTAAGATAGGGTGGATCTATCACTTAGCTGATGTTTACTCTCTCCTTTCCAATTACATACTTGTGGTTACCAAACATTAGTTGAAATTTAAGACCTTTAACATATTATAAGAAATGTTGGAAACACACAGAGGAGGTTTGTGGTTATGCTGAGAAAATAATTTTTCAGGGAACTGTTGGTAGTTGAGTGAAAGCCACAGGCTTGCCAGCAGCTGCCCAGTGCTCCTTGTCATGGGGACAGAGGTGTTATGTAAACTGGCTTTTATTCGGAAAATGAGGTCGCTCCCCCAGTTATGAGCAGAATGGCCCTCTCTGCCACGCTTTGGCCCCGTTCCAAGATGTCTTCCACTTGCGCTCATGATTTGGTTCTGTTCAGTGGACTAATCCTCTCAACATTTGCCCCCACCTCTTGATTTGAGTGATCAGAATGATGCATTGAATGAAATCTTCTTGCTATTTCTCCTCGTAGAAAGATTAACTCATGGAAAATGTCTTTGTCGGAATGCAGGTTTGTGGGTATGTGGGGGAGGCTGCTACTGCTGTGTGTGTGTGTGTGTGTGTGTGTGTGTGTGTGTGTGTGTGTGTGTGTGTGTCTGCTTTTTATGTGTGTCTCTGAGCTACAGTAGACTCCATAGTTAGTATGTCCCAATTGCTGGTCATGCTGCATTCCCTGTTTCAGTCTTCAAAATTATAGTTTCCTGGACATGTTTTTTTATTCTTCTGAGAAATATTATAACTGGTGGATAACTTATAATTGCTTAAAAGCCAAATATAACTGACAGAACATTTATCTCTACCACTGTTTTCAACCTTTTGCCTATTTCTGCTGAAGCCCCAAAGCAAGGACTGCAATATCATGCACTATGGTAACTAGGGGACCTGGAGAAATCATGTTTCTCTTGTAATCATCGAACAGCGTTTACATGCCATAAGAAACCTGTTTAGTGGAAATCAGTGTATACATGCAGCACAAGAGTAACCAGATTTCCCCTCCACCTCTGACCTATTTTAGAAGCCTGGCACACAGATTTTTACTGTATGGTGACAGAAAACACTGCTTTCTGATTTTTCCTTTTTTTTGTGTGTGTGTGTGTGGGTTCATGTCACAGCGCAGGGGAGGGGGGGAAAAAAAGGGGAAACACATGCTGCTGATCCACATGGGGAACTGTTTGAATTTAAAAACTCTAACTCTACCAATGGAAATCAGTTTCATAATCCTCTACCCCGATTTCAGAAACCAGCTTTCCCATTTAACATGACACTTAAGAAATCAGCTTTCCCGAGAAAGCCAACTATAACCTGGTTATAAGTCCCTGTAAATGCTCTGAAATTTCAAATCTTAGAACTATTTATCTATTACACAGAATGTATATTGTAGATATAAACATAAAGTAATTTAGAATAACTCTGTGACTACTTAGTCTAATATACATGTATATCCACAGACATGATTCAGATGTTACAGAAACCATATTGGAGGAAAGTGATGTGTGACATTATGTATGGCCCATTGAGTCCTGCCAATTTTAAACCAATAAGAAAAGCACAGACGAAATAATTTTATGAGACTGTTGCTTATTTTTCTTTGCTTAGTATGTGGCCCGTGTTTCATATGCATCCATATGTAAAAACAGACTCTGCATGACAAGGAGAACTGCTCAAAAGCATTACAGCTGCTGTGCTGATCAGAAACACACGGAGCCCATTGATCCGCATACAGAGCCTTCTTTATCGCAATACAATAATGCGCCTTTTGTTTGCATAGTGTCCGTGGAATGTGTGTATATAAAGAATCAGTGCAAAAACGCATTTCTTCTTTTGAATTGTCTAATAGTTATCTATATAGTGGCATCTGACCG
Source organism: Channa argus (assembly GCF_033026475.1). Taxonomy (NCBI): domain Eukaryota; kingdom Metazoa; phylum Chordata; class Actinopteri; order Anabantiformes; family Channidae; genus Channa; species Channa argus. The sequence goes on from NC_090197.1 coordinate 39,039,194, forward strand.
CAAAAAAGTGGCAGATTGCACAGTGCTTGAGTTTGAAATGGTCCAGAATGTGTCCCATATTTTAGATACAGACACGTAAGAACGTTTTTGTATTTCCAATATTCAGTTGATTGAATGAAGAGTCTTTTCTAAAGGACGCCCTGTTTCACATCTCTATACCTGTGACCATATGCCAGTTACTGTGATCGACCTCACACCTTTGTGACAAATGGTCACCATAATCTCTCATAATGGTGTCAACACGGAGACCTGAGGTGAGCTGTGAAGCACGGGCCTCTCTTCACACTAGAGGCAAATCAGGCTTTGATTACTGTGTGACTTGCCAAAATGTGTGTGTGTCCTTTGGTTGTGGTGATAAACATTTTGACTTGTCATTATTGCAGCAAACTTTGCATACCAAAAAAACATCATGCTTCTTGTTTTGACCAAATGTATTTGTTTTAAGATCTTCCAGTGTTTGCCTTTGACAGAGCAGCCTGTTTGGCAGTCGTGCAGGAAATAATTGTGCAACCACTTTGTTTTAATTTTTCAGTTTGCTCTTGCGCTGGGGGATGGGGACAGAACATGGGGATAATGTGTCAAATACACATTGGTAGTTTATAATTTACCAGTGTTACATCACTGCACAGTGCTGTCTGTGTGCTCCAGTCTTGGAAAACAAGTATTTTAGGCCTGTGTGGGTCCACCCTATTTCCTGCTTTGTGTAACGGTAATATTAAAGTCTTAATAAAATCAGGTTCAGACTTGTTTACAAACTAAATCTTACAGTAATCTCTATTCTGTCCCATCAAATATAGAATTGAAACCAATATCTACTTTTTGCTAATTTTCCTAATTTAATTTTTTACTTAAATAGTATGTTGGCTGTGGCTATTAGTATAGTAGTCCAAGGTGAATGTTTGCAAAAAACAGAGTAGATAGATTGCTGTGGGGGTGTTGTGTTATTGCTGTTTATATATAGGCAGAAACTGTTTCAAAAGCCCTGAATGTGGGTAACTTTGTGGTAGTAAAACAAGAGGAAAGCTATATCATTCACTTTACCTAGTATATGTTTTTCCCACATGGGGAAAAATGTTTTTTCTGATACTTAAACCAAGATTGTGCATTTGCTGTTGCTGGTCCAAAACTGTGGAAATCCTTACCACCTGACATCCACTGTATCACAGATTAGCACATGTTTTAAATCCAAGCTGAAGATGCATTTGTTCAAGCTGGCTTTAAATTCTTAGTAGTGAGGACACTTTTGTATGTTTTTAAACGATTGAATCGTTATACTTTTAATTTCATAAATTATTTTAATGATATTGTTTTTATGATTTTATCACTGTTTTTATCTTACTTATGTGCATTTTTGTTTTTGTAATTGGTTGCTTATGGTATTCTGTTTATCTGTTGTGAAGCACCTTGGTCCAGTTTGATAACAGCTCTCCCTGGACTGGATACATGCTATTAAAACAGATTGCAGTGTTTCTCTTTGATAGTTAGTTATTCTACAATTCCACAGATTACATGTGTTTAACATAGCTGAGGATGTTAGCTGTCCTCTGGAGGCAGATGCTCTTGATGCACGAGAAAAAGATCTCAGTTCCTACATCTGTCTTTCTAATCTCTATTTTACCAACTCCTGCCTCTACTGTGTGTATATTGAAATCATGTATTCACATGTTGCTGGGCCTCCACCAGCTGTCTTCTGCCTTTTTGTATCAATCTCTCCTTCAGTGCATCCAGTGGTTTGTTAACCCTGTCAATAAAGAAGTTTTTCAACACCTCAGTCACACTTAAGCATTTGTCATGAAAGAATGCTTCACATTTTACCACCATGATCTCCGTGCCCTGAGGCCATTGTCTGCCTTGGCTGCAGTTATTTACTGTGGCAGGCAGGCAGTTTGGATGTGTCACTGTCATGGCATGGAGCAGTGTTGAGTTGAGTCTGTTTTAGAAACAGACAGGGGATAGTTGAGTGCCTGAGAAGGCATACGAGTGGAGCAACAGAAAGACAGTGAAAGGGGAGTAAGGGCACTTCCCCTGAAAGGAAATCAAAGTTAAAAGAATGATAAAAGTGCGGCTTCCTGCCAGCTGGTTTGTGTTCTACAGAAATTCCATTCTTCCTCTTCGTTTTTTGCTGAGGCAACCATTAGACCTCTTCCTGTTTTGGTAACCGTGACACTTATAACCCCATCTTTGGGAAGTGGCGCACTCTCACATTTACCGCAAGCAGGTAAATTCCCAGCTGCTCTTGGGTAAAGATAATTTGACCCCCAAACCCACCAGGAGAAAGCTGAATAAAACTAAAATAAACCATCAACTGACATGTCAGCTTATCTTAACTATCATGACTAGTTTAATCTCAAATTAAGAGGTTCTCTTCTAATATGTCCTTCTTTGACACTTAAAAAGTGCATTATAAATTGAGTTGTGCTAGATAAGTAGTAATAAGTAATTATCTTCTATTGACTTATTTTGTAGGCCGCCCTATGTTTGGGTCAGATGTCAGACTTGTCATTATTGTAATTCTACTCAATAACGTTCCATATTAGAGAATTGACTGGGTTCTTTTTTGCAACATCACAAGTAATTACAGTAAGCACATTTTGGCTTGTGCTCCTAACACATTTGCACCATCATAGGGATCAGCCGACTTACACTGAGGCCTAAAGGACTAGAATGGTTTGCTGTTCACTGAGGGAGGAGCAACATTGCTGGTAATTTAAATGTTTGAACTTCGAGAATCCTTCCCTTTACAAAACTACTTGTCTGTTGGCAATAGCCAGGCTCTGCTCATTGTTCTGGTCTTGTTCAGCATAATCAGCATGTGGATTTGGCTGTGGTCTCGCGTATGACAGAGTGAAACTCTGATTGGCTGTTCAAAATGAGATGGCACCAAGGGCTGACACAGCCTATGGTGCCATGTGCATTTTCTTATCAGACTTTTCCTTGATTATAAGTAGTTTTAAACATGGCGAGCGAGGGTGGAGGGAAAATATTTATGGCTTGTGTATATATGTAGCTTGTATATTTATGGCTTCACAGGTCGAGTGTATCTGCTTTCCCGTCCTCTCCTCAAAGGTGCAGAATGTATATGCTTGTTGTATGTTGGCTGTAGACTTTGCGGTATGTTCAAGTGCCCCTTTTTTGGCATAGACAAAAGGCAACAAGAACAAATCAGATCAGCAACTCAGTTTGGTGCTTATCTCCACTGGTTGATCTGTGCTAATTATTCCTTGTATCAGCACCGGTTCTCATCGCATGTTGACAACAGAGATTCTTCCATGATTTGAGACAGACTCACAGAGAGGCTGGACAAGCAGACAGACAGAGACACTGTGAAGCTGCAAGTGCTGGTACGCTGAATTTGGTGTCAAGAGATCAGAGACTGACACTGCCAGCTTTGTGCTGTGCTTGAATGAGCACCTTGGGTAGAGACATCTGAATGGGCACCATTGGGGAAAGCCTAGTTCTGGGAATGGAGGCCGCTAATTAAGGCAGCCATTGTATGTCTGTAAGATCTGCTAGACAGAGAGGTCAGGAAGGCAGGCCGGTATTGTTTTCCCAGCAGGGCCCTCACTGCATCACAGTGGTGCATCAGACTCAAGTTTGTTTGGAGAGGATTTTGGATCTTACAAAGGGAAAAAGAATTACAGCAACAAAGCACATATAGGCAGGCCACTATACGTTGGTCGATATGTCAACATATAGATTATAAGGGCCTCTTCTGTGCTATTTATTTTTTACCAGTTTATTTTTCTCTCTCTCTCTTACAGTATATGTAATTATTGTGATATCCTTTTCTGGCAGCCTACCCAGAGGCTCCAGCCATCTTAGAATTCAGAACTGTGTTGGCTACAGATTAAAATACAGTTGAAGTCAACATGTAAAGTCATAGGGGCAACTGGTAGAAGCAAATCAGCCTACAAACAGCTTATTGTAGCACTGGTGTTGTCCTCGTTAGTTTTATTATTTTGGAGAAGTCAAAAAGAGGGCAACGTAATGTGCATCATGATCTCAATTAATAAAATCACTATTCGCAATATCAGTAATAGATTTTAATAAAAGTGTAGTTAAAGAAACAGACAGAAATTAAAACCTTTTTAAACACACTGACAAAATAAAGAAAAATAAATTATTTTGCCTAAGTGTAATTGAAAGTTCATTTATAAATGTAAGATTGTTGGGAAAGATGATTTGATAAGATGACTGTGTAACTAACCCTTTAAGCCTGAGTGCATCGTTGAAGACGCATTTTTGAAAGCCGTCTTCAAACAGGCGTACATTTGTGACTGTTTAAGATAGCAAAAAAATGACGGAGAAGAGAAAATGTGCTGTGAAATGACCTGGACTGTGTATTATAGTATATATAAAAACATTTGGAAGACACCACATAAGAGTATGAGCAAGTAATATGCATCAACTGATAGCAGTTTTGCATTGTTTGTTTGTCAAAAATTATCAGATTGGCTTACTTTTCACTGTCACACTGTTTTCTCTGTAATTGTAGGTCTTAGTTTTCTACCCACACTCACTCAGTCCTTTTATAACATTCAAGTGAAAATAGATTTTAGTGTTTCTGTCCCTTAGCTTACTAAGAAAAAAAGACCTGCATTTCATTGCGAAACATTTTCTGTGTGTCTCCTCTCTATCTTTATGCACTGCCCTGCAGTTCGTCCGGAAGTTTCTGGCAGGGATGAGGGCTAGGGGGGAGGTGTACTATGGGAATGTTTTTACAGGATGACCCCTGATCTTCCTTCCAGTTGCAGTAAAGGCTCTGAAGGCCCTGCATCTGTCCCTGCTTTAACACTCACTCAGTCAGGTTACCAGCAAGAGAGACAGAAACTGAGAGTGAGTAGAGGCTGCTCTGTAAACAGATAAGGCTTATCAGGGATGCTGGAGACATTCTCTAATCAGACAGCTTGTCTCTTTCACAGTGTCATAGCACACAGTCAACCATCGTCAACTTTGAGAAATGGTTGTGGACACTACCTGTCAACATGTTTTATTTTTGCAGAGTTAAACAGAGGTAGAGTCTTTATAGCAAGTGCATTGAGAAACCATATACGGGCAAAAGTCCAATATAGCATTGACACCAAGTGACACTGAGATTAGCAGCACACGTGTACAGTATATCCGGCAGAGGGACTTACAGAAAAATAGAGACAGGCACACTTAAAGAACACATCCACCAACATGCACACAACTACAGGCATTACATGCAAACACGGACAGCAGTATTATGAACTTCCTCTGCAAGATAACGAGATGTTGTGACCACCTCTGTAAGTCCCAGCCTTCCACCCAACCTGCTCTTGTCATTCACTGGCCTGGTAACCCAATGCTGCTGTGCAGCTGCATAGCTCATTGAAGTTAGTGGGTCCAGCTTTAGGAGGGGCCATATTGACACCAATGTCTACACTTAGCATTAGCCCTTTTTGCCAAATAAATATGGTAGGTGAGGAGTGTGGTAAGCTTATCTTATGTCTGTGATAAGAGGTACTGTAACTTCTTTGTCAAACTGGCAATTTGATGAAACTAAGCTTCTGGGTTCAATCCAGACAGAGTCCAAACCCCAGTTGGCCCATGCTTGTGTTTTCTATGAATGAAGCAGGAAGAGAGAGAAAGGATTCTGTCAAAAACATCAGTTTTGAAATGAGAGTGTTACTGGTATGAAGGAAAACACCCACACGCTCGACTCTTGGGGGTGTCTGTCACTCATCCAAGAACATGAGACTGAGATCCGTGGCCGATTAAGGGAGCGGAGTTGTGGAAATCGAGGAATCTGGGAATATGATTTTGGCAAAGAGTGTTACTGACTCTGCAGCTGTCTTTGACATGGATGACATGGCTGAAATGGAGGAGAAAGTCGAGAGTTCAAAATAATGGTGGTCTAGGAGACCACCAGTAATGTTTTATATTAATCAATATATGGGGGGTGAGGATGGGGGTGTTATGTTGTAGAAACATTGAAGTCAGGTGTTTACAACCACTCATAATACAAGACCTCCTCATTCAAGTTTATCAAAACAACCTGAAATCTGCAACCTGAAATTGCAGATCACCAAATTTGATTTGTAAGCAACAGCATCATTAAAGATGACTTAGCAGAGATTTATTTTTTATCTAAATAAACAAATGAGCAAATTGTAATCATATCTTTGCCAAGCTGCATTGAATATGTTTTCTGATTCTCCAAGTATAAGCTCAGTCACAACTAAAAGGCACAGATGTCAACAAGTAGCAAAAATAATAATAATTAAAAAACACTCTTCTGGGACATTTCTACAGTCTTTGGCAACACTAACATTTTACATATATGTTTGTTTTTTTTGGCCTTTTCTTTTATTTATAAGAGACAAATACAAACTATTGAAACCATAACAATGTTATGACCTTGGTTTGTTGTTCCTGTAATTATGATGCAACAGTGTCTTGGGGCTACAGCCTTTCCCAATCATGCTACATGACAAATATATGTGGGGTGTCAACTACAGCTGCCTTGATTTACCTTTTTTCCCCTGTATGATATTTCATTTTGTTAAATAAGAGACTAAATGTAAGTGATATATATGTTGACTACAACTTAACTAGAATATGACAAAATGGCAAATCTAGCCACTTCTGTTTAAAACAATCGAAACAGTGTCATTCCTTCTTCCAGTAGAAACACACAACAGCTTTTGGCTTCAGGGTCGGCCACACACATGCATTCCACACGTTGATTTGGCATTAGTTTTTAAACCGGATGCCACTCCTGCCAAAACCCTCGCATTTTATCCAGGCTCGGGACCAGCACCAGGGCGGCCCATGGTGGCTGGGCGAGGCCACACCTGGTGGGGTGGGATTTGAACCTGTGGCCTTCTGCATCCCAACCCAATGCTGTACCACTGATCCGCCAGGCCCCCTCCAGTAGAACCACACACATACAGTGTAAACACACACACTTTACCAGACAGAGGCTATTTCCTAAAATATACTATTTTGGCATCTCCATGGGGCTGGAAATTGAGTTGTGGTTATTCTTTAAAACAGTTTGAGTGGTTGTCCTCTCAAAATCCTCCTCTCTATATAACGGTGAGATAACAAACCCACTTATAAAGAGTTGTGACCTCAGTGGTTAAACCCATGAACCCACATGGGGAAAACATGTAACTCGGATTGTTGCTGCTCACTTAAATATAATTTGCTTCAAGTCATTTGAAATGAGGTTTGGTTCATTTTTTAAAGACTGCATGGTATTATTTGCTGCACTGTCGTAGGTCTGAGGAGGTTTTGAGCCTTTTAAGAGAAAAATAACAAGATTCTCATTTCTTCTACGGGACTTTTTTGGCTTTTCATTGTCTCTGTCTACTCAAATCTCTGTTGATTCCCTCGTACATTGCACCTGAGAGAGGATAAAAGCGGCAAAAGGCTTTCAACAATTTCTTATAGCCATTTTTAGACTTGGAAACAACTGGGGTGTGCTATTGTGAGTAAACCGCTTTTTATAGTGTAATAAAATGCCAAGCACACATAAAGAGCTAAAACGAAGAGAATATGAAACCTTTTTAAGAATAGCACCCTGACCCAAATGGATGGAGTGCAGGTTCTTGCCTGTGCAAGCTGAGTGACTGACCGGTGATGTGAGAAGTCATATCTAGTGAACGCACATGCAATCAGCTGACTATTATTAGTAAAACAAAATCAGTAAATCTATGTTACCAGATGTTTAAGTTTGCATGGAATAGATTTAACATGTGGTATTATTAGAGATTGCAAATATAAGTATGTTTTTGAAAATGGATTTATAAATGAATATACACATATATCACTTTTCTGATCTATTGGTACCCAAACCACTTCAGAATGTTTTTTACACACACTCATACGCTGATGACGGGGGAGCAAGGTGCTCACCTGACCGGGAGCAACTTTGGGTTTATCTCCTTGCCTTGAGTATTTTGCAGCTGTGGTGAGTTAATTTACTCAAGTACTGTGCTTAAGTATACTTTTCACTACTACAATTTACTGATAATATTCTTTTTCATCCACTTTAGTAATTGAATGCAAGTTCAGATTAATAATACTGATGTGCTATAATTGGATATTATTGATCCCTTGGTGATATTACAAAAGTAAATAATTGTACAACAAGTCCCGCTAGTAAAATAATTTCTGAAACATGAATTTAAAAATGTTATAAATGTTATTCTAAAAGGTGCTGTTTTGCAAATAGTAGTATTTTTAATTTTGTAAGTATATTTTGATGTAAAACTTTTTGTAAACTTTTTTTTTCTTTAAGTTTTATGTACTTCTACCACTTCTAATGTGTAGTACATGATTGTGTAATCATTCTGTTTATACTTAGAGACAACTGTACAAGACAAGAATGTTTATCTCAGCAGTTGCTGATATGGAGCTCTGAAGCAAATGAATGCAATTGTAAGTCAAAGTGATCCAATTATGGGTAGGGCAAGTCTGATAATTGACTAAAGAAAATTAATAATGATATAATGCACAACCAGAGTACAAACTTCAAAACCCTGCTGTCCCCTGTGGTGTGTTTACAACCATCATGGTCTTTGCTTAAGTGTGAGGTTTAGTGTTTAAAAGCTCCATGAACCACATATTGGAGGTTTCAGCTGTAGTGAAAAAGCCCATGATTAATAGGTATATGGTTACTGAAGCACTGATATGAAAAGTTCGGGAAATATGTTCATGTCGTGTCTCAGAGATGGATCAGGCATAATTAATGCTTTGATCTTTCTTGATGTTTCACAGATGAGGACCAGTTCTCAGGTTTAAACCACATGCAGACCTCCCTCTTCCTTTTAGCATTCACGAGACCGCTAAGGCTAGCATGCTAACTGAAACCACATTAAAGCGATTAGAAGTCTTATCAGAAATGCTACGGTTAATGAGCAAAGCAAACAAAAACTCCAAAAGACTCCAAGCTATCATTGTGGACTATACCCCATCTGCTCTATCTGTCAATCTATCTCTTTCTGAACTGCTGCCAAAACAAATGTAGATCCTGAGATGAAGACACAAGAGCAGACACACACGTGCACACCCACATGCACGCAGAAATGCAATACACACCAGGTTTGGGGCGGGTTTGGTGTTCTTGTGTTGCTCTCCGAGTGACGTCCTGGGGGATGCAGAGAGGCAGAGCGAGGCCTGAGCTCCTCCACTGCTCCTTTGTTTACACTGATGGTTTCCAGATGCTAGCTAGTGATCGGACTGCTACGGAACACTGGGGAGCAGCCCAGCAGTTTGGGGCCTGCGCCAGTGAGCTCGGATTAAGCCAGCTCTATCTGGGATACTTGAAAAACATGGATTTGCCTTGTAATAACTTTGTGATTGTTTCCAAAGGCTGAGAGAGAGTTTCAGAAAAGTGATTATGAATTATCTCTCTGGCCTGTGCGACTGGCATCACAGACATTGTCCTCATTTGTTGAGGTGACACGTGGAATGCGCAATGACATCTCAGGTCATTAAGAGTAATTATTGGATTAATTGCATCTGATTTTAATTAACATATTTGTTTCACTCAGTAATTCGAATGTATGTTTCTTTAAAGAGGCTACAGCCCGAACCTTTGTTCTGAGAATGATTGCAACGAGAATTTGCACCCTGTAATTTCCCTCAACTTGTTTTACTGTGGCAGCCTCAGTATTGTCAGCCTCTTCTGCATAGAACCTTTGGGGGGAAGATTGTTTTTATAAACAGAGGTGCATTGTGCTTGAGTGAGTGCAAATTTATCAGTCAAACAGCACACCTGTTCCTCTCGTCACTTTCAGCCTCAGCCACTTTTCTTTATAGGCATTAGAAAGAGACAGCTGCACCAGCAAAGGAGCCGTCCAGAGAGAGAGAGAGAGAAAGAGGGAGAGAGAGGTGAGAAAGATGGCAGGGAAAAGAGAGACGCACAGAAAACAGTGGGTGTATTTAGGGCTTGTAGTGCATGATGGGATTGATAAATAGTCCCCATAATGCACCTGGCTGAGGTTCTGGCACAGAGTTGGGGCTGTTTAGCCCAGCAGCGGAAACAGCCAATAAAAAAATGCTTGTTCTATGTGCAGCGAGACACAGCTGAGTTGGTGACAGTGTCATTCTTGTGAGAGACTTGAAGCCATGACCATCTGCACGGTCTCACTTGGCCCTCGGTTCTTACTGACAGGCTCGCAAATGCATCCATATATCTTTAATCTGTTGTTTCTGTTGTGCCAGACAACAGCAGTGTCAGATGGTCAATTGGAAATGACAGTTCCTGTAAGAAAAAGTTTCTACAAAATAGACAACTTGTCCTGAATGACCAGGGTTAACGTGGGTTTTGATTTTCTTACATATTTTTCTACCACATAAGATAATGCAATGTGTGAAATTGTGTGACTTTTTTGCATATTATTCAAGTTTCTCATCCAAACTGTCTTGATGTGGTCAACCCAAACCAAACTGTGCACTAAGAAATGTTGTGCAAGTATTATTTGCTCCAAATGACCTAACAAACATTTCCGAGAAACAACCTCAAGCTATTCTTTTACCAGTACAATCCTTCCTGCTCAATTCTGTTTTTTTTTTATTTTTTTTATTTCTGTGGAATACAACAAAGCACAATTCCTTTTTTCAAATGTTTAGGTATAAAAATTAGGAAAGTTGCAGGTTCACATCCCCAACCGACTGTAGCCTTTCTTTGTGGAGTTAGCATGTTTTCCCCATGCTTGCGTGGGTTTCCTCCCACAGTCCAAAGACATGCATGTTAGATTAATTGGAAACTCTAAATTGCCTGTAGTTGTGAATGTGAGTGTGAATGGTTCTCTGTCTGTGTGTGTCTCTCTGTGTTGGCCCTGAGACAGACTGGCAATCACTTCTCGCAATATGACAGCTGGAATAGCTGCGACCCTCCACAGGATAAGCAGTTACAGGTAATGCATTGATGAATTCATGAAATAAATTAAAAAGGCTCAGCTTTATTCATCTCTCTGAACTGCACAGGCCAAGTCCCTGCTCTTCAAGTCCGGAGCAGAAAAGCGGTTGCATACAATTACTAGCAATCCTTTTCCAAAGCCTCAACATTGTTCTACAAACCCAATCCCTTGTTTTCCCATAGAAGCAGTCAAACCGCTGAATGGCTAGTAACATTTACATATTACCACAGGTTTTACTGTCAGCACTGTCTCCTTGTATTTGTCTATTGAATCACACTGGGAATTATGTGGAGCCCAAATCAACTCTAGGTAGATCTCGCCTGTTATATGCTGGAGACAAGTATGAAACCTCATACCCACACAGTTGCAAGTAGCGGCCTATAGAATGATTCTTCTTAGGTTTAGCTTGGAATGGACATCTAATATTAAACCAAGGCTAACTTATCCTGTTGTTGGAGACATAGGATTAAGGGAGTGTAGAGTCTGGGTCTGTCCACTGGTCATTACTCTTAGCCTGGAATGTAAGATCAACTCTCAGTCAGGATCACCTTTGGGTCTCAGACAGTGGTCTGGAACACATTTTTCCAGTGGTCAGCAAAAGACATCTGTTTATGATTTAAACCGGAGCAGAATTTCAAGATAGTTTAATAGGTAAATCTCATTCACACTGCAATTTCAGAGTGTGAGTGTCATACCTTTTAATCAATTTTATGGTATTACCAGATCAAGATCAACAGCTTTCGGCTGTTTTTGTCCCTTCAGGGGGTCGCCACAGCACAATGTGTTCCGCACGTTGATTTGGCATATGTTACACCGGGTGCCCTTCCTGCCACAGCCCTCCCATTTTATCCGGACTTAGGACCAGCACCAAGGTGGCCCTTGGTGGCTGGGTGGGGCCTGGGATGGGATTCGAACCCATGGCTTTCTGCATCCCAAGTCAATGCTCTACCACTGAGCTGCCAGGCCCCCAATTTTATAGCAAATCTGAGACATTAAGATTTAGTCTACCTGCAATGGTGCACATGCCCCAAATTCCTAATATTTTTCTGTTTTTATAACGTCTCTAAAATCGACCCACGCCTCCTGCAAATTATCTCTGCATTCTTCCACATGATAATGAGTTAAATCTACTGTAGCTGGAGCCAGAACTACAGCAGTTAGCTAGTGCTGTTTTACCCCCCGCCTCTCTCCCTCTCTCTCAGTCTCTGAAATGTATGGCCTAATTGAAAACAGAGCAGCAATTTTACGATGGCTTTCAGTGTTTCTCGTGTTCTGCCCCTATGGAGGCCATCTGCTTTGGATTTGGATTTCCTCCTCCCTCTCTCTCTTTCTCTCAGTTTCTCCTTCCCTTTCTCCACCCTCCTGAGAGGGGCTGATTGGAGGGTCTCTCAACAGTTGGCTCAGGCAACTGTGTGGCTTGTGGTGTTTGTCCACTTTTCTTTTTCTCCCAGTGCTATGTGTGTGTGTGTGTGTGAGTGTGTGCTTGTTTGGATGTTTGAGTCTGGTTCTAGCAGCAGCTTTTGAGACCCCCTTTGATACAGAATCCTTGGGAAGCAGGAGGCTGATTCATATCCAACTCCAACATTAATTCCTTCTCAGTCTTAATGAGCTTTCTCTTCGTTCTGTTCATCTTGTTCTTGTGTGTCATTTCAGTCTCCCTTATTTGTTTTACAGTCTCTTGCACAACTCTGTTTATTCTATTTAATGCAGGTTTTTAGCTCATTAATCTTCCAATAAAAGCCAAAGAATGATCTGTGTTCTTGTAGCGGGGCTAAACTCTTGAGTGGGAGTAGTGCAGGAAACTGTGCGCTTAGACTTTCCAGTTGTCTCAAGAGTGTACGAAAACCTGTGGATGTGGAATTTGTTGAGAGTGTGTGTGTCTCTGTATGTGCATTTGTGTCTGGATGCTAAAAGAGACAAGAGGAGAGGCATTGCATCCGTGTGTGTGTGTGGCGGTGTGTTGTGTAGATATTGCAACAGTGAATGTGTCCATCACATATATGTGTTGTTTGTTTGGGTTTTTTTATGTGTATGCTTCATTTAAAAGTTCACTGACCCATAGCGGGCATACATGGGTATCATCTGGACCGAACGAGGATGTGGTCAAGTAGTTTCAGTTGTGGACCTATGCCATCTCCTCAATGGACACTGCTCTTCACATTGACACTTATCTGAATACATGCATGTTGCCTCAGGGACATAAACGAGCAACGACTCCAGCTGACTCTGTCAAAGTGATATGACAAACAGTACTCGCCATCTCCTGATGTTTTAAATCTTTGCTTCCACTTGACGAACACCTAAAATGCTCCAAATGGCTCAGATGTGTCCATTTAGCTCTTATCATGGCTTAAAGCTTGTATTGCTTTATTTGGAGAGCGTACAAAAAACCCCCACATCCGCCCGTGCAGGCTCATCTCTGGAGTGACGCAGTTTCATCAAATTAGTCATTGTGCTGTGTATCATGAATGGTTAGTAAATGTTGCTTTAAAAGCGTCAATGTGTGGTTATTTTACTGAAAAGTCAAGCCTAACTAAAACATTTACTCAGTCATTGTAGTGTTTACAGCTGAGGCTTTGAATTGTAAGGACGGAAATGGAAAGACAAACCTTGTATATATGATTAGAAACCCAAAGCGCTCCTCATTAGCCTCTTCCTTCAATCTAACAGCATATTTCTCAGCCTGCTGCTGTTGGCAGCAGTGGCACAACAGCCCAGATGTTTGTATGACATTTGTTCCCACGTGTTTGGGAGTCCATTGGAATGTACAATACCAACTGTGCCTGTAAAGTTAATTGCTTCAGAGCCTGAACTTGCTCTTCACCTAAAACCTCCGTGAGAGGCAATATTTTAAAACAATTGACCACAATGTGAATATAATTAGACTTGCTCGCGTCTAAAACTCTAAGTTTCCAAAGAAGTTCTGGATTACTTCGCAAATGCAAATTAAATGCGTGTATAGAATGTGAGGAAAGGTTGTTTCAGTACTTTTCCATGTGTGTTTTACTGTCTGTATGAATACAGTATCAGTAGCATAATTTCAAATTATATAAAAGTAGCAAATGTATACTCATGTTAATTACAGATAGCGCTCCATCTAATGATTATGTTTATTATCTGAATCTTCAGAATCAGCTTTTCTGGCCTCGCATGCTAACACATACAAGGAATTTGCTTTATCATTGGCAGCTCTCTAGGTCTCCAGCTCTCTGCTCAAAGAGTAAAAACAGAGAGAAAAAAAACATCATCATTAGGTCTCAGACAGGTCTCCTTAAGTTATCAAACTTTTTAAAAGTGCAATATTTTTTTATACTCAAATTGTCACATAAATAAAAAGAATGCTCATTTTAATTATGCAGCTAACCAATCCTAGATCTATACAGATTGTAGGTTTACAATCAATCCAAGAAAAGTCTTCAAAATAGGGATATGGGAGTAAACTATCTTTTTAAATTTTTCTTGAAAACAAAAACTAAAATAATTCTTTATCAAATAAAAGTTTAAGTTTAATATTCCGATAATCAACTAGTTAATTAATCAACTAATCCTTTCACTATACACTTTTTTTTCTATTATTGGAAAATAATATCAACCTCTACAACTATCCTAATGATCAACATTGCATCTACGCTTTCATCTGGATTGGATAGTTATACATTTGCAGTGTGCACATTGGAGCAGCTCCAAATTCATTGGAGAGGGGTAATCTAAAAGCACTCAGCTGCAGACAGAGCATGACGTGCAGCCAAAGGCCAAGGCCAGACCTTGGAAACAGCATGGAGCAAGAGAGGAATGGTCATGAGGAGGACAAGTGCTGTTTCTGTCCTGCTGAGTCCTGGCTGCATTATCAGGGAGAGAATTGTTTTTTTTTTTTTTTTTTTTTACATTCAAACAAGCAGCTGTAACAGGAAATTATCTATGACTTTGTTTGAATTCCCAAATGAATAAGGAGGGTTAAGGTTAAACCTCCTGGGTCGTACACCTGGTGCTGTAAACATAATTTAAACTTTAAACTTCAAAATAGTTATTTTATTAGATATAATAGTGGTTTGTCTTACTGCAGAAGAAATTGAATTGAAATTTCATTGCTGTATTTCGGTATCTGGCTTTTTATGAGTAAGAATGCCAGACAGTTTATAGTTGGATCATGCTGCAACAAGATCATTTGTAGGACAGCATCCAATCAAAATGTTGCCATGGCATTGTCTTTTAGGTTGCCCATTGACTGAATCAAGACAGCCCTGTCAGTGTGCATGGAAAAAGGTGCTACAGGCCTGCAGAAGTCAGATTTTCCAGCCTGCATACTGTCATAATAGATGATATGAAGCTGACAGTGAGATTGAGGTCATAATGTTGAAGGGCCCTACTGAAGCACAGCCACCCATACTTCGCTGGTGCTGATGCAAAGTGCTGACATCTGTTAGGACAGTACCAGATGCTGCTGATTAAAGTTCTTATTACTCATACATGGGCTGGGACAAAATAAGGGAATACAAAGCATAGAGTTTGTTCCCCTCCTCTCCCTCTCACCACCCTATACCCCCTACAGTCACCCTGAAACCTAAAAACCAATGTGGAAATGATTATGAAAACAATCTGCACGCTTGCTGCAGAATCAGGAATGAACTCGACAGATCTGATTTCACTTTAATCACAGTTTCCCAAACCTTCCGTAAAGCTTCGGTTCCATGCTTTGGATTAAAGTTACTTCTTTCTGTTATTTTAGATTTCAATTTATGCACTAAAGCCTTTTTACATTTCTTATGAATCTATTCACAGGGTTTATTTTTTAACTGGAACAATTTGATTTTGCTTGCTAAAATAAAAACTTCCTAGGCCCATAATGAGTGTCACAAGTAGATGCAAGTTCTACAAGATGATCTTTCTTTATTTGTGATTATGGAGCTTCAAATTGATAATGACAAACTGTACATTTGGCTTTCGGTATGATAAAGGACAGTTTGTGGTTTAACCCTTTTGATCATAGCAGCAGTATACTTGTGAGATGCTTTAAGGGGGAACAGGCTTTTACCCTAATGCTGGGATATGGTGGCCTAAATAAAGTTGCCAACATGAAGTCATTGGAGCGACTCCTCCGAACAATATTGCCCTCAGGCTAGTGCTTTTTATAATGGCTGACTGACTGTTTGTAATCATCTCCCTCATGAGAATCAGATGAGTAATTTAACACAGCTGGAATGGAAGTAAAAGCCAATTACACAACCACATTTTTGTGCCAGAATCATGTGTAGGAGTGTGCTGTATGAAGTTGGTTATATTAGCAGGACGAGGGTGGACACACCCTGCTGTCAAAGCTCACCATCCATTATTGTCCAGCTGAATGTTAAAGGTTCCCTTAGGATCCCTTTCTGCACTCTGCACAAGTTCTAGTGAGAAGGTCAAACTAATGTTTCCCCCAAATGTGCATGCATTTTATCCACCCCGCTTTGTTCTTTACAGGCCAGACCCAAAGGTGAAGGGCTGACACCCTACCAGGGGAAGAAGAGATGCTTTGGGGAGTACAAGTGCCCCAAGTGTAAGAGGAAGTGGATGAGTGGCAACTCCTGGGCAAACATGGGGCAAGAATGTATCAAGTGCCACATCAACGTCTATCCACACAAACAGGTACTGCAACATGCAGCGTAACACACTGACATTACTCATACAGCTCAACCAAAGTTAACAGAATTCCACCTTTGTTTTGCATGTGTATTATCTTAAGGATGTTCCAGATGGCCATTATAATAAAAGAAACACTATAGCAATAATAATTGGTTTTGACCAGTTGATAATGAACTGGCTACAAAAATAACTACACTTCTGAATTGGTTAAAATTTGTTATTATTTAACAAAATGTCATCAAATTCCTTAAATATATCTTTACTGATTGCTCACAGATAAACGCTAACTCTGGGGTAATTGAGTTACAGCTGCAAAATCCCTTCCACAGTTATGAATATAAGTGAATTCAAATTAAACGAGTGTTTTTCTGAACAGCAAACACTTGGTGGGAATTAACATGCTAGTGAGCTCTGTCTATTTGGCTTAACATTGAAAATGTTCCTCACACTGTTAACTAAAGAGATGGATTGCATGAAAAACAGTCCACTCTGTTTTCCTCACCTTATATTTATCTGCAACACTTCATCTTTTAATATTTATGCTTTTCCACATTCCTCCAATTCCACTTGCTCAAATAAAATTAGGATTACTGCTTGAGGCACCACTTGTTCCCTGAAAACCATGGCACACAATGCGCTACTCTGTTAACCCATACCTGAAATGATTGGGGAAAAGGACACAGCTTGACAAATGTACATTACATGTCAGGCAAGCAGTTGCAACATTCCCAGACAATGGAAGGTTAGTGCATATTTTATTCCAGATCTTTTTTCATTTGGTTGTAGCTTCATCAGTGTGAGACCTTAACCAACGATACTCAACAAGACTTTAAAAAGCATGGGTGGAAGACTGCAATCATGTTGCCTGAACTGAAACATTTCCCACTGAAAGCTATTTTGTTCCATGGACGTCACTGGAGAGAAAACCCTACTCGTCTCTGTCTGTGTGTCTTGTGGCAAAGCTGCACGCAGGCAAGCAAATTCCCAGCATTTGCAGTGTCACCTACTTAACATATTTCCCCCCGTCAGCATTTGAAATGGACCACTAACTTCTACATCCTAGAGTTTCAAAGAACTCTCAGCATGTCTCCCTCCCTGAATACTCCTAAAAATGAACTGAACATTTATTTTCCAATCCCATCCACGTGTTTAAAGTATTTGCCTTTCTAAGACAGGAAATATATTTTGTGAATGTTCATTTCAAGTTCAAACCAGGGGCATCGATCAATTTGCTTTTATGCTGATGAAGCACCTGGAATTGTGTGTATGAAAAGTGCTATAGAAATAAAATTGATTTGGCTTGAGCGGGGAGGGTTCCTGCAGCAAACTGGCTTGAATGTGGCTCCCTCAAACCACTGAGGGGACCTCCATAAAGGTACATCAGATTTTCCAGCTTTTCTCAAGGACATAATGTCTTTGAAGCACCAAGTCTCAACACATCCTGGCAGACTCATTAGTGGATGACTGAAATATCTCCTTGTTGTAATCTGGTTTCCTTCAGTTACCAGTTAGTATAAATCAGGGTTCTGTGATAAGCCCTAACAAGAAAAGATCAATGGGCGAGAAATAAAATTGTCCAAACAGATTGTTTAAACAACCTCCAAAAACGCTGGCTGAGATAGATTCCCTTTGTCCCAGATAATGAATCGGGAAAGTCCAAGAAAGTTATTGCTGTAGAAGTTTGCTGATATTTTCATACAGGTCATTAAATGCAAACTGGATCCTTTTCCTACCACTTGTGTTAAAATATGCTGCAAGTTTCCACAACAGATGGTGCATTGCCTTATCCCAGCAGCTAATTGTGCTTGATACACGTATGGTCTGTGAAGTAGTTCGGTGTATAGCTGAGTTGAAACTGGTGCCAAATAAACTGCTTACAAAACTCAGAGGTTCTTTTCTTTTGTAATGTATCTCACCACTTGTCGTCTGTTTGTATCCTCAGCGCCCTTTAGAGAAGCCAGATGGCCTGGATGTTTCTGACCAGAGTAAGGAGCACCCACAACACCTATGCGAGAAATGTAAAGTCCTGGGCTACTACTGCCGCCGTGTGCAATAATCATCTTTTTTCAGAGTCAGAGAGCAACTCTTGTGTCCCAGGTCCAAACGCTCATCCTCCAGCCCAACTGAAGCCCCTGGCAAATCCTCATCCAAGTTACCTTCATCCCTGCCCTGCAGACAACATGGTTTCCTGTACTCCTTACCCTCTGTCTTTCAGAAAAGCCTTAAAAACAGACGGTAGTACTAATCATCCTTGGTGCCTTCCTTCTCTGCCACAGTAATTAATCCTCCCGTCCTTCTCAAAACATCTGGGGAACACAGATTTTAATTATTATGATTGTTTTTCAATAAAAGTATTAAAGACTACTTTCTAGGAATGAGGGACATATCAAAATGGCTTTTCATAAAAATCAAAAACTCCCTCAATGTAGTTCCTTTTTTATCCCTTACCTATGAGAAACCACACAGGCCTGTTGTTCTAAAAACAGCAGCAGTTAATCATTGTATTGATGAATTGGCATCTGGCTGTATTTCATTGATCTCACTGACAGTATAGGTCTCAATTGATTACCTCACCTTGGGGTTTAATGGCTTTCTGCCTTCCATTTCCCTGCCAAGTGATGAATGTGGCAATGTGATGAACGTTTAAGCCAAACCTCCCGTGACAATTTAATGTATATGAGGCCTCTGACGTCTTTCCTAATAGGGTAAACAGCACATCTTATTAACTGTGAATTAACTAAGGGATAATGTGCCATAGATCCCTAGCTTACATTTGGCCTATTTATTTTCTTGTTGTCTAGTGTGCAATTATAATTTTAACTGGGACGTAGAAGTGTTTTGTGTTTTGTCTGTATAACACATAATTGTGCAACTGCTTCCACGTGTCATTAGAAACTACTGTAGGTTCAGTTCTGTATAGTATAGCCGCTCATCTAGGTTAAGTGCATTGCTAACATAGGATTTTATTTACCCTCACTTAAGTATTTTTGTAGCATCACAAGTCCTCAGTAATAGTGCTTGACAGGTCAAATAGATCTCTGAAGTTGAAAAGAGCATTTGTTTCAGTGACAATAATCTTGCTCACCACACAGTCTCTTGCCAGTGACACTGTGTAAACAATTAACACAATTTTAGTTTTTGTATTTAGCAAACTTTTTGTAGCATTGAGGGAAATTGTTCACATGTAAAGCCTGATTACATTTTAACCACAAATTAGCAAGGTTCAAAAAAGATGTTTGTTACAGAAAGATTTTGATGTGATATTTCATATCCCATTTTTATGTGAATTGATGACTGGCCTTGGTGGAGACAGGGAAGCTAAATGGCGATGTTTAAGGGTTCACACCCTTCTAACTATATTTTCAACCTGATTGCGGTGTAAAGAGTGTCCAAAGAGAAGGGAAGCTTTAAAGAACCGCCATGGTTTTGAGCTTGGTCGAGAGAAACAATAAGAGTTGAATACAGAAAGGCTGATTTGTGATGGTGATGCTGAAGATTGAGGGGTAAACTGAATGTGGGGATGAGTTTAAGTCTACACTTAAATTCCTTTTCTAATGAGGTCTACAATTATTAACCGGTGTCTGTAAAGGCAGAGAAATACACATCCTGTTTACATACATCACTGTGCTGACCTAAAGCACTGCTGAGGAAATTCATGTAGTTTTAGGAACCTGCATTTCAAGGAACTTTTTTTATAGGATTTGTGAACTATTTTTTATGTACTGTATTTCTAGCCTTACAAATCGGTGACTATATTTTATACTTCAGCATATTGTATGTGCCTTAAAATATTTAAATCATTCTGAAGTATTAATACTAGCAGGCCAATTGAAACTAGTAAAAGATATGCAGGGATAGTCTCAGAGGTGGAGCAGTATACGTGCATGTGGTAACTGTGATGAATAGTAAGTTTAATGCAGGTTGACAAAGGATAAGAAAAGTTCTTTTATCGGTTCGAATTGGCATGGTGGGTGTTCGATTAAACACAGTTTGCTGAGTTGGAGGCACAGGCTGAACCAGCATTTCCAGCTGGCAATAACAATTCTCCTGTGGTCTGTTGTCATGGAATATCAACAAAGATGTTATTTCTTAGTCGATCCTCAAAACAGAATAGAGTCGCAAATGAAACTCTGGACCTCACTCTTTGCTTCCCCCCACCCCCCACCCATTTCTATTGTAGTTATGTTTATCCAAGGAACCATTGGCTTTGTCAAAAAATATACATGGTCACTTGCCTTAGTGGGAGAGTTTGCAGTGACTGGATCGTTCCCACTGATTATCTTTTCCAAAAACTGTAAGGTATGGTACCTTACTATTCAGAGGGGAAACATTTATTCAGTCAAATTCCCTTTGTAAAGTTAAAGGGGCACTCCGTGGATTTAGTATTGAAGTTCCATAAAGTTGTGAGGTTGCAAGTGACACTTAGCAACAGTCTGATGCTTAACAACAGAAAAGTGATTCTTAGTCCATATTATCAGACATGCTCCAAAACTGCTGGATCATAAATTTCTCATAATGCAATGCACCGTGCACCATGATGACATCATTATGACATAACCGGGGTCATTTACTTTGACTTGACGAAACTTATCTTGAGCCAAAGAAGACATTATGCAACAGTTTCACAGCCAAAGCAGCACTCCCCATTATGAGTAAACTGAACTTCATGACTAACATTAACAGAGTGCTCCTTTAAAAAAAATCTATATTGGTGCAAGTTACACACCTAAACAGAATGAACAACTTTTATTTTTTTTAGCCCACCACTGTTGGGAACAATCCGTTTTTCTGACATTTCCTTTCCTTTGCTCTGTGTAGTGACAATAACCTAACGGGCCCTTACATATGAACCTTAATGTCATGTGGCTGTAGTGAGAGGAATAGATACCAATGATGCCTTACGACTAACCTCATAAACAAGTAACAATGTTATTGTGCTTCACACAGAAATGAGAAATAGCTCATAAAATTCAGTTTGATTCCGCCCAGACACATGTTATGAGGAGGTCATTTTAGGTGGCAAATCAAGAGCCAATGGAAGCAGTTGATGCAATGCGTAAAAAAAAAAAAAAACAATACAAAGAAATCTCTGCTTTCAGATGCAGTGTCTTGAATTACATATACTTGACTTTTCTAATACCTTTTCAGTTCAAATTTATTTTCTATGAATGAGATGTGTATTTTGGAACACGTATTAGATGTTGAAAATTTTAAAGCAATCTGCAAAAACTCAAGAGATATTTCCCTGACAAAGATAAGACTGTTTTATGTATATATTTGATGGCCATGATTTTCAAGCATAGTAGCTCTTTTGAAGTGTTTTGCAATATTGAAGCTTTTTATGTGTGAAGAAGGGCCTATTGCTGAGATATAAACAAAGCTGGGAGTTTTTTCTTTTACGTTTTACAATAATCTGGGGTGTTATCCTGCAGAGATATTTATGGAAACATTTTTTTTACAACACTTTTTTTGTATAGAATATGCAACAAAGTTACACTAAGAAGAAAATATTGATGTCTACATAGAATATTATTAAAAAAAGCTGGTACATAATTAATACCCTTTCAATTATAAGCCATTGTATTTTTGTGTTTTGTATTACGTTCTCAATGTTGAATAACCGACTATGTTATTCGGTTGCCATTTGTAACTAATTACAAGCTGCCATTTACATCCATACGGTTGCATGTATTAATTTTGTAAACGATAATGACAATATTATGAAGATACATTGTGTTAACATGCAGAAATCTTTTTTCCTTTAATAGTGATTGATATTCACCACTGTATAAGCACATTAAACTGTGAGATATAGTTTGCTTAAACTAGCAATGACAAGAAACTATTATAAAATATTACAGTGTTGGTAGTTTAGGGAACGTATACTATCGTCAGAAGGCGTGTGTGACAAAGAACTATTTTAGAGTTTGCATGTGCATGTGTTTGGTTTTGAATGAACATTATTTTGTGCAATGTATAGATATTTAAATACTTTACAGTAGTTTGCTACAGTACATATTTTTAACATTTTAAGCAACTTCTGATTGTTATTAGTCCTGAAGTATTTCATTTACCGCAAGTGTAGCCTCTACGAATAGAACATATTTACTGAATGTAATGTGTTAACACTTATGTGGTCAATTCGGAAAGTAATGTTTGTATTCTTTATTGTCTGTATCACTTGAGATGTTTGTAATGCAGTATTGCAATAATGTAATATTTGAATTGGACAGAACACAGGCGTGAGGTAGGGAAGACGAGTTGGGGAAACAAGGACAGTCATGGTTTCGAAAGTAGACCACATGTCTGTTTTTCATGTCCATGAAATGGCATTCCAAAATGTGCCTTATTTGTTAGTTGGGAAAACGTTTTAGTGCTTTAGAGCTGTCAAGAATTTGATGAATAAAAGTCATATTGAATTAAGCCTGTTTGGATTATGTGGTTTCATTTGTTTGAGTCCTTTGCTAAAATTGTTTTTACCAACAACTGGGAGGTGTCCATGCTGGCGCCTGATTTCAGCCAAAAGAAACACTTTGTTTTCTGAGAGCTCCTGTCCATATAATATTCATTGCAGAGAAAGTATGTTTTTATCATCAACGTGTCCTTGAAAGCAAGCTCCAAGTCTTACACAAGCATATAGTTTATGATAAAGATGTTTTTAAAGGATCATTCATGGAGGTTGTGTAATGCCGAAGATGGAGAGACTGAAAAATAACAGACACGTTGAACTCCCAAGACTTGATTTCAACATTTTTGAGTTTACCGGTGGACGGGAAAACCAAAACACAAAAAAAGAACAGCAGCTGACATGGGTGCTGCATGACAAATGTAGACATTTACAGCAGGAGAACCAGCTTGTACCAGTTGTAAAGATGTCATTGTTTTGCGTGTGTATTAAACATTGGCCACAGCACCACTGTCTTTCAAGCCAAGTTTCCATGCGCAATATTGGACATGTATTCCAAATAACTAAAACTACACCAGAGGGTGGGGACCCAAATTATATCAAGTTTGTTACAACATCTCTAGCTGAAACAGACTGAAAGCTGAAAAGTCTCTATAGCAACAATGTAATCTGAGAATTCAAACAAACGGTGGAAGGTCAGTGCGCATATGGTTTCATTTAGGGGTAAGAGCTGCTTTTTCACGTTGCTTCATTATTTACTTTCATAAAGTATTAGCTCGATAAGCAGCACCACCCAGTCACTGGCTTTCCGACATGTCCTGACCTTCTTCTCTGTCTCTCTCCTTCATATGCTCTGCATTTCGGATAAGGAGGAAGCGAAGGAAGAGCAGCCCACATATAAGCTGAAGACATTTTCAGGTTTCTTCATGGCTTCAACAAAGGAAATCATCTGCATTCACTGTGTCCAATATGGCTATAGCCTGGAGTTGTATAATCTTTCAACTGCATTCGTGTGATATTCTAGCTCCACTGTAGGTGGATGTCACTTGATGTAACATCCTGCTCTGATGGACAGGAAGTCAGTCCTGCTGGAGAGGCCGTGTCTAAAAAAAGCTGCTGGATCATTTCCAGGAAGCTTTAAACCATCAGGTCCAGTGGCACATGAGAGCAAATGTCCCATGCGAAGACCAAAGCTAGTAAATCTGAGAAACAGTCATTTAGTTAGCAGTAAATGGAGAGTGACCGCACATGAAGATTTCAAACTGAATCAGGGTTAAATAATAGGTGACAGGTTATATATTTGTTTTAAGCAAAACACAACAAAAACATTTCATGAAATTATACATCTGTGTCAATCAACAGCATTAGTATTTAGGGAAGAAAAGAATAATCTGTGATAGCTCCTCCATTGAACAATCATGAATATGGATCGAAATATACAGTGTACAATATACTAAATGGCTTAGTACTGAGTCATCCAACAAAAGTCCACTTATGATGTTTCATGTTATTTGATCTCCCCACACTCAGTGATGACAATTTTCTTGATCACACCACCATCGTGTAAACCAAAGGATTCCATCTTGGAGACTACATCCATACCTTCCTTCACCTGCCCAAACACCACGTGTTTACCATCAAGCCTGTCAAAACACGGACAAAAAGCAACTTCAGCAGCCGTTAGGTGATTCAGGTTGAATGTGCTGAGAGGCAGAGCTGAGGTGAACAGTTTAAAAGTCCTGCAGAGTATTTACCATTCCGTTTTAGTTGTACAGATGAAGAACTGGGAGCCGTTGGTGTCTGGCCCTGAATTTGCCATTGAAAGTGTTCCTGTAGAGTTTAAAAAGGCAGCAAGGAAAGTCATTAAAATGTGTTGCGGTGGACAAGGTCTTGACCGATTCATGACCGATGACATTTAAACTTGACTGGAGCAGAAGAGCCAAAACACAAGCAGAATAATTATTAGGAAAAGGCCAGTTTCTCTTTTTGGAAACTGATGCAAACTTGGATTATGCAACAAGTTAAACCAAGCATTGACTAATTAGTATGTGGTTTAGTTTTATCCAATAAAGGAATTATGCTAGTTAGTGCATGTTGATTCACTAAAAAGTAGGTCATTCACCTTGGGATAGCAAAATTCAAATATCCAGTGGTTTTAGTGCTGCATGAAATTAGGCACTGCCATCTAGTGGAGAGTCCACTATCTTGAAAAACAGATCATAACCTGGCAAACAACAGGTCAGGAAGTGTACTTGTCCAAACATTTATAAGATAAAGGCTGAAACAGCTCACATTGCCAGTAAATGTTAAAAATGGCCACATTTGACATACTTAACGCAGAGAAAAGGTTTCATTTTTGCTGTATAAATGACTAAAATTATGAATTCATTGTTTAATTGGATTCAAAACAGCCAATATATTGTCTTTATATCTGCTATTCGATTAGTCAATTGTGTGAGAATTAAACAAGGGCCTCCCGAACACAGATACAGATTTGCCCTGTAATCTGCAACTAAAACACTTAGGCCTTAAGATCTGGAGAGAGAAAAGCTGTCAGAAAAAAAATATACAACTCATAAATGGAGTTAAAGCAGAGATCTACCTGGGCCGGTGTGTTTCAGTTTGAAGTTTTCATCTTTAAACGTTTTCCCATATATAGATTTCCCTCCCGTGCCATCATGTTTGGTGAAATCTCCCCCCTGTAGTACAAAGCACAGTACATCAACAGAGAACGAGGCAAACTTTCTACATGTATGAACACTGTCTTTCCTGTATGTCTTACCTGACACATGAACGCAGGTATGATCCTGTGAAACACACATCCCTTATATCCAAAGCCATGTTCTCCAGTGCACAGTACTCTGAAGTTCTCTGGTAAGATGGACAAATTTATATTTAACACAAGCCAAGAGTTCTTTTAATACCATGTATAGTATTTAACCAACTCTTGGCCTGTTTAATAATAATAAATTATACTTATGAGCTTTCAGCCGCTACGTTTTAACATACCTGCGGTCTTTGGCACGACTTCAGCATTTAACTGTAAGACAGAATCATATGTAAATTCATGGATGAATGTTTGCAGTAAGTCAAACACTTGCACTGCGGGTGAGTTCAAGGTCTTGGTGGACAGGCTAACGTTAGCTAGCTAGCTACCTCAATGGATATTGTTCCAAGAGGCTCACCGTCGGCCTCGATGTCCAAAAACACCACTGGGTTCCTGGCAGGACCGGAGGTGAAAAGCCTCGCAGCGAAGATGCCCAGCGAGCTGTATCTCAAGCGCTTTTTTATTTGAAACATCGCTGCTCGGCGGACAGGCTACATAGGACCTGTAAGGCCATGGATGCTGCGTATGTTTACGTGTGACGTCACACAGTCGAACTTGCGGTAACAGCGACACCACGTGGGAAGTTCGGGAAGTAAAATTTCATAACAAAGATCTTCCATGTGTTTCTGAGGAAGTATCTGCTTTTTCTTAAAAAACTAATAGGTGATCACATAATACTATTAATACTTAAATCTTGTTTTGAGTAGTTTTTACAATTCTAATCTTTAATGCTTTAATTAATCACAAAACACTCCTGATTATTCTTTGCTAAAGTAATTAAATTAATCTGGTTTCTTCAGTATTAACTAGCTCACTGATTAGGTTAACAGCTAGGCCTAACTTGTTGGTTTTCTACAATTAACAAGGCTGTTGTTAATAATTATTAAAGTGGTCAAAATAGTTTTTCACAAATTGGTCATAGGAAAAACACACGTGTTGCTACAACAATGTCACATACAATACATGAATTTGTGTATTGTATTATTTAGTGCTATTGCAGATTGTAAAAAGTTGTATTTTTATTTATACAAATTAATAAATAAATAAAGTTTACTATATAATATGTAATGGGCTATATTTTTATGTATGTGTATGTCAAAAGATGCAGAGTCCATTACTGTTTCATCTGAATACATATTTATTAGATAAATATTAGAATGTCACGTCATCTAACTACATACAGATTTGCAAGACTAAAAATCACAATGTTTCTCTGACCAGTTTAGAATATGAAATGATTGTACATAGAATGTACAAAACCAAAGAGACAACTGCCACCTGTTGTGCCAATCACTTCAGATTGTACCTTTATAGCATATTTTGCCAAATTGCATAAAAATTATAAATTTGACAAAATTTCTTTTTTACAAACTGTAAATATGGAAACAACCCTTAAGAGCCACTCAAAGCTCAGTGTCTCCAAGTCCCAATTAAACCTCAAAAGGTTTTAATAATTTCGTAGCACCTTTATAAAGTACACAGGTAATAGAGAAATACACAGAAGTTTAATATTACACAAATGTCCTTTTTTTCTTGGAAACCCCACATGTAGGGGTACATAAAGTATCTTACATAAATGAACAGGCGTGGTTAGAGAGGTCTGCACAGACACAATCAAACACATTTTCCCAATTCAATGTCTGACAGGAAGATGCAAGCTTTACAAATTCTAAATACACTATGCACACTCCCCCTGGAGAAAATGAATACATTTCTGTTAACGTGTCTCTATTTGTCATTTACATTATGTACATTTATTCCTTACATCCACAACCCCACCCCGTCCCTCTGCCACCATCTCCCCTTTTAATGCAAATTGAAAGGGGTCTTCCCCCAAATTTCATTTTACAATATTAATTGCTTTCTTTTTCAAATAAGTCAACTCAATTTCTAATGTCTGCAATCAGACAGTACAATTTGTGTTGCGCAAATTACTAGACGTGATTTTGTGAAAGGTTACAGTTACACACTGTTTAGGGAAATCAAACATCCCAATGCCACAGTGCATTGTCTTTAACAAACACAAACAACACAAACAACATGTGTTCCTTCAGCTGTGTTATATTCAGGTCATTTGATCAAGTCTGAAGACCAGGAAAGCCATATTTGGTTCTTCAAACACATTACAAATGTTAAATTGGGGAACTTTTGTCCAACAACAAACAGTATTGTTTAAGTTACTTGAATGTACTGCATAAAACTGTAAACCAAATTATTCCTATCATAAAAAACACTGGACAAAAATAATTTAAAAATTAAATCAATATAAAATGAGTTAAAAATACACAAATCATGTTCACAAATTTTTGCTTCGTGTGGTTATCAAAAACTCATTATCAAGCCTCAAAAAACCTCAGAGGTTATGTCGCACATGTATGCTTTAAATAAAGAGGGTGAGGTCACTTGTTCGGATAAAATTAAACGTATAACTAAGTTGGACTTTTAAGCTGCTTTAACCATCTTTCAGACAGGAAAAAAAAATATTTTCCTGCTGTGTAATAAAAAAAAAAATACTTTCTTGCATTGTTACAGGATAATGGAAAAGCTGTTCACAACACACATGTACTCAATACAAGGCCAGTGAGAGTGCATTTGATTCAATTCATTACAATATTGGATTGGTTATAAGGAGTTGTGTGTGTGTGTTTGAGTGTTTGTAGTCTTTGTCAGACAAAACAGTACCATGTAGTTGCCAGTAATAGATAGGTACAGTATTGTACAGTCACAAAGTATTCACAAAGGGTATATACAACAGCTCTGGAAACACTGTTGGATCATGCAGGGTGTTTTTTTTCCTAAAGATGAAGTTCAACATAAACAAAACAGTGAAAGGAAAGATTAATACGGTCACAAAGATGTTTAAAATACGATGATTGTAAAACTTTACTGTAGACATCTCTAGGATGTTGAAGTCCTGCACTTATACCAGCATTATGTCTACGCCTAAACCCTTACAACAAGAATAGGAGAACTTTGGTGATGTTTATGTGATTCATTTCAATACGGGACAAAGAAAAAACATGTAAAAATAGACAACGATAAAAAGCAATTAGTTTGAAATAAAATAATAAATAAAAGCTGAGATGAAAATTATTTGCACAAGCATGTTCAGGCTGGACAAAGGGATGAAAGAAGCCATTGGCACACATACACTTGTGATGTGATGAGAAAGAGCGAAACATTACAATAAATACAGAGGAACAGCTGCAGACTAGTTGGTGAAAAAGAACCAGGACAGCTCTTTAAGTTTCACAGAAGCTCACAGACAAACAAAAGAGCACACGTCAACATACAGTACATACACACATACCAACAGACGCACACGCAATAAACTGCACAATGTGTGCTCATTTCCTCTATTACCTCTGGAGGACATTTTAGTTTGTCCTTTCAATGCTTTGATTCTGACAAACAAGCACACACACACACGCACACACACACACACACACTGGGAAGTCTTGGGGGGGAGGGGCGGTGTCAAAGAGCATGTGCCAACTTTTTGGAAGAACGCATTTCAAATAGGATAAAACATTACAAGACAATGATTTTTTTCCCGCAGATTCTTGTCTTTTTTCACAAAAGGAAAATAAAGAAAACATAAACAAAGCTACAACACTTTATAAAGCCCACAAAGACTCCTGTCTCCTCCGTGTTGTTGTACATGATGATTAGCTGCACAGTTTTCAGTTAAAAAGTCATCACACACATATATAAAGGTTACTTTAGTGCCCACTGACATGGCTGTAAATGGTGTGTGTGTCAAGTCAGAGGCGGTGGAACTGGTGCGTGGAATCTTTACAAGAGGCAAAAAAGGAGTGTGAGCTATGAGTGGCGTTCCTGCTTTTTTCATTTGAGTTCCCAAGCAGGTGCCCTTTCTGCAGCGGGTTTCCTACACAACACATTATCTGTAGAGACTGTGTTTCCATGTGCGTGCGTTAGCATAGGAAGCTGCTTAAAGTGTCAACAGTAGGTCAGTGAAGTGTCTGTAGACAGTCAAACCCATCACGACACCTGTAGGCGCAGGAGAGTTTGTGGGGGATGTGAAGGCCTAGTTGTTCTCAAAAAGGGACAGAAGGTCATCGTTGCTGTTGGCAGGGAGGTCTGGAGGGTCAAGGTACGATAGTAACTCGTCTGGGTTGGCCAGCTCAGGAAGCAGCTGTGGATAGAAGAGAGAAAAAAGAAAATAAGCGGCAAGGCTAAATAACCTGAAAGCACATTTGTCATTTTGTCGCTGGATGACTCTGAATCATGCTCAAGTGCCTGTTGACGCTAGTGTCCACTTAAACACTGCCACCACTGCTCAATAGCCCTAGTCCAACACAAACAGAGCACACAGCAAAAGGATGAAAGCTGCAGCCGACAATGTTAGCAGTTAAAAGGTAGCATGTGATGCACAAAGCTGACACACTTACATCCAGGGAGGGTTCAGGCATATCCTGGGCTCCCTGACCCATCTGCCCATCTGAGGAGGGGTTAAAGTTCAGATCGCTGTGGGGGTGATTGTTCTGCCCAGGTTGCTGAGGTTGCGACTGGCGATGCAGCTGCGATGATTGGCCACTGTGATGCAAGGGCTGCCCTGACTGGCCACTGTGATGTAAGGGCGGCCCTGTTTGGCTGCCAGGGTGGGGAGACGCATGCAAGCTCTGCTGCATGGAATTATGGGTTTGATCGGGATGGGACATCTGCAGGTGCAAAAGGGAGACAGGAAGCGAGAGAGATGGAAAAGGAAAAATAAAGAGCAAGATATATAGTGAGAGACAGAGAATGGAGGTGAAGGTGTTAAGGAGGGAGGGATGCATGGGAAGAAAGAAAGAGAGGAAAAAGCTAAATGAGTCCCAGCGTGGATAATGTGGAACAGGCCTTCTAAATGGAAGCTGTGATCAGCAGACATGTACAGCTGCAACATTATACGGTGACATGAGCATGTGAGCACGACTCAGCACACATGCTGGCTGGAGGCCCGGGCTGCACCTTGTTCAAATATCAATTCTGAGCCTCCTTTATAAGTAGGCCTGTGGCACAGATTGTCTGCAGATTCTCTTCTAAGAATTAAGGGACCAAGTTATGCCTGTAAACCTTACCTAAGAACTTAGGCGGTAGTTCAAATATAATCTTAATTTAGGACAACTAAATTTCAAATTGCTGTATTTTATCTGTAAACCTACATTTTTATCATAATGGCAAAGAAAAGCAAGAAACCCTGAAGTTTATTCTACTTACTGCATCATTCATGTGATTAAGGGGCTTTTCCTGGGAGAGGAGACCACCAGGCCCATCTGGGGGATGAGAGAGCTGGGGGCCATGCATGAAGTCATTCATTGGGGGACCTCCTCCTCCCCCTCCTCCTCCAATTCCGCCACCAGAGGGGTTCCCATGAGGAAAGTCAAAGCTCCCTTGACTGTGGTAACTGTTGCCTTGAAGGACAAAAGAACAAATTCTATTCATTAAATTGCTAACTGCACTTTGGTCTTGCAAAAAGTTATCATTTCAATGTGGTTACATAACAGAAAGAACACATTACGCTCATTACGGTAACAAAACATGCGACAAGCTTGCAAAATTTTAAAACCGGTTTGGCATAGCTTCAATATTTACCTGTTGTAAAATTCAAAACAGCTCAATTTTCCAACAAATGAGCTGACTATCTGGCTCTTTAGTTACACGTCAAGATCCCACTTTTTAATACCTGCTCCTGGGTAATCTCCCCCGTTCCCACTAGCATGTTGACCAGGGTGTGAGGGATAAGGGCCAGGACCTTGTCCAGAGCCAGGTCCAGGTCCGGGGCCAGGCCCTAGTTGGGCAATCATTTCCATCACATTGGGCATGGTCATTTGACTGGGGCTCATAGTCTTGAAACGTTTGGCCAGAGGTGCATCAGGGTCCTCTTTGATGTGTAGCTCAGACTTAATGGGAACAGGTCGCCAGCTACATGTCGGGTCTATAGTAACCTCCTCAAACTCTGAACTATGGGAGGAGAAATTAGAGAGGATTGGTTTATGTTTGAACATTTAGGGTGGATTTAGCAGGTGAAAGAGTGTAAACTTACTTTTGTATGGCATTGAGGATTCCCCACATGTACTGGTCCACCTCCAGACCTTCTAATAATGCAGTTTTACTGGCAGGAGGAAAAAAAAAACACAAGATATAATCAAATAACAGCCACCTTAACAGTAATCACATTTTTAAATCATCCCCCAAAAGACAATCTCTTGAAAACTTACTTGCACACAGGACACCTCCATGTCCCCCTCTCACAATTAAGCTGCAAGTAGGACTCCAGATCAAAGCACTGTGGAGTGGAATATCACAAATACTCATTGAAATAATCCTCCCCCTTTCACAGCAAAATGTGACACACATGTTCCATAACACAAAACTTGAACTGGTCTCTTATAACCGGAACACACCTGCACGTGTTTGCAGTCATGCCCTCGTGCAGGTAGCTGGATGCGTCGGAAGGTAATGGGACATTTTAGCGACACTTTAATGGCCGTCTGTTCTACACCGTCCTCCCCATTTAGAGTGGTGCTGCCCGCTGAGGCTGCCACGCTACTGAAATTTCTTTTAACTAACAAAAAAATAAAAATAAAATAAAGTGTTTCAGATAGATGGTGTACTTTAAGACACATTTTAAAGGCAAATGTAGAGAGATACAGATAGGTGCTTGTGTGATTAAGATGTACTTATGCATATTAATTACAACAAGAGACAACATGAGGTATACTCTTGGTGATGCAGTGTTCTGCAGGAAGGAGTCTCTTCTTCAGGAGCCCCTGGAGGACGGAGCGCACAGATGGCCTGTGGACCAGCTGCAGCACAAACAGGTGGGACTGCAAAGCAAAACATGAGAACATGAAAACAAACAGAGCTAACAAAGAAAGCTAAACCTCTGATTTAATCAGCGCAATGCATATACTGTACAAAAATAAATCATCCTGATGTTTTGACTAAATAGATACATGTCTGGACTGTTAGTAGTAGTGATACATTGTCCTGAGAGTGTTAACTCACACAACAGCAGGCGGTGACTGTGATCTGAATGGTATTTCTCCCGGGCTGGCATACATGTTTCAGGTGCAGGGGTTTATGGGAGGTTTTGTTGTCTCCTCTCTCAATGGTGAGAGGTGTGGCGTTGACGCTGACCTGGACGGAGGCTGGCCAGTTGGTGTTCATCTGCCTGTCTTCATGGTGGTAGCACTTAAACTGCAGCTCTAGGTCTGACCTATTAGAGCAACAATACACTAGACTGAAGCAAATGTGCAAATGTAATGTAAGTGGAGGCTTGTGTGCTAGCTCTAAAATACCTCCACATGAGGGTCTGGTGGACGGAGGGTCGAAGGTGGAAGACGTGGTTACTGACAGCCAAGTTGTGCTCCAATCGGAATGGCTCCAGCACCACGCCATCCCTGACTGGGAACGTCAGCCTCAGCTCTTCATTTGGGTTAGCTGGGAGAGGAGAAAAACAGAAGAGGTCAAATTTTATTTGTGAAGTCATATAATGCATCAATCAGACGAAGGACTGGACACTGGTCAGAACTGCTGGGGTACTCACTCGGAGGGGGTGGAAGTGCTGTCATATTTGGTTTCATGTCGGGTGGAAACGGGGGCTTCACATCCTGGTTTGGCGACAGGTACGGGGGAATGCTACTTCCTGGGGTCATAGGGGGTGTGGGGTTACCAGGGACTGGGGAATGGGGGTAGTTACTGGGCCTGGGGGGCTGTAAAAGGCAGGAAAGTGCAAAAATGAAAACATCTGTATAACTAATTTGACATCCACTACATGACTGGGTCAAGTTTAACACAAAGGTGCAGTAGTATAGTTAATATAATGAACTTTTTAATGCAGATAGGAAAACATACCCCACTGCCTTGGCCGTAGGAGTATCCGCCTCCAGAGAAGTTGGTGCTCTGACCATTGAAAGGCTCTTGCTATAAAGGAAATAAAAAGCAATAGAAATTTTAGCATATAGTTGGTTCCCAATTGTGCCATAAATGTGACTTGCGTATGCTGTGATAGGCTCCAGTCTCCCTTTTGACCATCCGTAGTTGTAGTTAAAAGAAAACTTAAAGGATAGATAAATGAGGGCATAACAGACCTTATAATACTGGCCTATAGGCATGCCAGGTGGGTACTGTCCTTGGCCCTGTTGCCCTGGCATTCTTTGGCTAGGGTAGTTAGGAGAGGGCAGTGGCCTGGAGGCATTCGATGCAGGGTATTGTCCCTGCTGTGGTGGGAACTGACTACTTGGCCCATACTGCTGACCCCCATAACTTGACTGGAGGAGGAAAGATAATGGAAAAGGTGTTAAAGATGTATTTCAGGAGCTATATGACAACTACAGGGTATTTTACTTATACTCACTTCCCCGGGATATGGCCTCTTCATCCCTTGCATGGGCATGACCGGTCGAGGTCCACTGGGATACCCTTGCTGAGGCATCCTTTGGCCGTGAGCCCCAAAAGGCCCCATGCCTGGAGTCCGAACCTGGTTCATCCCCATGGGAGGTCCACTCATATTTGGGTTGCTCATTGCTGATCCCATGCTGGTTGGATTCATACCTCCAGGTGGGCCTCGTGGACCAGGCTGGTTCATAAACTGGCTATTGTAGGCCTGAGTGGGGCCCATTTGGAACGACGAACACATCTGGAGGAAAAACAGAAGGTTTCACTTTAAAATGATTATCCCGGGTCCACAGCAGGTAGTTGGATAATAGGACCCAAGTCTACTACAGTGGATTTTGGTTAAGTGGTCACAGCTGGAAACACATTAACAGGAGTGTACTGTACCTGTCCATACTGGTTCATATCTTTATTCTGGGTTTCCTGCAGAGCTGCCACCGTAGCTGTCGCTGTGGCTGTTGCCGTAGCAGCAGCGGCAGCAACAGCAGCTGCTGCAGCGGCGGCAGCTGGCTGAGTGAAGTCACCAGGAGGACGTGTGTGGGAGGTCATTCCCATTCCTCCAGGAGGAGCATTTGGGCCTCCAGAATAACTGTAAAACATAGATGGAATGTTTTAGTCATTAGGGGAAATTTTACTCTTTATGGTTAAAGAAAACTCGTAGCAAGCCTCTTACCTCCCACTGTATCCCCCAGGACCACCTGGGTAGCCAGGTCTACTGTACATGCCCTGCTGCATGTAGGGCTGGTTGGAGCCTCCTTTGTTTGGGAACTGCTGCTGCTGAGTACTGAACTGAGGTGAGTTGAGCCCTGCTGCACTGGCAGACATACCCGATCCAATAGGGTTGCCCCCAGGATTCATGGGATTATTGCTGTTCGCCATCGGATTACCCAGCACCTGGATTTAACAAAGCATCAGGCATGAAGAAAAAATATCCATTAGGTTTGGAAAATGAAGAAAGCAAACACGTCTTCTGAATGAAGACTTGATGCTGACATACCTGACTCTGCGACGTATTGGTCACGCCCCACACTGTTGTAACCACAGACAAAGACCCAGGGGGCTGGTTGGTGTTTTGTTGCCAGGGGACAGAGTCATAGGGAAAGGATCCATCACTGGAAAGCAGATCAAAACATAAACATGAGCCTGATGTCACTTTAAGTTTCTGGCCAAAAAGAGAGCAAAGAGAAAGCCAACAAAGTTAAATGTCCGTCCAAAAATGTGAATAATCTGGGAATTCTATTTGCCAAAATGTTAGGCAATTGGAAATGTTTGGCATTCTGTTTCAAAACACGTTTTCAGCCAGGAGATCGGATATTGGCTGCACAATGAGATGAGCAAAAAGCCACAAATGAGCCGATATGGACCTGAATACAAAATACAATTGAATTACTTATTTGAGTTGTTAAAAAGTCTTTGGATTTAGACGGCATGTAAACAAATAGGGCAGAATATGACAGTCCGTTACGTATAATAAACTGAATTTTCATGGTAGGAGGCAAGAGGCCAGCGGAGTGGGAAGAAACTGCTGTTCTTGGACAGCAGTTTGTTTTCACACTGAGGTTAGATCTTGGAATGGATGACATGTTCAATATTTCCTCATTAAGGCACATTATTCCATGATCCTCAGCAGGGGGAAACAAGACTCCTGGCCAACTCCAGGATTTCTTCTTCTTCTTCTTCTTTTTCTTCTTCGAGAAGCATGAGCACACCATGTTCTCCGAAAAACATTACTTCACAGTTCTCTTCCCTATTGTTTTGTTTCTGCAACCCAAATCACCTCATCTCTGCTCAAAGCAATTCTGCCTCTGCTCCAAACAATGAAAATTCTCTTTGTCTTGGAATAGGCTTTATATGAGAGCTGAATTAAAGATAATAAGACCTCAGTAAAGATCAAGCCACTAAATATGATCTAAGAGTTTAGAAAAAAGGCTGATACATAGGACAGCGCCTGACAGTCAGAAATGACTTAAATAATGAATGATTTCCTTATAATTTCTCATCTATTTCCTTCAGTTACAGTTCTCCTTTGTTTCTTTATCTTATGCTACTTCTCTCAAAAACAGAAACAACGGGATGCACTATAACATTGTGAAACATTTTTGGTATAAATCACATGATTGAATTAAGACTTAGCAGTAAATGGATAAAAAATAACACTCTCAGAACAAAAATTAATGGCAGTTTTTTAGTGGTTGCAGCACAAAAGAACACATCGGGATCTATGGACAAAATGCTACAGAACCAAAACAACTATAAATTAAACATGTGTTTAGTGTAAGATGACCACAGTCTTAAGGTGTGTGTCAGAGGCTCCCTACTGACCTGTGTGTTAAGCTGGGCTTCATGCTGCTCATGCTGGGCTGCATGGGGACCTTTCCCTGTGATTCGTTCTGCCTGTTCTTCTGGTGACGTAGCAGGAGGAGACGACCCAGCTCCTCGCACCACGACGACAGCAGGGCTGGAAGGAAAACACACAGACACACACATGTGCATGTGTCGGTCTCTCCTCAGTATGGTGATGTCTGAATTACCCCATTGAAAACAGCTGCATTTTGTTTTCAGCTCTACTTATATTTTACTTTTAAATGCCAACCTCTAATGAACAGGTGTTTCAGCAGTGCAGTGTGTTGCACTGTGCGCTTATGTCCTGAGCTATTCAGGCTGATGGTATTGCTAAAGCCTCCAGGGGGCAGTCCAACTCAATAAACATACATTGATTATTTTCCTGAGTGGGTTTCACAACTGTTATACCACATTATCTCTACCTGCCGTGTCAAATATAAACTCAAATCTACCTACAGCACAACAAACCTCATAGTTTCTCTACCACAAAAAGGAAAAGGCTGAAATTAAATAGGAGAGGCAGAGAGAGACAGAGTGACTGGAGGTTACAGATATGATCTATGTAGGAAGAAAGATAGTGTGATATCTTCACTCTACTCCACTCAACACTATCTCCACACTTTTCATGTCTGCTATTATGACGAAGGAAAATTAAACTGTGCAGTCATCTAAATCTATTCGTGAAGATAAGAGTTTCAATATTATTTATTTTCTTTTGTTGTCCCAAGTGCCAATCAACATGTC
Source organism: Channa argus (assembly GCF_033026475.1). Taxonomy (NCBI): domain Eukaryota; kingdom Metazoa; phylum Chordata; class Actinopteri; order Anabantiformes; family Channidae; genus Channa; species Channa argus. The sequence continues at coordinate 39,076,431 of NC_090197.1, forward strand.
TTTACTGAATCAATATGACAGCGTGTGGAGTCTTTCAACACACTGGCCCCTAGTCAAGCTTAAGTTTTAAAAAGAAAGGTTACAGTGTTCAAAAATTCGTTCATAATTTAAGATTCTATTTTTAGTCTCGCAGACCCAGATACACAAGCCTTTAGCAAGTGCTGTTACCAGGTTTTGTGTTTCAAAATGCAGAATTCCTCAAAATGTTGGTGCCCTGAAGAAATCCACATTCCAGGTTTAAAAAGTCTGTGACAATGCAACTATCTTTGCAGTGTAAAGGTGTAGGCCACAAAAAACAAATGTGTGAGTGAAAAGAGAAAAACCGAGACAATGTTGTGCGTTTGCATCTACAATTACTTGCGCAATGTGTAACCTGTAAGTTATGGTATTCTCAGGCTAAACTGTTTGATCTAACAACCTATTATATTTTCCTAATGATTAATATCTTACAAGTTACTACTTACAAACAAAACATGAGAAGAGAGAGAGAGAAAGACAAGGGAAAGGAGAGGAATAAAGAACAAAGCAGAGGAGTGGGAACGTTTTCTTCTGGAGGGTGGAGAGAGCCAAGCCTCCTAGTTAAAGAAGAATTATTCCACCCTGCCATTACAGAGAGCTTATCTCCCCACTAAATCACCACCTCCACACGAGGGACTGCCTTTTCAAGTGGCAACCCACCATTTAGACCTAAACATCATCTCCAACCACGAAGTGATGGGAGTCGCTCTGAGACATAGATAGAGATACAGAGGAAAAAGGTGAGCGGTGAGAACTTATATAAGTGTGGCTACGCAATGAATCTAACAAGCTGCCATAGCCAGAAGTCATTCATAACAGAGCAAGACTCCACTCTGGGAATGGCACACATTTAGCAAGTTGAATACAGTGTACATGACCTTGTTTTCACCTTTTCCAACAACATCACACATACCTGCAACTATGCTACCATAGTGTGTGTAAGTGCCCTCCTCACATACTGTACACACCCACGTTCATCTCAAGTTATTTTTCTTTTTACATTGTATCTTGACAACTTTATATCCTATTGTAATCCATCTGTTTGAACTATTATTCGTTTTGTTTTGTTAACGTAACTAATGGAGAACAAGAGTACAGGCAATCCAGCCAAACATATGTATAAGTAAACAAAAGGTCTGTCTCATCACACCTCTTTTGTTTTTCCTTCTTCAACTTTCATATTATTCCCATTTCATTCTCACTAAACCTTGTGGTTACTGAAGTCTATAACAGCTAACATATGGAGGCAAGGTCAAAGATCAAAGGCACTTTGGTAAAAACTTTATTCACTCAACACAATCTCTACAATCTCACCTTTCGCAGTCAAACAAAAGGTCCATGATGTTTTGTAAAGTATGCAGTATAAAAAGACAGATATACAAAAACATGACACTGTGAACCAAATCCTGTGAGTCTTGTTTCCCAAAATACATAAACATAAAATAATCACTGCAACATAAGTGCTCTCTGCAATATAGGCAATAAAAGAGTCATTTTAGTTTTGGGGGGGAAATGATACTACTTCTTATCCAGGAAAAAACTCAACTTCATCAAACTCAACTCTCTGCCTGCAGCGTGAGTGTTAAATTGTGAGTTTAGCCTTGCTTTGCCTAACACGGAATTTAATTTATCCATGATAATGTCACAATTCTATTTAAAGAGCAAAAGGCATTAAGATCCACTTGTGAGTGTGTAAGTAAAATAGTAAGAAAAAAAATACAAAATATAATTACAAATACATGACTACTAAAGAATTTGCTTCTAATGTCTAATAATAAATAGGTCTCAAGCCATAGTCTGAAGCTGCGCAGAGGTGCCTTCATTGGACTCTCTGAAATGGGTCTTGACACAGAGACTTTCCTGAGTCCTAACTGACCTAACGAGAAGCTGGTTAAGTCTTCTACCAGCAGAGAGACAAGAGCAAAATCGGATTCTTCAAAAAGGTTTCCTGAACCCTCTCAGAACAGCTCCATTACCTAGTGGCTTTTAATTGAGTAATGTTCAGACACACATGGGGCCTCCTCATTCAGCCTGTATTTAATGCTGTATGGGCGACTGATAGCAGAAGCCCTGGCTGATTCTCACTTCACCTTAGCCCCTCTGGGAGCAACAGGGAGGGAGTGTAAGGCTTGGTAACAGGCTGCAAGGCCCATTAGCTAATGACAGAGTGTGTGTGTACAAGTACTCTTTTACAATGAAACCCCAATGCTAATTACTATGAACTCTGACAGTGCTGAGTGTGTACTAGCATCTGTGTGTGTGTCTGTGTGTGGTAAAAGCCTTCTGCGACCGAGCATATCATTTGCCAGTTAAATCATGACAGATTGCTAACTATCAGGTTCTAGGACACTTACAATTTGTGCACCCCAACATAATTTAGTTAGCTGCTAGATGGTGACCCCATAACACCTGACGTGTTTTTAAATTGTCAAGCCCTAGATTTGCCACATGAACATAATTAGAACGACATAAATGAGAAGATGACTGAGACAACTCTGCCTTTCCATTTAACTGCTGTTCTCTTTAGCCAGGCAGTAAACACTGTGCTGCACAGTCTCCAGGTTTGTATCAAACATGTTGTGTTATACTTTTTACATTACTCAGCAATTAGCCTATATAGCAAAACAGAACATGCTAAAATGACCTATTTTTATGCCAGTGCGTGTCAAGTGCCAACAACGAAACAAGCTGCCACCCACTACAATAGTCATTTCACTGGGTGCAAACTGATTTTTAGCACCGAGGTACTGGGTATTTTGTAGGTTGTGACATCCTCTGTGGTAAAAGGGCAGCAGAGCTCAACAAGCACAGAGCAAAGTGCAATATTGTGATCAATGGTCTTACCATGTCTTTGCCTGTTTCCATGGCCTTGGCCAGTAACTTTGCACCAACTCTCCCAGATGGCAAAAAAATAACAATGCATTATATACAGTATGTGCAAATGTTGCTACATGCTATACTCAGCCATTAAAAATAGGCACGAAACACTACTTTTGACACGGCATATTGTTGGGCAGTGTAACCTTGTTTAATTTCCTTTTTGTGGGGATCTTGCTATCTGTCACTGACACACCAGATAACTTTCATTTTAAAGTATTATTTACTTTTATTAAACAGTGTCAACCAGCACAGGTGTTACATGTGAAACGCTCTAAACAGCAGAATATGGAATCCATACATCAGCAAATGTGCAAGGTTGGATTAGTAAATCTATGTGCTGCCACTACAGAACTGTTTTAGAAAGGATTGCGTGAGTTTTGTTTCCTAAAACCAAAAACCAGGTGAAACTCAACTGGTAACAAAAAATCGGCCTAATAGGAATTCAGGAATTGTATTTTTCTGACTGACAAATACATTTTTTGTATTTTCTGGGAAGCATTCACAGTTTATACTCAGTTGAAATTCATTACAGACAAAATGCCCTGACTACACACCACAGTAACAGTAAATGGCACCATATGTGACTGATACAGTGTCATGTAGCATCTATAAATTGTAGTTCTTTTGTCGCATTACTGAAACATATGTTTTCAGTAGGAGCTCTATCCAGGAAAATTGTGGCACAGAAATTTCGACCTTTGTAGCCTCATTTGTTTTGAATGCTAACACCAAGAAAGGACTTGTGGCAGTGAACGGTGCGGAAGGTTTAGTAAAACAACATCATTCTAGTAGCTGCATAAAGTGCTGGATCACTGTGACCCTGAGATGTCACTGTGCATGCTGCCCTTTCTCTGATGTTGACAGTGAGGTATAAATTTAGACTAACTAACTGGAGTAACTGGTTTGTTTGCACAAAAGCAGAAGTTTAAAGTACATACATTAATATTTGTCTAATTATATTTTATATATGTATATATCGTTGAATGCACATGTACAGGTTGAATGCACATCTCTGCGCTCAGACAGTATATTCAACACTAGTGACGTGAAGCCTTTACAAAGACATGTAATACCACACATGCAACTCTATTGTAGTTTTGTTGATAACAACACAGAAAAAAATATTAAAATTATATTTTCTGAGCATGAACACTGCAGCACTAGACATAAAGTCTTCTGAGACAATGTGTGGGATGATAAAAAAAGAAGCAATTTATAATAGATATCATAGACAGAGGTCTGTAAAACACTGGCAGGTAGCTCTATGCTGTGTGGGTACAAAATATTATGCAAAAGATGAATATGGAGTGGATATAAATTCCTGTGAAATAAAAAAAAGTCATGCTTTTTGCTGAAGTTTAATGGAAGCCATTTAAGCAGTCAATGATATCCCCCATCCTGCCCCTTCTCTGTTCAGCCAACGTCTTCCAAGGGAAGAGCATGTCAAATGGGCTTTAGTCTCAAGAGCTTGGAGGCAGAACAACTCAAACATGCCTGGCAGAGAGACCGTTCGGTGTCAGAAATCGCACTAAATCAAAACCAGGCCTTTATTGTAACTCACTATTCACATCAGAGTAAACGTAATCTGAAATAGCATCTAAATTAAAATGTGTCATTTTGTATCATTACTTATTGAATTGCTGATTGATTTTCCATGAATGTTTCATTCATTTTCATTGGTAAAACAAACACGTTTTACCATCTGGCTGGTTTGACAGAATTTCATCCACGGCCTCTGGCAGTACACTAGACATGTGGACAGAGGGGGGAGAGGATGGATGGAAGAATGCTAGACAGAGGACAGGTGGAGATGGAGGGAGTGGGCAGATCCCCTCCTCCCCAGGACATATGTGAGTCACAAGCCAAAGAGATGCTGCAGCCCAGAAGGAAGGGTAGCTCTACCTGAGTCACTCTGACATCTCCTGCAGGTGCTGGTTTCTGTGGGGTTCAAATTACACATTTTTAAATGGGGCAGAGTTATAAGAATCATTATGAACACCAAACATAATGCAGTATGACAGCTACAACCGTAGGAGCTCGGGTGAAAAATATGGGATTTCAATGTTGCATTGAGCCACAACAAAACAACAAACACAATCAATCAGATTTCTTTACGTATAGTGTGTGGGGGGGGATGTCTATTCAAAATGACTTTGATTGTCACTGCAAAAAACTGCATTTTGTGAAAAAGTATTTCTAACAACTTCAAATAGTCATACATGACTCAGATATGGAGCTACTATAAAAATCTAGTGCTTGGGTGCAGAATGTGCTTTTCCAGCCACATTTAAAGCACCGTAATATGGTTTAAATAAATCTTTTTACATGAATAAAAAAATAAATAAGCATACAGGTGAAAATAAGCATTCACCGGCTTAATCTCCTTTCATTCACAGCAAAGTTTCTAACTAACAAATATTTTTGCGATTGATTTATCTGAATAATATTTGACTACGTGAAAAAAAAACAAAAATGTCACACTTTTCTAAAGCGCACCATCTATAAATAGCTTGTTCATTTACTTTTTTCTTTTGTTTAAAAAACCCCAAAGGAATTGCTGATTAATTTTCACTTTACTATTGTACTAACTGTTGTTGTTGTAGCTCACTCTACATGATGTTCTCTTTAGTGCATCCAGTGATGCCAGTGCACTACAGGTTTATTTTTAGCACTTTTGTTATGACAGGGGTTATGGTATTGACCTAGAAGTTTGACCTACATCCGAGGTGGGGAAGGAAATTCAGGTGTCCCTTGTATCTGCGTCAGATGCTGTGTGATTCAGCAAGTCCTGCTGAAAGTCCTAAGCCTAGGGTCATGATCATCAGTATCAGAGAACTCTCACAACACTCACAATGTTTGTACATATGCGCACACGCCCATTATCAACATCTGAGTCAGACATGCTGTGCGGTGAATATGCACAGTCCCACTCAAGGGCATGTCAATGTAAACAGGGAAATACACTAGCACACTAGTATGTGGACACAAGCATATGCACCAAAATTAAATAAAAATGTAAATGTGGAAATTTAGGTGTGTGTTGGTGAGTAAACACACAGTCTGTGTCTGAGCTTTGTGGAAATGTACTTATACAGTAAAGTGCCTCGCACAGCTAGGAAGAACATCAGAAAAGATCATGCTTTGAATGAGCTGTTTCTATCAGACATGTGTAGCTCCCCACTACTGGAGGGGAACTAGTAAATATCACATGCCTAATTATAACCAGACATGCTACTTGTCTCAACTTTCACAATGCGTCTTTTATCTCGCACTTTTGTTTCTTCAATTAAATCATTAAGGTGAAAACACAATCAAGAATTCTGATATTTTCTGGAGCGGGTGTGTCACAGTATGACACTGTGATTGAAATCCATACTGTGGTCCTTGTGGATCAGCCACGAGAAAGTGTTAAAACACCTCGAGCGAAGCACTGAACAGATTGGGAAATGATTAACGAGACCAAAGTATTTCCTGAAACACATCCTGCAAGTATACTGTATTGCTTAGGGCACTGAGAGCACCACCCTTACGCTCTTATCAGTTCTTGACATCAGTTTGTCCTACCACAAATTCCTTTCTTAACTCCCAACTCTACTTTACTTGGCCACTTGCTTTCAGTGGGAAGAGGAAGCGATGTCAAGCAAGGCAATGATTCACAGAAAAAGCAGAAACAATCTGCAAAAACAAACGTGGGCCACACATGTACAGTCTAAAGTCAAATGTCATGAATGAGTCACTAACTAGCCTGATGGGAAGTGCTCAGGCTGCAGTCACAAGAGTTCACTAAAGAGTGTACAATAAGTAATACAAACAAAGCGCAGGAGCCAGTGAGACAGGAGGAAGGCCTGAGGGGCAGAGCGGCTGCATGTGGCTGTGAGGTTGAGGATGCAGTCGGTTTCAGCGGTTTACACCCTGCTCAGGCTAACAGGAAGTGCTGCAGCACAACAACAGTTGGCTGGAAGCCGTGTTGTGTTACAGTAATTTCTACACAGGTCAATGGAAGATTGTGTTATTAGTTGAAAGATCCATTGGCCAATTAAGCTGTCACGTTTAAGGTTACATTAAACACTGACTAAATAACCTGCAGCATAATCTTACTTTTATTGCCTCACTGCCCTTTACTCATTCATGTGAAGGAAGTGGTGTTTTCCTTCATGAGACACCATTGACAATAGGTGGTACACTGAATGCCTTTGAAATTAAAAGTCGGCCTTTGTGGGCATTGTCTTTCTGTGAGCACACTCCAATTCCTACTCTTCCTTCTCTCCCAATGAGTGGACAGTCAGGCAGCCTTCAAACACAGGTCAACAACTTAAAAAAAAAAAAACCCAATGGAGAAGTGGTTCATCTTCTCTTGACAAACACACACACACACACACACACACACACACACACACACACACACACACAACTGTGCTATTAACATCCAGGCTTAGTCACCAAGACTCACAAAATTACTACATCAAGGACAACAGTGTCTGGAAAATGTGTGTGTAATGCCAAATAAGCTAAATGCAAATTGACCAAACTATTCTAGTTGTTTTTTTGTGTTGGTGAAGTCTAAAAACTCCTATATCCTTAACTCAAACTCTGCGCATTGCCATTAATTAATTTCAAAATAACTTATTAAAGATGTAAAGATATATTTATAAACTTAAAAATAATGACCCACAAAGCCAGAAAAAAGTTAAAAAGTAACAATGAAATTGTACTATGAATGCATGATGTGCACTCTGCATGCAGACAAAACCCATTCTGAATAACTCTGACAGAACAGCATGTAGGTCAACTTGTGGTCAGCTGATCTGTTCTGATCTTGTCTGGTGCGAGCGAACAGTGCAGAGGAGTACTCACAGAGCTACAACTGTGCCAACAGTGTCAAAACACCCGAAATCATTGCTCTCAATTTAAACTAAGAGAGAGTAGATACTACTAAACTAATTCTGCCACAGTTATTGCACCATCTTCATCTTGCACCTGCTCAATTGGCCCTGATCCTGCCCCATGCATGCATACATAGTCAAACAATATTCGAAATAGCTAGTGTGCAGAGACACATGAGGACAGCAGACACACACATTTACACACTTACCCAGAGCCAAGCAGAGTCCCTGCACATCTCATCTCATTCCCTTCATAGTGCAGAGAAAAGACTCAAGTGTCACAAATGCTCCTGTTCCCGCAGAGGCCAATGGCAACCCTCAAAGCTTTTGCTGCTTCCAAGCCTCCTGCCCGTGCGTTATCACTCTCACTCTCTGCACATATCCCTTACTCTGCTCACTCTTTATTACTTCCCCTCTCCACTCCTGTCTTTCTCTCTTTTTACCATCACTCTCTTCTTCCTCCCTTGCTCTCTGATCTGTCTTTTTCTCTTGTCCAGCATCGGCACAATGCACATCAATTATTCAGAGGCAGTCTCCCGGTTTCTCTGGCTTATCCAATCAGAGAGGGGCTCTGCACTAATGGGCTCCTGCTGTACCTGCTACCGGCTCCAACACACTCTCGAGACAACAGGGTAGGGAGGGAGGGAAAGTGGGAGGGAGAGAAATAGACAGAGGGAACAGAGGAGACAGCCCAGGAGGAGGGAGGAATGAGAAGAAAAGATAGAGAAAGCATGACAAGGGGAGAGATAGATAAGGCAAGATATTCCAGTACTTCTCACCTTTGTTGTGAGGTGCTCTTATTGATGTTATTCAGCATAGTTTGTCTAGCGTTTCATTGCTGTTAGACAGTGCACACTTAACACACGCGAACACATGCATAGTCCAGCAGTGTGACTGCCACTCTGACTACACTCAGACTACAAACTTGCATAAGTGGGTGGAGCTTATTATGTTATACAGGATGGCTGGAAGCCAATGCATGAAAGAGGAAGTGAGAGAAAAAAAAGTTCAAGATGTAAAGAGCAATCTAAGAGAGACAGGGTAAGTAATCAGCCTTTTTAAAGAGGGGGCTCCTGCCTGCAGGACAATCTAACCTGACAACGCCCCCTGTCTTCTTCAGAAACCACTTTGCAAATCCGACTAACAAGACACATCAGAGACAAGCAGAATATCTGAGTGCAGCTGAATCAAAGCAGACGCAGGGTGAGGGTGAATCTGAGTTCATCTTCTCTTCCCTTGCTCCGAACATAACCCAGCATGGCAAAAAACTATCTGGAAGAATGTCTGAATGAACAGGACAGACCTAATATGTCACTGTTCTTTCTTTCCTTACCTAAATGTTGAGCTGAAGAGCGGGGAAACCCACTAGCCTTGTGACAGCAAGGAAGTAGTCCTTTGTGAGGCTTTTGTGTGACAGACACACTCAGTCATCAACAGTTTTACAAATACCCCACGCAGAATTGAGACATGCACAACGGAGGCATTGTTGGGCAGAAATATAACTTGAAAAGGGTGTGTCAAAAGCCCCTGGGGGATGATGTGTGGGGGAGGGTGGGGTGGTGGTGGTGGTGGTGGTGGTGGTTGAGTCCTGAGGTGCTAGTGCCAGATCAGTCAGCCTTGAACAAAAGGGGGATTTAAAGCATTTGCTCATCCAGTTTTTGACAAGAACAAAGTCTGCTGTGTTTGGAGTACAACTGCGCTGTTGGCTTAGCTGGGATATTACCAAAATTAATTTACTTGCAACTGTGTAAACCAAACCAATTAAGCAGCAAGTGATAGAGGACCCAATCAGCCAGAGGCAGTAACTGCAGCTACCCTCATAAGTATTTCCCCGTGAGCTTAATAGTTACAGAAGTTCTGAAGGTAGTTTGGGTTTGCAAAGGGGTTTCATCATCTGAAGCGAACCGCTGGAGAGTGTCAGAGGAAAAGCCCGCCTGCTAAAAATAAATCCCGTTTCCTGTTAATAATTCAGTGCGCTGCTCTTACTCAGCAGTAATTAAATATAAAAGTCTGTAAGGTTGATTGGGTCAGTAACAAAAGATCCCTACACCTTCCTCTAGTTCTAAACACACAGCTTAAAGATGGAAAGAAAGATGTTGTGAGAAAATCAATCAAGTAAAAGTAAAGTGAGACAAGTAACGGAAGACTTGTTGTCCAAAGGAAAAGGACGCACTTCTTGCAAATTATGTGCCGGTAAAGTGTGTTTTTGTGACCTCTGCTTGTGCTTGTGTCTGTTTTTCTCAGGACAGAGAGTGAGTTGCAGCCACACCCTGGAAGTTTTCTGTCACTGTTGACACATCAGAGAGGCTGTTTTCTTGATGTGTAACAGCAGATCGCCTGCGAGCATGCTCTGCCGATTGACCGAGTGCTGACAATTCTGCAGTTCTGCCGAGACTATTTCTTTTGAATGTCAGATGTGAAGTGGGTGGGGGAATTCTCCAACCATCCAAAACAAAGCTTAGCTCTTTTCATCACATTTCCCCAGCTGATTTTCACACACTCCTTCTTGATCAGCTGAAAAGGGTGAAATACTCGAACACGTGAAAATACACAATTACCCCTTGTGTACATAGAAGAGATCTGTAAAATCAGCTCCTCTTGAACTAAAACAGAAAGTATTTACTAGTATAGTTCAACCTGCTGTGTGAATTCTGAAATTATGTGATCCCAACATAAATAATTCAGTGATGATTTCTTGAGCAAAACAGAGGAAGAACAAGCAGCAACTTGTGTCTGATTTAAACATTAGAGTCAGGTTTGAAAAATCACTGCAGTAATTCCAGGGAGCAGCTACCTTTAATCCAGAGCATGTCATGTCATGTTGAAAACATAAAATACACTCAAACAATCTGAGTCACAGTTAAGATTTACTTTCATTTAATTAAAATATAACAGGAGATGATATTATTATAAAACAACAAAGTGCTGGTGACAGAGTAGCAAATTCATTGAGTAAAGACCCTGGATAGATTATGTGGCTAATCTGATTTGTCATCTGCTGAACTTTGCAGTAGTCCATTGGGCCAGAATCTGTGTTTGTGGGACAGCAGCACACCTATTATCTTATGAACCTCTCAGCTGGATGTCTGCTTGTAGTACACTAGACAATACTATGAGAAAATTATAAAGTCGATAAGTTTTGTAAATGCACAAATTATCAGTGTAATGTGTGTGGCTACATAAACCTGGAAGTTGCTCTTCTCTCTCTAGCTGCTAGTATGTGAACAGCCTTAAAGCTGTGTATCTTCACTTGCTCAGAGAGTTAACAGTGCTAATGCTAGCTCGCCTAACAGCAGATAAGTCTCTTCACTGGCTGATTCCAGATTAGAGCAACACTCTAATCCTCCAGGCCTAACTGCAGGGTCACAATCTCCAGACAGCTCATCAGCAGGAGCCTGGTATAGCTGAAAATCTTTCTACTTCACTTGACAGGTCTCATTGCAACACTTTTATATTGGGATAAGTGAAACTTCAGACATTTGTGGTTTGTGCAAGGGATCTCTTACTTGGAGCACCGGCTGACAAACACAGGCAAAAAACATTGTAAACACACGACCTTGCTATAAATCTTAGTTGGAAAATGTTCTTTTTTTTAAACTCTAGTAGCCTCTCTGGCCTCTCTCTTCAAAAAAACATTCATCAAAAGATGAATAGTAATTAATAGTAATTATCTTTCTGGAAGTGATTAATTTCTAGTAAGTTGTTTGCCTAAACCACGATGCATTTAAATGCACTCTGCAGCAATTAGGGTGTTTTGTGGCTGTAGAGGGACACACACAGCAACTAAAATTTGCAATGAGTCAAGTTGTCAAACTTTGGAAAAAAGTGGAGGTGGAAAAAAGTGGAGGGTAGCAGCAATTGCTTTATCAATCTCCTCTTGAACTGATGCTCTGAAAGAAAGCGTCAGCGTGGTTGCAGTTTTAAGAGTCTGCCTCTTTCCCCTACGGACTCCACAGAGAGCATCACAGACTCCTTGGTCTTCGTCTGGGCTCTCAGGTGTCAGATTTACAGCCATGTCGCCATGCAGGCTCTCAGAAGATACTGCTGAGCGCTGCTCAATTAGACACACATTCATGCATGCACAGACACAAACACACACAATAAAAATTAACAAAAAGCCCATAAAGACATAATGCTCACATTGCAGTAAAAACTAAACCTTTGCATCTTTTTGCTTGCCTTGTACCTCACTTGTACGTCGCTTTGGATAAAAGTGTCTGCTAAATGACTAAATGTAAATGTAAATGTAAATGTTGATGTATTTGTGTTTGCATGCATGTATCTCTGACTTCAAGTGAGCGTCACGTCTCCAACACCGCCCTCCCGTTTCCTTTCTCAGACAGATGTCCTTGTAAAGGAGGTAAGACGGATGCTCAGTGAGTAAGATCTGCCCTGAGTCACATCTGCCTCCCACCCCGACAGCCGGCCTGCTGCCGCATTTGATGACTGGCCACCTCATATCTTCCATCCCTCCCCCCACTGCGCACAATTACACTACAGTTCCCATTTGTCTGTGGCGCATAAACAGCTCTTCCTGAAACACAGTGCTGTCTTCTATTAGATCCCAGAACCATCAGCAGGCCTGAAGATGATTCTGACTGTCAGTCGTGCCCAGACGACCAGCCAGTCCGAGCCATGCCTGGACAACAATCACATTATCCCAACACAGGAACACAGACAGAGAGAAATACAGCAATCAATAATGTACGCTGACGTCTGTCTGCCCACTTCAGTTCCTCACAACAAGACACTTCCAACCACAACTGAAAGAGAAAATACTACTTGAGCAAATGTTTAAACCATATAAGAAAAAATAAATAAATAACCTACAGAAACTGATAAATTCCTGCCTTCTGCATATTCAGTCGCAACAGCTCATGCAGGGAATTATGGGATAAGATTTGAGAGTCCTGCAGCCAGTACTGTAGCTGCACTTCCTGTTTTGAAATACTGATGTGCTTAGCTTGTCAGAAAAACAAAGACAGTTTAAACAAAATATTTGACTCTCACTACTCCCACTTATGTAACTGCCAAACAAAGGTTTATGTGATATCTGTTGCTGGCTATGGCTTTGTCAGTTCTCTGGTAAGCGTAGTGGACCAGCACACATCAGCGGCACCTCTCCAGTCATCCATCTCTTTCTCTCTCTCTGTTCTCCCACCTCTGAATGTTTCACTTTGACAAATGTACAAGAACAAGGCTGCTCCTACAGAATTGTGGGAGGCAGAGAGGGGAAGTATGTATCGGGGAAAATTGGATTTGATAGATAAATGTCTGAGGAAAGCATTACTGCTCGCTCTTACTCTCTCTCTCACTTTGTCAGTGTGCATGAAGATAGCACATAAGAATGTGGGTTTGTGTGGAAAGACTGTTGAGTAGACTGTTGTTGTGAGGATACCACCCGGACAGCTCATCTCAATAGCACATTAATGTTTAATGGGAACTAAAAATATCTGACATTCTAATGCTCTATGGGCTTTTTGTGCGATGTTTGTGGTCACAGATGTTTGAAAAAAAAATTCCAATCGTCACATTCATGGTAACTCCACCAGACACTTTTGTTTCTTTTAAGGTTCCAACAAGAACAAAATAAGTTGCAAATTGAAATGTATATTAGCATAATTATGAGATTCTCTGTCTTGCCAAGAAAACATCATAAAAGTGCTGAAAACATTATAAGCAGCTTCTCAACACATAATTAAATGAAAAAGTGAATAATTGCAGCGTGAAGAACAATGAGGATTGTTTAATCCATTGTCGTGCAAATCAACAGCAGTAAATGAGATGATGTATGAGCATGTTTCAACTGGCATTTTAGTAAAGCAGTGGGCCTTACCTGCAGACTTGGGAGTGAATTTGTCCCTGTTGGCAGCACACACAGCCAGCAACCTGTAGCCCAGGTCCAAGTCGAACCCCTGCTGAGCAGCAACACGACTCACCACCTAGAAAAAAGAACTATAGGTTATGAGTGTGATTGCCGTCTTTCAGACAGCATTTTAGTAATTATTACATAATTTTTGTTACTGCAGTAAAAGCTTAATGCAGATGTAGCAAATTGTGAAGATAAGAAAGTGAGCCAGGGTGAGGAGAGCCACCAATTACCCAACAAGAATCCTTAATATACTGTTTCTATACAGTTGAGTGAGAAAGCTTGTATCCTCTGTTTGAAAATGGCAAAAAGAATAAAGCAAACAGTATTTTTCATCATGTTGTTAATTGCACATTCAGCTGGATTATCTTCAGAAGTAACACAAATGACCAAGAGGCGCATTAAAAAACAAAGTTATGGTAAAAATAATAAAAATCTGTGCAAAAGTTTGCATCCCCATTGGTAATCACACTAACTGGAGATCTATCCACTTGCAAATTTTATCTTTAAGTATTGTTTTCATGATTATTAACTGGATGGATACACAATTACCAGGTCAATCCACTAATGACTTCAGCTTTCTGAGGCAACACGAATGCTAAATATACAGTACTGTTAGCCAAAGTTAAAGCATCTCAATCAGTCCCCTTTGTGAACTGTGTTAATATTTTGACCAACACACACGCATGCACGCGACACAAACACACACACACACACATGCAGAGTAAAATTAAAGTGGAGTAAGCTGGACAACACTGATGACTGAATCAACCTCTAAGAGAAGTGACAGAGCCAAACCACAGTCACTCTGCAGAATGAGCTGTGTCTGTAAAAGGTTATCCTCAAACCAGACCGCTCTGGCCAGATCATGTCTCTGAACCAAACTGTGCCGGTTTAATTACGCAATCAGGAAAGTGAAAAAATAACAGAGCTTGCGGTCTCTTGCTGTTGTTAATAACAGTTAACGTCCGGCTTAACTGACTGATTTTACTGAATGATGTTTCAAATGTCCGTGTAGAAAATGTGTAAAAGCAATATGTTTGTGTCTGCTAGGTGAACAAAAAATTTCAAGCTCTTGTTTTTGTTCCACTTTTGAGACTTCAACTTGACTTCAAAAACATTTACATGACATGAAGCAGGAACCCCTCAGATTTTAATGTAAAGGGGACACTGAGTGACGTTAAACAGGACTCGCGAGGGGAGTAAATCATTATTAGAGGGGAAACCCCTTTGCTTTTATCTGCCAACAGATGACATCTCCTCTGCTCCCTCTGACCTCAAAACACTCATTCTCATTAACAAGGTCAGATGGGCTGCCTTTTAGAGAGCCAACAGAACAGCCAGCAGTGATCATAAAGTGCCTCTGTCACAGGTAATATAACCACTTAAAAGCTGAATAAAATCTACTAAAACATGTGTCAATAAATAGGGTTTATTTGATTGTTTTAAATGAAGAGTAAAACACAATTTTTTTCAACGCAGGAAACGCAAGGATATAATAACAGGGGTAAATACTTTTCATTGTAATCTACTTATCCCTATATTATGCAGTTCCGAGAAGCTGTTGAATCATCTTGTCAATCATTTCCTTTCCTGCGTAGCTGAGTCTGCCCTACCGTTTGTTCAAGGCAGGCAGCCAGCTACAGAGGCTTGCATAGATTCAACACGGATTTAACAGTGTTTCACCTCATAAGCCTTTTTCAGCTTAATCTCCCTCTGAGGATGTACATCCAGACCCATATTCCTGTCAATATGAAAACAGCGCTGTAAGAGTTGCTGGAGTGTTACTGGGTCAGCCATTTTGCTGTTTATCTATTTGCTGCAGAAACAAAGAAAGAATCTGATTTGCAGTTTATTTTTGCTTCTTGCTGAAATGGCTGTATATGAAAAACAGCACCTATAGTGAACTACGTGGGTGATGTCGGCATGCAGTGGCTTTACCCATGCTGTGAACACAATGCAGTATGTATAAAGAAACCAAATAACAAGAATTTGTCAAGCAGACAGAGTGAACAGTACTGCACTGACACCTCTCTTATATCTTTTGATGGTTCTGGAGACACCGTGGGTGTATGCATGACTTCTACATGTACAACATGCCAGAGGGGGCTGTAGTCTCCACATGAAGCACACACTCACTACAACCAATCTCATGAGCAATGACTGAGAAGATGTCCAGTCATCTTTACATTTCAGCTGCGCGCACTGATACATAACCAGTGAGGTAACGTCACGAAGACAAAATCCTTGAAAGAATGCATGGGCTTGTTGCCTGCTGTAATTCTCCAGATGATAAGCCGTTTGCTCTGAGTCTCATGGAGCAATTTAGTTGATGGAAACAGCCCCATGCTGAGAGGGATCTCAGTGGTGGGCTTCATTGCATTGCTCTTTATGAGCCTTTAAGAGGCTTTTATTGTGATTTACACATTAATGAGCATTTATCTGTTTGCTCACGCTACCAATTCAGCTAGGGACAATGTGATCTTGGTGATAAATGCGTGAAACTTCTAATTCAAAGATCTAAAGCTCCCTTTTATGTGTGTGTGTTTGTGTGTGTGTGTGTGTGTGTGAGTGAGTTAGTGTTGTTTTTTCACACACCTGGTGCAAGCCAGCTGTATTGTGCTGTATCTAGATCGCTGAGTGGTAGTTGGTGAACTGAAAAGCGAAAGCCAGAGGTGACTGGCTACCCAGTGGTGCTCAAGTGTTTTTTGTGTGTTTGTGTGTGTGTGTGTGTGTGTGTGTGTGTGTGTGTGTGTGTGTGTGTGTGTGTGTGTGTGTGTGCACAAAATGAAGAGAAGCAGTGGGTGGCAAGGACTTTAACCTTTGTTTCTGGCCCCTGAAGGCCGGCCTTGGGTAGCTGCTGGATACAAAACTGGTGCGAATAGGTGGCTACTAACAGTTTTAACAAGCATTTGTATAGTACTGAGTAAAATATAAACCAATTGTCAATTGTTACAGTGTACATAACAGAAATCAAGTTTCAGCTGTTGTACAGTGTAGGTAAAAGTAGCCTCCCAAGTGGATACAGCGATCACTTTGTTTAAGGATCTAATTATTGTTTTACTCACTTCTCCTAAAAAAGTACCTGAAAAACTCAACAAAAGCCATAATTTGTGTTTGCGTACCGTCAGACATCCCATGAGACTTTGCTCGAAAGGTCGCTGGAAGGCCCGGGGATCTCCACACCAGTCCAGCAGCTCTGTGGCTGCAGAGTGGAAGTTGGCCGGGTTCTGTAAGTGCTGTGCAAACACAGCGAAAAGAGACAGCCATTAGAAACAAAGGAAAATAATGAGCGTTTTTTTTTTTCACATTAAATACAAATTGGAAAAACACTGAAACCAAGTAGTTTTGCAGCCTTGTGCTCTCCCTCCAAACTGCCTTGATTTAATGTCTTGTGTTTCTGCACAACCCTGTGAGGACCTTGACTCCTTCCAGTGTACGCCCACTCAGAGCTCTGCTGCACTGTGGGAAGAAGATCACACCCATATCAACAATGATGCCAGTGTTTCTTGTTAATCTCTCTTGGCAACACCCAGTCCTCACCACCATGACCCACACAGCAACCAAGTCTTTCCCTCCAATCCTTCTTCTGTCTCTTCCCCTCATTCGTTGCCTCTTTTCGGATTGTAACAGAGCCTCGGCACCAGAAGTCCACTGACTGGCTTGGCTGTGCACAAAGAAAACAACCTTGGTTCTGGCAGCTATGTGTGCAGACTCAATACGCACGGTTGGTGTGTTGTCTAATCTCTTTCAGTCTCTGTCTATCTTGGTTGTTCACTGAGGCCTGAAACAGTTGAGTCTTTTCTTCCCAGTGTCTGAAGGCTACTCAGGCTGGCAGGACACAATAAGCGGTTTTAAAATTGGGCTCCCTTTCTTCACGGCTCAGGAGGTTAATAGCTCTGAAACCACACAGAGCTGCAGCTTGTTCAGTCGGCGAGATTGAGCCCACTTGAAAGCATTTATTATTCTCATCTGGAGCTGAAGCATCTTGTTTTGTGTGTTCTTGCAAAGAGGGTAGAACTATTGTCTTTAGGGGGCAGCAGAGGTGAGTGTATTTGAAAGGGCAGCTTTTTGGCGGTGTGTGACAAAAGGCCTCTTAGCTGCGTACACGGCCTTATGTGTCAGGCCCGGAACCCGCCCACAGAGAAAATCTATGAGGGGTTCCCAGTGATATCATGAGCTTCAAGAGAGACCTTGAGTGACTCATCTTTTGTGATGTGAAGATTAGCGATTAGCGATAGAGTTAGCCGTGGATTCTCTCACTGGTTTGACGGATGATAAGGAGAAGCAGGGAGAGTGAGAGAAAGTGAGAGATGCTCTTGTTGAGTGAGAGGGAGGAGAAGAGCTTGCTCTAGATGAGTGATATAATCTGGCATTATTGCTGCTTGATGGGAGGCGTATCAGCCTCCAGCACGAGAGGAATCAGAACTAGCACAGCAGGAGCTGTCTGTCTAGATCTAAACTCACAGCTCCTCCTGCTGCAGCACTCACCAATGACTGCCTGACAACCTCCACCCTAGTGTGAGGGGGAGGACAGCTGAGTGAAAAAGCTCTGCTTTGGTTTGGGAGGAGGATGGGGCCTGAGCTGTTCTTGTTGTTGTTGCTGTCCAGGGTTGGATGAGGACATGAATGGGGAGGTGTCGGGGTGCCGGTGGGGGGGAGGGCTAAGCAGCAGCAGCAACAGCACTGATGGGGTTTCAACAGACAAATAGGTTTTTTTGACTGAAGGGACTTAGCTGAACCATAACCTGCAGCTTATGCAACCATAACCTCAACCTGTAATGTAAAGGTGGTTGGTTGTGACTTGATTTCCTACCGAGTTCTCAATCGTCTCTTGTGTTGGCTGCTGTTTACACTTCTCCATGTGTTTTCACACTGTCTTTGTTATGTTATTTCTAGAGTGGAGATAGTTTTTAACTGTTACTATTACAGGTAACAGCCTCAAAGTCAGATTTTCCAAGTTCCCATCTGGAAATTTCAATTGGAACACTACGCAAAGTCCGAACCTCACCTCAAAATACAAGATTGCTAATTCATTAATCAACAAAGAGAAAGGTGTAGCAAAACTTTATTACCACATATGTTGTATTCTGTCTTATTAAAACAGACCTACACAGAGTGCATGCCTGTGGACATGGTGCTACAGCATTTGTGTAGGCAAAATTCCACGTAATCAGCTGTAATAAACTCATTGTTAGGGTTAGTGATTGACATACTGGAATGTGGTCACCTTGGCTGTGATTTCATTCCCAGCTCCAACTTCCAATTTCGTAGATAAATTAAATACACAATTAGTACTATCTCCAGTACTATCTCCTGAGGGCAGTCAGAAAAATAAAGCAAACAAAAGAAAAATCAAAAACAAACGAACAACAGGGGTAAAAGTCAGTTTTGGCTCAATAAGTCCCTACAGTCATAAAGCCGTAAAAAAGCCTGAAATTTCACCAACTGTCCTGCCGTGATGGACTGACTTATCCTTTTTCAGCCAGTCAAGTGCATACCTGAGAGCACGAAATACAGCACAACGCCTCGTTTTCTGCTTTCCCCAAACAAAAACCACATCCTGAAGGACAGCTGCCACAAGCTGGAAACTCACTGCCTAACTCAGTGCCTTTCAAGTCTGGTTTACTACACACTTTATTACAGCCAGAGCCAGATAGTACATAAACCAAACTACAATTAGTAAATTTATTAAGATGCACTTGTTAACTATGTTGGGCTATTTAGGGCTTATCAGTGAATTCATTCATCAGTGAAGAAAGTAACTGTGGGACATTTGTGAAGTCAGTAGGTCCACCTAATATTAAGATTCTTCCTAAGACTTAGCCATCACGTACACTGAGAGATGCAATAACAATAAAACAACTGAGGTAATAAACTCTGTTCAAATAAGCACTATTAAAGTGGGTGCTTAGGCAATTAGGTTGGAGTGGGGTGGAGTTTTTAACAGCAGGCGAAAAAAGGGATATGTCACCTCATAATTGCAAGCTCAAAGCCCTATCATTCACGGATTCACTGTAAGGCATGGTGTCATATGGATGTTGGGAGATATAAAGGATCACACCCACATAGCATAAACAAATAAGCCCACAGCCTGCCAGCCAACCAGTCACTGAGTTCTTGTAGACTATTAAATAGAGGCAGAGGCGGTAGCCTTGGGTTATGTCTGTCTGTCTGTCTGCGTCTTTCATTCTGCGTGTGTACAAGGAGTCTCCTGAAAACTAGCAGTCAAGAAAACATTTTAAGAAAACCACAACAAGGTCTGGTATATGTCAGGAGTCAGGATTGTGATGTAAGGGATCACAGGACCAGCGGGGGAGGAGGGGAGTAGAATCTGTTATGTTTCCAGTTTCGTTTGAAGTGTCTTCATATGTTTACTAGTAGATTTGCCTCTCGCCCCCTCTATGTATGACCCTGTGTGAGTTGATCTGTGTGACTGGAGCTAATGACCAGAAAAAAACTGATGCCCATATAAGGTGCTGAAAGGAGTGTAAGAAAGTAGAGGAATCCCCCAAAAAAACTGACTCTGTCTTTGCCTCCAGAATCCATGTCTGCACAGTTGTAAAATAAGTTAAATGAAGACTAAAATACTGCTAAATGAGTCCATATACACACCTGTTTGATGCACTGCAGCCTGTCATTGGTCTGCTGGATGTGCCGGTCCATTGATGGTAATGTGTTCATCTTGATGTCTCTACCGGGACGCCATTAAAACTTCTTCACTCTGCAAAAGCAAAAGGAGGAGGTGAGGTACAGTACATCTGTTTGAACAAGTCTCTGTCAGGTCAAACATGAAGAGTTTGTAGCTTTTGCAGTTCAAATTGCATTTTAACAGCTTGACAAATCCTCAAAAAGGGAAGCCAGCTTGTTTATGCACTGACTCACTGAACGGCCTGATCTGTCTGAAGGACCATTTCTTTTCACAAACGCATGAAACTGAGATGTTCCACAGAAGCAATGTTAACGATAAATGGAAAAACAACGAAAATGAAACTTTATTTACTTTACATTACCTAAGGGAAAAAAAAATCGAACACCTACTGCAACTGACAAAGGACATCATCTGTTTTCTCTCTTTAAAAGAAAGCCACCACCCAGTCGAGGTTATCAGTGAAGTATACAGTATACAACAAATGTATTCCAATAACTATTAACTGATAAATCTCAGCTTTATGTCATATGTTTAGTTCAGTATATATGCTGCTCTAGTCCAACAGTGAACAGCAACAAGAGTTTCAGTTCCTCACTACTCTGACCATCTCAAAGAAATGGATTGAGGCTGGGTTAAAAGGTATCATGCTGGTTTGCCAGTGAGGCCTCCATCGCTCTCCATCAGTGTATGGTCCGCCTTGCATTCCTCCACACAAAAGGCAAACAGAGAAACTGCAGGTGGGGGTGGCGGGGCTCTAGAAAGCTGCTCAGTACTGATAAAAGGTCCCCCAAGGTCCCCTGGTGTGAGAAACAGAACGAATATGATGGAAGCATAGTGCTCACGCAGGGTGTTTTCATGTGTATTACTCAGTCTGGTATACTTATCTTAAAAGAGTATTGAAAGTATACACAGTTTCTTTCTTACACACACCGCACACGCACACACAAACACTTAAGAGCATGTAAGCACAAAAGCTTGAATTCTTCACTTTGATTAAGCTTAAAGGTAAAACTTCAAAGGAACACTTTGAGAATAAGAGTGTGTTACTAATCCTCTGAGCTTAAGCATTACCAGAGAAGAATTACCTCGAGTGCACTCACAAAGTCTTAAACATCAGTGTTCACATGAGTAAGGGGGAAATTCTGGTGCAAATGTGGCCTCATGACGGGTTGCCAAATGACTAGGTGCTGTAGAGGCTGCTGAATGTCTGTAAAAAGTCCCTACACAACAGCTAACTTTACATCCTGCAAGGCACCAAGCCACTCTGACCGCGGATAATATAACCATAAATTTGGGTGGCCTAGTTCTGCTGTGCTGTGGTGTCCCCCAGTGTCCAGAAGATGTCTCCCTCTCCTGCTGCTAACCAGCTTGTCTATTTCACACACTCCACCCAGAGCAAGTGGTCCAGAGAGGGCTCTTGTAAGCCCTGACAAGTGCTGCAAATCCCCTTCAGCGGGCAGGCAGCTCCACGGACCGCTAACAGGGCACGCTCCAGCCCAGCGCTGGCCGTCAGACCTTGTGGCTATTGATTAACTGTTTCTCCTCCAGCTCCCCTTCCTGCTCTCCCTACACACTTGCAGCCAAGACTGAAGGGGGAAGGAGGAGGGTCAAGGTAGGGGGCTGGGGGTGGAGACAGCTGACTATTTTACCCAATGTTCTCTTTTTTCCCCTCCTTCCCTGTGTTCTTCTTTTACAAAGTCCAACACACACATAACCATCCCTCCTCCTACATACGGGCAGCACTTTTGTTAGTCAATAAGAAGACAGGCCCTCAGGTTCTGAAAGGAATATGAGTGGGGTGGAAATACAACTGAACAGCATGGCTGTTTTCAGTCAGTGCATTGTAACTAAGATAAGAAGTCAATCCACCCGAATGACTGACTGACTGTCCAGGATGACAGACGCTGCAGCACCACACCCCCTCTCAGGGGCGAAAATGTGTTGCATAATAGACAATGCTTCAGCTGGAAACATGACGGAAGCCCTCTTTTTGCCCTACATCCTCACCCTTCCTTGTTTGCTATCACAATTAATAACTAATCTGTAATCTCATCTTCAGAAGACAAGTTAAAAATTTAAGCAGCAATGTGTTTACATTTCTCCCTTTGATTCTCCATAGCTTGATTACAGCTGACTGAAAAAACTATAAAGTGTGATTTTTCTTCACTTTTGCAGATTTCTGTTTTCTGTTGTGGAACTTCTTTGCTACTGCCATTGTTGCCAAGAGTATGCACATGCTGAGGATGGGCCCGCTTAATCTTAATTGTCTTTCAAACATCTTAATCAGCTCCACTCAGCACTGCTTACCAGAGGTGCAAAGCAAAGGATTACACATTCAATTTTGCTGTGCATATTACAACCTCCCTTTAAACAGCAGTGGGAGGATGCTGCTATGAATCACAGTAGACTAGCAAACCACAAAATACTAACACCAGAGGAAGCTTTTGTCTCTTTCTCTCACTGTCTCCAAAATACACAAATACTCTTTTCCTGAGCAAAACAAGCTGGGGGAAGTGGGACAAGAAATAAGTACTCAGAAACAAAAGCACAGTAATATAAAAAGCACTGGAGTATGGCAAAGAAGGGGGCGAGAAGGGCCAGGCTCAGTAGGGAAAAGAGACTGTGAGAAAGAAAAAGAGATAGTGTTGAAATTATCTTTTCACTATCAGCAGCTGCACACACACACACACACACACACACACACACACACACGTCTTTTGCATGCACACGTACACACATAGCACATGATCACTCATAGCATGAGTAATTTCTCATTTCACTGTAAATGACTACCACCTTTGTCGAGTGCAGCTAGCTTTGTCACGGTGGAGTGTATTAAGAATAGGCTCGGGTGATATGGTAAGAATCAGTATTGATAATGATAAATATTTTAAGACATTGGTATATATTTTACCATAGCAATTAAGAACCCCGTGATACATTCAATTCAGTTTAAGATAATTCTGTCCAGGCAAATGTAAGGCAAGCACATAAACACCTAAATATTTACATACATCAAATGCTCTAAATGTCCTCTACTAGTATATGTAGCTGTAAAGCTATATTTTTTAAAAAGTGCCTGGTATATATTTGAATGGGTTTTCCCAGGCCCCAGAGGGCCCTAGAGGGAATTAATGATTCTTGGTTTATGTCAGATAATTACGGGTTTCATGCAATGATAGGGAAATAAGAGCTTAAGTGCTATTCTGTTTCAGTATCTCTGATCTATCCTGTATGTAAAGTTTAGAGGCCAGTGCTCAACAAAATAAAAGGAGCAACTAGGCAAAGTATGAGTAGAGATCATCTTCGTTATTCGGCAACAGTCTGACAAAGGAGAGCATAACTATCACTCCTGCCACCTCGGCACAGTGGGGGATCTCCACTCCTCGTCTCCAGTTGTATGGCTGCAGCTTTGCTTTCTCTCCCCACCATGTGCTTTTTGCTTCCTTTTTCTATAGCCCTCAGACATCATTAAAGCCACCCAGCATGCGACTCCTTTCCACCACCTTCCATTTTCTGTTCTATCATTTTCTTCTCCCCGTCCCTCATATCTCAAACCTCCTGCCACTCTCCTTCCCTCCTCCCCCGCCTCCTTCCTGAGGCCCTGTGCGGGAGCTGCCATAACGGAAGGTGGAATGGATTCATTTGCTCTAATGTGGTTTGGGCTGCAGCGTGGCACGGCGCAGAGCGACACTTTCTCTTCACTTTCTTTCTCTCCCTCTCTCTCTCTGTCTGCAGTTCATGTGTTTTCAAACAGGCCAATCAACACCACTCAGCTATGCTGGCCTTTCTCTCCCTCTCCCTCCCACAGTCTCTGCTCTCAGTGTGTCTGTAAAAAGCCACCAGCTCTCTCTCACACACTATTATCTCTGGTGGCAACCTCCCATAGCCAGACAGACCCTTTGTGCTCCCATTCCCTTAATTTTCTCGGGTCCACTCCAGTCTGTCCGCACATACCATTTCTTCATTTGTTACAAATCCACAGTCATCATCATATCTCTGTCTGTTCAGTTTTGTTCTTGGCAGTAGTTTGTAGACTCCCTGCTAATCCTGTCCCCCCACTAACCTCTCCCCCTATCATATTAAATGATTGATAATCGATTCATGTCAGGAAATGTACAGCAATATTCTGTATAATAATAAGCTACCTGGTAGCACCACTAAGCGGTGTGTCTTACAGTTTAAAGCATAACTTTGTAATTGTGTTGTCCACAATCACCATTCAGAGGCTACAAACAACACTCAATTTTCTCTACTCATGTTTGCTATCCTTTCAAGAAGTGATATGTTATTTCAATCCAAAATACTATGATATTTTAACAACATTGCTCCACATCCTCTAAAAAAGTACTTCCTTGAACTGCATGTACAACTTTTATAAGATATAAGATTTTAAGATTTATATAAATGCATTTAGATTTATTATATTTCTAAGACACTGATGAGAGTGATTCTTATTTTTCAGAAAGAAGAAACACGTCCCCTAGTAGACCGACATGTTAAACTGATGTGTTTTTAATCATTTTTGGACAAGAAAAAAGGTCTATGGCACAGACAAACAAACTAATCAGGCTGCTGGATAACAACTACTCAACTACTCCTCTATGCGAGTAGAGAAGACTTAATGTTGGATTTAGTATCTGTATGGTGACGGTGAATAATATTAATTTAAAAAATGACCAAAGTTATTCTTTAATGAGATGAAATTGAGATTGGCTATGCAAGTTTTGAGCTGAATGCACCTTGCTAAAATAAAATGAAGAAAGAGCATCAGTGTGGCTTACTGTGTTTACTGTGGGAGGAAGTTGTTTTCTGGCAGCTGCCCAGTTTAGATAGCTGATGCTGTCGGAGGCTCATGTTAACAAACGGTACTGACATTTAGGACAAGCTGTACTTTGATCAAACAACACAAACGCGGTGAACTGTATAAGTGACACCCACTATGACTAAGGTGGCACATCAATATTTGTACATTTCTAGGACATCTGCCCCAACTGAGCAGGTGTTTTAGAACTAAGACTAGATGACTAAAAGTATTAAGGAGCGCTGTAATTCATAAACTACTAACTTATTGACTAGTAACAGTGCTGACTATTGACAACAGATGTAGCCTAAAATTTGCACCACTACTCTCCGCAAAGCCAACAATAATCGCATTGGTCCCTCCGGCCTTTATAAAACCCAACCCTAGATACAGCATCAAAACCATCAGCCTCCATAAAAATGTGAAATAAATTCTCCCAGGGGTGTAAAAAATAAACTCTAAATGTTGCTGTTTGTTTATCTTGTGTTTTAATGTGACAACCACAGGAGCACCAGACAGCTATGTGACACCCAACACTGCAATGCAAACAGCTGTGATGTGGAGATATGTGAGCTGCTTGGTTGCTGTCTATAAATATGAAGTTTCAGTTGTGGGGTATTGAAGGTATGTGCCACCAGATGCCCCCAGTAGCAGCAGATTATTGCACCACTCAATTTGTGAGATTGAAAACGAGCAGCATGTACGGAGTGAGCACAAAGGCAGGTGCCCTCTCTTTCAGTCTTTACCTGCGTTCATAGCTACATTCACGTGGTGGCTAGATACAAGACTTCAAAATATACTGTTTCTCTATGACAGCTGGATTTGTAGACATGCAACTATTTAGGTGAAATATGTTATTGCAAGTTTAAACTCTACCACATTATAATCATAAAAAAGCCCACAAGATGTCTAATTACATAATGTACTGCCCATATTTAATCAAAAAACTATACAGTTTAGAAATTGTGTTTGTGGTGCCATGTTGGTGAACGTGCGCACATTTTGGTTTTTATTGTTTCAAGTGCATTAAAAGGGAAAGGCCATCTATCGAACTATGAAACATAAAATCAAGTCACCCAGGAGCAGAACAGAGCTGGCGCACCACATGATAAAAAAATTCTCTAAAACTCTATCCATATTCCATAGAATGTTCCAGTTGTTCAAGACTATAAATACCAGCTGGGGAAGATTGTATGTCCTGGCTGCCACATATCATTTTCCACCATCACAAAAGGCAAGTTCATAAATGTATGTGTGGAAAACACAAGATGAAGGCCTTTGCCGAACTGTCTGAAATACTGAGTTCTTTCACTGAAAGTGTACATAAATCTTTAAAGGTTTATTAAGCAGAATAACGTCAGTCTTCCACATTTTGAGGAGAATGTGTAAGAGGAGAGCAGAGCAGAGAAAAGAAAAGAAGAGTGATTGACAGTGCAGTCTGACAGGCTTGTGTAAAACTAACCTTATGGGCCTGATTCCAGCAGAGCTGTTAGCTTACACACTGCCCCCTGTGACTGTAGAATGGGTAAACTGACAAATTCCATGTCCTCTGCTTTCAGCACCAGCAAACTGCTGACCCAAATGCAATCAAACAGCATCCACCAGTGTGAGTGTAACACATCAGTGTACGGTAGCATATGAATGTGCATGTGATAGTCTAATTGAGAAGAGAGTGGTGAAACTTGTCAGAAAAGAGAAACAGAGAGACAGAAGCAGAGAGTGAGACTTACTAAGATTGAGTGTGATTCAATCTGCTCAGTAAGCCATGAAATGGTATTGGTGTCATTAGGGAGAGAAAAATATATCTGTGCCAGTCTGCCCTCCACTCCCTTTGTCTTTGACACATCAAAACACAATCCTTACAAAAAAAAAAAGCAACTAGCCAAGCCTCCCTGCACTTGGTGGAACAAAATGTCCTACAGTGCGACAGATCCTACGGTCAACCTTTATTTCTTTATTATCTTTTATTGGACAAATCCAATTAACCAATAGAAAACTATTCTCAAGCATTTCCAATTAGAAATCATGCTGAAACACTGTGTGAACTGACACAAGTATAAGTACTGTACAAAATATATATTGACAGAGAAATTGGTATTAGACAGCTGTGCAAGGCCTGCTTTTTAAACAAGGCTAAGTTTTTCAGTCAAAAGTTATGGAGGTAAAAATGGACCAACAGCGAATCAATGGACTGGTATCATATTCTAACACAAATACATAAAACAGACAATTCTACAAAACCTTGGCATGCAACTGTCAATAAAGTAACTTGATTCACCAGATTAGTGTAGAAGAGGCTTTCTTGGACAAAAAGCTGCACTTAATATCTTTCACAACTGCCCAACAATAATTAGAAAATGATGCGATATTAAATTATTATTTATTTCTGTTACAGCTTTGCTCATTAAGATAATATGATGTTAAAATCTTGTTGAGCCGATGTATAAATTTAGACCGGTCAGCTGGCCAATATATCTTATGTGACAAAAAAACCCCAACACTTTTCAATCTTAAGATTATAGTTGTTCCAGGTGACTGTTAAGTCAATGGGTTTCACATTCTTTCAGGATTTCACGGCTGTGTTTGTGATAAAATGTCGATCATGCCATAGCTTTGTTAAAATAAATTGTAATGTCTTAACGATGTGTTAAATTGCAGGATCGCACAGAATTTACAGGGATTGGTTAAGGTAATTGTTGCGATTGCAACATTGCAAATACCTGGGAGAACTAGTTTAAACTTGCCTGTAGGTAGCAGAGAAATTCTCTTTATACAGCATCAAGCCTGTGCTGCTGTCATAATACGTGAGTCGTTATCGATGTTTCCATCAGCCTGCCAGCATCAGAGTGCCCCCTACAGTTGGTATGAAACAGAGGACACTAGAACAAGGCTAAAGAAGAACAATTTGTGCAACCAGTGATCCAACAAACACAAACAAATCACATTTTCAAGTTTTGCACACTCCGAGTAGATTCCTTTGACAGTGGATTTTTACTGAAGCAGTGAGATAACCTTAGAGACAACCAGACCTTTCTACACGGGCAAAGACAGAATGATGCGCACATTCATCTTGCTGTGTATCTGTGCAGAACTCTATGAGGGTATGAGTAGCAGAAAACACAAAACATCTGCTGCTGTGAAAATTAAACAGCCTAATGGTGTGCACAGTGCACCAGTTTCATACACTGAAGGGGACAATCCACACAGGTACTATTTGGCACAGTGAGCACAAAACGCAGCATTGAAAGGCTAATGCGCTTCACTGCAGCTTTCATAAAACACTCTTTCAGTACTACAAAGTACACTACTAGCTTGCGTGTTTATTTGTGATCTCAAGTACTGTAACACAAAGTCCATCCTATCAGCTTATCTTCACACATGCATGTGCGCGTAACATGTTGAAATGATGTTTGACATAGCAGGCAGTCACAGAAACACACATCCTCAAGCCTCAAGAGGCTTTAATGTGTGTGTTTGTGCTCTGATATGCTTTCTATCTGAAATGTTATTCTGTTGTGGCTCTGCTTGTGAAATCTGAGGTATGTAGAAGGGAGTGCGGGGCAATGAGACAGACAAATAGATGGGAGGAAAAAGGGAGAGAGAAAAACACTCACACAACATATTGCATGTAGTGGGAGACAGGGAGAGACATGCAGGGAGAGATAGGGGGAAATGGTTGTGAAGCAGGAGAGAGAGATGGTGAGAGGTCATCCCTGGGTAATTTGTTTTGGTCCTCTCAGAGCGCAGACACACAGGGAGCAGGTAAACCAATTACAGTGTGACATGAATCACTAAGACCTACAGGCAGCCAAGCAGCTGGCCGGCCAGCCAGCCAGAGCAACCAAACAGCCAACCGAGTGCACGCAGTCACTTTCCCTAAGTGCCGGTCAATCACAAGCCGCAGCCCTCGCTCCTCCCTTGACCATGATTGCACATCTGGAGGGAGCTGATGAGAGAAAAAAACAAACATAATTTCCCCATGGCCTCAGCGCTGAGAGAAGCTGTGAAGCTCTGACGGCTCTTTAACATTTATCTTCGGGAGATCTAGATGTGAAGGAAATACGTCGCCCTGGCTGCTGGGAGACATTGTACATTGACCCCAACACAAAAACTGACTATGCAATGCAACGCAGAGAACAGCAAAGTATCATTTAACAAAAAAACAGGATATACTGTATATATTGGCTTAATCTGACAGCATGTATTTCTCAAATCAGAAAATCCACAAACAATAGTGATACAGCTCCTTTGAGGAGGCACAGGGTTAGATGTGAAATCTTAATGGATGTCACAGCCTAGCTAAATATGCCAGGGGAAAGTTCTAAGTATTTAACCACAAAGACTTAAGCAATTACTTAAATTTCCTTAATCACCCGACGGCTGTCACAACGATGTCATGTCAGGCCCCAGTCACGTCAGTGCCAGTGGCTGTCTAATAGAGAAGCAGGAAAACACTTGTGAATAAACAATCATCTAGATCCTTCTCTGTGCAGCAACAGCCCTAATCCTCTGACAGGAGCGTCATGAAAATCCATCCAGCATCAGAAAGGGAAGAGAATGAAGTTGACAAGGAGAGGGATTGGACTGGATTAGATCTCGCCTCAGCACTTGGTTTTATTTGATGTGGCCTTGGTGCACATTGTAGATTCAGGAGGGGTAAATATTTGATGAAGGGTGTTATGGTGTTGGGCTTGCTCCTGCCAGGGGCCGTTCTAAGGGAGCAACTAATAAAGACAGCAGCAGGCAGGTTGTCGATCACTGCTGTGGCACTGGCTGAGCAGGAGCGGCTGGGGAGAGGAGTGGAGTCTGTCGCCCTCTAAACTTGTTTACCAAAGCACCTGGTCAACTAGAGTTAGCTCACCGGGCAAGGATTCAGCTGCTCTTCCCCTCACTGTACATCATATCATGCATTTACACACACACACAGGGGCGCGCGCACAAAGATGTTAAATCTACCATCTTGCTTCCCCTTGAAATTAATGAGGGCCTCTGAACTGCTCTCTGAGAACCACTAACTGGCCATTTGCACTGTCTGGCTCTACTGGAAAAGACACTCCCTCCTTCCTCTCATGAACTATTTGCTTTCTTTTCTCTGTCACCCCCCATCACACCCACTGCTCTTTCCTCTCTGTCTGTTTCACCCCAGAATTTCCTTGTTTTCCTCTCTCCACCTCTATTGTCTTCCCTCCATCTCCACCCTCTTCATATCAGTCCCCTCTTCTCTCCTTCCACCCGCCGTGACTCCTTGCTCCCTCCCTCCCACCACCTTCTCGTCTTTTCTGTCTCTCTCACCATTCCTATGGCCCTAAAACCAGCCCCTCGGCCGCCCGCTTGCGCTCACTCAGATGGCTGTTACCATGACAACCCTGTTCTTTCAGCTCTCGCAAAATAATGAAGACAATGTGTTTTCCATTTAGATGAGTTTTCTGGCGCAGAGGGGAGATATGGAGTGTCCATCTTGCCTCCTCTTTCACTGCGGAGGAAATGTAATAAAAAAAAGGGTTTCTAACCTCTCTCTCTCTGACACTCTTTTGCTTTACCCCTTGGAGGTCTCTCTACACATCTGCACACACATAGATTAGGGTGCTGTGTAAGCCGGCTGGGTGGCAAAGTGAGCTCTGTGTTTTTACGAACACGCAGAGAATAGCAGCAAGCGATAATGTCTGGTTGGAATTGCAACAAAATACCACCACCCACAGCAAATGTCTGCTTTTGCAGAGTTAGCTCAGTGCATTAAAAATGACTGGCAGGTAGATATGAGACCCTGCTGATTAAAAAAACAACTGCAATTCAATCTCAGTGGCCAATTTGTCTGTGATAGAATAGAGTCCTGCTCCCTGCTGTCAAATCCAAGCTCTGACAAAGATAAACTGTGAACATTTTATGTCTTATTTGATGTTTTTGAGACTTAGTGATGATATTTTCATACCATACTGCTCCAGCGTGGGAATAAATGCCATGACAACTAAAACTGATGGAAAAAGCTTTCTTGCTTTTTCTCACTGGTGTAGATTTATTAACTTGCACAGCACACGAGGGGACCTGTGATCCAACCACTTGTTAAGAACTGCAAAGTAACATTTACTCTGCTGTGAGAGGTAATTTCGTTGCACCATACTGGCACTCTTACACACAAGGGTTCAACGCAAACGAGCAAATCCTGATAAGCAGTGCTTCAATGAAACTCTTTATGAAAAAGTTGACTTTACGTGACACTGGACATTGCAAGCCATTTAAAACAAATACCATGCATACATTTAAAAGCTGAGGCAGCTGATCTACGCAGACCAAGTTTCCTGAACAGCAGACTCTGTTATGCTGTAGGTTCCTTCAGGAAAATATATGGCCTTCTGCCGAGAGAGCAAAGAGACACATGAGAGAAACAGAGAGAGAGGGAGCAGTATAATATGTGTATGTGTGTGTATTTACAGTGGAAAAAGTGAGTCTGGGACATTTTCTTTGGGTCTCTTTTCCAGTGTTTATGGAGAGTAGTGAGGAACAACACTTCCTGAGAGGAAAGCCAGCTTTCCAAGCCCAAACCCTCTTCCAAGCCCCGCAGACGGGGAACGCTCTGTCTCCAATTTATGTTTTCCACCCAGTGCTGCGTAAACACAAGTGTAGAAAAAGTAGAGTGTGTATGTGTGTTTGTACGTGTACAGGTCTGTTTCAGATGACACACACACACACACACAAAACAAAGGCAGGCAGGCAGACTAATTACGGACAAATGAGCCGAAACATCTGAGAATGCAGTCATAGCCGCACTCCCAGTGTTTACCGGCTGTAACAGACCTTCCTCATCAAGAACCTGTTAAAAGAAGATGACATAAGAAGGGTCAACTTGATCTAAACCCCACTCCACTGACCTCCTCCTACTCCCCTCTTCCTGGCCTGTCAACACTAGTGATGGAGGGATTTATAAAGAAGCTGGGAGGAGAATCTCTCCTTGCCTCCATCTCGCTTTCTCTGTCCCTGCCGGCCGCCCTCTGTTCATTCTTAATTACATCCAGATCAGACTATTAATGAAGTCTGTCTGATTTTAACAACACCTACAGGGAGTAAAGGAGGGTTTTCCTCAGCCAGCAAGCATATCAAATCAAATCTACCTCCTGGCCTTGACAGAATTTGTGGCCAATTAAAATGACACACTAAAGCAAACTAAGGCTAATGATTACTTCACTATTAATTGTTTTTATTTTTTGTGAAAGAGACCTACACCAATTTAACAAAATGGAACTTGTGATGGTTAGAAGTATTTTCTTTTATATTCCATGCATTCTATCCCATTGTCAAAACCTGACACCCACATTACCCACAATGCAACTCAACTGCAGGCATTTTAGCCTGATATCCAGCTGTGGATATCAAGTAGTAGCTAATATAGCTTTGAGCTTATGGTTTTAGGCAGACATGAGGAGCACAATTGAGGTGTTTCAGAACCTAGGTTCTTTGAACCCGACAATAGCGACTCCAGTGACATCAGATGAGAGTTCCCCCCTTAATTAGCTCATGTTTTTAAGGCTAGAAAATAATCATCAATGTCCATTACAAGTTTCCAAAGCCAAGTGTCATATTGACAAAATATTTAACATACTATAAAACAGAAAAAACAGCAAAGTTTGTAAATTACTTAATCAAAAATTAACATTTTTGATTAATGTTGTGACTTTTGACCAATCAGTTCAACACTACAGATGATCTCACCATTCTGCAGAACCAGCTGGGCGAGTTGCTTGGTTGTTTGTGGAAAGCTGTTGAGGCAGGATGTACATCCATCAGTTCTGTGCCGTTTGAAGTGCAGGGAGGTGATGACAACTTGCCATTTGTGCTGATGTGTCGTACATGTTTGAACAAACCTAATCATCAGCTACAGAAACACCACAATACTGACGTATTCTCTTTTGCTGCTTTCTTGCATGCTGTGATCCTCAAAGCGTATACCGCCGGTGATGCACATACAAACGCATGTACAAATACAAGGTGGAGGAGGTATGTTATATGATTTCATATGTATAAAGTGACGGCAGCCTTTTGATGAGCAGGTTGACTGCACGGTGGCTTTAGACTGCTCTAGTGATGCAGTAGCTTCCCACACGCATCCATATTTGATGTAGAGCATGTGGCGGGAAACAGCCTCTGTGCTCCAGGCGCTCTGATCTTCTCAAGACACTCCTGTCAAAAAGCACGATGAGACGATGTGAACTGTAACAGTCTCATCTAAATGTTTACACAATGTGAGTCTGTGTGTGTGTGCCAGGCGGTGTGTATTTCTGTCTGTGTCTATAATACCATTGTCCGCTGCCACCTGCAGAGCTCAACAGCATTAGAATACCCCCCCCACACACATACAAATCCCAGCAGATCAAAACACTGCACTCCATCAAATCCAGTGAAAAGCCTGTTTACTGGTGATCTGGTGTGACAACAACAGGAGGCTAGAGAGAGAGATGAAGAGAGAGGGATACAATGAAAGAAAGACAGAGGTGACAGGTGAGAGTGGTTGAGGCAGTGAACGGCTGGGGAGTGGCCGACTGCGGGGGCTTTTATTATTTGCTATTGTAAAAAAGGAGCTAGGTGGGCTAATTGGTGTTTCACGCTTAATACATGGCATGAATTTTTAATGAGTCCACACTGTTGCTCATTTAATTTATAGCCAAGAGATTGTAGATAAGGAAGAAACACCAAAATGCTGATGTTTATGTAGAAAAGTGGGCAAAGCGACCTAGAGAGATGTTTAATTATTTCTCTGCACCGGCTTCTGACGTTAATGTTATTAGTAGTATGTTGCATAATTGATGTATAATTGCCTTATCTAGTTTCTGTTGTGTAAATTCTCACTGCACTATACTGTAGATTAAGATTTGTATATGTAAGAAAATATGCAAGACCGAAGTCTTTTAATTATCTGAAGTAGAAGAAGAATTAACCACTGTGGAAAGGATTATCAAATCTTACCAGCAACCTAAATGACACAGAGAACTATAACCCAAAATCCGCCTGATAACCCTCTGCTGTCAAAAGCCAGATAACTCAAGTTAGCAATAAAACACATCCTAGATCCAGCCTTGATTTTTGACCTGTCAAAGAACCTTGTAATGTTCTTTCTCACCTCAAAGCAACAAAAAGAACATATTTTCACATTACAGTAGTCTCAGATGGGAATTAAACGGCCATTGCCAACCAGGAAGTTAAGTGGCTCGTGGCAGGGAGCACAAGTAACAGAGTTTAAGTGAATTAAGAAACGTAAGTCGCGTTTAGCCGCGGCATGAGTCCATCTCCCCTTGTTGCAGGGCATAGTGCCTGGACTGCCACCTCGTAATAGCATTAAACACCTCCCAAAGTGATGTTTGGGAGTGAGTACACTGCAACCCAAAGGCTGTGAAAGGGCTGCTTACAACAGAGAAGTGGACTTGGACTTAGAACAAAAGCGGTGAGGAAGGGTAGAGTATTTAAGAGGGGGTGCCAGGAGTGATAAAGACAGGACAGGAGGAAGAGTAGAAAGGTAATAATAACAGGACCTTCTGCCTCTCTTTCACTCCCCCTGCCCTCCTGTGGTACTTCCTTTGGGGACTACACAGAACTCATCCAGCATCCTGCTCCAAAGCCCTCCACTCTCATTCAGAAATTGCCAGTCCCAACAGAGGACCCCACTCCCCCTCTGTAGTTCTGTCTGTATCATTGTCTTCTCTCCATCACCACATATTTGTTGCGACTATTGACTTAGCATTTAGTTTATAAACCGTCATGAAATGGTGAAAAGTCCCATCACAATTTCGTGAGCAAAGCCCAAAATCAACAAAGTATTTCATCAAAAATGTTGAAATGAGTTAAGTTGCTTTTGTAAGTAGAGATGTGTATCATTTGTTTTTTTCATGCTAGTGTTTTTTATCTTTCTTATAAACATGTTTTTATACAAAACCATTTTTAAATTTTGAGAAAAATACTGTGGTTTGATTTGAGGTAGAAACAGCATGTTTGCCCTTGTTTTCTTTGATTTCCTTTCTTATCAACCAGACATTTGTTCATAAAGTGCTGTATTTTGATTCCACTTTGGCACTGTAGTTGGAATTCTTTTTAGAAATCTACACAAAGTACCAAATTAAGAACTTCCTTGAACTATGGCCAGAATGTATGCGCTCTGTATATATGTCAGTACACATTTCTGTTTATACTGTACCCTGTCAGGGTGGTTAAACAGGGTACTTAGTCATCAGGCCATGGCCGTTTTCTTTGATGTGAGAACAAAAGCTGCCTAGCGGATGTGAGCTCCACCTCCACCATCAAACACTCCTGCCCCAGCCCAGCAGCCAATCCTCTCCTCTGACTGAGCAACACACACACACGCGTGCACACACACACACACACACACACACACACACACACACACACACACACACACACAAACAGATGCAGAGAGCTGAGCATAAGCATCTGGATCACACAAATGAATTCTATTTTCTGACAGTAGACAGACGGACGCGCCGGACAGCCGCCGCTAATCTGCCACCTCCCCTCCTCCTCCCACCACCTATAATCCCAGAGAGGCAAATAGCTAGAAAGAAAGAGTTTAGGACAGTGAGTGAGAGAGAGAGAGAGAGAGAGAGAGAGAGAGAGAGAGAGAGAGAGAGAGAGAGAGAGAGAGAGAGAGAGAAGAGGAACACTTGCATAATGGTGAAAATAGGCTTGATTTTATCCCTGAGCCTGAAATAAAATGGGCCTGCCCCCTGGCTAAATACACACTTGTTGGCCACTTTGCTAATGCTACTCAACACAATAGAAGACGGATGATGTTTCATTCACATGTGCAGCTGCCTTGTTTGATTTGCTGGCACAGCAGAGTGAATGTATATAGTGGATGAAAAAATAAACTTTGCAGTGCAATGAAAGCTGCAGCAGTGAAGGTCTACCAATGACTCTACTGCACACACAACGGGGAAAAAAGCACACTAAGCACTGACTTGTCATTTAGTCTAATATCCTGTGGGGTTGTATGTGACCCCGCCATGGTTGTGAAAAGGGAGTGACCATACAGGTGAGGCGTATGACTGCGTCTATTGTGTTACAAAATATTCTTTGTATTCACTGCAGATAACAGGAGGCCGTTGGAGGAGAGAAAACAGCAGTAGCATTGATTTTGTATGCTGGTCAGGCATTTCTCCATTCCAAAGTCTGGTCGATACACAAACTGAGAGCAGGGAGCACCTGGGGGGTGGGGGGTGGGGTCACACAACTCTGGACACTGCACACACACACACACACACACACACACACACTGGCAGTCAGCAGCGAATTGACACGAGGCCTGTCAGGTCATGGCAGCTGTCTTATTACCTGCACACACATGCATTAGCACAGAAAAATACCACCACAACTTTGCAAACATGGACCTGATTGAGGGCAAAATGAACAAATGAACTCAATAAGGCAATTTCTTTACTGTGAGTAGGGCAGGAGAGGGTGGGGGGCATATTTCAGCATTAAATCCTTTATCAAGTAGCCGGCAAATCAAACATTGATTTCCAAGAGCCACTGTGCCATGGGCCATAAGGACCTCCCTCATCAACTGAGGCAGCACTGGCCACACACACACACACACACACACACACACACACACACACACACACACACACACACACACACACACACACACACACACACACACACACACACCAATTACACAAACATGCTGACAGCAGGCACTAAATTAACTTTGTGTCGAATAGTAATTGCCACAATCTGAATAGGAAAGCATTTGTGAGGCTATTCTGTTCGTGGCCGGCCTGATTTGGAGCTAGAGGGGAACATTGGGCAGCTTTGATCAAAGATGCACTGCCTCAGGTGGACAAGAGGCCATTAGAGGGATACACTGACAAATATGACAGCTCAGCTCACGCTTATGTCTAATGAGAGACAGAAAAAAAATAACATGGCTTATACTATAAAAGCTTACGTGCAGTTTTGCTTTACTGTTGACCTTTGTATTTATGCACAACTTGCGCAAATGAATATTTTTACCCTATAAAAACATAATATACACACATTAGCATACGCATACACAAGAATTAGCTAACTTTTTTATCTGCAATAACTTGTTCTAACGGATCTTGCTTATTCAATACCATCTGTTCATTGGTAGAGGCATGTTCTTCAGATTTGATCATTAGTGTAATTGGCATCCTTGGATGGTGATAAAGCTATTTGTTCCTGTCTATTTGTAAAACATTTAAGTAGTGCCTGTCCAAAAACTTGTATTTTGTAAGAGCATTAAGCTGAAGAAGCAACAATCTGACTTAAACTCTGCTCCAGACTAAGCCATTCTTAAGGCTCGGTCCCATGATATTTAACCGGTGTTTGAAGCTGTTAGCTGAGAGCCATTCAGAGACAGAAGATGACAACCAGGCACACAGTGAAACATACACATGTAAGAGATACATACAAAATGGAAAAACAGGCTCAGGAAATTGGCCAGTTCCTGTAAAAGAGGCAGAAGAGAAAAGAGAAAGGGGGGTTGCATGGTATAAAACAAGAGAGACAAAAGACCTGTCAGATACAGCAGTTAAGAGTTTTCACTTATTTTTAAAGTCACTTGTTGCAACGAGTTTTTACAAAGACAAAAGGAGGATGTGTTGTCAGAATATAAGGACTAAGATGTAGAAAGCAGTTAAATCAAATATGTTTTTATGCAAAATAAATTGAATGCAAAAATATAAACAAAATGGAAATATTTAAAATGTGTAATAATAAATGACATAAAATATTGACTTGGGTCAGACATATAATGTGCCCTCATGCTTTTCATCTAAGTATGTATGTATGTATATGTCTGTTTAGTGTGTAAACTCCCTAAACAAAACCTCTGAGACCTGTGGAGCAGGACAGATGACCCCTGCTGAAATCAGTGTTCAGGTTTGCACTCCAACGTGAAACCAGACAGACACCTGAGCCTCTGCATTCTTGCTGATGCGCATGGGCCCACACACAATCAGAAACATCTGTTCAATCTACATAGACACTCACTCGTGTGAACACGGGCCAAGCAAACAATTCAACAACCACATAAAGGCGATTTCAATGACGCACAAAATCCACAGTCAAGTGAGTTTTGTGTATCAATGTGCTCATACCATACAAGCACTTCTCACTTTAAGCAAGCGTTTCTCAACATGAACAGCAAATATTACTGTGACTCCTTCTATTGTATTTGCTTCACTTGGCAACTGTGTGCTTGGAGAGGGTAACAAAAGCAACACAGTAAGTCTGGCCTGCTCGCGTTTCTACAGCAGGTGTATCAGGTCTTTGTTAAAGGACGGACAGAGCTGAGAAGAAAGTGAAGAGCAGAGGGAAGAGGCATAAGAGGAGCATGGAGAAAGAGTAGTTGAAACTTGATTACCATAGAAAAGAGTACTGAAAAGTGCATACAAGTTCTCAATGTAAGTTAATTCTCAATGTCTTGATTTTAATTATGATTGTTTTCAGAGGAGTTTTGTTTAGCGGGCTGCATTAAGATAACATTAAACACTGTGGAAATGAGAAATTGGACATAGTTCGTTAAATAAAATAAATATTTTAAAGTTTTGTCGTGATTTTTTTGTTTTGTAACAAATCCATAAATGAAAAAACACATATATTACTACTGAAGGCAGAAATCCTTAAGACAGAACTCAACAGTAAATGTCAGCAAATGCAACTTAAGTGAAGTAAATTCAAATTTGTTGGGCACTATTTACGTTTCCACTTTGAGAACAAATGAGGACGTGCGATGGGCAGAGTAAGTGAAGACTGAAGCTCTAGTAGTGCTAGAGCAGTAGAATGGGTTGGGATGCAGAAGGCAGTGGGTTCAAATCCCACCCCACTCAGCCATCAAGGGCTGGGGGAGGAAGGGCATCTGTGTGGAACACTTATGGCTGTGGTGACCCCTGAAGGGACAAGGTGAAAGCCAGTGATCTTTATGAATGTGGGTGCTAGAAGAAACCTATATGTGCATGTCCAAGTGTGTAAGTACATCCTTTTTATCCTCACAGTACATTCAGAAGAGCCACTTAACCACTGGCTATTCTGAATGGGAGCTACAGCAGCTCCAAGTTCATTGTGCATCCACTAATCCTTCAGTTATCTGAACTTCACCAATACTGCTGCAGAACCCCCACCTTCAACACGTTTCTTAGCTGCTTCATTCTCCTTAATTTTCTCCCTCAAGCCTCTTCACCCTCACTCTTCCCGCCATGCAGCTTTCAATTCAGCACCCCCTCTAGCCCCTTAACGTGCTGCTTAAAATCTAACTTATCTGTCTTCCTTCTTCTGGACAAATCAGAGAGGGTTCAGGGAGAAATAAGTCAGAGCAGATGGGGTGGGCTGATCCTAAGATTATTAAACCTCACACATAAACACACAGTTTGCCACAGGGCCATTAAGGTGAGGTGATTCTCATTTCTATTTAAGTGTGTATATACCTTGTCAAAGCACTTTACACAAGACCAGTAATAATATACAGTACTGTCTCTGTTGAGACCAAAGCTGTCAATATTTAGCGCTTTGTGGTGTTGGCTAATATCATTAAATGGGATTATAATCATGCTGAAAATTATGCGAATTTGCAGGTTTTCTAAAACTGTATTCTTAGAAAGAAAAGGCCTATTCAAACAGAATTTGGGCCATCATGTAATAGCAAAACTATCCACTGAAATCTAAACAAATTCAATTCATTTAAGTGGGTTAACAGCTCCTTTAGGCAGAGTGAGACATGTTTTTGCAGTTTTTACAAACTGCCAGCCCCTGTAGCTGGCAGAGTAGAAATATATCAAGCTTTTGTTTTCTTTTCTTAAATAAAACGTTAACAGTGTTTTAGCGGAAATGAAAATTGCTAATGGAATCACATCAACATGCTGCATGTGATTGATGTGGACTACCTGTGGTCGGGGAGGGGAGAGGAGAAGTCTAGTTCCAAGTAGCTTTATCTTTACAGCAATAAGGATAAAGGCTCTTTAAACAGGATTTGGGCTGACCCACCATTCTATAGCTGGGAGCTGATACAGCAGTGCACTGCCAGTGATGGATCATTTTTCATCTCCAAATGTGCTTTGGCATGGTCAGGAGTGCCAATGTGCGTGTGAGTGTATATGTGGAGATGGGGGAGGGTATGCATGTAGTGCAAGGGGGGCAATGGCAGATACGCGAAACACTAAAGGATTCTAACAGGGAGGGGCTGCCGACCAAGATGCATTGTGGTCCATCTTTGGTGGTTTTCATTGATGCTACTCTGACAACACAAGGCTGGGTCTTCCCTCACTGCTCAGCTGAGCAATCAGGTCACCTCATCTTGAAAGACACAAACACAGGCACACACATACGTAAACACACAGAGACATACACACGCACATGCAGACACACAGTACGTGCAGCCTGCAGCTGTTGCCAATGATGTCAGTCCTGATTTGGCCAAACTAGCCTTTTGTTTCATGAACACAAAACAGAGAAAGAGGCTTCATCTGACAGTGCAGCATGAGTTTTTCTGTCTCCAAGAGTGTAAATTGTAAATTGAAAATTTGAAGACAAAACACAAGCATTTCTGTGCTGTAGTTGTTAAAAACCTTGATAAT
The DNA here is from genome assembly GCF_033026475.1 of Channa argus. Lineage (NCBI taxonomy): Eukaryota > Metazoa > Chordata > Actinopteri > Anabantiformes > Channidae > Channa > Channa argus. The sequence goes on from NC_090197.1 coordinate 39,117,133, forward strand.
AACTTTGATAATTAATTGTTTACATTCTTTACCATTTAAAATGCTGAACATCTGCAGCCTCCAACTCTCGATTTCTGTTTATAATATAATTGGAAATCTATTTAAGCATCTACAAATATATAGCTACTAAACCATTTATAGGACAGAGCTGATGAAAAGAAGCTCATTATTTGTTAGGTGGTTCAGATATTTTTAGATTTAAAGTGGTCTGAAGTTATCCAACTGGTAAAACTGAACAGAAGTAACAAGCATACAAACATAATTTTACACTAAAGTCTGTGAACTAAATTGTCAAAAACAAAAATAAAAAGCTACAAGCTCTTGATAATTGCCCGCCTCCACAGCAGGTTACCAACAACTCACTGTAATGAGATGTTTAAAAACTTGAAAAGTACAAAAATTATTTAGTATAACAAAAAGTTAGAGTCTGCTGCTCATGTCAAATAGCCCCACCCCCACCCCCTTTCAGTTCCAAATGCAAACACCCAACATACACACACACATTTCAACCTCCTGATGTTTGTTGGCAGAACTGTTTGAGGAGCTTAATTGGTACTTTCTCATTTTTCCTTGTTTTTCACTCTCTCTGTGTCTCTCCCTAAGTTTGCCACTCTTTCATTCGGCAGTGTGTTTGTGTGTGCGTGTGTGTTTGTGTGTGTCTGTTGCAGTGTAGAAAAAGCACAATTGTCTGTTTGTTTTCATGGCAAGAAGACAAGAGCGTGGGTGCCACTAAATGGAACAGAGGCCGAAGCACACTCTGTGGCAGTGTGATAGGGCGAGCCAACTCGGTTAACCAAATCTTGGAATGAGCCTCAGCTGAATTAGGCGCACGCCACACACACACAAGCACGCACACACACACGTGTGTGCATGCACAGATGCACACACAAGTTGTCCCGGTGCCCAGGCAGCTTTCGTGCTGCTGATAATGAGGAGGTTTGGAGATGTGTATTTGTTTGTGCAGATGTAAAACACACACTTTAAAGGCTAACTCTTTGGCTTGCACAGTATGCCAATCACATACCAAGCTTCACTCTACAGAATCAGCATTCTGCTTACATTCATGTGTGTGTACAGTAGCTTTGACTGCCCACTCACAAACACACACAGAGTCACACATCACACCTGCTGACATTAGACACAAACATAGCATGAGACAATCTTCTCCTGAGCTATTATGCTGTCAGTGACATTTTCAAAAGTAATTCCAGTTCTCCTGACATTTTAGGCAGGTAGCAGTACGTGCTGCTGTACAAGCAGTCTGCCTCATGATCTGAGATGTGTTTTGCGGAAGCCCGGCAGCCAGTGTTGCTTGTTGGAGCAATGATTTGATTAGGTTCACGCTGATTACAGTCTCGTTGGTTACAATATATGGCTCTATCAGACAGAGCAAGAGGGAGGGCGGGAGAGGGAGTGATTGAGAGTGGGATTGTCGGTTTGTCAAGCTGTCAAGAGCAATTCTGTATTGTACTTTTGTGTTTAGCTGAGCTGTGCGTGAGTAGCCGAGTGGAGATTCAAAATGAATCAGCTGATATGAAAGACTACCAGTGAGGATATTAATACATGTCTGTTAGCAGTTATCAACATTCAGGAGAGTGATACAATGCCGTGCGTGCACTGGCCCCTCTGAGTCAGATTGTGGCAAAAGAAAAGGAGCAGTACATCTGAACAGCTCCCATTTCACAAACAACACTATCACAAACACCTTAAAGGCAAGTGCCTTGTCTTAGTATTGTGCTTGAAAGCTGTAGACTTACACACCACAGTAGCAGCTCAACCGTGGTGTGTAATATTGGCTGAGAACAAATAATCTGCAAAGCCTCAAATGCCCTCTGCCTTCGTAAGCTTTATGAAATATTAACCAAATTAATCTACAGGTTTTTTTTTTCAGCTCACATACTGTACTGCCACTGATTCCCTGTAAATCATTCCTAAGAGTAATTCTAACAAATGTAGCAACAACTTTGATTTCTGAAAGGTGTAATTATCCCTTTCTATATATCATGTTTACTAATAATTAGGTCTGTGCCAGTGAACATTGCTCTGCTTTTTTTAAATGACAGCCGCAGAGCTACAGGAATCTCTCAGCGCAGCTTTAGTCCTAGCAGCAAGTGTGCTGGCTGGAACACGTTATTATAACGTTATGGGCTTAACAGCAAGCAGCACAGCATCTGATCAGAGGTCAGATTCGTGCTGTACCCCGTGAAGATATTTTTAAAGACTGATATGATACCCTGTTTAGTAAAGCAATTTCTAGAGGCCTCAAGGCAGAACAAAAAGGGCAGAGTTCACAGGGAGCAGAAAGAGCTTCACTCTCATGTGACCAGAAAACCAGGGCTCCAAAGTAAAACAGAACATTATTTGAAGAGATTTTATAGATTGTAGATTTAATCTCTGTCGGATGGGGAAAAAAGAGAGAGAGAGAGATCAGAATTAATCATCTTAACTGTTTGTTTGGTAATCTGATTTAGTCTGATTTTTAGGCTGCTATTGCTGGTTGTGGTTACTGATGCTGTCTCTGGATTGACCGCAGCCATTTTCACTGACACCTCCCTCCTTCTCCAGTGAATTATCAGGGCTTGTTCTTGACATTTAAAACAAAATATCTGTACATGTAAATCCCTCATGCAGTTCACCAAATCCAGCAATGTGTCTGCTTATGACACACTCCAGAGAGGCACACTATGACTGTCCCCGCTCCAAATAAATGACCTACTTTGCACATTAACACACATTTACATAGAGGCAAGTTCCAGGGCATTTTTGTAGTCTCTGTTCCCAGCTCAGACACTTCTCGGTTTAAGTGTACCATGGCTCCTGTCCAGTTCTTAGAAAAGGCCTGGCTTTTCTAATTCTCTTGCCATATTTGACGGGATCATTCAAGCAGCGAATTTGAATGAAGACAGGTTAAACCATACTTCCTTTCAACTGAACTGGAAAATAGGTCCCTAATATGCGCCACCCTCTGTAGAAAAATTGGGGTTTTGTCGTGTGAGCGTGTTAAAGGAAAGTGAGGCTGGCACAGAGGCCCAGCTAAGGTGCTCCCAGCTCAGGAAACTATTTCCAGACCACCAGCCCCTCCCTTCTCCTCCACCTCCACCTCTGGTGGGGAAACCACACCACTGCACAGGCCCCAGTCACAGACATGACTTAAGAATGAATCCATTATTCACACAGGCTGTTAGGGGACTGGCACACAAGGGTGGGATGTCGTAGGACACAAAAACTCACTTTTACCTCACTTTATTTAGAATTGCTCAAGCAGGCAATTTACTAATGAGAGTTAAGCAGTTTTAACAAAAGAAAACAGGTAGATCAGCATTCCATGTATAGTGAGACAAGTATAGTTACACAAGGTCATATAAATATCCACTTTGTCATTTGAATGATGTGAAGCAATTGAAAGAGTTCCTAACATAACAGATTTGCCACTGTGTCCAAGTGCATGCTTAATGCTGCAGTGATATGTGTGAACCATCAGGGGCCATGGGACTGTAGACACACAATACAAAGCAGCGCCACACAGCAGTGCAATGACAGTACACACAGCTTTAGATGTCATATCAAGTTCAGTGAACGCTTGACAGCACAACACAGCTTCACACGACTCGACATAGATGAATGTGTGAGTGCTCCTCTGTCTTTTCTCAGACAGTCAGACAGACAGACAGTTGGACAGACCGACAGACAGACACACACGCACACAGAGGCCAGATTGTATACGAGTTTGCTCACGGACCATGATAAGAAAATGTGGTAAATGCGTAATCTGATATGCATGACTTGAGGTTTCTCTCTGCCTTTCTTTCCCTCTTGGAAATCGCAGGTTGCATCCATAATTTACACCAGCCTCCTTCTGTTTCTCTCTTTTCCACTCTGCTCCCTCCCTCTTTCTTCTCTCTCCATCTCCCCCTCTCTCTCCTGGCAATCTGGCTTTTGCAGCTTTGCTCATTAGCATATTGCAGAATGTGCAGATGCCACCAAAAAATATTCACCTTCCAGCGCTTTGATGCCATTTCACATGTATGCAAACTACAGTGTCAACATTTTGCACAGCCTCCCAAACAAAAGCAGTGGGACAAAGTATCCATTTAGTACCTAAATGTGCTGGGTCCATAAGGGCACATTCCTTAGTCGGATGTTTCTGACAAAGATTGTTGAAACTGATGATGACTGGTTGAGTGTTTCTTCTCATTCACGGTTTAAATGAACACTTAATTTAAGCATTGCCATTCATGCAGCTCAAAGGCTAATCGAACAAAGTTTTCATGCACGTTTTTGCATCAAATGGAGCACTATCTGGCAGGTTATTCAAAACAAAACAAATGACCCAAGGTTTGGAATATGGTGATATTAGCACTCTAAGATTGATATTGGAATTGATAGAAGCAGGTCAATATCTATACATGTTACAGTAACTCACCACTGGTTTTGACACTGCTAACACTCCTGTTCAGGTTTCACAGCCTAGTGACAGACTAAAGCAGAGCCACGAAAGTATCACAGCTGTAGTACACACGCAACAATACAATCTTGTAAACATCCTTCAAATAAGCTTTTTCTAAACTGACCACATTAGAGGAGCAGTGATGTAGCGAAGCACAGAATCGCATGGCATTACAATTTGTTTAGAGTTCTTAAAACTGACTGCCCTGTTACCTGACAAGCACCAGCTGTCTGCCATGTGGAAATGGTATCACCAACAAAACACTAATCTCAATGATTTAGATCATTATGTAAACAACAGTGGGCGATTAATTCAGTGTGTTCTGACGTTTATGTGATCCGGTTTGTTCTCTGAAAGCGCTACGCTATGACACAGAGCAGTATCCATTACAGTTTCACGGGAAAATAAAAAAGCTTGGTGATTTTCATCACAGATGATTCGAGTTTGAGTTTTTGTGCCCTAAAGCTCTGTATGTCTGTATGTCCTTTTCCTCCTCTGATTAACATGCACTGTTTTCAATTCACTGTTGAAAGCACACTGTCTTCTGCCTCAGCTCCTATATAATGTGAGCACCAGTGCATTTTGTTTTGGGACAAAAGTCCTATGTGTTTAGTGCCTGCACAACTAAAAACACAATCCAAACTGCAGCCTCCTTATCTTGTTGGCAAAACCACACTAAAGCATATCTGCATGACCGTAGGAGCTGATGGTTAACTGTTCGGATGAAGACAAAGGTGATAAATCAGGATGCTTACCAGTGTGGATGAGGACGTTCCCGTATTTCCTGTTAGGCAAACTCTTTTTTTAATCCTCATCAATCACAGAGCACATCTGAAATGAAACAAAACAGAATGCAGTGCACATCAGGGAGTATGACAAAACACAATCTGCTTTTTAGTGATAGGAAAACAAGACTTCATTTATTGAGATGTAATAAAGCACCCTGTCGTGCATCTGACAGATTGGAAGCACATAACAAGGACTGACAGAGCTGGAGATAATGTGCATCTCTAATCCCCAACAAATATGAAACATAAAATACTTAAATGACAAATACAAGTTTAGTTGCAGAAGGAGCTGTCTTTGAACTCTCCGGGCCCTAATCATAGAAGAATACTTATCTGCTTCTGGCTCTTCTCTAACTACGATGTGCAGATTTCCTAATGGGATGACGACTCACTGACTGCTAAGGCACTAGCCTACTTTACAGGAGTGGATCTTTAACTCACTTATTTCTGTGTTTGAAAATTCCCACATCATTTTATTACCATCATGCTAGTCTGCTTCCCAAAACCATCTGGATTACGTTTCTTCCAAGTGTACTCGTACAGTAGGCAGAAAGAAAAGACTATCTTCATAGGCTACAGATTGCCCCACATTTAATTACTGTTAACACCAGCACTAGCAAGCTAAATACGCCTCCATGATTTATTCATTTTCCCCCATATCTGAGTCAAATTAAATTAGTCATATGGGTTTAATTAACTAAATACGATCAGATATTGTAATTTCACACTTGGATATGGGATACAGAAAAGGGTACTTTAGCACAAAGAAACCATGGTAAACCAGCAATCATTAGAGGTTCTTATGTGTAGTCATGTTGGCATTACCAGCAGCAGCATTAGCTGAATGATTGCTCCTAATCAAGGTTTACACACTGGGAGGTTACCTTTTTTCCTGAAGAACCAGGAACACTCGGCTCAAACCATTACTCACTGTTCCTATTAGTCATCGAACCGTTGCTAATATAAGTAAACCCCCCCCCCCCCCCCCCACTTTCTGGGACCTGTGTGCATGATAATGAAGACCGCAGAACTGCAATTAGAGAAAATAATAGTTTACTCCTCCGGTTTAAAGGGTTGACTCAACAATAAAATATGTGTTATTGTTAAACAGAGCCTTTTAGAGCTTTTAAGAATGTAACAACTCTAATAAGAAAAATGGCTTGCAAACACTTTTACACACTTTTCATATAATGCAAACATGCTTGAGAAAATTACTGAAAACAGTGTATTCACAAACACAGTATAATCATTTATATTCAAACCTTTGTAAGTGCTTGTGTTGGGGAAGGTCATCTTTTTTGCAAGGAATCAATGACGCTCTCGTAGACTAAAACACATTCACCACTGGATGTGCTGTGGGTTCTCGTATTCAACTGCACCTGGCAATTTCTATGCCTAAGTGTATTTAGTTGACTGAGTAGTTCTAAAGCACAATATCTAATGCTGGTGTTATTTCCCACTCATACAAAGGCTCCATCATGGCACTAAATGAGCTGCAGTGAGTGATATAAAAAAGCATACAGTAATTTACTGATCCCCGATAATGAGACATGAGGCCAGTGTGGCATGTTTTCTCGCGCTCACTAAGAGGAAATATGGCTGCTTAGAGCTGCACCGGCTTGCAAAACATTGCTGCACTACCTCACGACACAGACAGAATTATCAGAAAAAAACAAATGGAGGCATTGATTCACTAGTTGTTTATTTACAGGCCTCTCCGGAGAAGAAATAAATTCCCCTGTTGAGGCTTTGTTTCCCCATCACACGACACAACGGGATGCATGAAAAGAGGGGTGAGCGGGCCACACACACAGAGAGAGAAGATGACAAATAAATAAATAAATAAATAAATAAATAAATAACACACATACAAATGTAAGCATGTGCGCGCAAAACACACAAAAACGTCTTGCATCTGGATTAATCTCCAATGGGCGTCATCACAGATGCTTTTAAACGTAGCAGAAGGCGAGAATCATGCGGGAAAGAGGCTGCCATCTGAATAATTTATTCTGAGGCTCATCTTGTCTCACACCAGGGGGATTTCTGCTTTCAATTTACACTGTTTTCCTCCCCATATTCAAATCAGGGACCAGATTTGTTGTGATTGGCACACGGAAGGTCAACGTTAGCGAGCTAGCATCAACGCTGTCCTCTGTGGGCTGGAATGCTGGTCTATTAGCACACTAGGATACTGTGTGTGTACGTGTGTGTGGTAGTCTTTGTTTACCTCAGTGTATGCGGGTGACACTGGAGAATAGGGCTGAGGAGCGCAGAGACAGCAGTGTGTGTCTGAGCTTATTAGGCTTTTCCAAGGACACAGGAGGCTCTAGACATTACACTGGCTGGGGAAAAAACACTATTGCTAATCATAGGAGCAAGATGTTAGGACTGCAGATACAGACTGAGGGGTAGGGGAGAAAGACAAAAAGGACAAGAGAGGGAAGAGAGGATGAGAGAGAGAAAGCAGAGTAGGATAGGAGGATAAGAGCGCGGAGGGGTGGGGGGCAAAGACGAGCCAAGAAAGGAGGGAAGATGCAGGATGAAGTCATGGCTGTCGTGCATGTCCTCACTCTGTGTGTCACACTGGGACTGAGAGGAGGACAGAGAACAGTTCACTAATGCACAGGTCATCTGTGACAGGATGGGCGGTCATTAGCTACAAGCACACAGAGCAGTTGACAAACAGGGGGGAAAACTCTTGGAGTGACAAACTAATTTTTTAAGTCATCTATTTAAAATTTCCTGCATTTGTGAGGCAGCACAAAGGACCTTTTTTGTTGTTTTGTGCTCTTGTTGTATAATTCCCCAGGGAACAGATCAATCTATTTTACTTTTCATTTGATTTAGACGGCATAATGCAACAAAGACAAAGAACATATTTGGGATGTGGATATGTGTTTGTCTAAACACACTTGCTCTGTTAGAGCGGAGCGTCTATTTTCTGAATTGCGATCCCAAATTTGAAAAAAAAAAAAAAAAAGGATTATGAGCTCGCCCTGGGGGGGGGACTGTGCTTACCAAGCAAAATGCCCTTGTCATTTCCAGTAGTAAATTGCTACATGCTAGCTGGTGCTGATGACAGGACTTGGCTGTTTCTGCCGTTACAGGCATGAATGGCCCTGTAGTAGCCAGGCACAGTGCAGCGGTTCAACAAGGCCTGTTTAACCGGCTGAATGACAGGCAAGCAGACAGGCAGTACGCCAACCACAGACATTCAGCTCAGGCTGCTGTAATGATGCCAATTCAGCCAGACCAGAAAGGCCACGTGATGGGGCAGAAAAAGAGTGGGAGAAAATATGAACACATCCACAGTTAGGTCGCCAGGCTGTGTATTTTCCTTCTCATATTGGATATGTGAAAACGTATCCAATATGTCTCCATATGCCTCCGATTTTTCACCACTACCTAGCAGCCCCCTTATGTTTACTCTTTAAACATTTTTGTTGTCTTTTTGTTACTGTGGGGAGCCCATGAATGTGTGGCTTGTTGCCTTATTAAACTTTAAATAGCAGTGTCTATAGCCCCAAGCATTTCGTCAGTAGCCCTTTGCACTCTCCACTTTGTGGAAATCTCTGTACAGGCTGAAGGGAAACTCAGCACCAGTATGACACAGCATGGAGGAATGCACCCGCGGATGTGGCTCTCTCCCTCTCTTTCTCCTTCTCAGTCAACCCCAGACTCCTCCTCCCCCTACTTCTGTGGAAAGGTCCATATGCACCCAGTAATTATCAAGGTTATTTTCTCCAGAGGGCCAAATCCCTGTTTATGGTCATGAGCGTGTGTCACAGAGCCCTGGCTGTCAACCCACAGGACACTGAGTCTGTAGACAACCTCAGAGAAAATCTCAGCTTCAGAGACACTGTGGTTTTCAGTAACCCTGAAGTTGTGCTGCTTTTGCTCCCATTTAAAAAGAAAAAAAACATTTGCAATTTTCAGTAGCTGTGTCATGACCTCAAGTGAGACTGTAATAATGATTTTTCATGTGAGCTTCGACCTTGGCTCCTGCCAAAAATCCAGGAGCTATTTCTGAGAATCACCAACAAAATTAATACCCAGACACTAAACCCGAAAATAGCAAAGCTGGACATGAATAACTCTGATTAACATCTGTGTTATTTATTTATTTATTGCAGACACATGGTAAAGGCAGTGTACATACTTTATGTTAGTTCTACTGAACTGTAGAAAAGAAGACAATATTCTACTCTTATTGGTTCGATTCAGTCCTTTCCCGGAGCCAGACACCCTGGAGAATTGTGTCCTGAGCTACAGTGCATATTTCCTTATGGCAAAGGCTACAGAGGAAGTGAAGACTGTGAAAGGGCAGTGGTTAACAAGCCCTGTAAAAAACACTACCATATAACAAGCTAGGTATTACACCAGTTAATTAGAGGTGAACACGAGCCAACTTTGTTTTCTGAAAGGGATACAGAGTAGGCCGGCTCTTGTGCTACAGTAGGCTCTTCAGCAAACAAAAGCCTGGAGCAACCTGAATTGCAAGCTCAAAAGTAAATTTGCATGCAACAAACTGTTAGCTGGGGTCAACAGTACATACATACACACACACACACACACAAAGAGAAATCGGTTGCTCCCTTCACAAAAGCTGCTTCCTCTTCGTTTTCATCACGTAGCAAGGGCTTTGTTAGTGTGCGGAAATGCCTCCAGAGGCAATGAAAATACTGGCAAGTCCCCGCAGCTCATTCAGAAGACCAACACAGGGGAAAGCGATGGGTCCTGCAGCTGCAAGATCACAAACATGCACACACGCACACATGCGCGCACACACATACACACTAACACACACACGCAACAACACTTATGTATGCCAAGTACCCATGTAGGTTGTGGGTTCCAGTTACATACAGAGATAACTGTGTTAACCTAAAGAACATAAACATGGGTATGTGGTTACAGGGCTGTCAGGGCACTGGAGGAGCCAGAGGAAGCTAACACCGACCGTACAGAATCTAAACTTGGACTAATGTTGTCACGGCTGCCACAAATTATAGGCAACCTCATTGTGAAAGCTCATACCACTGCTAAAATCAGGGGTTTTCCAGCCTGGGAATTACATATGATTTAAGCGACCCTGCTTCCTAGATTCATTAAATCTTACACGTATTGTTGTACTGTTGAGAGATACCACGATAGAGCCCAAGAAAGGTCAGGAGAAGTTTAGAGATCTGAGGAACTTTAAATCAGATCTGACAATCTGATTTCCCTCACTATCTATTTTCTAAGGGTTGTACATGTTCACACCTTCAGTTTGTCTAACTTGCGTGAAAACCAGAGGATGCAGAGGCAACAAAGGCCGACACCAGGGGAACATGCAAAGTCCATGCTGAATGGCATCTTGTGGGTGCAAACCCTGAACTTTCACAATAACCACTTGCCACTGTGCAGCCCAATACTTCACCAGCACTCTTAAGTTTCTTTAATGTTCCATTACCTCACTCTATGGCCATCTCGTTTGGCAAAAAACACATGTTTGTAATCAGACAACAGCACTCCAACAACAGATGATTGCAATCAAAACGTCAATGGCCAGCACTTCAGGCAAAAATAAACCATATTAGTAAGAGACAGCAACCCATGATTTAAAGGAATACACGTTTTCAACAAAATGGTCCATTGTTCAAGTAACTGTTCAAGTGCAGACAGTGAAATCATCCATGTAGATTCTCAGATGATAGAAGCTAACACTGCTAACATCCAAAATAAGAGGTCAAACCATTTACTAACAGTCAGTCGTGTGTGTTGTTTTATCCTGCAAATTCGCAGATTGTTAATGTTAAATTTCTTTAATATAAAATCAACAGACTAACCAGATCCCTTTTTGAAACTATTTTGGGTGAGCAACCACTGCGCTCATCAATTTTTGGCTCTACACTGTCTCAGTGTGCCTCCCACACCAACATTCACTTGACCCAGGAAATTCAAAACAGTATGCTATATTTGTTTAATATTTCATGTAAATTGTACCTCCTACACAACTCAGCTCAGTAGACTCAGCCGCCTCCCACCATGTATTTTCATTACAGGTGTTACAAGTTTTCTGAGATAATATCAGTAGCTTAATATCACTCAATACTGTGTGTATATTAAAGGTATAAAGCTGCAAGAAAAAGTAATAGCACTTTTCCAGTTTCCTGGTTTTCTGCATAAATTGGTCATGAAATTTGACCTGATCTTTACCAAAGTCACGAATATGAACAAACACAATATTTCTGAGCTAATAAAACACAAACAGTCATGATCTTTTGAACACACCCTTTAAACATACAAAGTCATGGGGGAAAAAGTAATGGAAACAGTGTTTTAATAACTGGTTGAACCACCTTTGGCAGCAATAAGCTCAAGTAAGCTCTTCCTGTAGCTGATCTGCACAACATTCAGGAGGAATTTTGGACCAGCCTTCCTTACAGAACTGCTTTAGCTCATCTATATTTTTTAAGTCAGGTGTGAATGGCTCTCTTGAGGTAAATAAACAGCATCTCCGTAGTGCTGAGGTCTGACTGGGTCACTCGAAAAGGGACAACTTCCTTTCACGAAAGCCAATCTTTATAAGATATATTTTGATATGTAGGGTCATGGCCCTGCCTCATCACCCATGTTATTTTTAGCTTTAGCATGGCGACAGCCAAGCTGACATTATGCTGTAGGAGACACTCCACAATGGCAATTGGTGCAGGTCCAGAGCAAGATGCTCCTTCACTGTACCTCACTGTTAGGATGATGATTTCATGTTGGTATGCAATGTTTTGATAAGCCATATGTAGTTTTGTGGGTTCTTCCCAAACAATTCTACCTTCCTTTACCTGTCTACAAATCATTTTTGTCAAGGTGGTCTTTGACAAGCTTCGGGCATGCTGCAGTGTTTTTGGAGAGCAGTGGGTTCCTCTGTGGGGTCCTGCTATGAACACTATGGCTGTTGAATGCTTTGTGTATTGTTGACTTATAAACAGAGATGTTAACCAACTCCAATAATTGCTTCAGGTCTTTAGCTGTTACTCTATAGTTCTCTGTTTTTTCTTTTTTTTTACTTCATTAAGCATTCTGCATTGTGCTTTTGGACTGACCTTGGCTGGGTGCCTGCTTCTACAGAGAGTAGCCACAGTAAAAAATCATCTCCATTTATAAACAGTGTCTAACTCTGGATTGAAGGATATCTTAAGTCTTTGAGATTACTTTATAACCGTTTCCAGTTACATGCCAATCAACAACTCTTGATCGTAGGTCTTCCATGATCTATTTCTTGCTTGGCATAGCTCACACCAGTCGAGGCTTCTTGTGAATAGCAAACTGACACTGTTTGAGTGGTATCGTAAGTCAAGGTATCTCTAAATTATAGCTCCCTTCTCATATCACTGGTTTTTCTAACACCTGTCTGCAGTTGACATTTAGGGACATCAAAAACCCAATGTTGCCATTACGTTTTCATCATTTATTTATCGGGTTTGTTAATTAAAGACATGAACAATCATGACTGTGTTTTATCATATTCTAAATATTGTGATTGTTAATATTTGTAACATAGATTTGCATCAGATCACATTTTATGACTAATTTATTTAAACCAGAGTAACACAGTAAATGAGGAAATGCATCCAATAACATCATTTTTTCTTCCGACTTTGGTCTGGTACTTGAAAGCCTGAGTTGTATTGTTGTATGCTTAACTAATTCAAAGCATCACCTACAAGACAGGATAACACAATACTCACTGCTTCTACTGGACAGATCCAGCATATTTTTTCAATAACCAAAAAACATTTAGTGCTTAATTTCGGGCCAGTTAAATTATTTCTCTTTTTCTTTTTGGTAGATAAATTAAACAAGACAAAATGCTTCACAAAGCCTCTCATTCAGAGGACCAGATAGAATATGCACACAGGTTGGCACTGGTGTCGAAATTAATTGTGCACTGGCTAGACATCAACCCACATGTAGTTCCACACATTACAGATATCTGAATTGGTATTAGGATTGAATTGACTGAATTGGTACCTGCCCTCACACCTATGTTAAAGGCAATTGCTTTCATATTTGTACATGCTAGGTTACACATATTCCACATCAAACAAAAACACAAGGTCGATTTCAAGTAACTGGCTTCACTGAGCTATGTTGTGATGAGGTGGCACACTACAACTCATTATCTATACAGTGCAATGGCAGCAGATGTATTTATTGCCAAATATGAATTAGCTGGAAAATGTGAAAAAGACAAAACAATCCATTACATTTAAAACACGGGAAATGGGGATGTGTTAAATGTTTATCATTTCATGCAACTAATTGATTTCCCAGTTCGTTTAACACCAGAAAGGTGGACTTTTGACCAACAACTGCATGGGATACTGTCTTACAGAGGAAAGCAAATTCAAGATGTACTGACAGAGAAGAGGAGCTTTTAAGACAGCTGCTTGAGTTTCTTTCTATCTCTCTCACCAACACACCACACTCCATTCCCTCTCTCCTTTTTAGCCAGTGACAGCAGGCACCCAGTGATGACATGAGGAGTGTCTCTGGCAGCCAGTAAGGCAGCACTAAACAGACAGAAATATCTGCTCTGACAGACGGACAGGCCATCACCCACCACGACATGCATGCAGCTGTCACTGAGCTTGCCGTTCCTCTCCCCAGCTCTCTGGTTTGATTTTTACTTCATTCAATTCTCCCTCTCTTTCCACTCCAAGCAACATTTTCCTCATTGTTCCTTTCTTTCAGCTATCATATACTACTCTGAAAAGCTACACCTACATTCGGGTCTTTGTGCTTAGCTCTGTTTGGCTCTCAGCCAGAAAGGAAGGTAGAGGGAGGAGGTGGAGGAAGGAGGTTCAGCTTTCATGAGGCCAACAGTTGAGCACACAGCCATCCTCCACTTGATCAGCATTGACCTGCATGGGTCTAGCTCTTTGTTCCTCTCATTCTTTTGTTCTTTCTTTCACTTTCACACAAGAATCTGTCACCCCTCTCTCTCTCTCTCTCTCTCTCTCTCTCTCTCTCTCTCTGCCTGTTTGGCTCTCTCTTTCTTAGCCACAGCCGTTCTCAATTAGGAGGGTCAGGGAGAGGAGCAAGGAATAATTCAGACTCTGGTATCTGGAGCTGGAAGGACCCAAAGATCAGCAGCAATAAGAAACCACTTCGATAATGTCGTATGCCAAAACTGGGTTATTATTGCATGTGTTTGTTTGTGTTTGCATGTTGCATAAGTTAGCTTCGTGTCAAGAGGTTGTCAGTGACCTCTGACTTCCATATTTAGACAGATATTAGAGAACTCTTAATATTGTTCTGGCACAGAGCTGTCCTCTTCCCCGCTTGACTGCAGTTCAACTGGAAGATTTTGGCTTTGAAACAGGACAATCACTGACACACTAATGTGCAGGTAGGCACCCGCATACACCAAATCTTCGCCCCATGTAGAGAGCTAGTTTAATTGCTTTGTTTCAGTGGTCCCCTCTGAATGCAAGAGAAGCTGGGGGCTGCAGTTTACAAGACACATCTGCAGGTGTTGCATTTCAAACTGAGAAACTCAAGCTGCGAGAAAGAACACATACACTAACACAGGCACACAGAGAAATATACAGACAGATTGTCTCCTCGTTTCCTCTCTCGTGCACGCATAGCCGGTGTCTATGAGAGAGGAAAGAAAAAGAAAATGGAAATTTCTTAACATCTGTATATCTTTCAATAAAAGCCGACTGTTATGTGACCAAACGCAAAATATATGACAAGACAAAGGTGCAGTATCTTGAGCACAAACCTGTCCAATGCAGAGAAAGAACCTGCTTATCAATGGAGCTCCTGCAAGACACCATACATCTGACAGAGCCATAAATACCACAACTGTGGTTTAGGGTCATGTAGGCTTTAGATAACCTCTCCAAGGTTGGTGCACTTTGTGAAAAACTACTTTACTTTGTTCCCATACAGCCACTGGTATACACTATCCTTAGAAAAAAGCTCATTTAAAACAATTTTCACCCTTTTATATCAAAACCTTTCAGAGCAGTGTCTTTATGAGAATCAAATCTATTTGTTATATCTTAGAGTCGAGTAGTTTGGAGGATCTTGGGTAGCATGTCTCCTAATTCACCAAAAGAAAGAGCAATCAGCTAAGCTTCAGATGGCATCCGACAGACGACAGATTCAATCTCCTTTTCTCCAAGCAGCTCTATTGTAATGTTCCCTCACGCTGGCGTGTATGCCGCACAGCATTCTGATAAGCCATGCAAATAGGCCACAGATGGACAAGTATGTATCTAATTGAGAAACATATGTGTCACACTTTTAAAAATAATAATTCCTACATCGCCCTGTGATTTTTGTTCTCATCCTATTTCTGTCATCTTCGTTCATTCACGAGGAGTTTCGTGTGACTGGGATGCTGGCATGTTGCCACGCCATTTGTGAAATTATTCAAATGAGGACACCATGTTTCTTTTGTTTACTGCCTTGAATGGTGACAGAAACAAGGTTGGAGTGTTCATGAACGCTATTTCTCACTCTCGCGCTACAACTACCGCCCCCTCCTCTCTCCCTCTCTCTGTGAATCCTGTCGTGGCATTGGAGGAACGTCCCAAGCATTATGAGAAGCCATTAATGAGTGTGTGGCGTGGCATGTTGTGATGCGCGGCATATTACAGCCATTCATCAGAGACGGGAGACACTTGACAGGCGGACAGCCAACAGGTTGTGTAATCATATAACACAGCCATGTCAGGCCTGCCACGGCTCCGTGTCCCATTCAGGCCTCTAATGTTGTTTTCCTCTGGGTAATTGACGACGGCAGACAGAGAGATCCAGTGATGGATAACATCACGGATCGACCGCCTTAGAAACATGGCGGCCAGCCGGAAGATGTTATTTTAGATTACATCAGCATTTGAAGACTTTTAAAGGAAAAGGATTAGTACATTGGGGTCTTTTTTGCTATCGGGTATAATCAACTGTAATTATCTTAAGGAGTCCAGAGTAACCTAGTTGTCACATGATCAGATAAACTATAAACAGCGAGATTATCAAAACGATGCACCAAAAACATTTGTAAAATCTCATTGAACAGGAACCAGGAATTAAATTAAATTAAAAAAAATGTAAATTCGTGTTTTCAACCTTTTCAGGACTTTTTTTTTTTTACTTCCAAATATATGTTTGGCTAGTCTGTGGGTTTATTTAAAACCTCTTTTTGAATTATACCACTCCTGTTTCCTGCCCCATCTGAATTCTATTTAGCAATGTTCCTTCAGCTCTTCCTACTCATTTTTACACAGTCTTACCACTATTAGAGAAAATATGTCTGAACTGTAGAAATAAGAACCAAGCTGTATAAAACCAGACTTTCCCAACAAACAAACAAAGTCAGTACGCACCTTGATGTATTCTGTTTGTAAACCAAATTTATTTAAGTATACTACCTTTAAGTATACTACAGATTTAACGACTTATAATTGTGTAAATGGAAAAAAGTCAATAAAAGAAAGCCATTATAAGACATTAATCTAAGATATTGCATTAATTACATACATCACAACATGACAAAGTAAAAGTGCTGCTCTGGTAATTATACTGTGCTACTAATATTGCAACTCCTCTGCACAACACAACTTTCAGGTGTATCAGAGAAGTGGAGGTGGCCCTGAGGCAGTGTTACACGTTGTTAAGGATAGCAAGTATCCTCACACAACCTGTTCTGCTCTGTCCCTAAGCTGGAAAAGAGAAGACAATGTTCTCTCTCATCCTCCCACTCTCACCACTTTATACCTCTGCTTGTTTGTGAGATGTGTCTTGCAGCACACAATCCAAAAAAGCCAGCTTGTGTATGTGAAAAAAATAAGCTGTAAGATGATAACCACAATGAATATCACCAGCAACTATAAAAGAATACACGTTCTTGTCTTTTAGATATCATTAAAAGCTGCAGCACATGGTGTTAAATCTCCTTCAGAGTGCAAAAGAGGCTTGATTATTCACTCACTGAATGCTCACCTTTTCTCTTGACAAAAATATTGTTTCTACACAGATGACAGACAAGAAACTAACAGGTTTTTATGTTCACTGTCTTTCTGTGCATCACACACTGAACATCATGAACACATTTACCTCAGAAAAACTTTGAACCTGAAAACTCTGAAGGAGAAAAAAAAAGAACAAATACCAAGATGGTCCAGGACACGAAATGGGAGGAAAGGAAGAAAAAAAAAAGAAAAACAAGGCTGGGAAGGAGATGCTCATTCCTTTGCTGTGAGCTAATCCCTAGGATCCTTTGCTTGATCTAGGAATGCCACGTGGCACCAAAGCGCAGACAACACACCGAAAAAGCCTGCACATCCACAAATTTGAAAATCTCACCTGTATAAGGTGATTGCAGAATTTGAGTAACAAGAGAGTGGGTTAAGGGCAGCATGAAGCACCTGAGTGTATCTGCGCAGGGTTGGTGTTTTTGTGGAGCTAAAGCAGCTACGTGCGTAGGCTCTGTATTGAAGCCATGAACATTTGATGCAGAACTATAAATTTCACCTTTAGTATGGACACAGCACACTGAAAGAATCGATCCAACCATTGCACAGTTATACTGTATCAACTTCATCGCCTCACAATGACCACAGTGTTCAGTGTCAACACTGACACACTATGTGGCACTAGCATTAAAAATGCATCCAATCGAAGCTGCAGGGGAAAAATACTCTTGTGTAAACGGCAACAGTGTGTAACATGTTTGCAGCAATGATACGTTTTTTAAATAATTTAACCAAGGGAGCTCTACATTAGTCATCCTGGCTGGCTGGCCAAATTCAGCCTCAATTGCACAGTTGTTTGATCAACTATTGGTGCGCTGTGTATGTATTAATTTGAGAGCAGGGGAAAAAAAACACAACAGATTTGAGCCCATGGATACTAGGTGAGCTAAATACAGTATGATAGCAGAAAGAAAAAGTCGTCTTCCTATACTTTTATGTATCTGCAGTCATGTGCTGTCACATTCTGCAGCTCTTCTATAAACTCGCAGTGTCTCTTTCTTTCACTGTGCATTACTTGTCACTGTGCAGCTGGTCCACAAGAGGGTATTTGTGTATGTGTGTTAAACCCATCGCTTTCTGTGCTCTGACGTCCATGTGCTAATCGCTTTGGCTGATCCCTGCAAGTCGCACATACAGTATCTGTGTCTGTCTGCCCGCATATATGTGCACATGTGTGTGTTTGTGTGCAAGGCAGATGTTCCCTGAGCACTGCTCAGTGTTCGCACACACTGTACTAAGAAAGATTAACTAGCACTTCATTTATTTATTTGCCCCCAACCCCCAATCCTCCTTTCCTAATCCATGGTAGTAAAGAATACAAGAGGTAAGGCAAAAGGAAACTGTATTGTAGGTAGGTGGCAGAATTTTGTGCCAACCTAGACCTTTTCTGGCTCAAGGCCACGAAAGAATTACTGAACATGCCCTGCACTGTTTTGTTTGGATAATGCACTGCTGATATTCATTTTAATGCCAAATTGCTTTTTATAGCACCTTGAACTAATAATACATATTGAAAAGCCAGAATTAGCTAATTTAGGTTTGAAATTATATTTTAAAACAACGAAGTAATGCACTTAAGTCAAGAAATGTACAAAGTCAGTAGGCTAAACTCGCATTTATGTTCTGTCTGTATGCTAAAAAAAAAAAGGTGAGCTTTTTGGAAAGAAGCGCCTCTGCAATCACGACATCATGGTTTTGTTCTGCTTTCCCAGTATTGACACTGGCCCTAGGCTTCTCGGCGGAGACTGGCTGGGTTTTTCACACAGAGCCAAACAGGATCCTGCAAGGCTCCTCATAAACAGCAGCTGCAGACTACTCAGTTCCCAGCTCCTCCCCGGCCGCCAGCTCAGGAGGGTCCAATCAAAACCAGGCACATTACTCCCTCACTTCGCCTTTGCATGCCAAGTCTGCTTCATGTCAGGAAAAAAAACCCATGATGGAACCAGATAGTTCAAAAGAAGAATCTGTTTACCTGTGTGAACTTTGACCTTGGTGGTACTGCCGCTGTGGTCACCTCCCCCTCCCCCTCCCTATCCTTCATGTATTCCTCAGGAACGTCCCTTGCTGACCCCTCTTTAAACAGTGATCTGAGAGAAAGGAAGACAAAAGAAAAGTTTGTTAAGTTTCCTTTAATGGAATGCCAGGGAGAAGCTGGTTCAGCCAGAGGACAAATGTATCACAGGGAAATACACCACAGTGTTGAAAAATGTATGCAGGAAGCCATGTGGGAGTTTGCTATACTGCCCCTTTTACTCTACCTCCTAACCCTGCTGGAGAGCCAATGAACCAGTCAACAACTGCACCACCCATCACACTGCTGTGCCTGTACTGCAGTCTTGTATATCCCCCCCACCCCACACACTCGACCCCGCCCCCCACTGCACAGGAACAATGTCCTTCCTAAAGGTTATCAGCAGCCAGGCGCTTGGTCAGCCCTCATCCTGAGTCCATTACACACAGAGCAGTGAGATTCACTGCTTTAATGCACCTCTCGTAGTTTCTTCTCACAGCTTTGCCGCACACTTTACAGGCTGATACAAATTCAGTTGGACCTGAATACACACACACAGAGATGCACACACACACACTAAAAAATGTATTAAGACTGTTCACAATGTATGAGAACTTCTAGTCATCTGAAATGCACATTGATGCAATTGGTGTTTTGATTAAGATCATCAACTGATTTATTTAGAACATCATCAAGGCACAATATCTGTTACCCACCCAGCACCAGAGTGGCTCTAGAGCCAATTTCTCACACACACACACACACACACACACACGTATATATATATATATATATATATATATATATATATATACATTTTGGCCAACTGGAAACATGTTTCCTTACAAAAAGCTATATATAAGTAGAAGAATACTAGAAAAAGTTCAATATATAGGTGAATTGTTTTAGCACATGTTTGGCTGTCTCCAGGCTAAATCTAAAACATCTCCCACTAATATTAACACAACAAAACATGAATGCTTTTAACAGGAGAAGTGTATGGACAGGTTGGGGCTCCCTGTACATCTTAACACCTGCTTGTTCATTAATTTATTCCACAAGAAGTGAGCACACCGACAAACCAACTGTGGGAAGAGCTGGCTGATTTTGAACTTAGGCCAAAAAGAATAGGACAGGGTGGAGGGGAAACCCATAAATACACAGGGAGGCAAGCAGGTGTCGCAGACAAATGTGATTTACAGGGTCTACATCCCATCCAGTGCTGACAGGTAAGCCTATTAGGTTGATATTACCCAGCTATAACACGCACCAATGGGCCCTTTTAAAATGTGTGCGCAGCAAGTGTATAAAGGTGATAGGTTTAAAAGAAATATTATATCACATTGTTAAGTTAGCTATACATTAAGATCTGAAATTCAATACTGACATCTTTACTGAGATGACTTTCTATTGGTGTCACTACTTCCACTGCATACTTTTTCAAGGTGACATGATTTAGCAACCACAAGAGACAAACAGTATGTTTAGTTTCTTTAGGGTTTGTAAAAAAGTGTTTTTTATTACAGCAGAGGCTAGATTGGATTTCAGTTTAAGAGCAATACTGGGCAAATGTTTTTCCTCATACTCTGAAATGAAATCAGGCTTCAAAGCCAAAGAGTGCGAGGAAGAGCTAAATACTGAGAAGGCAGTGCATTTCTGCATATTGGAAACTGTCGGGGAGCAATCACTGAAGAATGCAAACGTTTATGAGAAACTAAATGCACTAGAACGTCGAGCGGAGATCTGCAATCGAGTTTCACTTGTAATACTGCATGAGAGACACAAGACTACAGGAAAATTGCTACCACTTGAGCAGCACACTACAGATGGTGTTGAGAGCAACACAGCACAAAGCAATGTGTTCCTTAATAATGTGGTGAATATTGCAGTGAAAAGCTAAGTGCTTCGTGCTAGCTTCTGCAGACTCCAGCTTTTTTTTTCCCTGTCAGAAGTGTGAACTCTTTCATCCTAGTTATAAGAGGCTGCGGTAAAATCCTCAAAGAAAGTAATCGTGTTAAATGAGGTTTGTGTCTGTATCCATGACTTCTGAATGTGTGTGTGTGTGTGTGTGATCTGTAGGAGATGTAAGTGCCAGAGATACAAAAAAGTCCTGTCACTTTTGAATTAAAACTCTGTGTCAACTCTCCACATGAGCCAATCATCTCCCCGTTTCACAAATGTGCTTGGTATTCCTTTCTTAACACTTGGTGATGGTTATCTGATTATGTAGCTGTTTAGTGATGGAGATAAAACAATTTTCTAAGCAAACTCTTTAAAGTGATTCAAATGCTGAAGATGACAAAGCCCAAGTTTGCTTGTTAAAAGCCTTTAATACCACAACGTTTACTTAAGTTTCCTGGGGGGGAATCCTACTCTCAAGGGGCTGCTCAGCTCATACATGTGTGTACATACTCACATATATAGACACAGACACACACAAACCTTATCATCCAAGGCTGAGGAA
Organism: Channa argus; assembly: GCF_033026475.1. NCBI lineage: Eukaryota > Metazoa > Chordata > Actinopteri > Anabantiformes > Channidae > Channa > Channa argus. The sequence continues at coordinate 39,138,872 of NC_090197.1, forward strand.
GCAGGAGGGCTATAAAAGCCAACCTCATCTCCTTAAAACAGGCAGGGCTGTCCCTGGGCATCTTAACACAACTCATCAACTGTTAAACCAGAGAGAGGCAGAGCAGTAAAAATCAATGCCCCCCAACACGTCAAACAGCAGTCAATGATGTTAGGTGGAAGAAGAAAGGGCGAAAATTTGCAGTACCTTGGAGAGTTAAGGAAAAGGAGACGGAGGGAGGGAGGGGAGGAAGAAGAAGGCCCATGTTAAGCTCAAAGTGGTAGGCTAATATATGTAATTGATTACCTCTATGCAAATAGAAGAACTCTAAAAACTAGAGAATGCAATTTAAAGCAGCAGAGTCTCTGAAATCGATTGGCGGTCTGAGCGAGAGAACCCATTTCCCTCTAGCCAAGATAAAACACTTTACTATGAGCTGTCAGATACTTATCAAGAGGAAATTAGCAGAGGAATACCATTTTCCCAAAACAAACAGGTCAAGTGTTTCTCCTCTTTGAGTGGTCTTTCCCTTTCCTTACTCTCTGCCACTCTGATATCATCTGTTATTTCCTCCCGTTTAAATGCCACCAGTGAGGAGTCAGGGGGTGCGTTACATTCAAGCAGATCATTTGTAATAAAAAACCCATGCAGGCAGGCCCAGTGTGTCGGCAGGGGCAGGCTGTTGTTTGAAACAGAGAAGATGAGGTCTCCGGCTCGCCTCAGCTCCTGGGAGCAACCAGAGCCTGCCAGCACCCGCACGCACACACTGACGCAAGTCGGTCCTGAATCTCAGAGCCAAATCTCACCAAAACAATATTTGCGTTATTGGCCTGCAGTCTGTGTTCCTGGCTGAAAAGAGAGAGGGAAAACAAAACAAAACAAAAAAAGAAAGAAAACACCCATAGAACGGAGCATAAAGAGATGTCGAGCAGCCCACACAACACAGCCGTGTTGGAGGGAGAAGAGGGCAGCTCGGCGTCAACATCAACACCAGTTCTGCAGTCATCGCTCAGCAGGTAATTATGATAACAATGTGTTCCCTAGGCAGCCTCTCTCTGATTTAGTTTCTAAGCACTTACCCTTCCTAAAATCTCCTCCCGATAACATCTGATATGATTACAAAGTCAAGATTCTTTTCAAGGAGCGCCCACTTACTGTATGTGCCTCTAATTTGGTGTATAGTAACTCTCCCTCTTGTGACTACACAGTGATGCTTCTTATCATATGCTTGTGTATGCTTAGTTAAGATGTCGTACCATTCAGATTTTCATAACATTTTGGAAAATACCATGACATAAATGAACCTCACCTACCAACACCATCTGTTATCGAGCGCTCCACTGCCTGCTATTACCTTCGATTGTAAACACAGCCTTGCCACACGGGAAAATACATCATTTCATTGTGTCTGTTATCATCCAGTCTGAACAGTGGGAGTCTGGCCCCGAATGGAGTCAGCAGAGTTGACCCTGTGATTACCTCTGCGGTGCGGCATTTTCCTTGGCTGTCATCACAGCCGACCCCTTAAACAGCCAGCATTGCTCTGCAATGGGGCTAGGCTGTTGACATACTGAAGACATTTAAGATAATCCCAGCGATGTCTCTGTGTTTTCCGAGATTACATCTTCAAAGGGGAAACGCGGCCGGCAGCCTCTACTTGAAAGGGAGAGAGATGCGGAGGGCTCTTGTTCTGAAGGAGGGGGTGGAATAGCTCAAGAATGCAATCATGGTTTTAGAGTGGAAGAAGGCCTGTCCTGGCTAGCTAAGCTGGCAGGAGGGTGAGAGGATAGTGAGGCACAGGTGGTAGAGACCAATTAGACCTGAAAGAGAAAACACACCTGTTGGATGGGATAAAATAAGGGGGGGTAAAGACAGACTCTTACCCACATGACCTGACCTGGCCCTGCCTTTTATAACAGTTTGTATGATGTCACGACACGATAACATGGTATAGTTTGGAAGGTGAAATCTACACAAACTATAGCTGCTGAGTGATATTACCCTGGAGTGTTATTTCTTTGTGGATGCACCTTCTTTTGTAATTGCTGTTTTAGTCACACTAGACTGTTCGCCACAGAAAACAGATTCAGAAAACAGACCAAAATGTGACCCATCCTGACTATTTAGGACTTAGGAACTTCCTGCTCCCTGGGCACTGTACTGTGTGTGCTGTAACTCAACTGATCATAAGTGAACTCCTGCGTAGCCTCCAGCCAGCTCTCTCCCACAGTGTGCTCTACATACTGCATCATCACAAAGCATTTTTAGATACATCTGTACAGACCTCTGTGCCTTGGCTACTTTATATCTCCCAGGATAAGCTAGGAATTGGAGATGCTAAATGAAATGTGTCACACTCAAATTGCTTAGGAAATATTAGATAAACGCAAGAAATTATGACTCATATCTGCAACGAATGTCAGCAGTTACGTCCTCAATGGCTGTGAGCACCTCTTACTGACTCATGGATGTGGTTGCTAACGTGGCTCTGACGGACACAGAAATCGCTCACCAGTATCCTTTCCACATGCTGACCAGCAATGAGATAAGATTGATACTAAGCATAGGACAAAAATAGTCTGATATAGTACTGTGAAGAAAAGTTTGAGTAACTATAATCACCACAATTTCTGCTACAGCAAATTACATGAGAAAACGAAGACTTGAGAATTCTTTCTTTGCTGCCCAGGCCTCCTTCTCAGCTGGCTTTGTGACATCATCAGTGAGTCAGCAACCACAAAAGAGATCAAAAAGCACAGAGTGAGGTCTGTCTATTATCAGCTGCACATACTGTATGCCATGAGAAGGCACTAACACCCAGACAAAGAGGCACAAGTCACAAAACCACCAGAAGGCTATTTCTGAGCAACAGAAAAGGAGGAGACAGAGGAAAACAAATCTGTCATCAGCAGGAGGCTGGGACTGAGTAGACCAATCAGTTGAATCAAAATTGAGTCTCACAGAAAGAGACTTGTTTTAGAATGAGTGGCAATAAACAGCGATGGAAGTGCAGACAGACAAAGCAACAGCATTCGGTACAGTATGGTTCCTCTGCTCAAGCTCTGCGGTGGGCCCCTCCTCCGTCCCTCCAGCCTCACTGGCCACGGTTGAAAAATTAATGCAGCAAACTGACAACACTTAGGGCCTCCCTCTCTCCCTCTCACCCCTCCCTATGTAGCAAACAGGATCAATTACCAAAGCAGGGCTCCACTCAGGAGCGCTAAAGAAACAAGAGGCACTTTCCATCACAGCTGTGCGCACACGTGTGTGTGTGTGTGTTGTGTGAGGTTCAGGCAGGCTTATGATGAGCAGAAAGAGGAGGAGGAGGTGGTAATAGTCTGTTTGCTTCTCTCTAATGACAGCAGCAGAGTGGATTAGTGAGCCTCCTAACCCATCAGCATCACTCCTCCCAGTAAGTGACAGAGCATGTAAATAACCAGTTATGGCCACTAGAAGGAGGAAAGAAAAGAACAGAGACAAGGAGACTAATAAACTGAGAAAGTCTTGTGTTATGTGAGCATTTCGTCTCTGCACCTTCATTTCTATGCAGAAGGAGATTTCAAGGAGTTCAATTTCTACAACATCAGCCAAGTAATTCAAATGCAGCACATCTGACTGGAGAGGATAACATAAAGAAAGGCATCAGCAGAAATGGCAGCAGGCAGTAATCCCCCAGCCAGGCCACTTGTGTTTGCCACGCATGCAGGCAGCACTGTCATTGGTAGCACCCATATAGGCCTTATCAGTGGCAGCCATAGGACTCTTCTAATAACCCTGCTGACGCTCTGCGGTGCAAGGACAGACAGGGAGATGGACATACAGACAGGCAGTTTCCACTTTCCAGTTAAAGAAAGAGCTTGAGCACCAGGTATCAGGCTTGTCTCTGAATGTGTGCATGCAGGGACTCGTGAGTGCATTTACTCATTTCTCTCACACTGTCATGTGAAATGTTCTCACAGCTTCATACATGCTGTCACTTTCATCTAAATGTGCTCCACTGTTGACTGATCCACCTATTAACCTCCCCAACACACGCAAACACACACACACATATTGAATTTATGACAGCATTGTCTAAACCCAAGCGCACTGGCACTAAAGCCCTATTAGGAGCATATCTGACTCCAGTATCATTATCACCATTCAAAAGGTCAAGCACAGTGCTTCCAGCCTCCTCTTTGTGATTTATGCCTTTGTGCTATTACCTCTGTTCAGAGTAATCTCCATCTGTAAATCTAATCACACTGCCTCACTGTCGCAGCTCCTGGTCCTCTCAGGACAGAAGTCCTGGCCAACGGGAAACAGCTTATGTAAATACAGCACTGTTGACATTAGATGGGCAACACACACTGCCTCTCTGCTATGATGTGACAAACCGATCAGAGCACAGATAAGAACAGCTATTACTTTATTGTTGTTTCTTTTCATTTACCGTCACTTTCGTTGCTATCTTTACAGCGTCCCACCTTGAAATAAGTTTTATATCTTATTGTATATAATTTCTTCTTAGCTCATCTTAAGAGGCTGGGTTTGTTGTTACTGAATGGAACAAAAGCTTGCAAAACCAGTGCTGTAGGGCTCCATCTGTAGTCAATGAATAACTCGCATATTGACACCAGTAAATGAGGGTGACGCAAAAACAGAGCGTCAAACAGAAGCACTTCTAGGCGTTCTCTGCGTGTGTGTGTATGTGTGTGTGTGTGTGTATGAGCCAGTAATTATTACCTTCAGAAAAGCTCCACAGACACTACAAGTCTCATGAAAACATCTACACATATGCCTTGAAGCAGCCTTGAAGCATGTTTGAGCAGAGTGGCCAAATGCTCCACTCAGTGGCTGCCACATGAAAGTATAAAGACTTAACCAGGTCTCCTGCATGGAAGTACAGTGGTGCTTTTTGAGAGAATTCCCTCTGCAAGGACTGATGAGAACCTTGGCAATGACACGGAGAAGCCTGCAGGCCTGTCAGCTCCAGTCTCCATGCAGCTCAAATCAGCACTCAGCACTGCAGAACCTCTACTGCTGCGCATTCATACACTTGCTGACACGAACTTCCAGCATCACTTCAAACGTCCACTCAGTTCCTTAACATCATACTCAACATGTGGTGTCTGTGTGTGTGTGTGTGTGTATGAGATTCTTAGCATAAATGCAGATAGAGTCATAGCGGGTATTAAATTTGAGACTGTGTGGCACACAACCATCACAAGATAAAGCCCAGATATGTAGGAGAACACCAATATTTTATCAGTTAATTTAAAGGCTGGAGGGAAGACGAAATGTTAAATGTTAAATTCAGTTTGTATGGAACTAAATACTTAATCAAGTTTGTTAATAATATGTTCACAAAGGCAGCTATAGACATACATACACCTGTGATAATCACACTTTCCTTTGACAAGAGCTTGGACCACAAGAAACAGATCCTAACTGTTGCGAATGTTTGAAAGCATTGCCTTTAAAATGTACAGCATTCGAGGCCTGGATGATAAGAGTTTTAAGAAATCAATACAAAGCCCTTTTTTGACAGACACTATCAACTCAACATTTCTAGATGGTGACTGATATTTTATGTGCCACCAAATTGCAAGGAGAGCTTTTAATAATTGATGGTGCTGGAGCAGGGAGATTTTTAACTGCTCTCCTCTTGTTATCAATCATTAATGGAGTTTCCATCAAAAACACTTCAACCCCTCAAGTATCAAATCTCTCTTGAAGGTGGAGGGCCCACATTCAAACATCCCACTTAATCAAAGGGCACACAATATGCTCTCTCTTTCTCTCATTTTTGCTTGTGCAAATTAGGATAATAACGGCACAAATTGCAAAATTGTTCACAGCGTAAGTGTAAAAGTAGGCACTTTAGCTAAGGTCTTCTTGTGAGTGATGAGGGTTAATAGGAAAATTCTAAATCTTTAAATCACAGTGGGAAAACAGCCTGCCAGGCAGTAAGCATTTCTACTTTCTTTGTGCATGCAGAGCCATTTAAACCTTTATATATCTATAATGCATACCCGCGTGTCGGCTCTGGTTTGTAAAGCTGAGAGGCCTGCCTGGCCAAAGTCATACAGGACATGATGTGCCTCAGTGTTTTAAAGGGTAGAGCTGTAACACTGCTGCTACCCTTTAAAACAATAAGAGGGTGACACGCAGCACTGAATGCACACATAAAGATGCACAACACACACACATACACTATAAAGGGTAAGCCCAGATCCTTCAATCTCAGAGTCCATCTGGGGTTACATTGTGTTAAACGTACTTTTATCACTGCAGCATTTCACCAACAATCTATAGCCCCAAGACAGCGCATGCACATCATATACTAGCGTATAAAAGCACAGCAGTTAAGTGATAGCAGAAATGACATATTATTCCTAATTACCCATCAAGGTGGTTTTTGACAGTGCTCTTTGTGCCAGTGATCTGTGTCATGGCACAGTGCCATCAGCGTGTCGGTTCTGTTTGATTTGTAGCCAAGTAACGGGTGGTGTACCATCAAAGCTGCAGTTGCACTCACTTTCACTTTATCCCCCGCCCCCCTTCCCATCTACCCTCCTCACTACCCCTCACCACCAACACTTTTTCACACACTGTCCTGTTTCAATGACTCGACCTTGCCTGTCATCAGTATAAAACACCTTCACCTTTTTCCAGGCTCTATAAACGGCACACAGAGAGGACATTACGTGGTTTCTGCTGGAGGAGCCTCTAATTTAAAGAGTTCAGGTGCAAAAGTGAGGCAACGGGCATCTGGATTTAGGACACAAGACTCATGGGCAATATATAGTGTTGAAATCATCAGTTACATAATGGAATGACAGAAAATGTTTGGACAATGACAATAAAAGTATTTTATCAAGCAAGAACACTAAAAGCCTACAGCCAAGCTAGAAGCTCTGTGCTGTTAGTGTCTTAGGTTAACATACTAACATTAGCAAATTAGCATACAACACACAGTACAAATAAGACTTATGGGAATGTCATTAGTATTACAATTTATCTTGAAAGAGACATGGATGAATATAAACTATACTGGCAAACCATCCAATTAAAACATTTCATCTTTAAACCATAAGTCTCTTTTAAATATATTTTTTAATTGATTGATTTTTTATTGGATTGATCAAAAATCAAGACATTAACTGTAAAATAAAATTGCCAGTTGGCAGCTTCTGGAGATGTGCAGTAATTGTTGTGATGACACTCTGACCGCGCAAAATGAGGTATAGAAAGTTGAATGTTACTGAACACTGACGCTAACCTATGCAAGAATGATTTATACAACATAAGCATAATGTGAGCTGTGGCTTTGGTTCTGTAAGTTAACAGAATTAATGCACAGATCCAGGCAGCTTATATTTGCCTAGTGAATTTTATCTGAAATTTGCAGCATAGCTAGTTTTTTAAAATGTTTTTAAAGTGTCCATTGTCTACAAGTCTGTTTAAATGAGCTGCACTAATTTTAAACCAATGCCAGCAGTAGCTGGTCTAAGCCATAACAGTATATAGCATACTACACACCCTGCCTTCTCATTTGTAAACATGTATTTTCCAGTTCACTGTTATCTGCAATTTAAAAACATTGGCATTCAGATCATTGGCTTAGGTTCTAGCCTATAAAGTATCACAGATCAATTATCTTCAAAAAGATAACAGCTGTGACCACCATTTATCTAATCCCAGGCTGATTTCCATAATTTCCAAGAGATGTATACAAAGTAAACAAGATATTGGGATATTAGGGTTGAAAGGGGACAGGCATCATAAAGAGCACTAATTTGCTTGTCACACATGCTAGCCATTTCCTTTGTGACTCACATGAGATGAGCCGAATGAACACAGCTTTAGATTGAGTGACTCAGGAGTTTTGGAAAGCTGCTGGTTCTCGTGGTGTTGAGTTAATCAAGTGGGTCTTAAAGAGTCAAATCAGTGGTTTTTCACACCTCTGAATCACTGCTCTTATCTTCGATTGAACTAATTAGAAAAGAGGAAGTCAGAGTTTTATCTTCTGTGACTGTTTTTGTCAGCCTCCACTACCATAGCCATAATCACAAACATGAAGTTGGGCACAAAAATGGCAAGAAATATTGGGATTGAGATTTAAGACATCACTATGTGAGTTAAAGCAAAGTTTACACTTGACACCTTCTGCTTACTCATTCATACATGTCTAGCATTGGGGAACTGAAATCAAATCCTACACTGTGCACTGTGCCTTCAGATTTGAGGCAACGTAACTCCTTGCTCTTGCCAACAAAAAACAATATAAAACAGACTCAATGCATGAAAATTAGATGGTAGTTCAGTCTGATGATCAACAGACAGGATTTGGTTTCCATGGAATTAAATGTATAGATAATGAACCTTATTGGAGGGTTTTTAAGTAGGAGCTGACAGCCAAAAGCTACAAAAGCTGTGCTTTTGTGGTGTTGTCCGAAAAATAAAATCAGAATGGCAAGTGAGCAAACATGGATGTGAAAAGGATCATGTTTTTTCTTGCTTTAAAGGTTGTTCTCAAATGTGTGATGTTGTAGCGACTTCAAATGTGCCAGCAGGAGGTGTTTTTATTCTCTGCTGTCATCTGCGTCACTGAAGTCAAATACAATAACTTAAGGGCGACTAAATTCTCTACTGTATGTACTGTGATGGATTAGCTGTCTGAATCAGGCTTCTCTGTAAGTTGAGTTTCATAATTTGTGAAATGAACAAAGACAAACGGCAGCCTAAGTGGTAAGAAATCAATCTAAAAATGTGGCTAAAGCTGTACATGAAAAATACGGTGTAAGTGATTTGTAGTTAATGTGCTAAAACAGCAAAAAACACTGGTGTGGTACTTTGACAGTCCCTCTTTAACATTTCACATTTTTCCACGAACATCTGAGCTGATTATTTACCAGTTTCTGTCACTTGACATGATTTCAACTGTTCTGAGGAACAAGCTGCCACTGCAACACCAACAAATGTCAAAACAGTGCAGGATCAATATACAGCTATTCATCTCTCAAGAAGGTATGCAAAGCATCAAACTTGGCAGAGGCTGTGCATGTCAATCCACAGTTACACTTTCTCTAACATAACTGAACAGCCACAATTAACACCCTTTTGTTTGTTCTGTCATTTGTTTTGTCACCATTACTATTGCCCCTGGGACAAAGATCCAGTTTAACTGTCAAAATCCTCCTTTCAGATTAACTGCACATCATTGCAGCTGACAAACAGTCTGATGAAACCGACATTTCCCTTTGCTCTCTGCACCTGCGAGCCTAAGAAAGAGCTTTGTCAGGAAGATGTGGTACACTGCCAACCCAGTTTGACTTTTATACAGTCCAAACGACAGATGCTCCACATAGAGACAACAAACAGCTTAATACCCTGGTGTGTGTGGCTGCGAGCAATGTGAATTTTAATGAGAAAGACAGAGAAACAGACACAAGAAGGCCAATAACACAGAGATGAGCTCTCAGATGGTCTCCCACGGTGTCTGGACTGGCGGCTGCTACTCTTCGTGACCCCGATGCTTCGAGCCACAGATCAGATCAGGGGCACTGTGCGACAGATGTCTGCCCTAGCGCTGTGTTCCAGGCATGAGTGCTGCTGGCACACGCACCAAAGAAGAGAGGGAGGAAAAAACAGAACAAGGGAGAGAGCAGGGTGAGCACAGAGGGGAAGATTAATGAAATGAAAAAGTAAAAGGAGGGAAGTAAAAACGAGAGGAAAGGGAAAAAAGGCAAAGAGGACAGCAAAATGAGGAGAGCATGGCCTCCGAAATGTCGTCACACCACTCACACCACTTCATCAGCGGCAAGATCTACTCTCGTCACCTCTCCGTCAGACAACAACCAGTTTGGTCACTACAAGTTTAAACATACCAAGAGGTGTGACTCACTGCCTGACTGGCCGGGTGGGGAGGGGGCAGGAGACAATCAGTGAGCGTTTTTATAAAATGGAATTCTGTTGGTAAATGAAGCACAAAAGAAAAATGCACAAAAGCTTTGTGTGTGAATCTACAGCAGCAAACTAAAGTGTAGAGTGTTATGATGCCTTTTTAGAAGCCTTCACACAAAACTCAACATATGACCTCCACACAACGACTCTCCCGCTCTACTTCCGCTTTGAGGAACAACACAGAAAAAAAAGAAGATGAGAAGAGAGAATAGAGGAGCTATTTATATCCTCATAGCAGGATGGCCAGAAACAAAGTTGATTATCATCATCGTCAAGAAGGCACAAAGGAAACCTGCTGCCTCCCCCCTTCCGCCACAATCCAATAGAGAGGCTTTTAGCCTTCGTAATGATTTAGAAAGTGACAAGTCAAACAGATTTACTGTGACAGCCTGAAAGGGACCAGCACGAACACTATTATTGCTCACGTGACCAGATCCCTCTAACCGACCCCTCCTGCACGTTACAGGGGACAGCGAAGAATGAAGCTGGCTCAATGGGGGCAGGCAACAAGCCTATTCAATTCCCCCTTCGCTCAACACGAGCCCCCTTCAAAGAGGGTGAAAAAAGCTCAGCTTTGTGGAAGTTACTTACTTAAAGCGACAGTGTGCCAGATAATGATCTGGCCACGGAAAACTTGTGGTACAGAGAGAAATGGAGATACCTTTGTACAATTAGAACACCATTACCCAAGGTTTATCGAATTTAATGAGCCATGAATGCGAGGTGAAAATCAGCTAGCAAGAGCAGCAGACAACATTTCTACAGTAGCCTTCCAACAGCCATGAAACCCCATTAAAACCTCTTTAATCTGCAAAGGAGGGTCATTAAAAATTGAAACACTGGGCAACCACTGCATCATGCTTTTCATTAATATTAGCTTTTGAATAAAAACATGCCATTTCTGCCTGTTTTTTCCATCTATATTCAATGAAAGGTATCTTTTGTGCCCTGAGTATCAGGATCTACATTTATTTGACTTTCATTTCCTTAGCCCTGAAATATGGAGCAAATTTATGTTTGAGTAGCATGAGTCCCTCCTGTGCCAAGGTGCTTTGGTTAGTGCAGTCGTCCTTTTTTTTTTTTTAACTCCCCTTTTTCTGGAAGGTGAAAAACTCCTTGGCTGTTCAAGCTTTGAAAACAGAGCCACCCCTAAAACCATCAGAGCTGGTGGCAGAGGGATGTGTGTGGAGAATTCTCAAGGAGCAGAGACCCTCGGGCTACACAGATTCAGTTTCCCCCTTTATAGCTTCCAAAAACAAAGGAATTCCAGAGAAAATCAGGGCAGGACCTCACCCCAAGCCACCATGGCTGCTGCTACCCCCACTTCTTTCCCTCTCTCTCACTGTCTCTCTCTCTCTCTCTTACACATACACGCAGCAAAAGTGATTTCACACAACCATCAATGAGACACACCTCTCTGTTATACAATCATGTTGACTTGATATCCAGGAAGACATGGTTGCAGAGACATGACAAGGAGAAGAAGTCGGGGCAATGTGTGTAAACATGTGGGGGTTGGAAACATGCTGCTTGGCCCTAATTCATGTTTCCGAGGCATGTCGGTCTGTCTGCTGCTGTTGTTGACCATTGCTAACTAGCCCAGACTCAGACTGTAGCCACACATATTAGTGGGACATTGAGCCACAGCCTTAAGGTGTTGTCGGTCGGGCTGTGGTATGGCAAACCACCTCCCCCTCTCCCCCTCCCCCCACTCCCCAGAATATGAGTCAGACATGAAACGTGTGATGTCCTCACGTGTATCTATCTAACAATGTCACCACATGCTATTCATTCCACCCCGATCCCATTGGGCAGCCAAGTAAAGGTTACAGGAGGAGTATAAAAACAATATGGCTGAGATGTGTAATAAATGTATTTGATGCTGCTAATGGATGGAATCTGGAGTAAAGGGGGAGCAGTTGAGATCGGCAGAGACACAGAGAAGCTTTTAGCAAGTTTTTTTTCTTCTTTCTTCTGGATATTTGACTTCAAGATTCGCTAAAGAAATGTGAATAAATACAAAAAAAAGAAAAATCTGCCTTAATCCGCATCCTCATCTGGTGTTTCGTAATCAAATTTGTTTATGTATTCTATAAAGGATGCTAAATAAACAAGACAAGATTTCCATGAAAACATATTTTTAATCAAAGTAAAGCATTTGCTTTAAATGTACATGATGAACAGTATTTTTGTAGGTAAAGACATTTTTTGCTATTAATTTCTCTAGCAGACAAATTTCTGATTAGTAATCCAGCACCCTTTAAAATCATAAAGCATAGAGGCCCTTGGTGTTTTGTCAATATTGTTTGCCAGATAATTAAAGAGCCCTGGGAGACAATGATAAACACTGTTTGGAGGCTGATCCCTGGCAAGAGCCAAGCGGTGTATCATTGCTGTCTCCGGAATACACACGATTAGCCCGGTCTCATTACTGATATGATAAACGATGGCTTCTACAGTGGCTTTGGTTTGCTGCGAGGACGTACTTTAACAAGGGGAGCTAAGAAAAAAGTGTTGAAAGACACTGCCCCTGTAACAGACCTGTAATAAACAAGAGATATGGGTTATCTGCAGTGAGATCACCAATAAAGTTTGTAATGTTTGAAAAGTCAGGTCTGCAGCCTGTTGTAGAACTTTCAACCATATATTATAAATTACTGCAATCACTGTCTAATAAAATGGACTTTCACATATCAATTATTTGCTTCTTTATTTGTCCATCCATCCCGTACTCTTTATGAAGTTAATGATGTAGCTTGGCCCTGGCCCACCAACTCGTCTCTTTTTACAGTTGGTGTATCCAGACAGACGCTTAAAATATGCCCCTTTATCTGAGCTGCCCAGGCGGGAAAATGAAAGGGATGTCAGTCCTTAGAACCCTGGGAAAGCGCCTGGCTCAACCGCCAGTGTCAAAACCAAGGGGAGGGCACCAAGCGGGCAGACACACTACACACAATAGATTTTATAAAATCATTGAGCAAAGTCAAAAAGCTGTGAGAAAATTGTCTTAGTAGGGCAGTTGAGCTCAAGATTTATAATTTTTTATAATTTTAACAACTAAAACTGGTTTCTTTGCCAGGAAAAAACGAAATCAATATAGTGTACAGCCTCCCTCATGCTTAAAAATAAATCCTTATTCACAAAAATTCCACAAAAATATTTTTTATATTTATGCATTTAACACACTCGAAATTTTTAACTTTACCATTTTTCAGATTTTTGCATGCACATGTATGAACTAATGGTATCTGAGACTAAAAACTGCATAACTACCATGGCAGACGAAGGATAAATGCTGTCTGTTTGATTTAGTAAATCACAGTTAATTTACTTTGTCAGAAAACAAGGAAGTATGTTTCCCTGGAGGCCATGTTGGAGACAATTCGACCGCCTTCAGAGAAGCTCTGCCATCACTTTCCATCTCCCACGCAAGCTCCACCAGAAAAATCTGCATCACCGTGCACTCAGAGACAGTGCTGACTAGACAGACTGCTTATAGCACAAATGATATTATAAACACAGCATGTGGCATATTATGTTTAGAAAAAGATTCATTATAGGCTATAAGTTAGAACAATAAGCAACACGCTGTGCAGAGTAAGTAAGTGTATTTAAAATTAATTCACATAATCTGGAAAGCTCTTCAAGATGTTTGAAAACACAACAGGTTTTAACTTAGTGACTCAACCAAGCAGACACACACACACTCTTAGCGGGACTGTTTAGCCCAATACCTGGCATGGACTCAAGCTTCGGGCAAGCTGCATGAGAGCGACTGCAAGCACAGTCCTTAGTGCCTGTCTGGCAAATGAACCCATGTGGGACACTTTGCGAGGTGTGAAGACCTCTTGGAGGAGGCTGCAGTCTGCGCTGGCTTGCAGGCATGCTCCGGTATCAGGAGAGGCAAGGCAAACACGGCAGATCAGTGCTGAAACCATAAACTCACTGACCCAGCATGAAGAGGGAGAGGGGACTAATTAGTGACTGTACTTACAAATCAAAGGAGAGGGAGAGAAACGATGAGAAGAGAATTGGGGGGGGGGGGGGGGGGGCATACAGTTGGAGCTTGAGGAGAATGAGTTTGTTTAGCCTAAACAGGATTTACAAGCCAAACAAACACACACCAACGCCACTCACTCAGACACATACTATCTCTTTTCCTCTCTATCGTTACCCCTTTCTCTCAGCTCACCAACACACACACTCACGGCTGACACAGGCTCTGTAAGGATTTCATCAGCGATGGAAAAAAAAAAAACATGAGGGTAATTGCTTGCGATGGTGAGAAGTCTTGAGTGCAGGCAGCAGCGGTGGGCAAATGTATGTATGGACGGATGAATGGATGGATGGATGAATGGATGGATGGAAGGAACATTTTGTTCCTCCTGTGCGGGCTCCAACTCTCATTCTGTTCCCGGTGTGTCATTTATGATTCAAGGGCCCCAGCCTCTCGACGGATGGGAACAGGACATGGCCATTGTGACATCCCCCGCACTCCTTTCTCAAAGAACATCAAATCAAACATGCATGAGACAGTGACAGGGGTGGGCCAGCAACTTCTCTCTTCACTCTCCCTTTCTGCACTGTTTCACTCTTGTCTCCAAAAAAAGCACTTAAAGGACTGGGTCTCCCGGATGTTGGGAGAGCTCAAGGTTGAAGAAACAGGAGATAAGTTGATCTTTTGCCTACATTATATTTAAACAAATCTGTGTTAACAGCCCGGCAAAAGATAGACAATGCAAACCCATTGCACATTCATTTCAAGGCAAAATTACATGAACCCCATTGAATTCTTACAAATTGACTAAAGACTTATAAGAATTGTAAGGTACCATTTCAAAAATATTTATTTACTCTAGAAAGGGTTTTGTTGCACCGCCCTCTGTCACACACGCCATAATCTCCTACAACTGGTCAGCAAACAACACCATTTGTTGCTGCGTGAGGTTAAAGGCCTCGCTCAAAGAGTCAATATTATTCACAATGACTCCTGACTTTCTCAGCCGCCTCAGGATCCTATCCAGCCATGTTTCAGCCACAAGCCAGACCACAGTGCAAGGTTTGCAGCACAGCATGAAGGACAGTGGTGACAGGCATGTGGCATTGAGGTTTTCTTACCCCTGTGCCTCGTGTTGGTCCACTGATGTCATCGCCATCAGTCAGCAGGATGAGTTACATCTGCTGGGTGCTTTATTTTCTCTGTATTAGTTACACTGCAATTACCAGGTTCTAACTTGAAGAGAGCTTAACTGTAGACTTACGGGTAGAATTACAACTATGTTTAGGAAGTAGTTAAGTGTCAGACATGAGGGCACAACCTCCGTTCAAACTGAACATTAGTTCCTTCCGAGCTCATACTCCTAAAATTCGTCTTTAAAATAAGTTTTTCCTTATTAAAATTGAAAGTACTGCCAATTTGAACCACAAGTCAAAAAGAGAAAAACTGACTTCTGCTAAGCATGCAAGTGGGCGGGTTTGGGCTGATGGCGAGACACCAGACTACAAGATTCCACGTTAAGCAAACGGGCAGAGGGTACTTCAGCATGCTCCTCAAACCAACATGTACAGTTAGAATAAAATGTCAGACTGTCAAAGCATCGATTAGCATTAGCCAGGTTTTATGCACTTAGCTGACAGCAGCTGTGCCGACACAAAGTAAACAGCAGCAACTAGGTAAACTGCTGAGTAACACAAAGCAAATTAGTCAGACACGAGTAATTAGTTGTTGTTACAGTGCTTATTCACTACTTTAGAGAGATTCAAGTAGATGGAGAAAGGTGCACTCAACACCTCAGTGATTTCTGTGAATAATCAGAATAACTGCAGGTGTTTGTAACTGAATTTAGGACAAAGCCTATAACTGCTTGATTTCTTAAAAATGATAAATTGATGCTGTTAAAAGTGATGTAAGTAATGAAAAGTTTTAAATTGATATAGATGAACCATACTTTTGAATAGCTGCTTTAGAAAAATAATCTCTCCACACTGCTGCCAATGACTGGTTTTGGGAACCACTATAACAAATATGTGCCTAGCTGAAAGTCGTTAGCAATGCTAACGTGTGTGTGGTCGTCCTGGTTCTATTGGGATTTCACAATTTTCCTGTTAAATTTCCAGCATCGCCTCCTTCACATTGTGGCATATGAGAGGGACAGACAATTGAATCTGCACCCAGCTCCATATTAGACAGCCTTTAAAAACCTCCAAATTTGATATCAAAGTCTGTCTACTGGAGCCTTTAGCCGTCTTAGTGTATCAGACACTACTGTCTTGTCTCACAGCCTGGCTGGCTGGTTGCTGAGAGGCCCCATGAGGGACAACAGAAGGAAAGAAAGCGCACGCACACACACACACAAAAACACTTCTAAGTTTCAAACAGTTGCAGATGGCTTTAATTCCTTGCCCTCTTTCTTTCACAATTTATCAGGTAACCTACTCTGAACAAGTGTGCTTTCTTTTCACGCTTTACTGAGATGACTTAACGCTTGCTGCTACGGTTCCTCAGAGTTAGGAAAAAAGCAAAAAAAAAAACTTCAGCAGCACTAATTAATGTGGTGCAGCTGACAAGTGTTGCTGCTGAAACAATTTCATTACATCACCAATTTTAATTTACCAAGAAAGTAGACACTGGAGGGTGCACCCATTCTGAGTCTATTTACGTATTCTCTTAGACTGACATACATGGGGTGGACACAATAACCCAAACACCTGCAATCCAATGCAATACTGCTGCAATAAATACAAACTGTGTTAAGCATGTAATGTTTTCATTTTAGTTGACACTGTATCAGATTTGTAAGGAAATTAAGATGTTTGAGGGATGGCTGATTGGCTATTTGGGATGACAACAGATCCACTTGGTATCCCTGTGATGGTAGCACTGTCAGAAAGATATTGTTAGCTATAGATTAGATACTGTTGAACTTTTTTGGCAAACCAATAACCAAGGATTGGTGCTCTGCTGTTATTCATGCTCCCTTCAACATTGGCACCTTACTGAAGCAGAGGAAAGGCTCTTTTTCACCCCTTTCCAAACTTTAGCAGTCCTGTAGCTCAGTGCACTGTAATGAAAGAGCAGAAGTCTCCTCCTCCTCCTCCTCCTCCTCCTCCTCCTCTTGGGTGCCCTGTCTCTGCTGCGCTCTGCCCCGGCTGGCCTCACATCCAGACGGGAGGAATTTAATGGGGAGGGTCCGCCAGACTTAAGGCAGAAGGCTGCGCTGAGTCAAGCAGCTCACCCACTCTGCTGCCGAAGTCTTTTGAAAAGGTGGTACTGCTGGTTTCATGTCAAGGCAACCAGATGTACAAACTAATTTGCACTGAAGTGTGTGTGTGTGTGTGTGTGTGTGCAGTGTAGCTTCCAGTGTGGTTAAATTATTGGACAGACACTGACAATGACACCTGGCAATACTGTATTAATAGTGAATTACATTTATTGTAAAAATAAACTACTTTCCACCTTCCTAAGGGCCCTTGAGGGTCTTAATGCCCTTACATTGGGAGCAACTGATCTTCCCATGATCCCTGTGAGGATCCAGTCAACACAATCAGTGTCAACAGCACATACTGTATCAAGATGGCAAACGTCAGTGAAGCAGCATTGCATGTTGTAGTTTAAAAGAACATAGCAGAGTAATATATGGACATATGTGCCTGCTAATTGCATTACAACAGGTAGCCGATAATGACCTTGCAGGCAGTCAACAAGCCCAGACACACTGCTGGCTGTTAGCTAAGTGACATACATTCTCGGTTTAGCATCAACCGAGCCACCAGCTGATCGACCCAGTCAACACACACACACACACACACAGATCAGTGAGTTACCAGCGCATTCCTATCTTGTGTCTTCACAAAATGCATGGAGCGATCTCGAAATAATCCTGCAGACACACGCTGACTTTGGCTATTTCGCCCCAGCGCAACTCGTCTACACAAGGCAACAACATAAAGCACAAGCATGGACCTTACGACGCGTAAACGCGCTCACGCAACCAGAATCTGCCCCCTGACACGAGTTCATCACCGGCTGGTAAAGGTTCCGAGGAGGTCACCCTATTGTTAGCAGGTAGTATCTGTCCAGCGGGAGGCAAACCCCATCTTAAGCAACCCGCACTCACTCACTCACTCTCTCTCACACACACACACACACAGTCACTCCAACCTCGCTTTGCAACAAAAAAAAAAAACAAGCAGGCGCGAAACTTACTTGGAGCTCGGACCAGAGCAGCAAATCCGCGTATTGTTCCTCCACAGCTCGTGTTTACGCCGGTCCTCTGTCTTGCTCCCTTTACTTCGCAAAGACGACGTGAGAGCACCGGAGTCTGTGCGAGTGAGTGACTGAATCAACTACCGTAGAGCACGGCAAGTTGAAGTGTCAGATTACACTGGCTATTCAGTTACCAGAGGGAGCCGTGCTCGGCGATCGGCGTGAAAACACGACCTAGATCTCAGCGGAGGGACACCGAGGGGAAAGGTGCACCAACCGTCTCTCTCCGGAGCGGACTGCAGCTCACAGCTCCAGCTATTGTCTGTGTCAGTGTCATTACAGCGTCCTGCTTCACTAAAGCACTTATTAGTTAAAGCAACAATAGCTTATAAGCTGTAAATAAACAAACAAATACCATTATACCAGACTACAATATTATCAAAACGCAATAATAATAATAATAATAAGAAGAAGAATTTTGATGTTTTTGATGACAATAGTTGTTATTTAGCAATACTAGAAATCAAAACCGAATATTATAAAATAGTGGAAAAATGCCAATCCCAATAGATAACTCAGACTTAACTCTAGATATGACCAAACTAATAACCTTTAAGACAAATACAGTTTCACCATTGATAAGAGCTTTAGAATCAAACCATGTTTGTCATTTTTGTAACAACATCCCCGCTTTTAAAGTAGGCTAAATAATTCAATAACTTTTAGCATATTATTAAATTATGTACATTGCTATCAATTTATAATAGATTTACAGTCGATATAACATGGTTTTTAGTTGTGCAATCATCAAAAAGTAACAATAATACAAATAATAATATATATATTTTCTTAATTATTCTAAAAACACTATGATTATTTTTTTATTTCACAGCTGCAACTGTAAAAAGTACCTAGTAATTATTTTAATATTGGTCACAATAAGTAGTAATTACGCTTTAAAACCATTTAAACGTGTGTGTGTGTGTGTGTGTGTGTGTGTGTGTGTGTGTGTGTGTGTGTGTGTGTGTGTGTGTGTGTGTGTGTGTGTGTGTGTGTGTGTGTGTGAACCTTGGCCTGCGCTTCCCGCTCCACAGGCTCAGGCGGGACTCCGTGTTTTGCGGATGACCGGTCTCCGGTGGAAGCCTCAGAATAACAAAGACGTGTTTGAGAGCAGCGGCAGGCTGGGCTGAGCGGTGACGTCAAGGAACAATGTCTCTCCTCCCGATACGCACACACACGCACGGCACGCACGCACGTCAGCGCACACAGGCTCTTCGCTCTCTTCCCAGTCAAGCAAGGCTGAACTGCCCAGAGGGAGGGCCGCTCAGCTCGCAGTGCATCAGATAGAATCACTCACTCCCCATGCTGTGCCTGCACACATAATTTCTTCAGTGTTTGTTTTTGTTGTTTTTTTATTGCAGAAAAAATAGTTATGGGGTGGCAGATCTGTCACTGCAAATAAACCATCATAAACAAAACAGCAAAAGTAGGACTGTCTGTGAACTTTACAAACACCCTGTTTCTGCTGGCTGATAAATTTAGATACAAGATTATCAATACAAATGACAAAATTCAGTCTGCAGCTGAAATCTAAGTTACTATTTCCCTTCACACGACCAGTCCAAGGGTCAGATTCCTGTCAGCAGCTCAGTCAGGCCCAGGCCTTTCTTTTCTTTTTAAGGGGAAGGAAGGAGCTGCCATCCTCACAGTTTCCTGCCTGCAGGGTTCCTGACACTGATGCACTGAGGGGCTGAACAGGGTATCAGCAGCAATGGAGGGTGTGTGTGTCTGTGTGTGTGTGCGGGGTGGGTGGGGGTTCTCTATCACTGTCTCAAGGACACCCCGGCCCTCCGGACAAAACAGCCATCCGCAGAGATGGTGACATCACTGGCTCTGGCAGTCACTCATTTTTATGTCGGGGTCTTGTTTCTTAGATGGAGATTGGGTGAGCAGTCAGTGTCACAGTGCTGTAGCTGCAAACACATGATCAGATTTTTTTCTCTGGAAATGGCTTGTCAAGATGACCCATGCCTTTGTTCTGACACTGGTGCTGTTATTGATGTTTTCCATCTGTCATGTTGCAACAGTGATGTTGACATTGTGATTCACATAAGACAAATCTTATGCAGTTTGTTTCCCCTAAAAATCCTCAGAGGTTCGGGTTGTCAGACCATTTGAGCCTATTTCATTTTAATAGGAGACAAGTATACATGTAGCATTTGAATGCTACTGCTCCCCTAGAGCTTAGGGTCAACTGTCAACTCTTTTGTTGGCCTTTACCATTTAGCTTTCAGTTTGATCATAATATTTTCTGTTCTGGATCATCTATCAAGTTTTTAATGGAAACTTAAGGCGACAAGGCCTGTTATTGGTGTTAGTGTCCCTGCAGCGAGTTGGGTCACTCTTCAGTTCAAAGAATGGCTTGTTGTCAGAAGTCCTCGCATTCATAGCAAGGCGTGGGCCTCAGCTTTTCTCAACTAATATGGCCAGATGGCTGCCAGCAAGATGGATGGGTTATGTGGGGTGACTTTAGCTTGTCTTGGCCCTGTGTATAATTTCATACTTAGTTTTTTGAAAGGCTGAGTATATGCATCAATGAAGAATAAAGATAACGCTCAGTTAAGCATGCTCCAACAAGGATAATAGATGTTGCATTGTGTTGGAGTGTATCAAATTATCACATGAAAGCTGTTTATATCTAAAAATCAATGTAAGACCTGGCTTCAGACTTGCATTCAAACACAAAATGATGTGCATTTATTTTGGCCACCTTTCTCCTATACTGTCAAGGCTTCTCTCTCTCTCTCTCTCAGTGTGTGGAGGCAAAAGAGAGAGTGATGGCTGCTGCTGGGGCTTCGTGTAGCTACATGATGGAGGGAGACTTTCAGTTGTGCTGATCAGCTCTCCTGTTCACTCAGAGGTGTGATGGTTTTTACTGTGCCAACCTGCTGTCGCCACCATCAGGCTCCTGCTGCTGAAAACACCACACTGAGACGAGCAGGTTCTATCATCAACCCATTTGCGGCAACTACAGAATGACTGAGTGTATGA